>NC_136057.1:863412490-864012490 GCF_964261635.1 Lissotriton helveticus | reverse complement strand
TGACAAAAGTAAGTGCCAATGTTTCCGAAGCAGATTGTAAATATGATTGCTATATAGACCATATTCTGTTATGAAGGTACATTGTTGGCTAAAGGAAATATTCCTCTTGGGGGCACTAGTGGTAAGGGTCTCACTCCTATTCTTCTTTTTTATTTTGCTTTCCGCTTTTTTCAGTACTTTAGGATCATACCCTCTTCTTTTAAAATTATTAGCAGCCTCTCGTAGCCTTACTTCAAAGTTTTTTTCTTCACTGCAGATGCGCCGTAACCGTGTCATCTCCCCAAACGGGATGGCATCTATGGTGTTTTTGGGGTGACAACTATCTGCTCGTAAAACACTGTTACATGAAGTGGGTTTTTTATACAGATCACTATGAATAATCCCACTTTTTGCATACAATTTTAAATCCAGGAAGAAAACTTCATCCCTAGATCTGGTCATAGTAAGCCTGATGTTACGTCCATTATCATTAAGGAAAGCAAAATACTGGTCTAATTCCTCACTGCTCCCTTTCCAAATCAAAAAAACATCGTCAATATAACGAACATAAAAAAGAATATGTTCGATCCAGTCCTTTGCGCCACGGCCCCAGGCATGCTCCATCTCAAACAAACCCATGAAAAGGTTAGCGTAAGATGGAGCAAACCTGGAACCCATGGCCGTCCCACGCCTCTGGATATACCATGCACCATCATGCAAAAACACATTGTTTGTCAAGATTAGTTCTGACATGGTAAGCAACATATTGCTATGTTCTAAGTGACTTGCGTTACGTTGGTATAGATAGTATTTTAATGCGCGTAAGCCATCTTGTAATGCAATGCAAGTGTAGAGGCTCTCTACATCCATTGTCACAAAGGTAAAGTTGTCATGGTCCCAAATCACATCCTCTAGTTTGCACAAGAGCTCCCTACTGTCCTTCAAATAAGAAGGCAGGTTCTGTACCATTGGTTGAAGAAAAGAGTCGACATATTCTGCCATATGTTCAGTCGGCCCTCCATTACCCGATATGATGGGTCTACCGGGTGGAAAGGCACCACCCTTGTGCACCTTGGGCAGTGCATAGATACAGGGATACCGTGATTCATTAGCCATCAAAAATCTGGATTCTTGGTCAGATATAAGACCGGATTCCTTCCACTCAGCAATCCGCATATTAATATTGTTCTCTACAGATTTGATGGGATTGATTTTCAGTTTAGTATAGCAATCTGTTACTACCAGTTGCCTAGCTATCTCATTCATATAATCAATCCTATCCATAATGACAATATTACCTCCCTTATCGGCCTCTCGTACCACAAGGGAGGTGTCATCACGTATAGAGTTCAAAAAGATTCTCTCCGCTCTAGTGATATTCTGAGAATGTTTACATTTAGTGGAGCCAAAATGGACATCCTCCAATTTGTGCAGATCACGGGTCATACGGCTTGTAAATTCATCAATGGCATTGCATGTATTGCCCGGTGGTATAAATGTGGATTTCAGTCTTAATCCACTTTCTATTGTGGTGTCCTCATGAACATCTGTACCCCTGGCAAAATCAATCAATGTTTCAGTTCCCTCATCATCATCTAGAGTGGCAATGAGATAAGAAGTATGTACGTCTGAAATGGTAAACTCGGAAAGACACACATCATTATTAACTTGTGAAGGGGCTCTTGGATGTTCTAAAAAGTATTTTTTCAGCTTTAATTTGCGAGCAAAACGAAATAGATCAAGATGGACATTTTCAAAATCTTGTTTATTAGTTACGCAAAAATTTAAGCCTTTACACAAAGTGGCATTTTCAAATGCATTAAAGTGTTTTGAAGACAGGTTAATAACATTAACATCAGTACAAGTCATATCCACATCATTACTGTCCATAGTTTGGCTCACAATATTCTCAAAATTCTCAATCACTTGTTGTTCGCAAGTTTGGCTTTGGTGGTGGATCTGGTATTTTTTGCCACCCCTTCTGGTTCTTCGTTTAGATTTCTTTGTTTGTTTCCCAACCGATATCGTTGGACCTCTTGAAAAAAAGCAGAGGTCTGATTCGGTACAAGTGTGCCAGAGCTAGTCCCTTCACCAGGATCACTTTCAAGTGAAGTGACTGATGACACTGATGTACTACTGGACACTGAACTGGGTGCTCTACTAGGCACCAGAGGTACAGTTGTGGGCTTAGGGGTAGCGTCATCATATTTACGGGCAAACGTAAAAATACGGCCCCTTTCATAGTCCCTACGGTCCCTCTCTATCTTTTGTTGTTTCTTATTTTTTAAGTATAATTGATAGTTAGCCAGTTCTTTTTTCAAGATTTCATAATTTTTTGTGATGGCCTCTGTGAGATGGGTTTCCTCTATTTCTTTCTCAAGTGACAAAATTTCTTCTCGTAGCTTTTTTCCTCTCCTTTCAGCATTACGGACCAGGATGTCCATCATTTTATAAGATGCAACATGTAGACCCTCCTCCCATTCACCAAGAAGGTCTCCTTCAAAGTCATCAAAATTGGGGAAAATTAAAATGCGTAGTCCCCTAGGGATCCGCTTGTTGTCCAGATATTTTTTTTAAGTTGCCCCATCCCACCATTTAGCTAACTCCTGCTTGCGGAGTTTCTCAAGCCTTATAAATTTACTCTTAAGGCCATCTGTCTTAGGTACGGGTGTTGAGTTGCTAGTTATCTTTTTCTCAGTATTAAACAAATCACCGAGTAGTTCTTCCCTATTATACTCAAAATTCATTTTTATCTTCAGAGTAAATAAGGTAGATTGTATGCGTACTGGTTTCTAGAGTGTGCAAGGCTTCCTACAAATAAGAATGAGACAAAAGAACTGGGAATTGAGGAAAAAACTGCACCACTGTTGAAGTACCATCAGCTTTGTCAAGACTGAAGGTGCTATGTCCAGACACGTGATTCCCACACGGGCCTTAAGGGAGGTAGACAACCTATCGCCCAAAAAGACTAATTATGAAAGTTGGACAGCACCCTTCAAAAGTTACACATTAGTTACAAAAACAATTTTAGAACATATTGATAAACAGAAATGATAGTTTTCCCAAATATTCAGAAAGACACACAAAAGTAGTGACTTGAATTTTCTTTCTTTTATTCAATTTTTATTCTTTATTTTCTTTTTTTGAAAGTTGCGGATAGCCGACCCGTTTCGTCCGATGCCGGACTTCTTCAGGGCTATACAAAGCACATACAAAAACATATATTACAAAAGAATTTTCACTTAATATTGTATTACACAAATTGTATACATATTGGTACCCTAAACCAAAGAGAAAAGAACAAAAAACCAGAAAAGGCTCAGGGTAACAGTTTACTCATTAAGAACAGGTAGTAAACAAGAATGGGAAAACATTTACAATATAAAAAGGACACTACAGTGAATGGATAGAAGAACTAAAAATAGCACACAAAAAGAAATTTACAGTCAATTTTGTAAAATGATCTCACTAAATTCTGTCATGTCCGTACACAATATTAGGTTCCATAGCCACCTAGTTTATTAGAGTTCCATGCCTAGAGTTTGTTTAAACAAAAAAGCGCAAGAATTAATTTTAAATTTATGAACCTCCATATAGCACTGGTAGTATATAAAATAGAGTACCTCTGCTAGCTAATTGTCATCGGACAGTGTGTACAATAGATGTTTGACAGAAAATTTTATTTTTAATTTATAAATCTAAAAAATAACAATAATGCTATGTAGAGAGACACATGTAATTCGAATTTACCTTATAACACAATCTCTGGAATCAAGTTTCACATCCGTCTTGGTAAGATTATCACGTAGTTTCTTTCATTAGTCTGTTAAAATAATCCCAAAGGATATATCAGAGATACTTTTAGCACTAGAGTCTGTACAAACCTATCATCATATTAGTTGTAAGCATATCACTCAGCATTACTCAAAAAAAAGGCCAATTGCTATACAATGATTGTCAGACTTGTGCCAAGGATTAAGTAAAAACCCTCTAAAGATCATTTATTTAGAGCTTGAAATGACGTCTAAACTCACTCACGATTTATAAGTAAGATCTCAGATTCACGTCACAGTCGTTGTCGACAGGAAAAAAGTTGGCCCACAGAACAATCTGTAGAGAAATATTTTAAAAGCATATAAAATAGTATAATGAAAGAGTATATCATATGCATTATCATATGCATATGTTTAGAATATTATGGAACATTTAGTTGGTTGATAAACAATTTGGCCAAAAAAATGCCCAATTAAGAAAGAGCGAATTTATCCATATGTTTAGCTAGACCAAGTTATATTCGAAAAAGATGGAATCTTTAATAATCTATAATATAGAAGCAACAGATCATCATTTTTTTTAACACTAGATGGCCAGGGTTCGACTCAAAAAAATAGATGTGAGTAGTATTCATAAGGAAATAGGTAAATCCTACAGAATAAAAAAGAAGAAACACACAAACAGTATACCAAAACTGATGCAAAAGAGCCACCATCTTGGACTGGGTAAAAACAGTTCAAAATCCAACACTCATCAGTGATCATACTCATCTCTAATGAGTTTAAACTGTCTTGGTCAAAATACCCTCCTAAAACCAGCAAAAATACCACTAGATTCATAACGAGGTTTCAGGACAAGCTAAAGAATATTAAAGTCTTTCCCAATCTAACAAAGGTGAGGTTAGTATCAGTATGCAAGGCAAGACTTACCAAGGGGCTAGCGCATACAGGAACGTCAGGTTGTGGTCTTCTGGTTCAAAGATTTAAGCGCCAAAAGCACTGTTTAAATAGGTGTCCTGATAGAATAATTGGTCCATTTACCAACAATTAGTTAATGATAATTGCTAAGTGGGTTACGAAAAAAGCGCCGCCATCTTGGAACAGGAAAGGTATAATGCATCTTAGCCTCCCAATATTAGACCAAGTACTCGCCGAGAGAGACATAATTCTCGGAAGCCTCCAAATATGAAAGTAGGATTAATCTTTAAACTAGGCATGCTTTTTATAAAACATAGGTGGATTCCAAAAGTAAAAAAGAAAACGAGAAAAATAGGCAACCCGGTCCCGATTCCCCTATTGTATCACGTGGTAAGGAAAACAGCGGCCGCCATTTTAAGAAGGTCAAAACAACTATCAGGAAAGCCAAAGATACTCAAGAGAGATATGTGGGCAGATTTCGCCACATATCAAGAACAGATTTAATAATTAACCTAATAGACACGCTCCTCATATTATAGAGATAAAAATAATAATGAAATACATAAAAGTGATTTTTATAAAGTGCAAACTCGTAATTTGAAAACACAGTTCTAACAAAATAAATACATCTAATGATACAATCAAAGGAACAACCCACTTAAGGTTACATATTTTTGAAATAAAGAGCCAGAGTCAAGGAAAAATGGGAAATGGACCACCTGAGCAATTTCATCTGTTTTAGCCAAAAGAGGGGCTTATGGTCTGTCTGAAATTTGAAGTGTGTACCAAACTAGTATGGCCTCAGCTTCTTCAGGGCCCAAATCACAGCAAAGGCCTCCCTCTCAATAGCTGACCAACGTTTCTCTCTAGGGGTCAGCCTTCTGCTAATAAAAGCTACTGGCTGGTCTTGGCCATCTTTATTCAATTGTGATAGCACAGCCCCTACCCCCAACTCAGAAGCATCTGTTTGAACAGTGAATTCTTTGGAGTAGTCTGGTCTTTGCAGAATTGATGCAGTGCACATGGCCTGCTTCAGGTCACCAAATGCCTTTTGACAGCTGACTGTCTACTGAACTTTCTTAGGCATTTTCTTGAAAGTTATGTCATTAAGGGGTGTCACTATGGAAGCATACCCCTTGACTAATTTCCTGTAATACCCAGTCAGGCCCAAGAAAGCTCTGACCTGAATCTGCGTGGTTGGAGCAGCCCAGTCCATTATGGTCTGGATCTTGCTCAGCATTGGTTGGACCTGACCTCTACCTATAAGGTGGCCCAGGTATACAACCTGACTCTGCCCAGTCTGGTACTTGGTAGCCTTGATAGTTAGGCCTTACATTTTTCAGGTGGATCAGGTGCTCTTCCCAGGTGGAGCTAAAGACAGCAATATTATCTAGATAAGCTGCACAGTAGCCATCAGGCCTGAGAGGACTTGGTTCACCAACCTTTGAAATGTGGCAGGTGCATTTTTCAGACCAAAGGGCATTACCACAAATTGATAATGTTCACAAGTGGTTGAAAATGCTGTATTTGGCTTTGTATCATCAGTTAGTCTGATCTGCCAGTAGCCAGCTACCAGGTCAAATGTGCTCAAAAACTTGGCAGATGCCAATCTGTCTATGAGCTCATCTGCCCTGGGTATTGGATGGGCATTTGTCCTAGTGACAGCATTGAGACCTCTGTAATCCACACAAAACCTCATCTCTCTCTTACCATCTTGGGTGTGAGGTTTAGACACAAGGACTACTGTACTGACCCATGGGTTCTCTGAGGGTTCAATGACTCCCAATTCCAACATCTTTTGGACCTCTGTCCTGATACAGTCCCTGACATGATCAGGTTGCCTGTAAATCATATTTTTAACAGGCAGACTGTCCCCAGTGTCCACTTCATGAGTGCACCAGGTAGTCTGACTAGGAGTCAGAGAAAACATATGTTGGTAGGCCTGCAGAACATGTCTGCAGTCCTGCTGCTGTTGGTCAGTGAGGCTGCCTGCCAAGGCTACACCATCAACTGAACCATCATCAGGGTTCTGAGAGAGCAGGTCTAGGAGAGGGTCACTCTCTTCCTCCTGTCCTTCACCAGTAGCCATGAGCAAGCCCATATCAATGTCTTGTTCGGGAAGTTTGAGAGGTAACTCCCATCCTTCCTTCACCAGGGGGTCCTCTTACAGGATGTCCAAACAAAAGTTCAAAAGGGCTGTAGCCAACCCCCTTCTGTGGGACGTCTCTATAAGCAAACAAACGGCAGGGCAGCAGGATGTCCCATCTCCGCCTGAGCTTTTCAGGGAGACTCTAAATCATGTCCTTTAAGGTCTTGTTGAATCTTTCAACTAGACCATTGCATTGTGGGTGATAGGGTCTGGTGAACTTGTAGTTCACTCCACACTCCTTCCACATTGCAGTCAGGTATCCAGACATGAAGTTTGCACCTCTGTTTGAGACAACCTTCTTAGGGAAACCCACTCTTAAGAAAACTCCCAGGAGGGCTCTTGCCACAAAAGGTGGTGTTGTAGTCCTAAGGGGAATAGCTTCTGGGTATCTGGTGGCATGATCCACTACCACCAGAATAAATCTGTGCCCAGAGGCTGTTTGGGGATCCATTGGTCCAACAATGTCAATCCCTACACGTTCAAAGGGAACCCCCACCACAGGTAGTGGTATAAGGGGGGCCTTTGTAGTGCCACCTGATTTGCCACTGGCTTGGCAGTTGACACAGGAGTGACAAAACTCCTTGGTGTCTTCTGACATGTGATGCCAGTGAAAGTAAGGGACAAGCCTGTCCCAATTCTTGTTCTGGCCAAGATGTCCTGCAAGGGGAATACCATGGGCTAGTGTTAAAAGGAAGCCCCTGAATGCCAAAAGTATGACCATCCTCCTGGAAGCACCAGGCTTGGAATCTCTAGCCTCTGAATACAGGAGCCCTTCATCCCAGTAAACCTAATGGGTCCCACTAGCATTCCCTGCATGCTCAGCAGCAGCTTGCTGTCTGAGGGGTTCAGGAGAAGGGCAGTCCAACTGCACCTGCCTCAGATCTGCCCTGCAAGGTCCCCCTGTCCCAAGAAACTCAACCTGATCAGGCTCAAGCTCTTCTAGGACAGTTACTTCCCGGGTGTCACAATCAGCTTCCTCAGAAGGCTGATCCTCTTCCTGAGGCAAGGGGGAAGGCACTGCCTTAACCCTACTGCTTCTCCTCCTGGTAGGCAACTGGTCCATTATTCCAGAATCCAGTACCTGTTCAGTGTTGCAATTTTTGACATGTGACCTAGTCACAGCAAGCACATGTGCTGAGATGCATGGCATTTCTGCATGTGTCCTATACTTCACTTCAGACCAGGCTGAAGTCTATAGGTCATTGCCAAGCAAACATTCTACAGGAAGTTCTGAGTTAACAACAACCTTCTTGAGGCCAGTTACCCCTCCCCAGGAGAAATTAACAACTGCCATACTGTGTGTGGTAGTGACATTGCTAGCATTGGTCACTAGATCATTTTCACCTAGTATGATCTGTTCAGGGTTCACAAAGCTGGGTGTCACCATTGTGACACTAGCACATGTGCCCCCGTAGGCCTGAGCCACTTTATCATTAATTAAAGGAGTTTGTCTGTACTTGCCCAAGTTATTGGGACTCACAGAAGAGGACATTACTATGTCCCCATCACAGATCAAAACAGCTTGAGTTGGTATTTTGACGAGGCCAGAATCCATCTCAGTTCCCAGGGCTAACCTTACTACACCCTTTTGTTGAGAACCACCACTTGGAGCTGAACTAGGGGGAACAGTTGCCTTAGGGGCAATGGTGGTTGGAGCTGTCTCCTTCTTGTTACAATCACTGGTCCAATGAGTATTACTATTACATACTTTGCACCAGGGTTTCTTTGGGCCTTCTTTCTTTTTAGATTGGTGGGAACCCCCACCATTAGAAGCTTTTTGGGGACCTTGAGAAGACTTCTGGTCATTTGCTTTCTCCCCACCATTTTGGTCTTGCTTCTTCTGATCACCACCTTGGTTGTGTACCTTCTGCTTCACCCTGGTTTGGACCCATTTGCTGCCTTCTTACCCAATTCTTGGGGAGAGGTCAAATCAGAGTCCACCAGGTGTTAATGCAATAGCTGGTTCTGACAGTTATAAGAATCTGTTCTCTCATTTTAAGGTTATACAATCCTGTATTGTCACTTACTTTACTGCCCAGTAACCAACCTTCCAGAGCCTTAGCAGCACAATCTACAAAATCTATCCAGTCCTGAGTCTGTGTCTTCTGGGTATCACTGAACAGCAACCTGTACTGTTCAGTGGTTAGGCCAAACCCATCTATCAGAGCACTCTTCAGGACATTCTAGTTGTCAGCATCCTCTTCTCTAACAGTGAGGAGCTTATCTCTTCCTTTGTCTGCAAAGGAGAGCCACAAGATTGCTGCCCACTGACTTTGGGGTACCTGCTGCACTTTGCAAGCCCTCTCCAAAGCAGTTATCCACTTGTGGATGTCATCCCCAATCTGATAGGGAGGGACAATCTTGTTCAGGTTTCTATGGTCATGATACCTTTCCCTACCACTAGGGGTGTTGCTGCCACCAGTGGGCTCTAGCCCACACAATTTCTCTTTCAAGAGCTAGGGTCTCTTTGGCAAGGGCAATTTCTTGCCTCATGATCCTAAGCTTGACTTCTTTCATTCTAGCTTTGTGCTCTCTTCACTGAGGGGAAGTCATTCTCCTTTGAGCTGAGGCATTGGACCCTACTGATGAGTCAGAATGTTCAGATCCACTGGAAAGGGATCTGGGTCTTCTGGGCACACCATTAGGCCTACGTGGAGGGATAGAGGTAGGCCTTCCTACCTAGGCCCTCTCCACCCTCAGGTAGTCCTGTGTTCAGGTTACGTTCATCAACCTCATCCTGATCTGCATCCTTATCATCTTCAGAGACCAGTGGGGCTTCCCCACTAGGATTCTCTTCTGACGAAAGATGGCCCCCTCTCTGCTACCATGTGCTTCTGGGTCTGATGCTTTTTCTAAGTCATCTGCCACTAACAGCTCTATCAGGTGCTGGGTGGTTGGACTCTGTCCTTGTCTTAATTTTCTGACAACACACAAGCTTCTCAGTTCTTGAAAAGTGAAGGTGTCATACTTAGTTGTTTGCAAATTGCTGACATCTGGCAGAGAGGCATTACCTCCTGCTCTTAAAGACATGACTAGTATGGTGTGGTATGTGCACCTACCTAAACTACTTGTTTTCCTACTAGAACCGCTCTAGGAGTTGTAGTCAGGGTGTGCTAAGCCCTAACCACCTGCAACTGCTAAGTTCAGTAGAACTTATGTATATAAGACTTGATTCATATGTACCTACAGGTACCTTGATGTGATCTGTCAAATGATATTCTCAAGATTATTTAGTAAAACAATGCAAGCTCTTATCCCATCCGCTGCACACCAATGTGAGAAGTTAGCCTGGCATATGATGTCCACTAGTTCTATTGGGCACCTTGCACCAGTCTAATCGACCCTTATTGATGGTGGTTGTAAAGTCAACCTTATAGAATGCTATCTTAGTGGTAGCATGGACCAGCAGTCATTAGGCTAAGACTACAGAGAGCGTATTAAGCAAGTTGTTTTACCAATTATAATCCCTTGAGTACCAAATGAAAGGACACCACACAAGGCATATATCAAATATATATGTATTTATTCTAAACACAACCCCTCTGCACTCTTTATGAGGTCAGAGGTGATATTACAATATAAGTTACTCAATTACTATACGATAAGTTGCACAGTATACGTTATGCCCTAGGGGCCTCACAAACCATATACTAAAATAGTGGTATAAGAACCATGAGAGAATTAGAAAGCAGGCCTGGGGCCTGTGGAATCGCTGGGGCTACTCTAAGCAACCAATGGTTAGGAAGTAGTAGGCCCACGGGAGACGCGTGCAGTGTCTAAACACAGCCGCGGGTTACCATTGACTTTCTATGGGAAACGTAGAAGTTACAAATTTACAACTTAAGGACACTTCCGGATGGACAACGATGGAACCCTTTTAAACTAGGACACTTCGCGAGTCAAGACCCACAGGAGCACCGGAGTACTCGTGTTACCTCACCCAGGAAAGCCGGGTGCATAGGTGTCTTTTCGTGTCAGGTTTCGTTGTCGTTTTCAATGGAGAGCTGCAAAGAAGTGCTGCAGGCGACCAGAGGAAAAATGTCTGGGTGGATACAAGGGTGGATCAAAGATCTGTAGAACCTGAAAGCAGAAGGAACAGAGTCTGGGTCACTTGCCAGTGACCAGGGCGGCGATAGAAAGATGCCACCAGATGTCGGGTGATTTCAGGTAAAGATGTGAAGTTTGTCTCTTCAGCCACAAGGACCAGGAGGTGCTGACGACAACCAGGAGCTGGATTCGAGCTGTCCCACAAAGGATCTAGTTGACTGCGGTGACGGTATCTGGACTGGACGCAACAAGCCTTGGCAAACGCAACCCACACAGGATGTCAACATTGGCTTTGGTGCAGACCAGCAAGGTTTGAGGAACTTCTCCTTTGTAGGAAAATTGGAGCTAGCCTGGAGCAACCAGGAAAGCAAGTTAGATTCAAAAGAAAGTCTTTTGGGGGGGCTCACTAGCCAATGGAATAGGAACTGCAAAGAAGTGTCAAGCTGAAATGCAAAAGCAGGGCCTACGGGTCACTCGTGGAGTGGGGGCCTCTGGGCTTCAGTGCAAATGATGCACAGGTCTGAGGCTTCAAGCACCTCAATGCACGACTTTGAGTTACCTCGTGAAGTGAGTGCAGCTTGCTAAGCCCGGGCAAAGGGCGGGCCGTCTGTGGCCGTCTAGGGCCGGATACGGCCGGGCTGGGCCCACCATCTAACATTGGAATTGGGGTAAGGAAAAGGTAATTGATTATCGTGCCTGCCATTGTAAGTCCCTGCACAATTATCTAAAAAATATGGCAACAGTCAATTTGAACTCGTCGCTTCCCACGTCTGTAACTATAAGTATACTGGGCCCCTTGGATAAATATTTTGCACGTGCTAAAAGGGACATAGACAAAGAAATAGAGATGGCAGAAAGAAGAGCAGAACGCCGTCTATCTATAGAACTCTTAAAGCAGAAACCTTTGGTCCCCGTAAGAACTGTCCCAAAGAGTCCACCTTTAAATAACAATGCCACATCTGTAGGAGAGCCTGATATGGACTTATTTAATATTAATGATATCCCCCAAATTTTTAAAGAAGGCCCCCTACAAATAAATGGAAATGAGACCATTAATTTGAGTAATACGATACAGCCTTCATCGAGTACTGAAGCCCTGATCGATCTTAATTCTCCCATCATTGTGGATTATGATTTGCCACATGTCCCTATTCACTCGTCCCCTGTACCTATCTGGACGGTGGAGGAGGGCTCTCAAGGCGAAGTACACTCACTCCAAATGGCCAAATCACTAGAAGGGAAAACACAAAAAAAGAGAAGCCTCGATGTGTGCCGTTCGCCACCGAGGAAAAAAAGGAGTAATACAATGGGGAGAAAAAAGTCTCTTAACATAAAAACACCACGTTTAGTAAAGAACTCCCCGCCTAAAGCCAACAAACCCACTGTTGAAGAGGTAACAAGTAAACCACAAAGGGATTTGAACATACCATTAGAAGATCACACGTATAGAGGGATAATTGAGGACTTTGAACGCCTCCTTAGATCCTATATGCTTCCCCTTCTAGAAAGAGTAAAAAAGCTGGGCCAGACTATGGACCGCATCTTAGCAGAAAGGACACTAAATGGGGCCACAGGACAAATCAATTTTAAAGAAACTGAACAAGCACAGCTGCAACCAACAGCGACCCAAAGTAAGGCCCTCCTGGGAAAAACTCCCGTCAAGAGTCATATAACGCCTGGCCTAGCGGACACACAAGTATCACATGCGGGAAAAACCAAGATTATGCCCACAAAGGTTCCCACAGCCACAGATGCAAGCAGAAGAAATGTACAACCAGATAAGTGGGTCAAAATAAAACATAAAGGTAATGTTGACCTCCCTCCAGAGTCAACAAACTAAGTCATTATCTTGACTGGGGTCCCTAGGTTACAAACAGGTAGCATAGAGTCAGATTCCAGTCTAAAGAATAGGGTCATACACTGGCTAAGAACGAACAGACCATTGCCACCACATCTAAATGGGGACATAGTGTCTGTGAGAAGATGTGACTGGGTGGGTGTGAGACCTAAAGATATAGAAGGTGACGTAATTATCATAAATTTCAGGGACCACCGAGTTGTTACTCACATCTTAGATTGGTACTCAGGAAGAAAGGAGGGGAGCATATCTACCCACAATTTGACCTATTTCTATCCACAAACAATGATGAAGCCCCATGTATGGAGAAGTGTGGCTCAGGGGTTAGAGGCAGCAGACCTGGAAGCTGAGATCGGTCCTGGACCAGGGTTCAATTCCCCGCCTCGGCGGGTCTTGGGCTAAAAATTCCACGGACTCGATAATTCTCGCTCCAGTGCCTCCTCGACTCACGGGTTCACACTCTGCGACTCTGGGCAATAGCTTGCTTAATCTCCACAACGGCCCCTCGCGGCGGGATGCCTGACTTTCACCTTGTGGATACCCTGCTATCTCACAGGGGAATACCAGGAAGGGTTCCCTAAGCAAGCGCCGGGAAACCCACTGCGGGTAGCTGTGCGCTATATAAGCTCAACTACATTTACATTTACATTTACATGTACATCCCTTAAAAGAGAGGCACTCTAACTTCTACGCCTTTGGTAAACATAAACCTAATTATACCCCAGCAAGGCAAAACCTTAATTACCCCTTATTTCCACCATTTCCCCCTACTCGTCAATATTTTAACAGACATAACTCCCGTTTCGAGTATAATCATCATCCCATCAACCCGAATCATTACTGGAATGTCCCACTACGCAACCTCCTTGACCCATTTTCTGGCATAGATCAAAATGACTGACTTGATGACTTTACAAAGAACACAAGCAGAAAGCCAGGGAGTATAAAGGACCCTGTACCCAAGAGATCTATAAGTGGACAGACAACCGGTAGTAGGTTAAACATAAACCAAGTTAACGAAATAGGGAAGACTCAAAACAGTAAAGTTGAAAATCAGAGCAGGGAGGAGGAAATCATAAATACAACAGATGGGGTACCAAGGAGGGAGGTAAGGGGAAAAGTGCCCCTGAATATAACAACCAAAGATGGAAATACTCCTAAGATAAAGAACATAACCGCAAAAGCATCCCAAATAAGCGTAGTCACCTGGAATGTATGTGGGATTGCTAGCAAGGTGTCAGAAACATCATGGGGAGAGCTTGTAAATGACATGGACATACTCTGTGTTCAAGAGACCTGGGCTTTAAAAGAGGTGCACATAGATGGCTTTAAGACATTTCACGTCCCTGCAGTACCATCCAGTCATGGCAGGCATAAAGGGGGCTTATGCGTCTATGTGTCAAACCGTCTAAATACTTCCACTAGTTCGGGCAGATCAATTTCACCACACTTCCAAGTGGTAACCATTCATTTAAATTGTAGAGACGTGCTAATGGTGGTAAACTTTTATAACAACATTGAGAGCGCCGCCTTCAGCGATGAACTATTGAAAATGTCAAAAGAAATGAGGGCGATAAAACCCATACCAGGGAGGGACTTAATTTGGGTTTGGGTCGGGGATTTTAATGTAAATCCATGCTCAGTGAAAACATGTGGTTATCAAGAATATGACATGGGCGAGCACGGGGATTGCAGCCACTTTCAACATCATATGAAAGGGGAAATTTTAAATAACATCATGGCCAAGTTTGATCTTGGTTTTGCAAACAGGTTATGCCACCCTAAGGTAAAGTTCACCCCCACTTTTCTGGCAATGGGTTTACATTCTATTATAGATTTTATTATCCTGCCCAATAGTTATGGTAGTCGGGTGATGAACTTTGAGACCCTTGTTTCGGGTCTGAGTGACCATTTACCAATAAAAATCCTTCTTAGTGAAACGGGAATAAACACCCCTCCACTAATTGAGACCCTGGCTTGGATGCAGAACTTAGCGGTCGCACGCCAAAACGGTATAGCCATAAAGTGGAGAATGCTGGATCCCGAACGAACTTCACAAAAAATTGTGAAAGAGGCACTCCCATCATTACTTATATGCTTACAGGACAACCCTAGAAAAGGTGAGATCCTGGAGGCATTTAGTAATATCACAAAGAGTATACAGGGAGTGCTGACTAAGAAGTCCACCAGGAAGCACATTGTCAACAAGGGATGGTTCGATAAGTTATGTAGAAAGGCACATAAAGCTCTTAAATTGGCACTAAAGGAAAAAGTAAAGGACCATGCCATGATCACAACACTCAGGAAGGCATATAACTCAGCAAGGGTCCAAAGAAAAAAGGCCATAAAGGAAAAAGCATGGCTAGATCTAACAAATGCGGCGGAGAATGATGACTCTAAATTATTTTGGCAAGTAGTCAATTCACCATTTATTAATAATAAAGCGATGGCCAAAATGGAAATTGCCATTGATGAGAACTTATGGGTTGAGTTTTTCTCAAAAGTATACTGTAATGCCCAGGAGGAGCCCGAAGCTCAATGTAACTACTGTCCCATACCGCTAGAGTTTAATCTAGAGGAGGTCGTGACGGCCATAAAATCCACACAGAATAATAAAGCACCGGGGCCAGATGGGATCCCAAGTGATCTCTATAAATTAAATGTAGATCTGTGGGCTCCCGTCTGCCTACGTGTAATAGAGGCTTGTTGTGAAAAAGGATTCGTCAAAACATGGGCAGAGTCGCTAATTATCCCCATACATAAAAAGGGTGATAGGGATAGCCCATCAAATTACAGGCCAATATCACTCTTAGATTCACTATCGAAAATTGCAGGGAGAGTGGTGCTGACTAAATTACAGGATTGGGCAGAAGAGAAGAACATCCTCACCCCAGTTCAATATGGATTCCGCCCAGGGATGGGTACGGTAGAGCAAGTCTTGAACCTCGTCCTCTTGCAGGGGAAATACATTAGGGCAAAAAAGGGTTGTTTTTACGCAGTCTTCGTCGACCTTTCGTCGGCGTTTGACTGCGTGATACAGACAAATTATGGGAAACTCTAGAAGAGATGAAGGTAGACCCAGCTATTGTCCGCTTTCTGAGACAATTCTATATGAATGCTACTGCTAAAGTAAGGTATGGGCTGAGCGGGGAATGCACTAGGGGCCCGATGTAGGTGGCAAATACCGGTCGGAAACGGCCGAATTCGGCCGTTTCCGACCGGTA
Organism: Lissotriton helveticus; assembly: GCF_964261635.1. Classification (NCBI taxonomy): domain Eukaryota; kingdom Metazoa; phylum Chordata; class Amphibia; order Caudata; family Salamandridae; genus Lissotriton; species Lissotriton helveticus. The sequence goes on along the minus strand of NC_136057.1, from coordinate 863,996,542 downwards.
TTTGGCATCTTGAGATGTAGGGGGCCAGATTTTACAGATTCTAAAAATTTACCGAATCGGTAAATTTACATATTCTGTAAAATACCGAATCGGTATTTTTACCGATTCGGTACCTTCCAGATGTAGGTGGGACTCTTCTGAGTCCCAAAGGCCCTACAAATTCGGTATTTTACCACCCAATCCAATTGGGTGTTAAAATACCGAATTCAGGTGTGCATGCACATGTGTGCATGCACACCTATCCATGTGACAGACAGACATGCCCTTAGGGCATGTCTGTGTGCCACATGGCGCACATGCCTATTTTTGGGGTGCCAGAGGGTGTCAAAGTGACACCCCCTGCACCCTTGCCAAATTCGGTATTTACCGATTCTGTAATTACAGAATCGGTATTGCCCATTGATTCCTATGGGCTTCAAGGCCCATAGGAATCAATGGGCAATACCGATTCGGTATTTACAGATTCGGTAAATACCAAATCTTAACGATTCGGTATTTACAGAATCTGTAATACCTACATCTCCCCCCTTCATATTTACCGACTCTTAAATACCGAATCGGTAAAATTCAGTATTTAAGAGTCGGTAAATATGAATTACCTACATCTGGCCCTAGGTCTTTCCGAATACAGAAGGGGGTGAGACAAGGATGTGTGCTGGCCCCATTCCTGTTCTCATTATATACCAACAGTCTGGAGAGGGAATTGGGAGGGAATTGGGAGCCAGCGGCATCGATTCCCCCAATGTTGGGAATAGACAGATCTGCTAAAGTAAGGTATGGGCTGAGCGGGGAATGCACTAGGTCTTTCTGAATACAGAAGGGGGTGAGACAAGGATGTGTGCTGGCCCCATTCCTGTTCTCATTATATACCAACAGTCTGGAGAGGGAATTGGGAGCCAGCGGCATCGATTCCCCCAATGTTGGGAATAGACAGATCTGCTCCCTTCTGTATGCGGACGACGCTGTGCTGATGACAAGAACTAAGGTTGGTGCCCAAAAAGCTCTAAAAAAATATGTTGACTACATGGGGGAGAGGGGCCTCATCCTAAATGCTAAAAAATCCTTTGTGATGGGATCTGGCAAAGGTGGGGCAAGATGTAAACAACTTAGTGTGGCAGACTTTCATTTGCAGGCTACAAAAACATTCCCATATTTAGGTGTCACAATAGAGGCAACGGGGGCGTGGGCCACTGAGGTGAAAAACCGATCCTTAGCATTTAAACGTTCGGTTGCGGCTGTAAAACATTTCGCAAGTAAGCTAGGGAAAAAACAACCAGATATAATGCTTAGGATCTATGTGGCTAAGTGTAGAAGCATCGCCCTGTACGGAGCGGGAATATGGGGATATTATGATGTAACAGCCCTCCAAACCATCGAAAAGGATTTCTTCCGATACCTCCTGTCCCTTCCAAAAAGCATTTCAGTCTATAATTCCCACATGGAACTAGGAATGGCGCACCTGACAGACTTGATTAAAACGCAGCCAATTCTACTATGGAGGAGAATCTGGGTGACACCAGAATTGGCTCTAAACCGAGAAGTAATTAACGATGTCATGGCTTTGGACAATGTAAAAAGCATTAAATGGCTGGAGTATGTGAGGAAAGTCTTCGTGGACATTGAAAGACCTGAATGGTTCTATAAACCTGAGCTGATTGGGAAAATCCCCAAGAAATTTCTAAGAAACCTATGTATGGAGCACTTTAATAACTTGAGGTTTGCGATTGAAGTCAGTAAAAGAACTGTGATGGATCATCAATCGCTACTGACTTCTTATAATATTCAACCATACTTGACCATCACGACCTTGGGGTTTGAACGCTTTGTCTTATGCAGATTCAGGTTTAACATTTTTCACCACCTGGTCTCATATCCAGATAAGAATGACTGGAACAGATCTTTGGCCCCCTGCCCATGCGATAATGTATCTGTCCAGTCTACCTTCCACCTCGTACTACTATGTATGTTATACAAGGAAGAGCGCGCTAGATGGTTGAAATACTATTTAAAAAGTGGGGCGTGGCGACAATGTAGGGCAGCTTACTTGAACCTTCAACAATTAGGAAATCCTCTATGTATTAAGATTATGGCAATGTTTTTAAAAAGCGTGTTAAAACAACGGAACTCTCTATGTATCAAGGCTTAATCGATTGTTCATTAATAACAATTTAATACTTTTTTTTTTAACAAACTATTATGTATACTTTGTAACTGTGAAATATGAAATGCTTTTATGATTTTTTAAGTACGGAGAAAATCGAATAAAGCTTTGAAACTTGACAAAGAGATGGCAATCCATCTACACAATAAATAACTGTCACGTTTAAAAAAAAAAAAAAGAGTGCAGCTTGCAAAATGCAGGATGTCATGGAGTTCCGGTCCCACGTCTCTCGTGTCCACCATGGGTCACAGCTTTGCTGTGAGCGAAGGTTGGGGTCAGGTATGTCTAGAAATCTGTGTCCTGTGTTGCAGATTCTTTGGGATCCAGCAGGAGCCTCGAAAATGCAGACCAGCAAAGTTGCTGTTGGTGCCTGTTTGAACAGGGTGGTCACTCCTTGACCACAAGGGAGATGTCTTTCATCTTCCATTCGAAATTGAATATCGAAGGTCCAGGATTTATGTTTCAAAGTTTCGTCCAGGGTAATCTAAAGTCCTAGTGACCAGGCTCCTATACTTATACTGAGTTTAGGGGCTGGACTACCCTTAAGGTCCCTCCTATTGGTGGACCTGGGAAGGGGGTGGTTACACCCCTTTCCCTTTGTCCAGTTTTGCGCCAGAGCTGGGGCAGAGTGCCCCAGCAACCGGTTTGAACTGGGAAATGCATGGAGCACCTTGTGTGCCCCAGGCAGTGTCTGGAAAGCATGGCGGCTAAAGGACAGTGGCCGTGTTCCTAAGTCTGCTTGCGGTGCAGTTTTGAAAACAGTAATCCCTTTCAAATGTAATTTTTAATTTTGGGCATTGTTTTGGTTTTTAAAACATTTCTGCGTGAGGAGTTCTATTGGAAGTGCAACAATTACCTGTGCTCGATAATCTGGTCTCCCTGCCTCGGTCCGACGTGGTGTTTACCGTTGCGCGGAGGGCGGAGGAGACAGAGACAGGTACTTTCGGTTGGTGAGGGCAGCGGTCTAGTTGCTGGGAGGGCTCTCCTTTAAAATCGGCTTGACTCTGTGGCCACGTCGCGGATGAATGACAGTGGCTGTGTTCCTAAGTCTGCTTGCGGTGCAGTTTTGAAAACAGTAATCCCTTTTAAACTTAATTTTTAATATTGGGCATTGTTTTGGTCTTTAAAACATTTCTGTGCGAGGAGTTCGAGTGGGAGTGCTACGCTTACCTGTGCTCGATAATCTAATCTTCCTGCCTTGGTCCGACGCGGTGTTTTCCGTTGTGCGGAGGGCGGGGGAGACAGAGACAGGTACGTCCGGTTGGTGAGTGCAGCGGTCTAGTTGCTGGGAGGGCTCTCCTTTAAAATCGGCTTGACTCTGTGGCCGCGTTGCGGATGAAGGACAGTGGCAGTGTTCCTAAGTCTGCTTGCGCTGCAGTTTTGAAAACAGTAATCCCTCATAAACTTAATTTTTAATATTGGGCATTGTTTTGGTATTTAAAACATTTCTGTGTGAGGAGTTCGAGTGGGAGTGCTATGCTTACCTGTGCTCCATAATCTGGTCTCCATGCCTCAGTCCAACGTGGTGTTTACCGTTGCGCGGAGGGTGGGGGAGACAGAGACAGGTAGTTCCGGTGGGTGAGGGCAGCGGTCTAGTTGCGGGGAGGGCTCTCCTTTAAAATCAACATGCCTGTGCGGCCGCACAGCGGGCTCGCCACTGGCGCGCCAAAGCAAGCCCGTCTGTGCCCTCAGCGGCTGACCGGGGCTAGGGGCTAGAACCCCTGTTGGATTTCATTTGAGACGCCACTACAGCCCTCGGAGGCTTTGCGCTCTTTGTCCAAGTCTGGATGATAAATGGAAGCACAGCATAAACGCTGAGGGTGAGAGCTGGCAATGTAGCCACTGCTCGTTCAGGGCGGATGAACAAGTAGAGATTAGGGAGGGAGGCCTCTCACTCAGGCTATCTCTAATTACCTGTAGATCCTTGAGGGAGCACAGAATTGAGATATGTGACCTATTATCTGAAGGTCAAACAGATGTCATATTTCTCACTGATCCTAAGTTGTGTATGCATAAGCAATGCTAATACATCCCCACTGGCGGCACTCCAGATGAAACAATGTTTCCAATTGTTAATCCAATATGTTTTATTGGTTGAATAAAGTTTTTCATCAAAACAGGTTTGATATTGCATTCATATCAAAGGGTTCATATATGATTTCAAATGAGGAACAATCAAAGTTGGTAATGTACAATGTACAACGCAACGCGTCACTGACGGGTTCTGGGGCATTCCAAGAACGCCCCAGAACCCGTCAGTGACGCGTTGCGTTACATTGTACCCTAAAACTCCTTGAGAAAGGGCTCCGCCCGAAATGCATCGGAGTTACCAACTTTGATTGTTCCTCATTTGAAATCATATATGAACCCTTTGATATGAATGCAATATCAAACCTGTTTTGATGAAAAACTTTATTCAACCAATAAAACATATTGGATTAACAATTGGAAACATTGTTTCATCTGGAGTGCCGCCAGTGGGGATGTATTAGCATTGCTTATGCATACACAACTTAGGATCCTTTCAAAGTGTGTTTCGGACGGAGACACAACCCACGTGAGCACCCATAAACTCTTTACCTCAATCTACACCTGTCGAATAACATTGCTGTGCATCACCCACTACCATATTGATATTTCTCACTGAGACAAGGCTGGATACTGACTCTGCGCCTGAAATCTTGGAGCCACTCCCTAGTGGTTCTGGGATTATGAGAGTGGAAAGACTGTCAGGGAGGTGAAGGGGCATTGCAATAATTTACAAACATGACATTCGATGCTCTCTCACACCTGCTGACATAGCTGATGGTGATGCAGGCTCCTTCACTATCAGTACAGCCACTAACTATGTCGTGAAGGGGCTACTGATCATTAGACCACTCCGACCTCATTTGAGGTTTATACCCAGCCTTATTGACTACCTTATTCCACCTGCCCTCCGGTACGAAAAGTTATTGGTGCTGGGTGATATAAACCTGCATTTTGATGATCCACTCAACTCTGGGGCACAAGAGTTGCGCCAGGAATTAGAAGTGCTGCAACTATTCCTAAAATCTGAACTTCCCATTCATAAGTTGGGTCATTTACTTGACCCTATTTTCGCCAACTGGGATGCGCTGGAACTGGAGCCTCTGCTTCCGGTGTTTTGGTCAGATCATTATCTGATCACGTTTAGGATAAAGCTGCCCCTGTCCAAAACACAGGAGAAAGCTAAGTCCTGTATTAAAAGAAGGAAGTGGGCTGGCTTTTCTCAGGGGGCTTTTAATCTGGCCTTTTTAAGGGATGGTTCCCCCTCTGGCCGGGATGTAAATGGGGAGTGTAAAGCTCTCGAGAGACATATAATTGTTGCTTTTGACTGCACCGCACCTTGGTCCACTAAAATATCCACTAACAGACGCAAATCAGCTCCTTGGTTTAGTGAAGAGTTACAAACTGCTAAATCTACTTATAAACACCTAGGAAGGCAATGGAGAAAAGATTTCTCAGCCCACTTGGAAGTAGAATATAAAATTAGCCTCAAGAACTACCATTTGCTCATTAGGAAGGTGAAGGCAGCTAAGGGTAGCACAGGATATGGGTAGCACCTCAGCTGTGGTGCTGCTGGACTTGAGTGCGGCGTTCGACACGGTCTCCCATGGGATCCTGTTAAGGAGACTGTGGGAGATAGGTGTCGGAGATGGAGCCCTGGATTGGTTCGCGTCATTTCTATCTGACCGTTCCTTCCAGGTCCATTCTCCCCCGTACTCATCCAGCAGTTTCCCATTAGGCTGCGGTGTCCCACAGGGCTCTGCCAATAGCCCCACGTTGTTTAACGTGTATGTCCGCCCCTTGGCCATATTGGCCAGGGAACGTAACATCAAATTAATTTCCTATGCGGATGATACGCAACTAATTTTCACCTTTTCCAATGACACCGTGGGAGACCAAGCCAAATTTCAAGAGGACATTTTGGCCATTTCCAGCTGGCTAACAGAGAACTGTCTTCAATTGAATTCATCTAAAACTGAAGTCCTTCTTATTGGCACTGATACTCAGAAGTGGGATGAGCGGTGGTGGCCCCCTACATTAGGCCCCCCTCCTACGCCCAAGAGGGAAGTTAAACATTTGGGTGTGATTTTAGACGACGCACTCACCCTGGACTCTCATGCGAAAAGAGTAGCTGGTACTTGTTGTGGTCGCCTACGCTCTTTAAAGCCTATTCTCGGCTTTTTCGAACCTTCCATCCGACAGACAATTGTCCAAGCTATGGTTTTATCCCATCTAGACTACTGTAATGTTCTTATGCTTGGGTCCAACTTGACAGTCGTTAATAGACTACAAAGAGCTCAGAACGCTGCAGCTCGTACTCTGTTCGGTCTGCCGAAACGCTGCCATTATATATGAATGCTACTGCTAAAGTAAGGTATGGGCTGAGCGGGGAATGCACTAGGTCTTTCTGAATACAGAAGGGGGTGAGACAAGGATGTGTGCTGGCCCCATTCCTGTTCTCATTATATACCAACAGTCTGGAGAGGGAATTGGGAGCCAGCGGCATCGATTCCCCCAATGTTGGGAATAGACAGATCTGCTCCCTTCTGTATGCGGACAACGCTGTGCTGATGACAAGAACTAAGGTTGGTGCCCAAAAAGCTCTAAAAAAATATGTTGACTACATGGGGGAGAGGGGCCTCATCCTAAATGCTAAAAAATCCTTTGTGATGGGATCTGGCAAAGGTGGGGCAAGATGTAAACAACTTAGTGTGGCAGACTTTCATTTGCAGGCTACAAAAACATTCCCAAATTTAGGTGTCACAATAGAGGCAACGGGGGCGTGGGCCACTGAGGTGAAAAACCGATCCTTAGCATTTAAACGTTCGGTTGCGGCTGTAAAACATTTCGCAAGTAAGCTAGGGAAAAAACAACCAGATATAATGCTTAGGATCTATGTGGCTAAGTGTAGAAGCATCGCCCTGTACGGAGCGGGAATATGGGGATATTATGATGTAACAGCCCTCAAAACCATCGAAAAGGATTTCTTCCGATACCTCCTGTCCCTTCCAAAAAGCATTTCAGTCTATAATTCCCACATGGAACTAGGAATGGCGCACCTGACAGACTTGATTAAAACGCAGCCAATTCTACTATGGAGGAGAATCTGGGTGACACCAGAATTGGCTCTAAACCGAGAAGTAATTAACGATGTCATGGCTTTGGACAATGTAAAAAGCATTAAATGGCTGGAGTATGTGAGGAAAGTCTTCGTGGACATTGAAAGACCTGAATGGTTCTATAAACCTGAGCTGATTGGGAAAATCCCCAAGAAATTTCTAAGAAACCTATGTATGGAGCACTTTAATAACTTGAGGTTTGCGATTGAAGTCAGTAAAAGAACTGTGATGGATCATCAATCGCTACTGACTTCTTATAATATTCAACCATACTTGACCATCACGACCTTGGGGTTTGAACGCTTTGTCTTATGCAGATTCAGGTTTAACATTTTTCACCACCTGGTCTCATATCCAGATAAGAATGACTGAAACAGATCTTTGGCCCCCTGCCCATGCGATAATGTATCTGTCCAGTCTACCTTCCACCTCGTACTACTATGTATGTTATACAAGGAAGAGCGCGCTAGATGGTTGAAATACTATTTAAAAAGTGGGGCGTGGCGACAATGTAGGGCAGCTTACTTGAACCTTCAACAATTAGGAAATCCTCTATGTATTAAGATTATGGCAATGTTTTTAAAAAGCGTGTTAAAACAACGGAACTCTCTATGTATCAAGGCTTAATCGATTGTTCATTATTAACAATTTAATACTTTTTTTTTTTAACAAACTATTATGTATACTTTGTAACTGTGAAATATGAAATGCTTTTATGATTTTTTAAGTACGGAGAAAATCGAATAAAGCTTTGAAACTTGACAAAGAGATGGCAATCCATCTACACAATAAATAACTGTCACGTTTAAAAAAAAAAAAAAGAGTGCAGCTTGCAAAATGCAGGATGTCATGGAGTTCCGGTCCCACGTCTCTCGTGTCCACCATGGGTCACAGCTTTGCTGTGAGCGAAGGTTGGGGTCAGGTATGTCTAGAAATCTGTGTCCTGTGTTGCAGATTCTTTGGGATCCAGCAGGAGCCTCGAAAATGCAGACCAGCAAAGTTGCTGTTGGTGCCTGTTTGAACAGGGTGGTCACTCCTTGACCACAAGGGAGATGTCTTTCATCTTCCAGTCGAAATTGAATATCGAAGGTCCAGGATTTATGTTTAAAAGTTTCGTCCAGGGTAATCTAAAGTCCTAGTGACCAGGCTCCTATACTTATACTGAGTTTAGGGGCTGGACTACCCTTAAGGTCCCTCCTATTGGTGGACCTGGGAAGGGGGTGGTTACACCCCTTTCCCTTTGTCCAGTTTTGCGCCAGAGCTGGGGCAGAGTGCCCAAGCAACCGGTTTGAACTGGGAAATGCATGGAGCACCTTGTGTGCCCCAGGCAGTGTCTGGAAAGCATGGCGGCTAAAGGACAGTGGCCGTGTTCCTAAGTCTGCTTGCGGTGCAGTTTTGAAAACAGTAATCCCTTTCAAATGTAATTTTTAATTTTGGGCATTGTTTTGGTTTTTAAAACATTTCTGCGTGAGGAGTTCTATTGGAAGTGCAACAATTACCTGTGCTCGATAAACTGGTCTCCCTGCCTCGGTCCGACGTGGTGTTTACCGTTGCGCGGAGGGCGGAGGAGACAGAGACAGGTACTTTCGGTTGAAGAGGGCAGCGGTCTAGTTGCTGGGAGGGCTCTCCTTTAAAATCGGCTTGACTCTGTGGCCACGTTGCGGATGAATGACAGTGGCTGTGTTCCTAAGTCTGCTTGCGGTGCAGTTTTGAAAACAGTAATCCCTTTTAAACTTAATTTTTAATATTGGGCATTGTTTTGGTCTTTAAAACATTTCTGTGTGAGGAGTTCGAGTGGGAGTGCTACGCTTACCTGTGCTCGATAATCTAATCTTCCTGCCTTGGTCCGACGCGGTGTTTACCGTTGTGCGGAGGGCGGGGGAGACAGAGACAGGTACGTCCGGTTGGTGAGTGCAGCGGTCTAGTTGCTGGGAGGGCTCTCCTTTAAAATCGGCTTGACTCTGTGGCCGCGTTGCGGATGAAGGACAGTGGCAGTGTTCCTAAGTCTGCTTGCGCTGCAGTTTTGAAAACAGTAATCCCTCATAAACTTAATTTTTAATATTGGGCATTGTTTTGGTATTTAAAACATTTCTGTGTGAGGAGTTCGAGTGGGAGTGCTATGCTTACCTGTGCTCCATAATCTGGTCTCCATGCCTCAGTCCAACGTGGTGTTTACCGTTGCGCGGAGGGTGGGGGAGACAGAGACAGGTAGTTCCGGTGGGTGAGGGCAGCGGTCTAGTTGCGGGGAGGGCTCTCCTTTAAAATCAACATGCCTGTGCGGCCGCACAGCGGGCTCGCCACTGGCGCGCCAAAGCAAGCCCGTCTGTGCCCTCAGCGGCCGACCGGGGCTAGGGGCCAGAACCCCTGTTGGATTTCATTTGAGACGCCACTACAGCCCTCGGAGGCTTTGCGCTCTTTGTCCAAGTCTGGATGATAAATGGAAGCACAGCATAAACGCTGAGGGTGAGAGCTGGCAATGTAGCCACTGCTCGTTCAGGGCGGATGAACAAGTAGAGATTAGGGAGGGAGGCCTCTCACTCAGGCTATCTCTAATTACCTGTAGATCCTTGAGGGAGCACAGAATTGAGATATGTGACCTATTATCTGAAGGTCAAACAGATGTCATATTTCTCACTGATCCTAAGTTGTGTATGCATAAGCAATGCTAATACATCCCCACTGGCGGCACTCCAGATGAAACAATGTTTCCAATTGTTAATCCAATATGTTTTATTGGTTGAATAAAGTTTTTCATCAAAACAGGTTTGATATTGCATTCATATCAAAGGGTTCATATATGATTTCAAATGAGGAACAATCAAAGTTGGTAATGTACAATGTACAACGCAACGCGTCACTGACGGGTTCTGGGGCATTCCAAGAACGCCCCAGAACCCGTCAGTGACGCGTTGCGTTACATTGTACCCTAAAACTCCTTGAGAAAGGGCTCCGCCCGAAATGCATCGGAGTTACCAACTTTGATTGTTCCTCATTTGAAATTATATATGAACCCTTTGATATGAATGCAATATCAAACCTGTTTTGATGAAAAACTTTATTCAACCAATAAAACATATTGGATTAACAATTGGAAACATTGTTTCATCTGGAGTGCCGCCAGTGGGGATGTATTAGCATTGCTTATGCATACACAACTTAGGATCCTTTCAAAGTGTGTTTCGGACGGAGACACAACCCACGTGAGCACCCATAAACTCTTTACCTCAATCTACACCTGTCGAATAACATTGCTGTGCATCACCCACTACCATATTGATATTTCTCACTGAGACAAGGCTGGATACTGACTCTGCGCCTGAAATCTTGGAGCCACTCCCTAGTGGTTCTGGGATTATGAGAGTGGAAAGACTGTCAGGGAGGTGAAGGGGCATTGCAATAATTTACAAACATGACATTCGATGCTCTCTCACACCTGCTGACATAGCTGATGGTGATGCAGGCTCCTTCACTATCAGTACAGCCACTAACTATGTCGTGAAGGGGCTACTGATCATTAGACCACCGGGACCTCATTTGAGGTTTATACCCAGCCTTATTGACTACCTTATTCCACCTGCCCTCCGGTACGAAAAGTTATTGGTGCTGGGTGATATAAACCTGCATTTTGATGATCCACTCAACTCTGGGGCACAAGAGTTGCGCCAGGAATTAGAAGTGCTGCAACTATTCCTAAAATCTGAACTTCCCATTCATAAGTTGGGTCATTTACTTGACCCTATTTTCGCCAACTGGGATGCGCTGGAACTGGAGCCTCTGCTTCCGGTGTTTTGGTCAGATCATTATCTGATCACGTTTAGGATAAAGCTGCCCCTGTCCAAAACACAGGAGAAAGCTAAGTCCTGTATTAAAAGAAGGAAGTGGGCTGGCTTTTCTCAGGGGGCTTTTAATCTGGCCTTTTTAAGGGATGGTTCCCCCTCTGGCCGGGATGTAAATGGGGAGTGTAAAGCTCTCGAGAGACATATAATTGTTGCTTTTGACTGCACCGCACCTTGGTCCACTAAAATATCCACTAACAGACGCAAATCAGCTCCTTGGTTTAGTGAAGAGTTACAAACTGCTAAATCTACTTATAAACACCTAGGAAGGCAATGGAGAAAAGATTTCTCAGCCCACTTGGAAGTAGAATATAAAATTAGCCTCAAGAACTACCATTTGCTCATTAGGAAGGTGAAGGCAGCTAAGGGTAGCACAGGATATGGGTAGCACCTCAGCTGTGGTGCTGCTGGACTTGAGTGCGGCGTTCGACACGGTCTCCCATGGGATCCTGTTAAGGAGACTGTGGGAGATAGGTGTCGGAGATGGAGCCCTGGATTGGTTCGCGTCATTTCTATCTGACCGTTCCTTCCAGGTCCATTCTCCCCCGTACTCATCCAGCAGTTTCCCATTAGGCTGCGGTGTCCCACAGGGCTCTGCCAATAGCCCCACGTTGTTTAACGTGTATGTCCGCCCCTTGGCCATATTGGCCAGGGAACGTAACATCAAATTAATTTCCTATGCGGATGATACGCAACTAATTTTCACCTTTTCCAATGACACCGTGGGAGACCAAGCCAAATTTCAAGAGGACATTTTGGCCATTTCCAGCTGGCTAACAGAGAACTGTCTTCAATTGAATTCATCTAAAACTGAAGTCCTTCTTATTGGCACTGATACTCAGAAGTGGGATGAGCGGTGGTGGCCCCCTACATTGGGCCCCCCTCCTACGCCCAAGAGGGAAGTTAAACATTTGGGTGTGATTTTAGACGACGCACTCACCCTGGACTCTCATGCGAAAAGAGTAGCTGGTACTTGTTGTGGTCGCCTACGCTCTTTAAAACCTATTCTCGGCTTTTTCGAACCTTCCATCCGACAGACAATTGTCCAAGCTATGGTTTTATCCCATCTAGACTACTGTAATGTTCTTATGCTTGGGTCCAACTTGACAGTCGTTAATAGACTACAAAGAGCTCAGAACGCTGCAGCTCGTACTCTGTTCGGTCTGCCGAAACGCTGCCACACCTCTCAGGTTCTACGTAGGCTCCATTGGTTGCCCGTTAAACAGCGCATTCAATTTAAAACCTTGTGTGTTCTCCATAGAATGCTGCATTATCTAGGCCCCCAAACCTTGCAAGGAATCTGTTCCTTTTATGTCCCATCGCGTGCTCTCCGCTCCGCGGACCTTTCTCTTGCCTGTACCATTAAGATCCGGAGGTGCAGACCTGGAGGCCGATCATTTAAGTACCTGGCCCCTAAACTCTGGAACTCTATCCCTTTAGGTGTGCGTTCCATTACCAACCACCTACACTTTCGAAAACACGTTAAAACCTGGCTGTTTTCCTCCATTTAGGGTTCCTTTGTGAGCAGATCCTCTGCCGCATCACTCCGGTTGTTGTGTAATTGGGCTTGTCTGCAAGCGCTGGGACGCCTCGTTGTTGGGGTAGCCATGCGCTATATAAGCGTACTATAACATAACATTTTAATGGAAGGATCCAAACAGCGGAGAACTCTACAAAAGAGCTGTTCAAGGTCTTTAAAGCGATTTCCTCCGTTGGCATCCTTGCAGTGCCTATCGTTGGCTCTGAGGAGTCATGCAATCGAGTTGCTGAGTACTTTGCAGATAAGGTCGAGAAGATCTATTCTTCTTTTCCTGATTCTGCTCGCGATGGTAAGAGAGTGGAGACGGAATCTGTGGGTGCTTCTGAAATGCAGGGTCTTTATGAATTTACTGTGCCCCCTCAGGCCACTCTTAAAAAGATTGCCACTACCATCAAGTCAGGCTTGCCCAGGGACCCGGCTATCCCCGGGGTGCTCAGAGGTAGTATTGACACACTTGAGCCTTTTATGAGACATCTTTTAGCTTTGTCTTTTATCTCCGGAGTGGTCCCGGAAATGTGGAAGGAGGCTGTGGTACTTCCCTTACAGAAGAAACCTCATATTAGCGCTGACCAGCTTGACAACTTGCGCCCCATCACCCTGCTTCCGTATTTTGCTAAGGTTGTGGAAAAGATTGTGAATACTCAACTTACTGCACATATTTATAACAACAATCTTCTTCATCCCTCCCAGTCTGGCTTCCAGGCTTTTCATTCCACTGAATCTGCCCTGTTGTACTCCACGAGACCATCTGGAAGTATGTGGACGAAGGACAGACAGCGGCCTTAATTCTTTTAGACTTAAGTGCCGCTTTCGACACTGTTGCCCACCATATCCTGCATCATGATATAGAGAGAGGGGGTGTAGCTGGCGGTGCATTAAAGTGGATGGAATCCTTTTTATCTGAGCGTAGCTTTCAAGTCATGCAAGGAAGTTATTATTCTAGGAACATCAAGCTGACCCAGGGGGTGCCTCGGGGCTTTATCTTGAGCCCAACGTTGTTCAATCTTTATGTCGCCCCCTTGGCTAAAATCTCGGATAAATTTGGGATTAATGCCCTGTCCTATGCAGATGACACCCAGCTGGTGGTCTCTCTGACCCAAGCCCGGGATGGAGCTGCCTCCAACTTTGTATGCTGCCTTCAAGAACTGGCTGTATGGATGGCAAATAACTGCCTAAAGTTGAATGGCAGCAAGACCGAGGTGTTGGTGATAGGGAAGGCTCCATCAGTATGGTCTTCGGCATGGTGGCCCCAGTCATTGGGTCCTACTCCTACACCTTGCAAGCAAGCTAAGAACCTTGGGGTTTGGATGGACAACAAGTTGTCTTTCGATTACCACACCAGGCGGGTGGCAGGCGCCTGTTTTGGCATCTTAAGGGGACTACGGAAAACCCTTGACGCCCTCCCCACTGCATCTAGAAAAATCCTTGTTCATGCTCTGGTAACCGCTCACCTAGATTATGGCAATCTTCTGTATCTGGGTGCAACTGTTAGATGCTTGCAGCGTTGGCAGTGTATCCAGAATGCAGCAGCAAGACTAGTTTTCATGCTCCCGAAGAGTGCCTCAGCTACTGGTGCGCTGGCTTCTCTACACTGGCTTCCCATCAGGAAGAGAGTAAAGTTCAAGGACTTGTGTGTGAGTCATCGGATTTTACAAAGAAAGGGGCCCATATATCTGCATGATTTTCGAACTCCATATCTACAGACTAGACTGTTAAGGTCCAGCGGAAAAGGTAAGGTGCATATCCCCAAAATCAAGAGAGCCAGGATGGGTGGGCGCTCGTTTTGTTACTTGGCAGCCCAGCTGTGGAGCTCGTTCCCTCAGGCACTCCGGCTGGAGTGTTCTGAATCTATCTTCCGGAAAGGTCTGAAGACTCATCTATTTCCTGCTTCTTAAATTGTTTTGTTTAGTTGGTTGCTGCTGCTTCTTTACTGCTACCTTAGGTCGGGGACACACTGGCCTCAGAGTAACCAGGCGCTTTACAAATGTAACTATTATTATTATTATTCACTGAATGCAGCCCTCCCTGTCCCAATACACAAAAGCCTGTCTGGGGAGGTGCCAGCACCTTCTTGGACAGGAAACCTATTGTCCAGGCCTCCCCTGCTGGAGTTTCGTCCAGCAACAGGAGGTCAGACTTGTGTCTGTGGCAGCAGCATCCATTTTGTGATGCAGAGCCTCTGTTTAACTTTAACCGGGTAAAAAGTAACTACATGTCTTCTCCCTCTAGAAGTGTGGAATGTTACCCCCGCCTCCAGGACTGGCAGGGGGGGGGTAGTATTCCAATGTGATTTACACCTTACACGATATGTTTTGATAAAGTCAAACTAAAGTTAGCATTAACCATGAGGATTATAATGCACTTGAGAGTATATGGTATGGCTATATCATAGAACAGCTATAAGGAGATGGTTCCGAAAGCTGCAGAAGGGATCAGCTCATGCTAGGGCACCCTCTCACATAAAACCAAGCCCTCTGCCTCCAGGATTGTTAAGGCCTGCAAGAGGAGTGACTTATAGGTGTATATGTGTCTATATGTATATATGGATATAGGTATACTATATCTAAGTAAGGGGTGATTACACCACCTTACCCAGGCTGTGTGAACAGACCTGTGGTGTCAGTTTGGAAGGCAAACCAGGGGTGGCACAATACATGCTGCAGCCCCTGGTAGGCCTAGGGTGCACCTATGCCCAAGGTACCTATGGTACACTATACAGGGGCTCACAAGGGTGACCCAGTATCCAATCTGGTATGTACCTAAAGTACATGGTATCAATTTGGAGAGAGAACAGCTGGGCTGTGGGCCTTATTAGCAGGTCCACAGCCACACTAAAGTCGAAAAACCAGAGAATCACAGCAGAAAGTGGGGGTAACCATAGGAAGCAGACCCTACTCTCCTACACTTACATCAATCAAAATCTCTGTATGCAATTTCAGATCAAAGTAAGCCATTTCACTTGCATTTTCAATTGAATATTTCATTTTCTTGAACCATTTGTCGCAGATTGATTCACTATTTCAGAATGGGCTTTCAAGTTGTAGTTAATAGTGATCAGTCCCATTTCAGCAGCTCTATTGAAGCTTAATAAGCATGCACTCGATAACGTAATTTTAGGACATGAACTAGTGTTTGCACTGTCATTTTCTTGTGCTGCATGGTTACTAAAAATGATCCTTGACTCTGCAAAGGCGGAGTAGCTGCCGAGGTGTAAACCTTTGTTTTCGGCAGTTTGAGACATGGTATTGGATCTAGCTCTTTGTACTTTTCTGCCAGCATGATGTTTATCGATGCACCACTGTCTATTAAAAATTGTAGAGCAACCATTCACCTTGAGCGTGATTTTAGGACAATGTCCAAATGAACAGTGTTGCTTTGTCTTCTTTATCACTTCTTTGAATCCATCACCTACAAGGTTCTTTAAATATATGATGATCTTTTTGCTATTTACTTCTTCTATAGCATCTATGAAGTCATTGAACATTTTGATCCAGGCAGTCCATCTGGTGGTAAAGTTCTGCTTTTTGGCAGTAATGAAAGGAGATGGTGGCTTCAGGAATGTAGCTGCGCTTTCCTATCTATTGGGGCATTCTAATAACGTTTTTGTTAGCCACCCGTGAGATAGTTTTAATCAAATTTTCATTCTGCACTCTGCCCCCATAGGTAGTAGTAGTATACGTGCCTGAGAACACCCCTGCTCCCTTCCTATGGGAAAGTCGTAGCCCACACTGGGTACCTTGTGAGACCAGTGTGCGGAGGGGACGCTATGATGAAGCATGTCACCCTAGGGTGAGTGAGGGTTCTCATCCGAACACAAGCAGTGCTCCACATTCTCCCATATTTCTTTACCTTTTTTACCCCCATACACAGTGGGAGTTGATACTTTAGTTTGGAGCAGTACGGTTGATGTTGGGAAATCTATGCTCCTTGCTCCCTCTCGTGTAAGATTGATATCGTACAATGTGACCCATACAGCATGATGAGTTGGATTATCCATTGCTCATTATACAAGGCGAGGTGACAGCTATGCATGAAGTATGCTTTTGAGGATCAATGATTGGAAAATGAAAAATAGGCAAGTTCTGCCTCTGGGTAAGGAATGAGGCAAGACATTTTCAATGAACTAATACTTAACGCCACTTTGGAAAAAATCTGATTTTGAATCACACAACTCTCAAGAAGCATGAACCATAAAACATTAAAAATAATGTGCTAAGCACTTCATCCCAGGCCCCTAAGAAGAGCCAGTACAACCATGTTTTATTTTATTTTGGTTATATCTAGTGGGGGAGACACTTAAACAGAAGCAAGTGATGATGTGCCTCTGCTTGTCAGCATTTTCTGCCTAAAGGATCCTCTCATATGCATGAAATGTTTGAGAAAATATTTTCAAACCACAGGGAAAGCTTTCGAGCACCATTTTCTATCACTTCTGTTTTCTTCTATTCCAGTACAGAAGAGGACCAACCTAAGACTAATTAGTCCAGTCCACTCCAAAGGGAATCTGTGTCCTCTGTACGAGAGAACAATCAGACACCAATGTTTTTGTTGCTTCAAAGGGACTTGTCTTTCAAGTAAAGCTTGCAAATCCACGCACAGTGAAAAGTGGTCCCCATCTGTGCATACTGACATCAAGGGAAGATTCAAAGAACAAATAACATGATCGAAATTCTAGTGATGGTGCTCTAAACCACTGCCATTACATAGAGCAGATGTTTTGTGCCACTAGAGAAGTAGCCCCTCTTTATGCTAATCAGTCTAGTCAGTACAATGAATACCAATATGTGTTATTGGGCAGAAAGAAAAGGACTGTTTCAGTCTTTTATACTGTAATAGTGTGAAAAAAGGGTTTTATCCCTACTGTCACTCACTGACACTCACTGTCACTCACTGGCTACATCTGAAGTTTGAGCTATGGATTATATATTCAATGTCGATGGGTTCGCCATTCCTCATGGAGATTGTTAGGCTGCATGCATTAAACATCAATAACCTGCAGCACCACAACTGGCCAATATATGGAACAAAAGTATGCAGCAAGGTCTAGCAGAAGCTGCTGCTTTTGCGAAAATATCTGCAGTAGCTGCTGATGTGTGCACACATAATTGTGTTCAGATAAGCACAGTGATTCAGCGTAGTAGCTCTAGTGAGCATAATTGATTAATTTTGGCTAAGGAGCCGATTATACACTGAATGGTGTGCCCATGAACTTAAAGGTAGGGATGTTATTACTACGCTTGATTTTCAGTCCCCGTGTTTGCTTAGATGCTGTTCTGGAAGTTATACAACAGAAGCGAGCAGAATAACATCATTTGCGTATACTGTGTATGGATGCTTGCATTAACATGCACCTTTGTGTTTCTGTCCAGGTTCAGACTGGTAAACATTACCGAATTTTTCTGTTCCTGAATTAATGTGCTGCAGCAAACGTTGCCACCGGCGTGACACCAGGTCAAATGCAGTGCAGTTCAAGTTTCCATAAAATCCGGTACATGACTAAAATCACATGAGACTGAATGACAGATGTGTGTATTATTTTTCATGTGCATGCACTGTTGACTGGTGCCAGGCATAGGAAGCAGCCCATCATGTAAAGTAAATGGGAGGACATTGCCAATAAAGCAAATCACAAAAAATCTCAATGCACCCTACATATTCTAAGGTAAATGTGGCTGCACTGTAGAGGTACCTGAAGAGCGTGATAGAACAGCCTTCTTAGCTGTAGCTTTGTGATGTTCTTTGGAGGACTCTGAAGGACTTGCTGTTTTATTTTGAAAAACGAACGGGCATGATTCAACAAAGAATCAAGCCCTGACTTAGGTGTTAGGATGATCACTCCTTGAGGTAAGAAGTTGTCTAAAGTCTGCAATTCATTACAAAACTTCTAGGAAGGACCTCCGAGGGTCTATGTTATCTTCCAAGCCTAGTATTAAAGCAACCTCCGGTGGGGAGGGTAGGCAAAATGTACACCTCTGCCTGAGTAATCAACATCAGATGTCCTCCTTGGGTGACGACTTGATTCGGCACATGTTCCAGCAAACTTAAAAGGCGATTCTTTCCTTATGAAAGGCAACTACAAAGATACACGTGTTAAGAGATGTCGGCACTGATTACTCTCACAATGGAGGCAAACAGTTTTTACCTGTATTTAGTAATAATTATAATGAAATACTTTAAGCACAATGCACTTCGGAGGTCATGTTCTGATACGGTGCCAGTGTGCTCCCATCCCCCTATATTTGCTATCCTCTTTCTGCAGATATATATTGAATGGATCAAAGGATGCACCGTACATTTGGAAAGCATATCAGGCACCCCCAGCTTATAAGACCACTTTACTGAGCAATGGAAACTACCACAAAACTCATGTGCAACAAAACTCATGTCCAACATTGGATGTGCTAACGTGAGCTGCAAACAGTCTTTGCTTGTGAATACCAATAATTGCAATAAACAGGATTACTCGCATTGTACTTGGAAGGACTGGTGTTGGTATGTTAACAGATTGTCCTCCTTCTTTGTTCTCAGCTATGTCCACTTCGCGACAATATCAAGTGGCAGAGCACAATTTCTAGGAAGTGTATTATCAGGGACTTTGAGTGCGCAGTCCTACTTCCCTTTTCAGCATTGTACTGATTTGGGAACATATTGGCAATGAATATTCTGATACATATGTAAACCATCTGCATAATGCAGCAGTGGATCTTTATCAGGGGCTACAGGATGCTGCGCCCCTGTAACTATTTTCAATTTAGTAGCATTCATGAAAACACTAGTGCTAACGCGGGATTTCTGGTCTATTGTTGTTAATCCAGATCCCAACTCAGGTCGACTAAATCGTTGGTACCTGTCATTGAGTAAAAGGCAATCCACTATTAGGTTAATCAAGAAAGAACTTATGTCACTCTAAAGAACCACTTACCACTGGAAAAGGTTTAAAAGTTTATTATAAAGCCAAAGCTATCTGGAGATACAAGCACCTCAAAATGAGATTCAAAAGGTATACAGGAATCAATACAAACAAGAATTCTCTAAATGCTCTTAGTCGGCAGAAGGATATCACTAAAACAAATTCAAAAAGCATTAAAGTTGCCAACATAGACACAAGCTGTAGCTTGTGCGTCATTTACAGAAAGGAAAAGTTCAGGTTAGACTGTCCCTACACTAGACCAAGTGACATCCCTACTTAACAAGATCTTTTCCTAAAAAGGTGTCAGCCGTGGTGACTTCCAAAGAAGATCACACACTTCCCTTAGTCTTTGTCTCAAAGTTGAAATCCTGCAGTTCCCTATCTGCCTACCCATCCGCTCTCTTAGGTTCCTCAGATCATCTGCTCTAACTCCACCCCGGGGTGCTGTCTCTAATACAAAATCACATTTCCAATAGGAACGCCCCTGGAGACGCCTCTCACGTGGTGTAGATTCTGGCAGCAAATTCCATGCTGGTACTCCTCGGGACCCTTCGTTAAAGTTGACCTTGCTTCCCAGGCTTCTCTCCGGCAAGACGGTACCCCCTAGAAATTCCTGAAGACTCCTACAGGCCGGTGCCTGGCGTCTCTTGAACAAAGCCTATTCATCATTTTCTGATTAAGCCCCCTCGCAACTGCAAAAGACACTTTTTCTATATAGGCCCCAAATTCCGGCCTCCACCATATCTCGAAGTCGTAAACTATGTAACAGGATTTACAGTTAGTGTCTAGCACGACTTTTCTCTAACGAGCACATACAGATCAAAGAAGCAACTTTATCTATTCAGGCCTGCTAAAATTACATGAAACGGGCCTCTGCCATATGCACATTTAATTTCTTTGTTTAAACAGTATTCTAACCAACACACATTACTATAATGTAACACATCTATTTAAAACATTATTTCAATTCTATGATTAATAATACTTTGCAGTAAAATGACGTTAGAATCCAAGTTACTTAAAAGTGTAGCAGCATCTTTCGTTTCTTGTGAAATGCTATGTGGCCTACACATTTCCATGGTTTGCAGAATTACATTTCTTTTTCACACAGCCTCATAACGTGAGACTCTAACATTTCTACAAATCTCTACATTAGTTTTTCACACTGATATATGTATCCCTACTCTAATTAAACACTTATATATATCTCTTCACCCTATAGGTTTGACACTCTTGTGTATTCTATTCTAAACTAATACAACGTGCTTGTAAATATGGTGCACTTCTACATTTTTCAGATTTGTGCTCTCTCAATCCCCCCTTTGATGACTTCCACTAGTCATCATCATCACAACACCCTCTTTAAGGTATAGAGTATCAAACTGAAGTCGTAGCAATATTCCCTCTTTTCATCTCCTCTAGAGCCCTCAGACTCCGGTACTGATTCTCCTGCATCGCAGCTAATCTCCTCCCCTGCTCTCGCATGGATCTCTGCAACCTGTTTGCTCTATACCATTTGTACAGTTTCACCAACCCCCACAAAGCGATTACACAAATCACTATTATGATGATAGGTTTCAATATGTACCAAATGATATTCTTTCCCAGGTTGGCAAACCAACCTCCAACTTTACCCATTCCTTGACCTACTTTTTCCCATACTGTTACCTTTGTCAAATCCTCTATCTCATGGTGTATTTCAGTAATGTTTCGAATATACTTTTCTAGAGGTTTTGAATTGTCTGGAATGTAAGTGCAACATTCCTGGACCTTCAAAGCCTTACAGACTCCTCCCTCTTTGGCCAACAGAACGTCTAGAGCAAGTCGGTTCTGAAGAACCATTGCCCTTATCGATTGCATCTCTCCCTCCACCAGCATTAAAGATCTAGCAGTACTGGCGGATAGTCTATCTACAACTGTTGCCAATCTTCTTATCTTAACATCATTTAGTGCTATCCCTAATATAGGAAACATAGCACCAAATACATCTCCAACTACCTCCTCAGCGCTTACATCCCTTCTTCTTCTAGTTTGTTTCCCTCTCTTTTTGGTTTCTAAGTCCTCAGCATGGTATATTTTGGGGAAGACAATTGCTAAGTAACATGATCCATACCAATTATCTGGTAGTTTCAAGTATGCATTTCTCCCACAGACAAAATATACATTCGGGATCACCTGCATTTCTTTCAAGAAATCTTTAGAATAGTACTCTAATTGGAAAGCATGTTCACAACTGACTTCTCCCACAAACACATTCTCATAATATGTTTGACTTCTGTGTATACACAGCTTTCCCCTTTTCTCTCGGTCTAAAGCTATTGGACCATTGCTACCTTTTCTTTGGTGTGCCCTTTCTTCCTCGGTCCAATCTGTTTTCCACTGTCCTGAAGATTTTAAAATCTTTTGTCTCCTGTATTGATCATCCACCTGCCCTATAAACTTTTTCTCAGTTTCTGACACTTTACAAGTTAAATTATTTCTTCGGGCATGTGAAGTATCTAATGTTCTCCATGGAAGGAAACATTTCTGTAACCTGTCTTCACTCTTGTAATAATCCCATTTATTGAGGTGTTTATAATTTGGCACCTCTGGCAATATCGAGTTGAAGTTGGAGAAGTAATACTCGAACCCATCCCTTTCATAAAATATGCTCAGCAACACACTACATGTGATTCCATAAGTCAATGGAAGATGATGATACCTGATGCCTTCATCTACAGAGGCTGGCAACTGCATGCAGACATAGCAGTTCTTCGCCTCCATGACATCAATGTATTCATAAAGAAATTTGGCATAAGCATTTGTTTTAAAATTCCCCTGTGATTCATATGCATGTAATCTTTTTATTTCAGCATCTAACAAAGCTTTCTCCTCCGCTGTGTTTTCCCCCTGTTTGCCAGCCGTAGGAGGCTTCTGTGTTGATGCACTTTTTGCTTCTTTTTCTGCTTTCACATCATTTTCATGTCCCACTACATATGATACAGTAACCACTAAAACTATAAGAGAAATCACTACCACTAAAAGTGTGCCTACTATGCATTTTGCCCTGCAGTTCGGGTTGCCAGCCTCCATGATCTCAAGACAGTGTAGCTCTGGTTCTTTTTCACAGTACAAAGTCTCTCTTCTTTGCTTCTCCAATCTTTCGAACCACACCTGGAAGCTGAAAATCCCCTCCGCCAGAACAGTCTCTGAGTTCTGTAGCAATAGACAACCTTAACCCTTCTCCATCCTCTAACTTGAAATCCCTAATTTCGTCGTCTTCTTCTTGAAGCTAGGTTATCTCTCAATCTGTATTTACAAAGTTCTTTGCAAAGTCTTTAGTAATCCGAAATTATGCGTGTTCCAAGAACTCCCACCACTTGCTCGAATATTTCCAAACGAAGAAGGATTCCCTCAAGTATTGGACACCTGGAACAGCAACACGGAAATTCAACTGTCTCTAGGATCAATTTTCTTATTCCGCTCAGGAGAGGAGGATAGACGATGTTGAGTGTCAGCAGCCCTTCGACCTCCACTCCTGGTATCAGCAACTCTACCTCCACTGTTATGATGGGGTCAGTTCTGGTCAGGGTCACTTTCCTCACCCTCCCAGTTCTGCGTCCTTCGGACATCTGTAGCGAGGTAGGCCCACTCAGGAGTAGCGTATCTTCTGCAAGGCACCCGCACCCTCCTTGATCTCCTCGGACCTTCCTGTTCTTGTCCTTGTGCACTTTCTTCTGGATCTGAGTCTTCGGATATAGGAGCAAGAGTTTCCTCTCGAGCTGGCTTCAAGCTTGGCCTCCTTTTTCTTTCAGGCCAGGTAGCTGCTCCACGCCTTGTTCTCCTATTTCTTGTCCGTTCACTCAGTTCTGGATCACTCTGAACTTGTTCTGTGTCTGAGTTGTTTTCACAGCAGCTTTCTCCTTCTGTGGCAACTTCAGTTTCACTGCCGTTCTGTCTTTCTTCTTCCTCTGGATCTGTGACACTCCCCCTATCTTCAGACACCCCCACAGCTTGACTGATCCCCTCTTGCGATTCTTCCTCCACAACTTGATTTTCGTCTGTGAGAGGAGCTGTTTCTTCAAGAGGGGTTACTGCAAAAACAACAATGATGGACAGAATGTGGATCAATGTCACACATTCACCCCAGTCAAAAGATCTGGGCCCAAATCCATCGTTTTTCCACTCCACACCACCCTGGGTTAGACAATGGCGATATGCAAATCAGCGCTGACCCTGTGCCCCATGGGAACAGTCCAGTCCGAACTACAAAAGCCATGTCCTTCCCAGAACGGAAACAAGCATCCGAGGACCGGCCCGGTTTCGAGGTAACACCTCTCATCAGCCCGGCTAGCTTGCTTCCAGTGGTGTGGAGTGCCTGGGACTCACGTCTGAGCATCCCCAGTACACTTAGAGCGGTTACTGCAAAAACAACAATGATGGACAGAATGTGGATCAATGTCACACATTCACCCCAGTCAAAAGATCTGGGCCCAAATCCATCGTTTTTCCACTCCACACCACCCTGGGTTAGACAATGGCGATATGCAAATCAGCGCTGACCCTGTGCCCCATGGGAACAGTCCAGTCCGAACTACAAAAGCCATGTCCTTCCCAGAACGGAAACAAGCATCCGAGGACCGGCCCGGTTTCGAGGTAACACCTCTCATCAGCCCGGCTAGCTTGCTTCCAGTGGTGTGGAGTGCCTGGGACTCACGTCTGAGCATCCCCAGTACACTTAGAGCGGTTACTGCAAAAACAACAATGATGGACAGAATGTGGATCAATGTCACACATTCACCCCAGTCAAAAGATATGGGCCCAAATCCATCGTTTTTCCACTCCACACCACCCTGGGTTAGACAATGGCGATATGCAAATCAGCGCTGACCCTGTGCCCCATGGGAACAGTCCAGTCCGAACTAGAAAAGCCATGTCCTTCCCAGAACGGAAACAAGCATCCGAGGACCGGCCCGGTTTCGAGGTAACACCTCTCATCAGCCCGGCTAGCTTGCTTCCAGTGGTGTGGAGTGCCTGGGACTCACGTCTGAGCATCCCCAGTACACTTAGAGCGGTTACTGCAAAAACAACAATGATGGACAGAATGTGGATCAATGTCACACATTCACCCCAGTCAAAAGATCTGGGCCCAAATCCATCGTTTTTCCACTCCACACCACCCTGGGTTAGACAATGGCGATATGCAAATCAGCGCTGACCCTGTGCCCCATGGGAACAGTCCAGTCCGAACTACAAAAGCCATGTCCTTCCCAGAACGGAAACAAGCATCCGAGGACCGGCCCGGTTTCGAGGTAACACCTCTCATCAGCCCGGCTAGCTTGCTTCCAGTGGTGTGGAGTGGCTGGGACTCACGTCTGAGCATCCCCAGTACACTTAGAGCGGTTACTGCAAAAACAACAATGATGGACAGAATGTGGATCAATGTCACACATTCACCCCAGTCAAAAGATCTGGGCCCAAATCCATCGTTTTTCCACTCCACACCACCCTGGGTTAGACAATGGCGATATTCAAATCAGCGCTGACCCTGTGCCCCATGGGAACAGTCCAGTCCGAACTACAAAAGCCATGTCCTTCCCAGAACGGAAACAAGCATCCGAGGACCGGCCCGGTTTCGAGGTAACACCTCTCATCAGCCCGGCTAGCTTGCTTCCAGTGGTGTGGAGTGCCTGGGACTCACGTCTGAGCATCCCCAGTACACTTAGAGCGGTTACTGCAAAAACAACAATGATGGACAGAATGTGGATCAATGTCACACATTCACCCCAGTCAAAAGATCTGGGCCCAAATCCATCGTTTTTCCACTCCACACCACCCTGGGTTAGACAATGGCGATATGCAAATCAGCGCTGACCCTGTGCCCCATGGGAACAGTCCAGTCCGAACTACAAAAGCCATGTCCTTCCCAGAACGGAAACAAGCATCCGAGGACCGGCCCGGTTTCGAGGTAACACCTCTCATCAGCCCGGCTAGCTTGCTTCCAGTGGTGTGGAGTGCCTGGGACTCACGTCTGAGCATCCCCAGTACACTTAGAGCGGTTACTGCAAAAACAACAATGATGGACAGAATGTGGATCAATGTCACACATTCACCCCAGTCAAAAGATCTGGGCCCAAATCCATCGTTTTTCCACTCCACACCACCCTGGGTTAGACAATGGCGATATGCAAATCAGCGCTGACCCTGTGCCCCATGGGAACAGTCCAGTCCGAACTACAAAAGCCATGTCCTTCCCAGAACGGAAACAAGCATCCGAGGACCGGCCCGGTTTCGAGGTAACACCTCTCATCAGCCCGGCTAGCTTGCTTCCAGTGGTGTGGAGTGCCTGGGACTCAGTCTGAGCATCCCCAGTACACTTAGAGCGGTTACTGCAAAAACAACAATGATGGACAGAATGTGGATCAATGTCACACATTCACCCCAGTCAAAAGATCTGGGCCCAAATCCATCGTTTTTCCACTCCACACCACCCTGGGTTAGACAATGGCGATATGCAAATCAGCGCTGACCCTGTGCCCCATGGGAACAGTCCAGTCCGAACTACAAAAGCCATGTCCTTCCCAGAACGGAAACAAGCATCCGAGGACCGGCCCGGTTTCGAGGTAACACCTCTCATCAGCCCGGCTAGCTTGCTTCCAGTGGTGTGGAGTGCCTGGGACTCACGTCTGAGCATCCCCAGTACACTTAGAGCGGTTACTGCAAAAACAACAATGATGGACAGAATGTGGATCAATGTCACACATTCACCCCAGTCAAAAGATCTGGGCCCAAATCCATCGTTTTTCCACTCCACACCACCCTGGGTTAGACAATGGCGATATGCAAATCAGCGCTGACCCTGTGCCCCATGGGAACAGTCCAGTCCGAACTACAAAAGCCATGTCCTTCCCAGAACGGAAACAAGCATCCGAGGACCGGCCCGGTTTCGAGGTAACACCTCTCATCAGCCCGGCTAGCTTGCTTCCAGTGGTGTGGAGTGCCTGGGACTCACGTCTGAGCATCCCCAGTACACTTAGAGCGGTTACTGCAAAAACAACAATGATGGACAGAATGTGGATCAATGTCACACATTCACCCCAGTCAAAAGATCTGGGCCCAAATCCATCGTTTTTCCACTCCACACCACCCTGGGTTAGACAATGGCGATATGCAAATCAGCGCTGACCCTGTGCCCCTGTTTCTTCAAGAGGTGCTGGAACTCTTCGAGTATGGGAAGCGTGGATCCAATTTGGCAGCCCTCCGCACTTCACGGCAGTGTTCGTCGTTAAGATGATCTGGTAAGGTCCTTTCCAGCGCACGTCTAAGCAGTTCTTCCGGACGTGCTTCTTCACCACTATCCAGTCACCTGGACACAGGTCGTGGCATTGATCTCTTGAGGATGGAACTTCTGCGGCCTGTACCTGAAGAGACACAGAATGAATGGCGTCAGACAACCCCTTGCAATAATCCAGGATCAGGTCATCTGTGATATTCAACAATGCGGTTGTTGGGACAGTTGGAAGTCTCATTGCCCTCCCCATCAGCACCTCGTGTGGAGAGAGACCTGTCCTCCTGTCGGGTGTGCTACGCATGCTCATAAGGACCAAAGGAAGAGCATCAGGCCAACTTAAGGAAGTTGATGAACATACTTTAGCAATTCGACATTTAAAAGTCCCATTTATCTTCTCCACGATACCTGAAGCCTCTGGTCGATAGCTACAATGCAATTTCTGATCAATGTTCAATGCAGAGCAAAGCATCTTCACAACTTTGCTGTTAAAATGTGTTCCTCTGTCCGATTCCAGAGAGGCAGGCACCCCGAAGCGCGGTATCAACTCTCTAAGCAACAACTTTGCTACTGTGAGTGTATCGCACCTACGTGTAGGGTATGCTTCAACCCATCTGGAAAATATGCATACTACCACCAGAACATACCTAAGGCGGTTGACTTTTGGCATTTCAATAAAATCCAATTGCATTCTGTTGAAGGGCCCTCCAGACCTCCCAATGTGACTCAGTGTAACTGGTGTTCTTTTCCCTATATTCACTTGCTGGCAAGTAACGCATCGCTTACACACTGCTTCTGCTGCAATCCTAAATTTTGGGCAATACCAAGTCTGCCTGAACACCCTCAACATGGCATCTCTTCCCAAATGCACTGGACCATGTATCTGTCGTGCCATTGGACTCGCTAACTCCTCGGGTAACACTGCCCTTCCATCTGCTGAAACCCAAAAGTCCATTTCACTTCTCACACAACCTGCTGTTTCCCATGCCTGCTTCTCAGATTCAGGTGCATTGTCTTGCATTTGTTTCAAATCTTCCCAAGTATCAACAGTTTCTAACATCATGCTTAGTTCTGTCTTTTCCTGAGCCCCACCTACTTCCACCTCCGTGAAAGTATAACCATGCTCCGCACAATAGCGGGCAACTTCGTCTGCATATCTATTTCCCTGTGACACAAAATCTGTATTTTTCGTATGAGCTACACATTTCACAACCGCAATAGCGGCAGGACCCTGTAATGCTTCTAACAGCAGTCGTACAAATTCTCCGTTTCTGATTGGCGAACCAGAGGAGGTCATGTAACCCCTCTGAGACCACAATTGCCCGAAATCATGAACTACACCGAAACCATATTGGCTATCAGTATATATGGTGACTCTAATTTTGCTACCTGCTATACAGGCACGGGTCAATGCAATGATTTCTGCTACCTGAGCGGAGTGTACTCCTTCCAGGCAAGCGGCTTCCACAACTCCAGTAATGGTGCAAACAGCATAAGCTGCTCTCAACCGACCAGTATCATCTCTTAAACATGAACCATCGACAAAGTAAATTTCATCGGGGTCGATCAATGGTTCATCCACAATATCTGGTCTCGGCTTCGTACATAGTTCAGTCACATCAAGGCAATCGTGATCTTCACAGTCTTCGCTTTCAATGTCATTAGGAAGTGGCATCAGTGTAGCAGGATTCAAGACAGAGCACCTCTTAAGGGTCACGTTCTCTGCAGCAAGAATAACTTGCTCATAGCGCGTGAGCCTACTGTTAGTCAAGTGCTGGGTCTTGGTCCTGGTCATTAACAGTTCCACAGAATGAGGTACATACACCACTAACTGGTGTCCCATCACAATGCTTTCACAACGCTCAATGCTGACACCTGTTGCAGCAACGGATTTGAGACATCCGGGCAACGCTGCGGCTACTGTGTGATGTATTCCTATAGATTCTGTATCGATCCCCCTATTCCTGACCCTATTCTGGTTAGCAAACTAACAAGTTAACTAGCAGCCATCCCATGAGGCAGAAAACCCCCATGATGAAGGAACCGTTATCTGATAAAGCCACACTACGGCACAGGAACGTGTTATCTGATTAGGTAATAACGCTTGCCATCTAATTAGACAAGCGATATTCCTCCAGCCCCTGATAAGGCATACGGAGTTCTCATAACAAATCAAACCTATGACAACCTGGGAAAAACCCTGCGGCCATTGTTTTGATTTCACCGAGAACTTCAGCAAAAGAATGTGCTTACGACCTAGTCGTATGACATCCTTATTGACGTATCTATGTCCATCCTTACGTCAATCTCGGCACCGTACAGGTATAAATATTACCGATATTGCCCTATGCAAACACACGCGGTGGTGACGAGAACGGAGCAGCCAGATTTGCCGAAGCCCAGAGCAGAGCAGACCCCGCTGGCGCAGCCCCGCCTTCCTGACGCGCTGAGAACGAGCAGCTGCCTATTTCTCCTGCCGAGAAATCCAGCTCCGGCGCTTCCGGGTAGCCCTCGCAGGCAGCCTGGAATATCGAGACCAGAGACGAGAGATACCATCCCTCATCCATCCTAGATTCCAGGTACAGAACTGAATAACCCCTCACAGAGAATTCTTTAGTCAGTCACTTGGCAAAACAAACTTAACTTAAACTGTAACTTTCTATTCCCACCCACGTATTAGGCTTAGGTCAGGTACACGGGGTAGGCGTAGCTAGAAACACCAGTTGAGTACGATTAACCAAATGTATATGTGTATGTAATATATTTTATTCATTTTAAACCTTCATATGGCTTAGAAACCATATCAATGTTTTTACAGTATTATTTTATACTTCTGCTTTTAATGTATGCACTTTACTTAACCATAAGTATTGCAATAATATCGATCCATTTCTCTTGTATGAGAAAAGAGACTGATCAATAAATAACATCTTTTATTGAACACGCCCGTCTCTTCCTTTTCCCTACAAACTGATGAGACTAAGAATGCACGTACTGACTGAGTAAAATAAATTGCCTTTTGTTCACACAACTCTCGAGATACACTCTTGATTAGGGGAGAGAAAAGTTGTCATGTTCTATGGTTGTCAGAAACTAAATCCCTTCTTGTCTATCCAGGGAGGTTCAACTCCTCCTTGCCTATTCGAGAAAGTTTCTAGTGAACTCTGAGCTAGCTGGCAAACCCAAAACTTTAAGTCTAATATCGATAGTAGTAGACCTAGTTAACGTCTGGTCTAGGCCTATACTATTGAAGGTATTATTCCAATGCGCAGAGCCTATTGGGATAATAGGAACTACACTACATGGCGCCCAACGCGTTTGGAAGGGCGATAAAACTAACGTAAGACATTTAGAGTAACTCAGTCGTGCTTTCTCACTCAGACCCCTTTTTTCCCATAATACTCCAAAGACGTCTGGAGTGGGTGAAAGGTAATATCCGCCAAACCTCGCAGGAGGAAACTCCTATGTATGGTACTTGGTTTAGTCAACGTTGAAGGATAAACCGTTCCAAAATATTGTGCATCTAATCTTTGTTTCCATAAGAAACCTGATCTGCAAACAAACAAAATAACCTTCTGTCGGTACAATGTCAGACAGTGAAGGAGAAAGAGAGGCAGTTAGATTAGCAGCTGAAATAGCAGCAGCTGATACTGCACTACAAGAAGCAGACCCGGATATAATACTCATCCCGGTCATTAAAAGGAAATCTATAACTTTAAAACTTATAGAAAATGGACTGACACCTAGAGGTGGTACAGTCATATTCGTAATTGAGGCACACGAATATCGGCAGACAGAGGTATACTATTCTTGGATACATTTTCCAGCAGCAAATGCTGTAACAAAGTACTTCCACTATTACAAAGTAGAGGAACCTCCTGGAGAGTACACTCCTTTCGAGGAGGTGGAAGTACCACTTAAATTTCAAATTTCTTATTTAATGGCGCCCTAAAACATAATAATCACATCACCAGGCTCGGTCCTTTAGGTAGACCAGGAGCAACGTGGCCGGTCCTAGCCGGATACACACCACATCCAGACATCAATGGGATGTCTGCAGCAGAGCTGTTAACACAGCTAAAACAATTAATAAAAATACATAGACAATTAGTCCAATATGTGATGCGGACTTCAACAATTCAGCCAGCAATTAAAATTCCACAGCTGACCCCTCACCAGGGGAACACAAAAAAAATTACACCACAGAACATTCAATCATGCCTAGGTAAAGTACCAGCTAAACGGGAACAAATACCATTCTGGTTAGCACAAAAAATCACCCAAATCGAGGCTGTGTTTCCAGACACCACCCCGTTAGAAAAACACAGGATTCTGACTATCTGTCTTCCAATGGGAATCGCACCACACATTGAGGACTGTGACACTTGGGGTACAGTCTTTGCTTCCATCTACACAAAAACGCACGGTGTTCCATCCATTTCGGTAATACCAGATGTGCTAAAACAAATTCAAGACGAATATGGTCCAGAACCCGCTTTAACTCTTGGTATGAAATTACTAAAAGACTTCAAGCAGGTCTCGGCTATATTATTAGCCAACATAAAGGGAGAAGCAGCGAACGTGGCGATCCGCCAGAGGTTAAAAGAGACAGATATAGCAGACCAACCAGCTGAAATTGCCAGAATCATAGAAAAATCCTATGAGGAACTAGGTAGAGATAGTTTAGGTGGAATACCAGTAAAACCACAACTGATTGAAAGTCCTGAAAAAATTTTTTTTAATAATAACTCAACATCACAAAAAAAGAGCTGGGATGGAAACAAACAATCCAATCCTAAAGAAAAGAAATTCCAGTCCAGAGGAAGGTCTCCTAGGCGAAGAGAAAAATCTCTGAACCAAAGACACAGGTCACCCCAAAGTGACCCCTCTGGGAAAAGATAGAACCTTAGAAATAGGGATAATATAAAGAAACCTGATAGATATCAAGACATTGATACACGTCCCTCTCAATCTTTTCAGACTTCCTCGCAGAAATCGGAAAGAAGAGGACGATCAGAACAAAGAGAAGAGCACGCCAAGTCCAAAGACAAGGAACCTGCTCAGCTAAAAAAGAAATTACAATTTCCAAAAAAGAAGGTAGCCAGTATCAAGGTAGTTAACAATGCCGAGAATACTGAGGACACAACTGAAAAACGGAGAATGGGCTCAGACAATGCTAGACAGCGCAGCAGAAGTGAGCATAGCTCGCAAAGTCCTTATGAATCATCTGGAGACAGTGGACACGAATGAATATCTTCAAGTGGAAACTGCAGACACCAGAGTTAGCAAACCTCACAAAATATATGAAATAACATTACGTATAGAAGGGGATAAGACTAGAAATATAAGGGGACTATTTTGGGATAATCTCTACAAGGGCTATGACATCCTTCTAGCTGAAAAGTACTGGCCACCAGAATTTGTCAGGGAGTGCCCTCATGGCGAAGAAATAATTATGCCTGCCTTCTCAAATCATATCCCAATTCATAAAAAATACACACTTGCCAGAAAGTGGGCAGTAGCCCTAGCTCCTGCTTTATATAAAAATCACGTAGGATGGGATGAGGACTCTCCTCCTCACAAAATCCAGTTAAAATCACAACCTACTGCACAGAGGCAGTACCCAATTAAGCAAGAAGCTAAAAAACAGGTAAAAGAAATCCTAGATCAGCTAGAATACCAGGGGGTGATTGAAACTTGCACCTCACAAAATGAACAACCCCTTGTTTCCGGTCTCCAAACCAGACAATTCATATCGTCTAGTTTTGGATTACCGACACCTTAACTCATGTTGCAAAACTTTTGCAGTGCAAAACTCGCATAGTGCTGCACTAATGAATAACATAGTGCGCAAAAAATACAAAACAACATTAGACATCTCTAATGGATTCTTTTGTCAAAACATAGCACCAGAGAGCAGATATTTTTCTGCATTCTCAATAAATGGCACTCAGAAACAATTCTGTCGGTTAGCCCAGGGGTACAAGAACAGCCCGGGGGTATTCTCAGCGAGAGTAACAGAATTACTACAAACATATGACGACGAAGCATTATCGTATGTCGATGACATATACTTAACAGATGATGACTTGGAGACTCACTTGAAGAGAGTGAACACCATAATACTTGGGTTCGCAGCAGAGGGTTACAAATTCAACTTTAAAAAATCCAGAATTGCCCATCTGACAGTCCTGTTCTTAGGATATGAATTATCAAGTGAAGACAAAAGCCTGGCTGACAATTTCCTAGAGAAATGTGCCGTACTCCAAGCACCTAGAACACTAAAAAACCTACAGTCAATTCTAGGCTTCCTAAATTTCGGAAGAACATACATTGCAAATTACGCAGAAAGGGTCAAACCCCTTTATGATCTAATAAAACCGGATTTTAAAAGAACCAATTGGACTCAAATACACACAGAAATTCTGAGATCCTTACAAACAGACATGCTAATTAAAACAAAATTAGAAACACGTGATAACACACGCAATCTTGTGATTCGAGTCATCCCAGGAAGATGCGGATTCACATACCTGACCTCTAATGAGGGAGAAAAGGTACCAATTGCATTCAAATCACACTTGTACACAGAAGCTGAAAAGAAATTCAGCATTAAAGAAAAAATTGTTCATGCAGTTCAAACCGCAATAGCTAGAGAAAAAGATCAAGCTGACGGTAGACACATCACGGTCAGAACAGCAGAATCAGCCTTTGAGGCATTAACAACACCATGTAATTTACCAACAACAACATTGGATCCGGAATGGATACAATGGGTGAATTCAATCACAACGGACAAAGTATACTACTACTTTGATCCAGAACTAGAGGAACTAAAAAATCTAGAATATGAAAGAACATTCCCTCTGCCAATCGACATTCTGCCCTTACGACAATACGCTTGTGTAATCTATACAGACGGACATGCTCAACCTTCCGTTTGGGGAGAACAAGCATACAACCCAACATGTGAGATCACAAAAGAAGTGTGGCGCGGAGGTAAACTAAGACCTCTATTAACAAAAACACACTCAGTAGAAACTAATTCAGAACAACAGACTGAAATAATAGCATTGAAAATGGCGCTAGATAATGCGGATCGCGAATTCCCGACACTTATAGTGTCCGATTCATATTACTGCGTCAAATCATATAACAACGATTTGCAGACATGGATTCAAAACGGTTACAAAGATGACACAGATGCAACAATAAAGCAGAAACTGCTCTGGGAACAAATAGCTCTTTTACAAAAAGAACTACCAAAGACTCACGTGATACACACACTGAGTCATCAACGTGATGGCGTTCACGTTGCAGGGAATTCATTGGCTGAAACAGCCACAGCGGTAGCAACTAAATCGGCTTCCGTAGTTCGGAAAAAGCGTACAGTGAAGTATATTGACGGTGAAACAGTGCTGGCGGTGAAAACGTCATCAAAAGGTGACTGCTCAGCGCTACCGATCAACTATCCACTCAATTATACATACATAATCGATGCAAACTCCGTCCCTTTTGCTCGAATCCCTGGAGTGGGGGATAGAGTGATTCCAAACATGGACAGGAGAAACTTGTTAATCGCAGACGCACATATGGGCGAGGGTCTCAGACACCTCAAACTAAAAGATTCTCTGGAAGAATTACAATCAAGGTACTGGTGGCCAGGCATGAGCCTGCATCATACCATGTTTGTAAAAAACTGCCCAAACTGCAACAGGAATCGCAGTGGTGAGAGAAACGGTGTAATACCGTGTCGTTTCACTCCAGAAAAAATCAACAGTAAAAAGCAAGGCTTGCGATTAACATATACAGGCTAGTTTCCACTTATAATGTAGATCACCAGCCCTCGGCTGACGTCTGGACTGTTATACAAAGATTTGCGAGTCTAAATGGCATATACGCTAAGAGCATGCTACGTTTGACCATAGTTTTCACTCTAGCCCTCCAGCCTGAGGGGAAACATGGCCAAATGAGCATAGCACAGCGGGAATCTTCTCACTTCCTTCCTGAGGGATACGGGATGGTGTAAAGAAAAAACCAAGGCATAAAGCAATCTATAACGGAAATGATATTAGGTTCGGGAGCTGGGTGGGTCAAACATCTAATAAGTGTCCAACGTAGTCTAAATAACCTGCCAAGAAATTCTCTGAAGGGATTCAGTCCGTACGAATTATTATTTGGAGCTAGGATGTTAATCTCTGACCTTGACAGTCAGACTTCAGTGGTAAAGGAAAAAAGCTTTGATATCAAAGATCGTTTGGCTATTTTACAGGACTTAAACGAAACAAGAAAAGACCTGAGCAACATAAAGTTGAAACAGCAGCCAACAACCACTGACGAACCACCACCTGTCCCAGCAAGACCTGTCTGGATTCCAAAAATCGGGGATCTAGTCAGAGAAAAGATCGCGGTAAAGAAGGTTTTTGGGCCTTCTTACAGAAAAGCAGTTCCTGTCTTGTCTGTCAACGGGACAAGATCAGTTGTACTACCGCCGCTTGCTGGTAAAAAGGAGAACCGAGTTGTATCCATCGACCTGGTAAAACCACAATCATGTGGCCGATAACAAATAGTAGGCCAAGTGGACTCCCCATAAGTAGCAGAACACCAAGGTTTGCTACCAGTACAGAGGTACTAACAAAGAGGCTAATCACATTCGAAACGCCTACAGAAGAACAACAAGGACTATGCAACAATGCAATGGAACTTAGACCTCTGAAAACCCAAATAAAAACATTTAGCAGAGACACACCAACCTATAATGAAGTAACAAACGACTATGCAAGAAACAGTAATCCTGAAGCTATTGGAACAATTGACAGAACTGCATCCGGCTACTTCATAAACTTCGATGATTCCTCTGAAGGCTTCACTGAATCAAAAACACAGCCATCAACAAAAAACTTTAAAGATAAAGTTAAAGTACTTTTGAAACAACTGAAAGAAACATATCTAATTTCTCCATGGATCGAATTTTGGGTGGGTTTTGGTGCATTTATCCTCATACTTTGGCTCATCATGATACTTACTTTGGGACGCTTCATTGAGGGAAAATATGCTAAAATGGACACAGCAAGTCAGAAAATCAACTTGATCCTCAAACCACACACATCTTCACACGTCGAGAAAAGAGAACTTTCTTCAGTCAACTTCACAGCCAATCCTATACCGGGTGGGGTAGCATGGGACAACACTGACTACGAAATCTATGGTCCGGTTGAAATCCTGAAATATCCACACCAAATTAAGATCTCATTGAGTGACTTTGTAAAACCAAGCTCATTTGCTGATGATTGGGACTTCGAAAGTATAAACAATATGATGTCTGACTTAGTGATGTCTGCTAAATTTACCAAACATGATTATTTGCAGGGTTCTACAAATTATGATAGTATGTACTGTTATAACCACTATGGTAACCATTTTCTACATAGATCTGCACAACCTAGAAATGTTTTAAATTATAATCAATGGGAACATTGTGCAACCCCTCCAAAAGGAAGCTCAAGAACCGTTTACGACAAATATTCATATTTTTCAGGTTTTAACATAAGTAATGCTGAAACATTTTATTTCAAATTGTCAAATAAGACAGGAACGAAGACCATGATAACAAACACAAAATTGATCTATTCAGACTCATTCTTTGAACAAATGAATACTTTTGGTTTTGATTATTGGGACAAAATTGTTGAATTGAAAAGTGTTTGGGGCACAAAAGAATGGCAAGTACAGGGTATAGAATCTTTGTTTAGAGCCTGCATGATCCCAGAACAAATTATATTTTTAAATGACACTGTTCAACAAACTACCTGTCTTGGCTTAGCCAAAATCAAAGACTTAAATAAACCGTCTATTCCAAAACCAACAATGAACAGCAATAGCTCTACAGATGAAGAGATAGACGTAAATTATGTATTAAACCAAAACAGAACACATCCAGATTGGAAACAGTGGTTGATCTGGCCCACAGATACTAATAACTGTCAAGACAGATTCCTGAACAAAACACAGGGGTTCAAAATGACCAGGCCAGACCCTAGATATTCCCAAAGACATCACCCAGGAAAAATAACCACCTACAGTGTGGGCAAATTATGCCTTCAATGGCTACAAACTTCCACACTGGCAGAAATTAAGCAACACCTAACTTTACTTACTGATAGTGCTGACTTGCGTGATTTCATTATGGGACCGCGCAAACAGCGTCAAAAACGTTTCATAGCAGCCTCTGTATATGCAGCATACAACGAGGCCTGGAAGGTTACTCAAATTGAGACAGCAGAAAGGATACGGGAAATTGACCGTATTAATTTGGAAAAATCACTTTCTGTAGTGGACAATGGGTTAATGACTCTGTCCTCCAGAATTTTTTCTTTGGACAGCATTGTGTCTTCAGCAATCGACATATTATCGCAAGACTTACTGTTATCACAACACGGTCAGTCCCAATTGCGTTCTATTGTACAGCTTGGCTGGACGTTACAAAATCTGAGTTCAGGCTATGTGCCTTGGCGTTTAATCAACACAACGTCACTTTTCAATATCTTTAACCTTACTGATAGACAAATCAGTATGGCCCAGAAGGGTGCTGATTATACAATCCTGAGCATTGAGAAACTTGAGAGATTACCAGTGACAATGTCAGAACGACCTGTCAGTGAATGGATAATACATGGGATAATTAATATTCCAATATCAACCTTCAGGTTTCAATACTGCCAAAAATATATACAGGCTGGCATGTACGAAAAGCTGGGAAAAGGGTACATTAAAACAACATGGAACTTGCCCTATTCACATGCATGTGTCAGTAATAAAGGACAGAAAGTGTTTCTTAGTGGCAATAATTGTGCAATGTCACTAAGCGGTACACTTCTGTGTAACGGAATTAGTTTGCATGGAGCCTGTGAAGGGAACTCAAATAACCTTTCATGTCACCAGCAAGGCGCACCTGCAACAGAGATTGAACCATTCTTTCAAAGACTCTATAATGGGAGTTACATTCTAATTGTAGACCGCAGATGCTGTAGTCTTATGCCCGGGACTCCTTATCTCGTAACTACGACTGCGAAGGTCAAGTGCTGTGGACACTCATTGTTCCCCAGCTCCTTTCCAGACAGGGAGGCAAGGGCATGGCCCAACTTGAAAATTACTTCTATTCGAATAGATACTTTAAGCAGAATGAAAACAGTGCTTCTTCAGACGCCGACAAGGCTCACGTCATCAAAAGAAACGTATGATCTCCAAGTCGCAAGGACGACTGCAGAGATACATTCATTGTTATCAACTAATTCCCCCATACATTTAGCAGAAATCCTGAATGAAATCTTAAATATTTCTGATACCAGTGGAGTCTCAAAGGTATTTAAGACAGTATTTTCGATGGCATTAACACCATTCAAAGCCATACTGGGTATTTTTCCAGATTTCGTCCATTCGATTTTTGGCGGACTTCCCCTCATTTTGGGACTAATTGCAGGAATCCTATTCCTAGTCCTTATATTTCGTTATGGCAAACCATGTCACAGACAAAACACCTGTGACAAGGGAAGAAACAATCCTAGCCATTGGATACCGGGACCGGATATCAAAAATCCTGGGACTATCCCGGCTTAGAGACCTGAACATGACTTGGTTTCTATCCTTTCGACCAATGTGGCAACGATGTGTTTTACCTGTATTAAGGTGCCTGCTATGCGGAGAAGAATGCGTGTTAGACACCTGTCTGACGCTACAATCGGATGCGCCAATGGATGCAGAAACATTGTTGAGTCCAACAAAGGCTCATGCTTTGTGCTGCCCTCAACGGCTACCAATCCTGATGACGGCATTCGTGGAAGCTTCACCACTACGATTAAGGGGTAGTGAGGTTCAAGATGAAAGCAGCATCGATCAGGTACGACCTTCTGTCAGCAATCCAAATCAGAATGTCAATGGAGACAATCATGCGCACGAATGCATGGTTACACCTATTTCCGAGTTAGTGGAACTCTCCCAGGAAGCTGTTGACAACTTTTTCGAGAGTCTAAATGATATGATGTTCTCACCGGAGCAAAAATAGAGACTTTTGAGCAAGCTCGTACACGGCGTTCCCTGAATTTGGCCTTCAACTTTAATAATACAGTCACATGAACAATTTTCCCTCCAGTTCACGGACAGCATATTTTTCAGCAGCCCCAAAATATTTTTGCATATTTTTCGGGACACTATCTTCTGCTTAAAGTAAGAACTATTCTTAGAGAACTAAAATTTCAAATTTTAGATAGTTTATAGACATTAGCTGCCCGCTGGTATGTTCATGAATATTGTATTCTGTGATGAAATGGTCTTGAACTTTTTTTTCTGTATTAAGAGCCATTTCATGTGTAAATTTTCATATACAAAATAGCAATAATGTATACAAAATGCGTGATTACTTTAGCATTTTCCTACAGCTTGAGTGCATACTATAAATATGACTGCATTTTTTCCGTATATTTGATAATTTCAAAATGCATTTATGTATTTTGGGGTGGTAAGGTATACACAATACTCTATAGTATGTTTTACTATGCATAGATTAGTATATATGTCCATAGTTAGCGTGGAGTGGGTGTGATGTATTCCTATAGATTCTGTATCGATCCCCCTATTCCTGACCCTATTCTGGTTAGCAAACTAACAAGTTAACTAGCAGCCATCCCATGAGGCAGAAAACCCCCATGATGCAGGAACCGTTATCTGATAAAGCCACACTACGGCACAGGAACGTGTTATCTGATTAGGTAATAACGCTTGCCATCTAATTAGACAAGCGATATTCCTCCAGCCCCTGATAAGGCATACGGAGTTCTCATAACAAATCAAACCTATGACAACCTGGGAAAAACCCTGCGGCCATTGTTTTGATTTCACCGAGAACTTCAGCAAAAGAATGTGCTAACGACCTAGTCGTATGACATCCTTATTGACGTATCTATGTCCATCCTTACGTCAATCTCGGCACCTTAAAGGTATAAATATTACCGATATTGCCCTATGCAAACACACGCGGTGGTGACGAGAACGGAGCAGCCAGATTTGCCGAAGCCCAGAGCAGAGCAGACCCCGCTGGCGCAGCCCCGCCTTCCTGACGCGCTGAGAACGAGCAGCTGCCTATTTCTCCTGCCGAGAAATCCAGCTCCGGCGCTTCCGGGTAGCCCTCGCAGGCAGCCTGGAATATCGAGACCAGAGACGAGAGATACCATCCCTCATCCATCCTAGATTCCAGGTACAGAACTGAATAACCCCTCACAGAGAATTCTTTAGTCAGTCACTTGGCAAAACAAACTTAACTTAAACTGTAACTTTCTATTCCCGCCCACGTATTAGGCTTAGGTCAGGTACACGGGGTAGGCGTAGCTAGAAACACCAGTTGAGTACGATTAACCAAATGTATATGTGTATGTATTATATTTTATTCATTTTAAACCTTCATATGGCTTAGAAACCATATCAATGTTTTTACAGTATTATTTTATACTTCTGCTTTTAATGTATGCACTTTACAAATTCAAATTCAATTAGTCTTTATTTCGAATAAAATATTCATAAAAGACACAGATAAAAACAACAGTTCCAGATAACAACATTATACAAAAAGACCCCCATTACTATGAATTTGATATAACACATTAAAATTGATAAAACAGTTTACAGATTCTTTGCTCGGATAAGCCACATCCAACCCAAAAATTTGGCTACACAAATCACAGATTTAGTAGAGCGTAGATCTCTTAGTTTGAGAAGGGCTGTGTGGCTGTCCCCACAATTTAATGTTTTGCAAATTGGTCTCAACCATTTTAGTCTGGGCTGTCGATATACGGGGCATGCAAAAAATACATGGCCTAGACTTTCTGCATGAACGAAGCAAAAGGGGCATTTATCGCTAGAATTCAGTGCCCACTTAGCAGTAAAGGACTTGATCGGTAAGGTTCCCACTCGGAACTGATGGTACAGCTTGCGATCAAGCGTCTTACCGATCAAGTCCCAGTATGGTTCCAAGAAAGGGGTTAGTTTATGCATCAGAAACTGACCTGTGAGGTTGTTAGCAGCTGAGAGGGAGACCAAAGCAGATTTTTTAGCAGCCCAGTAGAGCTCTTTGAATTCAGCTTTTGAGGGGAAGTTTGAGCATTCTGGGTGAAGCCATAGTTCTGGGAGGCCCATCTGATATAAAATGCGCTTTACCTCCCTGAGCCAAGGGATTTTTTGGGCACCCCACAATGCTCTA
Organism: Lissotriton helveticus; assembly: GCF_964261635.1. Lineage (NCBI taxonomy): Eukaryota > Metazoa > Chordata > Amphibia > Caudata > Salamandridae > Lissotriton > Lissotriton helveticus. The sequence goes on along the minus strand of NC_136057.1, from coordinate 863,955,433 downwards.
ACTTCACCAAGCTCTCGAGAAAATAAGCTTAGTTCTTCAGTCGTCCAAAGGCGACGCCAAAGAGCAACAAGTCGGTATTGGGCCATCTCACCCAGCGGTTTACATCCTAAGTCTAAAAGCAAGGGAGTAATGGGGGAAGATTGGGGGACACCCACTAACATCCTGAGAAACTTGTTCTGGGCGTTGGTAAGGGCAGACAAACCTATGTACCCCCAAATGTCCGCACCATACAGTGTAGCTGCATTCACTTTGGCATCGTGTATTTTTAGGGCAGGTGTAATACGCTTTGTTAGTGATTTTTTCTGTTCCTTTAACAGGCATCCAGAAAGGCGATTGAACTTAAGGGCTGTCACTTCCAACTGGGGTTTCCATGTAAGTTGGTGGTCCAAGGTTACACCCAGATAGGACATCACTGTAACTTGTTCAATCGAAACGCCCTCTAGAGAGAATGAGCTGGAGATGGGCTTGTTTTTGTTAAAAATCATAAATTTCGTTTTGTCTGTATTGATTTGGAGGTCGTTTTGTGTGCAGAACTCAGAGAATCTGTTTAAGGCCGCCTGCAGGCCACTACGGGTCCTAGAGAGGAGCAGGGTATCGTCCGCAAATATTAGCAGAGGATATTTAGTGTTTCCCAGAGTGGGTGCATCAGTGTGAATTTCGTTAAAAAAAGCAACCACCCGGTTGATGAACAAGAGGAACAATGTAGGGGCTAACACGCAGCCCTGCCGGACTCCTCGTTCGACAGGGAAGTTGGGAGTCACCTGACCCTGGTTGCCCCATCTTACATGCGCGAAGTTTTCCTCATGGAGGCGTTTCACCAGGTCTAAAAGGTCTGGGGGGAAATCCATACTTTTAAGGGCGTCCCAAAGTTTGGCCCTGGGAACCATGTCAAAAGCCGACCGCAGGTCGACAAAGGCCGCATATATGACCCCCCCGCCCAATAAAACCACCTTCCAATATAGCATAGTTAGCCGAAAGACCTGGTCTAGAGTGCTAGTGCCTGCCCTAAACCCAGCCTGCAGGGGGGAGAGTATGTTGTTCTGCTCGATCCACCCCTGTATTCGAGCTAGGGCCATTCGTGCTACCACTTTTTGGATTGTGTCGATCAGGCTAATTGGACGGTAGTTTTTTGGTAAGGATCGATCCCCCTTTTTAAAAACCGGTATTATTTCAGCCCCTTTCCAAGACTGCGGTATTTTTTCCCCGGCTGCTATTGAATTAGCTAAGATAGTAATGTAGGGGACCCACAGATCTAAATTTAGCTTGAAAAGGTCTGCTGGTACAGCGTCAATGCCTGGGGCTTTCCCGGACTGGATGGATCCTAAAGCGTGTTTGGTGTCAGTGCAGCTAAAGGCAAGTCTATTCTCATGTAATACAGGTTGGTTTCCTGGTGAGTGCGTCTCGGCCAGCTGGGGAGCATTCTGGTTAGAAAATTGAGCAGAGAAGAATTTCACCCATTCTACGGCTGGAACATGATTTTCAGGGGATGATGAGTCCAAGCCCCTTCCTCGCCTAACTATCTCCCAGAATCTGATTTGGTTGGAAGACTCACATGCATGAAGAAGATCATGCCAGTATGAGTCATCCCAGTCCCTTTTAGCATCCCAAAGGGTACGCTTATAGATTTGTCTCGCTGTTCTAATGGCCGGGGAGTTCCTAGACTTGACAGCAGCAATCAGTATAGCATGGGCTTCCCTGCAGTTTTTATTATACCAGCCCTTGCTTTGCTTAGCTTTTGATTTCCGGCATGGTCTAGTGAGAAGATCTTTGATTGCCTCAAAACATGCCTCGTGTAGATCGACATTATTTGTCATGGGCAGGTCGCTGGGGGGAGGTACCAACATCTTTTCTTTGGTGTTAAAAACCAAATCTTCAATCTGGTTGACAAGCTCAGGGTCAGATATCACCTTGGACCATTTGACCCGTCTTCTGTTGTCACAAAAGACGAGGTCGGATGTGATACAATCTGTTTCCTCTTGAGGTGGTGCTATCCCAGGGACCTTAAGTGCTAGAAAGAGGGGGTTGTGATCACTCTCCGGCCTACTGTCTACAATCATGTCAGCCATAGATGCCCAAGATTCGATATTAATGAGTATATAGTCAATGCGACTAGTACAAGACCCATTATCGAAGGTTGGCATCCCCTCCTTGTCAGATGAGCTGCGGCCATTTACGGCTCGTAGTCCCCATTCCAGACACAGCCCAAGCCAATGGAGAGCAGCCTCCGTTCCCCTGACTGCCTTAGTAATTGCTAACGGGGGAATATTCCATGCGGAATCCTCGTCTAAACCAACATCTTCGGCAAGGTTCATAATGGGCTCAAATGAGCAGTTTAAGTCCCCTGCCACTATGGTGAGTTGGTCGCATTTATGCTCATGCAAGAGGGCTTCCAGGTCGTTAAGGATTGGTTGCTTCTTGCCTCCTTGGCACCCTCTGGCATAGATATTAATGAGGAGTATTTCTTTGCAGTTTGCCTTCCTTAATAAGATGCAAAGTATATCGGGATTTATCCCTACTATTTCTCTGGTATTAAAACCCAGGCTAGATTTTATCCAAATACAGAGACCACCTGACGCCCTACCCTTCGTGCCCTGAATAGCCGGTTTATAGAAGTTAAGATAGCCTTGTCTATGGAGGGGGGCTACTGACCAAGTTTCTTGGAACATGATGACATCGTGGGCGGAGATGTATTCAACCCAGTCATCATTGTCCAAGCGACCCCTAAGACCCGCGATGTTCCAGGATATTATTTTGAGTTGGCTAACTGGGCTATCGGTACAAGGGGTGGCAGGGTGGACCAAGATTTCTATATCAGCTTGCTGGGAATAGTGGTCAGTAAAAGCACAAATTGGGTCAGGTGAAGTCAACGTTTGGCAGCCTGTACTAACATCGCTTGTGGCATTCGTACTAGCAACTGTCAGTTCCCCATTAATAATGGTGTCCCCCCCGAGTCAGTCAACCTCCTCCAGACAGCCAAACATATTGGACGTGGGAACTTCCTGCCACCAACTACTCTGGCTAGGTCCAGTATGCCTATAACCCCTATTTCTAGACTTTTGGATTGTAGACCAACTCCCTCCTGTCCTATCCAAATTCCCAGGGGGATAGAAAAAAGTGAGGGGTCTGACGACAACCGACTGGTCTTTAATACAGGGGGACCATGAGCAGAGATGGTGTGCCGTATTGGGATCAGCAAATGTCACCACTATACAATCACCCAGAATGGACTTGTGGCTCGGGCCAATCCAAGGTACCCTTCGGACCATTAGAACCCGGCTTCTTTGATGGCTAGGGAGCTGTCTGTTTGCGTTTAGCCAGTGTATGACCTTGTTTTTGAGGGACCAATGGTCCTCTTTTGTTGATGGGTCGAGGGTCGGTACACCGGCTAAGACAGCAACATAGGGACTAGCTTCTGGGGGTAAATCTATATAACCCCCACGGAAGTTTGGTCTGCTAGGATCGGAGGGATGTTGGACATTGGGGGCTGGCTGAAAAGTTTGCCTATCTGTTGGAGGTTTAGGTTTTGATCCTACAGTGTGTGATTCGGCCACTGCTCGAGGCACACTAGGCTTGGGGTTGGCAGTAGGCTTGGGTTTGGGCGGTGCAGGGGGCACCTTGGTGGGGCCCGCTTTTGCACTTGGAAAGTTAGGGGTGCTGTTCCCTATTATTGTGCGTGGTTTAGGTACAGGTTTGGGTCGTTCGTTAAGCGAAGCAGATGCATTTACTTCTAGACGTTGAGTTGGTGAGCCCCCCCCCAGTGAGAGTCCAGACTCCATTTGCTTGAGGCTAAGACTAGCAAGTGTTACTATCGTCTTATCCATCTCAAGCAGATGGTTTTCTATTTTAGTAAGTTTAAGCTCCAAGGGGGTGAGTAATTTCTTAAGAGTGACCCAGACAGTGTGTATGAATGCCTCATCATCCCCATTGTCCCCCTCCGCCCCACCCGAACCTCCCCCCATTGGCCCCTCAACGTGTAAACCAGGGAAAGCCGCCACCATAGTGACGGTTGAAGCTCCATCTGGAGCATAGGTGGTGGCACGAGCAGTGCTGTCAGTATAGGTGCCATCGTTTGGTTCACCATGAGCTGAGGCAGATAAAGGGCGTCGAGAATTAAAGAACTGGGTTCTCGCGATTTTTGCTTTCTTGCGAGCAAAGGCAGATCTAGCCAAGCTCTTTTTTTGCTGCAGCACCTTTTTGTTCGCAATGGTATTAGCCCTTGTTGCAGCCCTAGGTGATTTACTCTTTGCCTTAAAGCTTGTGCTGGCTACAGGTTTTACTGGCACTGCATCCTCCACCAGTGTAGATGGAGGTTCCCTAACCGGGTCGCTTAGGGGCTGAGAGGGGCAGTGATGTATATCAGCTGTGACTAACAGGGGGCGAGGGCCAGTTGTCCTCTCAGGGGTAAGTGCTAGGGCAATGTTCCCAAGTGACGATTTTTTTGAGGAAGCAATATTAAGAGACAATTTGCGGGCAGCATCAAGTTCAAGAGAGACCCTATGTTGCATTTTGTTAATTTCGTGGTCAATCGCCATATTAGTCTTAAATAAAAAGTCATCCAATGTCCCACTAGAGCCGCCAAGTCCCCTTGCGGTTTTACTTCGTGTGGTTCGTGTGCACATGGTGGTCAGTGGGAAGCTTGTCGTAAGATACTGGTAACAGACTCACGTGCAATGGCTGATCGTGGGGCCAAGTATGCACTTTACTTAACCATAAGTATTGCAATAATATCGATCCATTTTTCTTGTATGAGAAAAGAGACTGATCAATAAATAACATCTTTTATTGAACACGCCCGTCTCTTCCTTTTCTCTACAAACTGATGAGACTAAGAATGCACGTACTGACTGAGTAAAATAAATTGCCTTTTGTTCACACGACTCTCGAGATACACTCTTGATTAGGGGAGAGCAAAGTTGTCATGTTCTATGGTTGTCAGAAACTAAATCCCTTCTTGTCTATCCAGGGAGGTTCAACTCCTCCTTGCCTATTCGAGAAAGTTTCTAGTGAACTCTGAGCTAGCTGGCAAACCCAAAACTTTAAGTCTAATATAGACAGTAGTAGACCTAGTTAACGTCTGGTCTAGGCCTATACTATTGAAGGTATTATTCCAATGCGCAGAGCCTATTGGGATAATAGGAACTACACTACAACTGGATCTAAGGTAGCCGAAAAGTATGCAACTGGTCTACGGGCATTTCCATGGACTTGCACTAAAACGGACAAAGCACAGCCCTCCCTTTCGCAGCAATAGAGGGAAAATGGCTTCTCATAGTCCGGCATCCCCAGAGCCGGAGCACGACACAAGTCATCTCTCAGCTGTAGGAACGCCATCAAGCACTCATTGTCCCATGGTACCGGATCGCTCACCTCCTTGTGCGTCAGTTTCTGTAAGGGTTTTGCTTTCAGTGAAAAGTTAGCTATCCACTGTCGGCAATAACCAACCATTCCTAGAAACATCCTGACTTCTCTCTGTGTTGTAGGCGAGTTCATCTTCATGATTGCCTCTATTCTATCTGGTGACACCTTGCGCTTTCCTTTTTCTATCCGATGCCCCAAGTACTGTACTTCTGTAAGACAGTACTGCAATCTGCTCGGGGACACCTTGTGTCCATTTTCAGCTAAATGGTTCAGCAATGCGATGGTGTCTTCTTTGCAAGCTTCTTCTGTTCCTGACGCAACAAGTAGGTCGTCTATGTACTGGACCAGAACCGAGTTCTGTGGCAGCACTAGACTTTCAAGGTTCTTTTTCAACAGCTGGTTGAAAATTGAAGGGCTATCTGTGAACCCTTGTGGGATTCTACACCATGTTAAGACGCGATTCTCCATTTTAAAAGCAAAAAGATACTGGCTTTCTTCGTCTAATGGGATTGAAAAGAAAGCCTGACAAAGATCTATCACTGTGAACCACTCGGCTTGGAATGGTATCTGAAACAGTATCACTGATGGATTCGGTACCACTGGACAACATGAAACAACAATGTTATTAATTTTTCGAAGATCCTGTACTATTCTAAATTTCCCACTAGGTTTCTGCAAACCCATAATCGGGGAGTTGCATGGACTTCCCACGATTTCCTTCAGTATTCCCTGTTGAATCATAGAGTCGATCACAGGTTTTATTCCTGCAATCGTCTCTTGGGACAGCTTGTATTGTGGCGTTCTTGGATAATCAACATTTGGTTTCACTATGATCTTTACTGGCTCTACCCATTTGACCAATCCTATCTCTTCTCCTGTAAAATCCCATACTTTGGATGATACTGCCTCGCGTAGGTCCCAAGGAAGATCCTCCACAGTCAGAGTAGGATACAGTTCTATGCATGTTCTTGAGTTCACAATTTTGAAGGTAGCGTCATCATCTGTCGTCTCTACCTCTACTCCCTGAGGTATGCAGTATATGGTACAGTTCAACTTGCACAATAAATCCCTTCCTAATAGACACACAGGACTAGAATCACACACCACAAACTGGTGTTCATTCATGTAGTTTCCGATTTTCACTGACACTGGTTCCGTCAAAGGGCTAGTCATCCTCTTGTTTGCGACTCCTACCACCTGAATTGTTTCCCCCGACATTGGTAGATCCGGAACCACTGCTGATCTCAAAGTTGATCGGGTAGCTCCGGTATCCACCAAGAATGTTGTGGGACATCCTGCCACTTCAGCCTCAACAAATGGTCCTCTTTGATCCACTTCCAGAACTGCCCCGAGGGTACAGTCCTCTTCTTTGCTGACACGTTGTCCCGTCAAGGGATCAACGTAGTAACACTCTTCTTTACCTGTGAACAAAGGCATTTGTCTATAGACCTTCGCTCCAGTCGTAATCTTTGGTGGCTGAGGGAACTGGGCTCGTGGAGCCGAAGTCCCCCCTTTGGCCGCATTACTTCTTGACACTGTCACCCTTTGAACTGGAGCCTCCTGAACTTCCTCCTCTACTTCTATCTCTCCATTTTCAGGGTTATAGGGACACTCGCGTCTCCAATGTCCCACCTGGTGACACTGATGACACTTTGTCGTTTTCTTCAACGTAGCAAGGTCTATTCGAGGTCTCGGGTTGTCTTCGCTGTCTCTATTCTGTCCGTTTGGTTTTCGTCCCATTGTCCCTGTTCCCAGTGGGCGCTGTCCACCCTTTCCAGCTGACTGCATCTGCACTACCATCAATTTTTCCTTTATTTTTTTTGCTTTGGACTCTATCTCATCACTACAGTATCTTGCGTATCTCAAAATCTCATCCAATGGTTTGTTTTGCCAACAAATTAAATGCTGCTGAATCATCAGACAAATATCAGGTCTCAGCCCCAAAACGAACTTTGATACAAATTGTCCTATATCCTTGGGGTCCATTACATCTAGTCCACTGTATTGTTTGAATGCTTTCAGCAATCGCTCATAATACTCATGGACTGTCTCCTTTGGTTCTTGTCTTGTTCGGTCTATTTTTACCCAATCTATGTCTTGTGGTGGCACCTTTTCCTTCAGCCATGTCATTACCCTATCGTATTTCAACATTACAATTTCAGACGGTCCATTTATAGCAGCATTAATTCTGGTTCCACCGTTGGCCACTCGACCCTAGTCTTGCATGCTGCCCACAAATCTCCTGGCACCACAATGTCAAACAAGGTGTTCAAATCAATCCACAATACCTTCGAGATCTTCACAAACCTTTCTACCTGCTTGTACCACTCAACCGGATTGTCCCTTAACTTCGGAAATGAGTTGGTAAATGCAGCCAAATCTCCTCTACTCCAGGGCACATGTACATAGTTCCCATTCGATATTTCTCTCAAAGGATATGCCTCCATCTGCATTACCCTTCCTTCCGGAGACATCACACTCGTGCTCCGTCTGACAGTACCCCTTTTGGACCACCTCTCTTCCCATTTGTCCAGATCTCTCCACGCTCTTATTCCTGTTATCAGCTCCCTTATGTGTGTTTTTAATCCTGTAGTTATCTTCTCATCTAAGTCTTGGTCTGAATACTGCAACCTATGGTTACTCTGTAATGTCTTTGTTCTGGATAAGTCTACCATATACTTCTCTGCCAATTCAGACAGTTTCTCATGAATTGCTCTTGCCTTTCGGGTAATATCCTTTGCTATAAACAGTAACTCATCTTGTTCGCACAAGTCAATCCTTTCTAAGGCCAACGTCCCATCTATTATCTCGTCCAGATCATTTTTCAAACTAGTGACATCAAGTCTTCTGGCCTTTACTGCAGCTTTCAGCATGCTAGCTCTAGGGGGTCCATTCACATCTCTCCCATCCCAGCTCCGAGTCCTACGTCTAGGTTCAGGCGAGTTACGGGGAGTCCTCCCATGTTCCCATCTCTCCAGGTCCCATGCAGTTCCATCCTCCCTGGGTGTATGGTGAAACACTTTCCCATTTCTCATAATCCCAAAAGTCCCATCCTGCATGGTTTCCCTAGATGCATGGTAAGACATTCCGTTATTCCCCCTTTCTTCATCATTTGCCGGTGGTCTCTGATCTCTCGACCCATGGCAAGATCCTTCACTGTTCCCCATGCTCCCACGACCCCAGTGCTGTACATTATCATTAGGTGCATGGTGAGTACATCTAAACCTATCCTTGTATTCTTGTGTCCTTCGGTCTCCCTCACTTGTAATGAGACGGGACGTCTCCCCACATTCTGTACTTCTCTCCCTTCTCTCATGCCCATTTCCACCGTCTATATGACGTATAACTCCTCTACTCTCCGGGCTGTTACCATCCCACTCCTGACTGCTTGCGCTAGCCCCGCAGTGAGACAATGTTCCGTTGCCTCGACTCCCCCACTCAGCCCCTGTTCTCGACCTGTGGGCTGGTGCTTCTGTGGACCCATCCCATTCTCTCAAGTCAGCTCTCAGCTCCTTAAAGGATTTCGGCCGTGGTCCCCTCAGGTCCATCGGTCCTCTCTGACCCCCCTGTTCTTCTGCGGGACCCACTGCTGAATCAAATGGGGTGCTCCACGTCACTGGTCCTGGTAATTGCCTCCAGGCATTTGTCATGTTATTTCTCCTTTCCATTTCAACTCTTTCTCTGTCTAGCCGCATCTGTTCTTCCTCTCTGTCTCTCTCGGGGTTGTAAATCGATACTATAGGACCTATGGTAACGGGTACTCGTAGAGCGTCTGGCAACCCATAAGACTCAACCCTCTCAGTTTCCGGTACCTTCTGCACCACAAACCTTCCGACTACACTCTGTACTGTACTAGGTTGAGGTGTCTCCTCACCTTTGGTAGGTGTCCACTCCGATATAGGGAGTGGTCTATACCCCTCTATGGCAGCCCCAGCTCCCCTTGGGAGTTCGTTACTTTCTGTCTCCCCAACGTTCGGAGGCGGTCTATCTATTAGCAATCTATTTATCAAGTTGTCCTCCGACTCGCTCTCCTCATCCTCTTCCATGAGCCTCTTTTCTCCTGCCACCTCTCTCACTGGGTACAATTTGTCCACCTCAATAGCCTGTACCCTCCATCTCTTGGCGTCTGCATCCCATTGGGCATCTCGCACTGCCCTTACTGATCGCTTCAACCTTTCTTGGCGCCTGTTCAAATTTCTATCGTGTGCCGCCCTAATCCACGCATTAAGGGCCTCAAACTGTGTTGGTCTAGGCGAAGGATTTAATGAGGACATAATTGCTTTCAGCCGATGTAAAGCCTCTAACCTAAACGTTCCATACTTAGGAAACATCAGTTCCTCATTCCCTTCCGAAATCTTGCTCCATTCACTAATCCATAGTATAGTATGCAAGCCAACATTCGTTGCCATATAGTAAGCTGGTGTACCCTCTGGCGGTGCCTCTGCCCCGTAATAAGAGTTCCTTCTTTTTCTCTTAAAAATCCCTCTCAAACATTTAAAACACTTCATGTTCAAAACCTACAGAATTTCTATTTTCTCCGCGTTTGTTTACTTCCTAATGACAATCCACCAATCTCAGCACGGTTCTCGCTAACTGCCCTATCACAACGCGGCTTTTCACTGACATCACACCAACCGCCCTATCACAGCACGGCTTCTCACTAATCGGCCTATCTCAGCGCGGCTCTCGCTGACGTCACTCGTCCCCCTTCGCAGCAGTTCCCCTCCTTACTCAGCTCGTCTCCGCGGTCATGCATGCGTCCCATTCATACTCCGAAAAATGATTACTTCCGTCCAAGTGATCACTTTTCTTGACTGTACGCCCACAGTCTATCTGTAATTGTCACCTTAACTGACGAAATGTCTTTCCGTTTACGTCCAGACAATCGCCTTCTCTGATAGGTTACTTACACACAGTAACTTTCGACCAGCGTCCGTTACTCACACACTCACTCTTACACTCCCCCTATCTCGGTCCTGCGGCGGTCAATGGTACCTCATGACCTCCTTACTCTGGTTGACAATTACTCTGGATGTTCGATACACCCGAACCACTTAAGCTCTACCCCGAACTTAAGATTTTACCAGGTTGCACGCGCTCACAACCTTCTCACAATCACACTACAGGCATTCAACTCCGCATGACATTACAATACAAATACAACACAAAACACCGCAATCTGTTCACGCATGACCCTTTTTATACTCACTCTCGTCCGATACTGCTGCTTTTCTCTCGCGCCGTCAGCACCTTCTTCGGCAGGCCACCTCTCGATCTCTAGGGACCTTGGGGTAAACTAACCTAGTCTAGATCACCTTCCTCAAGAAGGTAACCATCCTCACTCTGCTACCAATTGCTAACGCGGGATTTCTGGTCTATTGTTGTTAATCCAGATCCCAACTCAGGTCGACTAAATCGTTGGTACCTGTCATTGAGTAAAAGGCAATCCACTATTAGGTTAATCAAGAAAGAACTTATGCCACTCTAAAGAACCACTTACCACTGGAAAAGGTTTAAAAGTTTATTATAAAGCCACAGCTATCTGGAGATACAAGCACCTCAAAATGAGATTCAAAAGGTATACAGGAATCAATACAAACAAGAATTCTCTAAATGCTCTTAGTCGGCAGAAGGATATCACTAAAACAAATTCAAAAAGCATTAAAGTTGCCAACATAGACACAAGCTGTAGCTTGTGCGTCATTTACAGAAAGGAAAAGTTCAGGTTAGACTGTCCCTACACTAGACCAAGTGACATCCCTACTTAACAAGATCTTTTCCTAAAAAGGTGTCAGCCGTGGTGACTTCCAAAGAAGATCACACACTTCCCTTAGTCTTTGTCTCAAAGTTGAAATCCTGCAGTTCCCTATCTGCCTACCCATCCGCTCTCTTAGGTTCCTCAGATCATCTGCTCTAACTCCACCCCGGGGTGCTGTCCCTAATACAAAATCACATTTCCAATAGGAACGCCCCTGGAGACGCCTCTCACGTGGTGTAGATTCTGGCGGCAAATTCCATGCTGGTACTCCTCGGGACCCTTCGTTAAAGTTGACCTTGCTTCCCAGGCTTCTCTCCGGCAAGACGGTACCCCCTAGAAATTCCTGAAGACTCCTACAGGCCGGTGCCTGGCGTCTCTTGAACAAAGCCTATTCATCATTTTCTGATTAAGCCCCCTCGCACCTGCAAAAGACACTTTTTCTATATAGGCCCCAAATTCCGGCCTCCACCATATCTCGAAGTCGTAAACTATGTAACAGGATTTACAGTTAGTGTCTAGCACGACTTTTCTCTAACGAGCACATACAGATCAAAGAAGCAACTTTATCTATTCAGGCCTGCTGAAATTACATGAAACGGGCCTCTGCCATATGCACATTTAATTTCTTTGTTTAAACAGTATTCTAACCAACACACATTACTATAATGTAACACATCTATTTAAAACATTATTTCAATTCTATGATTAATAATACTTTGCAGTAAAATGACGTTAGAATCCAAGTTACTTAAAAATGTAGCAGCATCTTTCGTTTCTTGTGAAATGCTATGTGGCCTACACATTTCCATGGTTTGCAGAATTACATTTCTTTTTCACACAGCCTCATAACGTGAGACTCCAACATCATTCTAACATTTCTACAAATCTCTACATTAGTTTTTCACACTGATATATGTATCCCTACTCTAATTAAACACTTATATATATCTCTTCACCCTATAGGTTTGACACTCTTGTGTATTCTATTCTAAACTAATACAACGTGCTTGTAAATATGGTGCACTACTACATTTTTCAGATTTGTGCTCTCTCACTAGCTTCGTGTTCCCATGAACACCGAGGGTTCACAGGTCAGCCCCTGCCTCGCCTCCAGGCTCCTGATGACAGGAGAAGGGTGCTGAGACATGAGCCAACTACAGAGTGCTGTTAAAACCCGACACCCTGAAGCTGGAAATCTGGTTTGCACATGCCCGAGGTACGTACTTCAACAATCATCCCCTCACACAGGCGCAATCAATCTATTTTATGTATCTGACATACTTTGCATGCCTCAGTCAGCAAAGTATAACTTCTAAAATGTGGCTGTTAGGGTGCACATCAGTGCATCCCTGAAGTAAATGAGAAGCCACTCACAGCAGAGATCACCAGCACTATCCTATCTTCTTACAGGGTTGTTCTTCCAGTCCTATCAATAATCAGGGCCAGGTATTGAGGTGATTTTTACCCTATCTCAAGCCTGCCCTTGTGGCTCCATCTTACTCCTTTTGGGAATAATGGTTTGCTGGTTCCAATGTCCAGCACCAGATTCCTGCTCTACTGCTGCCATGGAGCCTCAGAGTGTTCAACTAAGTAAGCAAGATACATTTTTTAAAAGTGTATTTCTCTGTGCATGTATCTGGGAGTGATTGAAAGTGAATGTGATTGAGCGAAGATGTGTGTCTGAGTGTGTTTGAGACTGTCAATTAGAGTGAAAGTGAGCAAGAATCTGAGTTTTACAGGAATGAATAACTGAAAGTGAGTATGAGGGAGTGAGGGAAGGAGTGTGAGCGCATTTGAACAAGTGATAGCTTTGGAAGTTGAGAGATGCAATGATAGTGAGCTAGGGGTGTAGCTATCAATAGTGCAGCAGGTGCAGTTGCACCAGGGTGCAGAGTCAGCTTGTCTGTGTGTTAGTAAGGGAACGTGAGAACCAATGAGCATGGGGATGTTTGTGAGTGAGCAACAGTGAGTGGGAGTGAATGTGAGTGAGATTAAGTGAGTGACCGAGGGAGGAGAGGGTAAATGTGAGAGGAAGTGAGTATGACTTAGGCAAATTTTGAAAACATTGGGGTGAACCCCTGGCCAGTACTACGCCCCACCCCTTTCTAAGATCACCAGCCTCCACTGGCATACTTTTTGTAAATTCAGCTGTGTCCTTGGGGAGTGTGCATTTAGGGTGATGCTTGTTCATCACTCTGATTTCTTTAAAAACACCCATGTTGCACACTTTAGCTAATGCGTGTTACAAACTGATACAAAAATTGCAACTCTCAACATGTTTGTATGAATGTGGAAATACACATTTCTACATATCCATTTTAACGTCTGCCAATTGCAATTTGTGACTACACAAAATATCATTGGGTTCACATTTTCAGGGTCAATAAACTGCAATATTTAATTGCTGGAAAAAATATACATTTATTATTTATTCAATTAATAAACTCATAAAGTACCCACAACTGCCTCAATCCCATCCAATCTGGCTTTCAAGGTGATCATTCTACTGAAACAGAAATCAATAGTATTTCCAACTGCATCACCCCTGCAGATCAATAGCATTTATCATATATCCTCATTCTTCTTGACATATCCACAGCATTTGACACTGTTGGTTGTGTTTTTCATAGTACCATTGCCACCCACAGTTATTACATCTGCCCTGGATTTCTTCTTCCTGTACCTCTCAAATCATTCTTTCATTGAGTTTAGTGGTCTTCACTCTCCCTCCCACAGACTACAAATGAGAGCCCCTCTTTGGTTGCATCAGGGGTCCCTCCTCTTCACCTTGTACACAACCTCTTTAGGTGACATCACACTCTCACTCACACACACTCCCTGCATCCACAAAAGCAAAACTGGAGGTCGTCATTCTGCTACATTGCGCCCAAGATATGGAACGACCTCCCTCAACACATCAGAGCCTCCTCATCACTTCTTGAGTTCTTCCTGAAGCCAAATACCTGCCTCTTCATATAAGCACCGTAGGGACCACACCCACACACCTGCCCAAGCACCTGGATACCCTTTAATTTGATTAGTGCACTATACAAATCAACATAACATAATATCTTCATTTGTCTCCCCTCAATGGGTTTTTGCTAAGAATATTTTGATATTTCTGTCTTCCATTGTTTTCTCGCTTGGATCCACAAGAATGTTTAAATATACCAAGATCAGCTACTTACCTGGAACTATAACTGCTACTCTACATGGATCCATCCACTTCCTACCATGGGCAGCTCCTCCATGTGGACGGATGAGCGTCGCCCCATTGCTGTCTCGCAGTGCGAAAAACAGAAGCATAAAATGGTATTGTATACCATTACCATTTTATGTTTCTGCTTCTCACACTACGAGAAAGCAGAAGGGTATGCCTGGTTGGGGGCGGGTGGGTGGGTTCCCTAATGGAGTGGCTTTCCCACTCTGAGTGCGCTGACAGTTTGGTCTGCCGCAGGGCTGACCAAACTAGTCAAATGCACTCTGCATTTCTCTATGTTGGCTGCATGCAGCCTACATAGAGTAAATGGCCTCCCCAGAGACGCCTGTGCGGTCAGCGTCCCAGCCAATCATAACGCTGCCATCGCAGTGTTGTGATTGGCTTACAGGAGGGGACGGCGGCTGCCTGTAGCTGCTTCCTGTTCAGATGGACAACGTGGGCTGGCCGGCAAACGCAAAGGTAAGTTAACTTAAGATTTATTTATTTTTTAAATTAAACCTCCCCCCGTGCACCCCTCTCCCTGCGCGCCCCCCACCCGTGAGTCTTACCGGCCACGACTGCTTCCTACATGATAGTCTGACTCCTGTCTGACTCTGCCAGGAAGCTGGGTTTGTCTTTAACTCATGCTTGTGACTCAAATCGTAAAATCCCGGAATATAGTAATAGTCTCCGTATCAGTCTGCTAAATAACTCACTCACCCATCTCCAAATAAGCTCATAAATGTCCACATGCACTTCACTTCACTTTCTCAGACACATGACTATCACTCTTTATCACCTCCGAGCTTGATGACAGCCCATGAAGAGCGTTTTACAAATTCATCATTCTAGTCTGATAGACAATTCATCGAACAACTCCGAAAATGCTTCACACATGATACACTACTATCAAGAACGTGCTTTCTGACATTCTAAACCTTTTCTCAAGACACTTTGTATCAACCAAACTTTGTTCACTCTCCCTACACTGACCCTCTCATTTGAATGGTTTCCTGGCCCACTACCTCTTGCACTGTTAACGTTAGCACAAAAAACCTAACCTGCTGTAATTCAAATCTACTTTAACTCAATGACCTATATTCCTGTACCATAATGCCACTGTCCTCTGTACCCACATTTTTTATAGATTATAATCTAAATGTTTTTAGATGTGGTCACTATGTGTCCCCCATGCCTCAACTATTAATTCACTCCATAGCCTTATGATGTATCCCTCCAAAGAGAGTGCATGCACCGTTTATTACCTTATGTACCGATTTTCAATTTAGAACTGTAACTAAAGAAATTAAACTTGGAATGTGGCCTTAAGCATGCTACGATTTCTTTTGCACGCTAAGGTAGATTAGTTCTATTTAAGTAGTACCTCCACTTATCTTTTCAGAGTAAATGATGCTAAATCATCCCATCAATGGTAATAAAAATCTAATTATGGCAAGATATGGTAAAGTGGTAATTGGTAAAAAATTAATGTTTTGTGGCACATTTTAAATAACATCATAAAGTGATGAGGAAAGTTAAATGATTTAATGGACACGAAATACATCAGGGAAAAACTGTAGAGCATCGATTTGCCTTTGCTTCCCAAACTCATTTGGAATAAGTGTAATACTTTTAAAAAGTTATACTCCTGTAGTGTTCTAGTGTGTACGTGTTTGCTGTGGCAATGATGCTTCCTGAATTGCAGCATTGAAGCACACAGCCATATTATTGCGTTTAGATACAAATACAGTTGTTCACATCGGATATATTGGCAATGCAGTAACCACCCCATGACCCCTGGCGCGCAGCAGCTCCGCCGTGGATTGTCCACCAGAAGTAAAGCGAAACAGTCATTTTTTATTTCAATACAATGATGGGTTATTCTACTGGGGATGCCTAAAGGGAAGATGGCAATGTCAATTGCAACGACGTCAATTTTCACAAAGTGGTCACCTGCCCCTTGGCAGATGAATTGAGGCCCCCAAATTGATACATCATCCGAAGACTGCAGCGAAAATACTGCAATGGCATTTGATTGCTACTTTAAAAAGGAAATTGACAAATAGGTTAAATGGTCTCTAGCAATCATACAGAACATGGAGACATTCTTCTGCATAAAGGTTTGTAACTTACTATTGGATAGCACTTCGATACCCCAATTGTGTTCAACATAACTGCACTTTAAACTTCATAGTTGATAGCACAATAGGAGAAAGCGACTAAAGCTGTTTCCTGGAAAATCAGCTTTGCGTAGAGCGGATGACTTTAAAAAAAAGCTTTTAGACAAGAAACATTACTAATCAGCCATACATTTCGGCCCATCATACAGGTAGAAGTGTTATATTTTACCAGGTAATCATATGTTATGGGATGACTTGTTTTATGTTATGTAATGTTATGGTAAGTGTTATGTCATCAATATTTACATATACGTGTTCCATCTACCATTTCGGTAGTTTTGTAGTGCTTTCAGAATCTGGGTAACTTTTCTTTTATAAACCAGATTTTATTGCATTTATAACATACACATTCTTTTAGCGAAGTAGGCTAGGTATAAGAACAATGCATAATGTTTAAACTTTTCAAGAACGCCAATTAACCAATCCATACTAGTTCAACCAGCAACGCCATATTTTCATATGCTCGTATAGACTCCAACTCCACCTGTCGATGGGTTCTTCAATGTTTTGCACACCAGTCCATTGCTTTGTGCCAGGTGTCGATGTGGGGTGTATTCGCAGAGACCCAGACCCAGGTAATATCTCTTTTTGTAACTAGCGGTCCCAGGCCAACCAAGGCTCCGTCACTGCTATTCCCCTCCAAATCTTAAATTCAGTCCACCAGTGCAATCCATGGTGTGGGGTCAATAGGGCTATCCAACACGCGAGACAAGGACCAAAATACGGTACCTCAATAGGTGGTGATTGAAGTGCATGACCAGGTCTTGTGAAAGAAGCCTACCTGATCTTCCCAGCATCTGGGACAAGCAGGTGAGGAGCACTTTCGAGCCTTCTGCAGCCACAATGGCATCAAATAGGTAATATGTAAATATCTAAATTGGATTAATTGGAACCTACCTTGGCACCATGAGTGCATCTCCTCCTCTCACTGTCTTCCATGGGTCCACCCATGACTCCCATCTGGAGCTCCACGGGGTATGAAAGTCAGGGGAGTTAATAACAAACAATTTATTGATTTGAGGGTTACCCCTCTGCCCAATGATCCCATGAGTATTTTAGCCTCCATGGGGCTGAAGACTGGCAGCCTCTGGAGTGAGTCTGCATAATAATAATAATAGGCACATTTATAAAGCGCAATGGTTACACTATGACCAGTGTGTCCCCGCGCTGTGGTAACGTTGCCGAGATTCTACTACCCTCCACCGCCACCCTACATATCTCGGGAGAAGAGGTACGCTTTTAAGTTTTTCCTAAAGCAGCTCTCCTGGACCTCCATCCGGAGACCCACCGGGAGAGCATTCCATTGCTTAGCAGCCAGTAAGCGGAAGGACCGTCCACCCATCCTAGCTCTCTTGACAACGGGTACACTCACCAGACCCCCTCCACCCGACCTCAGATGACGTGTGGGGACATAGGGGGTCAATAGATCAGACAGGTATGATGGAGCACTCCCCTGCAGGATCCGGTGACAGACACAGAGTGCCTTGAATATTACTCTTTCCTTTATCGGGAGCCGGTGTAGCGCCGCCCGTGCTGCCCTCGCAGACGACCTTCTTGGGCGCATCAGGATTAATCGGGCTGCCGCATTCTGCACTCCCTGAAGGCGGAGCATACATTTGGTCATCGCACCTAGATAAAGAATGTTGCCATAATCCAGGTGCTATGTCACCAAGGCATGGATCATGGTCTTCCTGGCCACCGTGGGCAATAGGTCCAGAGTTTTCCGCAGGACCGTCAGGACCCCAAAACAGGCGCCTGCCACCCGCCTGGTTTGATAGTCAAAGGAAAGGTTGGTGTCTAGCCACACTCCCAAATTTTTTGCCTGCGCACAGGGCGTGGGTGCAAGCATAGCAAGTGAGAGCATGCCAAAGTTGCAATAATTTGTAAAATTGGGGCTGATGAAGGTGAAAATCTGCCTTGAGTTCTTGGAAAAACTACATGTACAAACCCTGCCATGTCTCCAAGTGTTGAGATCCTGATAACGTCCCATCTAGAAATGCCCTCCAGACCAACCACTTTGCCCAACAATCTTCCCTTTCAGAGAGGGCTATGCTTAGGGAGTTTCATATCCCACCCTGTCCAAGGCAGTGCTGCTCTCCATATCACCAGGACTAAGTGAGAGAACACTGGTATGAACTGAGGTATCAGAGCTCCGTACAGCATGTCCATTATTTTCTAGCATGGTGTGTAGGATAGCTCAACCTTTGTAGTCAGGATCCACCCGGCCTCCTTGCAACCAATCATTCAGAGCCACTAGTTGGAAGGCCCAGTAACAAGGCGTATATCAGCAGTGGCCAATCCTCTGTCAAATGTGGATTGAATCCATTTCCCAAAGGCGACGCACAGAACTTTGTGGGTCCAAAGGAAAGCACATGTCTTTGCTTGCATTGCTCTGAATCATCTGAGGAAAGGTTTGGAAAATATATAAAAACCACAGCAGGATCAACAACATTATAAAGAAGGCCACCCACCCTAGGATGCTGAGGGGCAGGTATTGCCATTTGTCCAGATCTCTTCACAAATTGACAACGGACAGGGTAAGGTTCAAGGATCAGAATCGAGAGTAGTGTGGAGTGAATTCCCAAATCTTGAAAGTTCAGTCAGCAGGTTGGAATATGCCCACTCCATACCAGGTCTCCCACAATGTGAGTCAGGGGGACCAATAAAGACTTGCCTCAGTTAAACTGCAAGCCCAATGCTTGCCCGTATAGGTCCAATGTCTGTAGTAGCCATAGCTCCCTGGACTCTGGCTAGGAAACTAACAAGAGGACATCATCGCATATAGGGCAATGCAGTCTTCCAGGTTACTTCCCCACCAGAATCCCCTCACCTGGGCAATGCATCTAACCAAGGCAAACATGGTCAGGGCAAATAGAAAGGAGGCAAGATGGCAGCCCTGACTCGTTCCCCACTATCTGAGGTAAGAGTTCTACAAGACTCCATTGACCGGTACCAGCACCCTATGAGAGTCGTATAACACCTTCACATTGGAGATAAATAGGGGTCTGACGCCCATACAGTTATGAACTTCCTGAAAGTTGAAATCCAGGGAGTTCTCAAAGTGGATAAGGAGGAAGGCAATAGAGCTCTTCAATAGGTGTTGGTATTCCACTGCTGAGAGAACTCTGCATGTATAATGCTTTGTTCTCCATTGGGGCATAACGCTGCATTGATTGGGGTTCACCAGGTTTGGTGTAACACTTGAGTTTACTATCATTTAAAGATATCAGGCGATAGGAGGCACAGTCATCAGGGGTATGGAGCACCATTACTGTTATCAAGTCCAGGCCCCAGGGAATGTCCCTTTGTTATAGGACCTAATAGTTCCCAGTATCCTATCAGAGTTCATCTCATTAGGTGCTGCCTCCGGTTCATTTAGTTCAATAGGGCGGGCCAGGTCTGCTCACTCAGCTATCAACTGAGTGGACAGTGGCACGTCCGGTATCAGGGAGTTTGAAAATTCTCGCACTGGTTTATCCTTTTTAGCTTATAATATTTCGTAATATTTTGCGAAGGCATTTGCTGTGTCGCAGATGTCTGTTATTCTACCATGGGTCATGCTTGTGATATGTTGTACAACCCAGCCAGTACAATTCCTTCCTGAATTTGTTACTCCACTCGTAAACGCAGCTTTGAGATAAAATCCAGCTTTGGCACAACTCATCTAGATTCAGCTGTTTGAGGGATGCCCTGTTGATTGTCACTTTATAGACTTTCCTCTTTTGACCCTCTGCATACTGCTGCAGTCGGGTGATCTGGCCCTCTAGCTCCACTACTTGGTGTAATGCCTGGTGGGCTCGTGCTCTGAGATATAATTGTGCCATACATGTAGGCCTTCTTACCACCCAGAGGATTCCCAGAGAATGAACAAAAACCTTGTTCAGTTCATAGAAGGTACTTAGCTCTTGTGTTAGGCATTCCACATGTTGAGCCTCCAGATCAGTTGATGATTAGCATGGGATCCTTCTACGTGGATCACAATGAGTGAGTGATCTGAAATCCCCTTAGGTAGAATGTACATGTCTGTCATGCGGTTCAGGTCTGTGGTGGGTAGGAAACTTGTCAATATGAGGTCTGGTTTTGTGGGACACTGACCTGTGGGTGTATTCCAATCCCATGGGATGCCATCCTCACCAGCCACACCATACATCACATAGGCTGAGACTGGAGGCCCATGTCTCCAAGCATGTTCTTCTGATGGGGTGGACTTCTTAGATTTTGAGCTGCCCTGATAAGGAGACATTACTTTATTGAAATCACCCCCTATGACTGTATGGCCGCGCAAGAGCCGTAGCAACACCGCCCTCAGCATGTCGAGCATTGATTTTAGCAATTGTGAAGGGATATAGTACCTAATGAATTTGTAAAGATTACCCACATTTGTGACAAGTTCTGTCTAATAAATTGTGCTGGATGATGTGCTACAATATGGTAAACAAACAACCAATTACAAAACATATGTGATTTACCAACTTATCCAGCCATTAAGTGCCACTACAGAACCATTGCCTGAGCCTACAATTCCTTGTTATCACATTAGATAAAGGACACTACTCTTGGTTAGGAGCAAGATTTAATAATTTAACATGGTAAATAAACATGTTGAAGGGATATGCTGCTTTGCAAATCAAGAGTTTCCACATAAGTCGATTGATAAGTTCTAAGTCCTTCATTTCCTACAGCAAACCATGGTTATTATGTGTTCTGATGGTGGAGGCCAAGGTTCTTGACTGTCTACATCGTCTGGCACCTGAAAGTTCATGGACTGGGCACCTCCCTTTCCATTCCCTACATACCCAAATGCCAAGAGCTTTGTGGGGACAGGCAGTGCAACTTTTACTCCTGATTTCATTTGAGAAGGTTTCAGGTGCTATTGTGTTGAATGTATTGGGTACCTAGCATACAAGTTCAATTGGTTCACATTTGTCATTACTGTGGGAGGCAGTTTTCACCTCCTTGCAAGAAGCAGTGAATAATAAAGGATTGGCTTATGTAACTCATTTATAATTGTTTTCTTTATATTTGGGTGTCCCTGTGCCCATTTTGACACCCATATCTTTATATTTTGTTGGGGTTGTGAGGGGAGCGTCAAGGCTTTTGTGCCCCCCAGCTCACCTGTCAACGCCATCATGGGCACTGGTGGGATCCGGCAATTATTTATTTATTTATTTTAATACTGGGAAAGGCAAGATATGCCCCCTCACCAAACCAAGTATGCCATCCCCTGGAGCCATATTCATTATTAGGGATGGGGTTGTGCACCCTCCCTAAGCCAAAACACTGGCCCTGGAACCCCATTCCCCATGGTCATATTCCTTATTAAGTGGAGGGGGCACATGGCTACTCTCCCTGAGCCAACATTGATCTCAGGTATCCCATTCCCTAGGGTATAAGGTGGGCAGCCCAATATCCATCTATGGCACCTGTAGCACACAACTTTGGGGGCTGCCAAGGGAGCCCTAGGTCCCGAGGCCCCTCCAGCTCCCTGCATGCACCCATCCTCAGTACAGTAGGAGACCACTATGTTCCCACCCGGTGGGAGCAGGTTTTTTTTCTACACCTCTGTTTTCCTACTTGCAAGAGCACGGGCAGGGGAAAAAATGTTTAGTGTCACCTTGCAGGAGCATTCTTTTAGTTCCCACCAGGTAAGAATTTACGTTTCTGTCCCTGTCCACTTTCTTGCTCCCAGGGATGCCACAGTGGAGCCGGCCAGGGGATACCCATGGAACAAATATTGAGACTGGGTATGGAGGCCAAATGCCCCCTCCCTTTATTTTGAAATGGACCAGGAGTATGCGGTCCCCTGGCCTCAGAGAGGCTATGAGAGGTGAGCCACATGCTCCCCTCCACTATTTAACTGTTTGATCCACCCTCGGTGCCTGGCCCACCCTGGGGCATTAACATTTTTAAAGTGTATTTAAAAAAATGTTGATGCAGATTCGCTATCCTGCCTTGTTATATCAGGACTGAGTCCCAATATGGCCACTACCACATCATTTTTGATGTGGTAGCAGTCAATCATATTTTGTCCGGAGATCTGTCAGCTCTGTGAATGTTCTGCAGTGCGAAATATGCAACGTTTTTGAGCCTTAATTGCACATAAATTACGGAACAGATTTACACTGAATCACAAACAGCACATTTTCTGGACCAAGATCTAGATTTCTGCCAAATTTTGTTTCAATCCATTCCGACGTTTGGGCTGGAGCTGTGTCTAAATTTGTTAGGCAAAATGAATTGGGGGGAAAAAACCCTATTGCTTGGCCCCCGCTCGATGGATCACACCAAAACTTTCCAGGAAGGAGCTGAGGTTGATGTGATTTATTTTGGCAAGTTTTGTGAAGATTTGCCAATGGTGTAGAAGCTATAAGCAAACCAAAAAGGATTTTCCTATGGAGACATGGTCCTTAGTATAACTATCAAGTGGCAACCGCCACAGGATAACATATATATGTAGGATATTGGGTTACCGGTTGAGAGGGTTGAAACACTTTTCAAGAAGCAACCACAATCTCTCTTAGGGTGAAACACAAGCAAACACAAAATTAACTTGTGCTTAACACCCACCCAGTTAGCTCAGCACAAAAGCAGGCAGGCTTAATTTAGAGGTAATGTGTAAAGTATTTACACTTCAAACAGTAATAAAGTGAAAACCAACACAAGAAAAATGCCACAACAATTTCGAAAAATAGAGTAAAAGTTAATACATTATTTGAGACCATACCAGAATGCCAAAAACCCAATCAGTAGAACCGTAGATATGCAATTTTAAAGATTGAACTGAAAATAGCACCTAGAAGTAGAGGTGGGTGGAAAAAGCGATGTTGTACTCCGCGGAATCCTGCTTACTTTAATAAAAGCTTAGTGAGATTCTGGGGAGTTTTGCCCACCCCGGGACTCTGTAAAAAATACCAGCGTGGGTTTGATGAGCTGGATGGACCGCTTGTCATAGGCAAGTACACAGGACAGGCACCCAATTCGCAGTCTGCAGAGAGCGTGCATCGAAAACAAGGCGCACTAGAGTAGCAGAGGAGCACAGGAGAGGCAGTGAGAGAGAGCAGTGAGAAGTAGCACTGCAGGAAGATCACATGTATGCCGCATGCCTGGGCCCCACTTTAATCCCTCAACATAAGTTTAGGAGGGTTTTAACATTTATAAGACTTTTCTATGTTCAATGCCAGTGTCAAGATTACATTGGGCTTGGTCACTTCCTTGGATTTCACGCACTGGTCTTAAGGTTGAACAGGCTACAGGAGTGAACCTGTGATGGCAGAAATGATGTGGTTTTAAATAATTCCAAAATCAGCACTTCAATTCCTTTCCCTTTCTTACTGTACTTTTACACCACTGCATAGATACAGAGATATCCCAAGACATCTGATCCTGTGGCAGAAGCAGCCTATTGTCACAAGGAAATTAGAACTGCCACCAAGAGCTGAGGCAAGGGGCATGCAGGATGCTTTCATGGAAAAAATTACAAATTGTACAAATGTATGCACCTGCCACACCATAAAGCATTGTTTCCTCTTTTCCTTTGAACCTGCTCCACGCCTCCCTCCAACACAATCTCACTTAATAGCGCTGTGTAAAAACAGATTATTTACACCCATTACAGAATCAGAACTGCATGCAGCGCTCCCCTTCGGGATGTTTACGATGTGTACTAAAATGGTTTCTTCAATGAAAGCAGCCTTAAAAGATGGGCGTGTTCTCAACATATGTTCTTGATATGGCAACTTAAATTTATTTTTTTAATTTGCCATAGTAAGGACATTAGGATGAATTGTGCCTGTTATTAAGAACTTTGAAGGCATCCTCTGCATTGTTAAACACCCCATCTCCCACCTTCACACCGTCACCCATCTGGATTTTGACAGCATCCCCCCTGTTCAAGTTGGTCATTGTGTATTGTGTAGCCAGGACTAAGCTCACAACCTCCACTCTCCAGGGCACTCCCAGGAGTAGTTCATCCCGGGATGACGGCTGCCATGAGTGCTGCCATCCATGGGCCATTGCTTGCTGTGCCTAAGCCTGTCACTGGAGATCCCTGGTGGCTTTGAGGAGAACAAGAGGCTGCGGTCCGGGCATGCGGGCAGGCGGAGAACTGATTAGACTCACTTCAGCGATGCTCTGCTCCAGAGTCATACATCCATGATCTAAGAGAGGCAAGCTCAACATTAGCTTTCCCAAATCAGGGCCGTGTGTGGTATTTCCTTGGTAAGCACATTACAGGAGATTCACTTGCACATCTCTAACTGCACAAATTGGCCCATATTGATGTATTGTGGTTTTATTTTGTTAAAGAAAAACGCGCCAGGGGGGTGGACATGGCAGCGGTTGAAGAGGGAGTCCCAGTAATGGCAGGGACAGGCAGTGGTAATTTACATTGCTTGCCTATTGACAATTAGTAATAAACTGACTGCAAGGGCTTTGACTCATGAACAACCCACTTTAGCAGATAAGGTGGTAGTGGAGTAGTTAAGAACCTCTTATATCTGCAACTCAGCAGACAAAAGTTGGTAATGAACACTAACAACAATGGGTTGATAGAAAAGGGAAAAAGGGAGGAAAGGATAAAGGATGTATGAAATGTAATATGCGTGAAAGGATGCATGGGTGAAAGGATACATAGGTGGGTGACAGAATGCATGGGTGGGTAAAGGATGGATACAAAGTTATATGGGGTGTAAAGATGCCTGCCTGGATGAGTGAAAGCCATTACAAACATGGGGTAACCCAATACCAGTTCTTGGACCTGGGTGCAATTTGATATAGTAAACAATGGTCCTCGAACCAATCCTTCGGTAAGTCTAAATCAATTATGTTAATCCAATCCAATCTTTCAGAGCTTATGGATGAGTGAAAGGGTATATGTATATGGGTGAAAGCCATGATGCCTACCTGGGTGGGTGAAAGGGTATATGGGTGAAAGGATGCCTGCCTGGGTGGGAGAAAAGGAATGCTAGGGTAGGTTAAAGCAGTAAGAGTAAATGGGTCAAAGGATGAGTGAGTGGATAAATGGATGTTGGTGTAAGGTTAATTGAGAGATTTGTTTGGATGGATGGATATAAATGGATGGGTGATTTTCAATGGTGAAAGACAGGATGAGAGAATATAAAGCGTAAATGGTGTGATCAGAGACAAGGGGAAAGAATACTAGAACAATGAAATGATTAATTGAAATTTGCTTGGATGAAGAAGCAAGGGAGCTCTGCTAGGTTGTGCTCACCAACTTTGCTTGCTTGGAATGGTTTTATCAAAGCTTTGATTTAATGAGTTGGACGTTATTTCAGATGAGCGAGACAGATATTATGCATCCTATGCATCATCAATCTTTACCAATTTCCCCACCCATGGCATTTTGCCAGTGCCAGACATGATGACCTCTCTCCTGCAAGGTTCAATTCAGTACTGCGGGTTGGCTGTGAAATTTGCGTCTGCACCAGTTAATGAGGCATTTACAAAGTTTTCAATGCATGGCAATGCAAAAACAAGGTGTGTTTCCTTTCCCTCCTAGTGCCCAGTTAGTCACTTCCTAGTATTTCACTCATTTATTCTTTTCTAAGGTCTGTCCCAGCCTTCCCAAAAATGTGAGAAACCCATTCTTGCAGTGAACCACATTTTTCTGCCCAAGTGATATATTTCAAAATGGCTTCCATAACATATTTACGCCTTTTCAAATGTTTCCCTTTCAAGTTCAACATTTGTCAACCACATTGACTCACTACTAACCAAAGTTTAGGCACATTATGATAATCAGTGGCACCTCACTATTCAGTATTAATACGTCTACCCATCCTAATCCATCTAAATTACCCTGCAGTAGGGTAAGTTTAGTTTCCTTTCCTTACTGGCAAACTAATATACTTGTTGGAAATAATGAAAAAGTGTGGTGGAGGGTGAGGCCAAGGAGTATAGTTTGACTGAGTGCCTTGACTTTTGTGGATGGTATAGTCTGTGATGAACGTGCCAAATGCAATCTATATTCCATTCCTTAATCCTTTCACTGTACTGAACTGCATCTTTTTGCCCACTGTCTACTTACCGCAAACAGGATATTTGCATCATTTTATGTGTGACATGTATCGTTCATTATCATTCATCTGCCTTGTAGTCAGGGTAAAATTAAAAGACATTTTGGAGACGAGCAGGGCCATTGAACAAGAAAATTTCCCATTACAGTTGCCCCAGCTGCAGACTGCAGAGAGTAGCAAAGAACAAATAACAACTAGGGCGCTAGCTACCATGCTTCTATTAATTTGGCATAACAAGAATACTTGTACTACATAGTGCATAATGCCTTACTCATTAATGAGATATTTATTTTTATTTTTACAATGAAAGTGCCTGTTTTGTTTTTACTAGGAAATCTTTCAAAAGAAAAAAAATGTTTTTTAAAGTGGTGTGCTGTTTAATCAAAGTTAATTCCTTTCTGACAGTTAGTACATTTGACATTTGCCTTTAGTTTTATGCGAGGCATGTGTGGGTAATGGTTGCGACTTTAATCACATCAAAATTAAATGG
Organism: Lissotriton helveticus; assembly: GCF_964261635.1. Classification (NCBI taxonomy): domain Eukaryota; kingdom Metazoa; phylum Chordata; class Amphibia; order Caudata; family Salamandridae; genus Lissotriton; species Lissotriton helveticus. The sequence goes on along the minus strand of NC_136057.1, from coordinate 863,928,414 downwards.
CACAAGGGGACCAGTAATGCACTGCTACTGTGCCACTATATAATTTTAAACAAGTGCATTACACAGAGCATTGTTTACAATTTGTCTTTTTTCTTTCTTTATACAGCTGTTCCTGCTGGTCATCCTTCAAGGCAAGATGTAGCATACTGGCAGCAGAAGCTGGTAGCCATCAGCGGCTTGTGGCCCAGTAAGAGTAAGAGGCAGCTGCCAAGGGCCCCAGCCCTCCACCAACACCTCCAGCTTCCCAACAACAATGCTGGCACCACAGTCCACTGGCAGCCGCCCTTAGCACCACCACTGCTTGCCCCCTTGCTTACAGACCACGCTTTTCATCACTGTGTGCTCCTGAGGCTGACACACATTGAAGGCAGGCAGGCACTGATGAAGGGGCACCTTAAAATGATTGGGCCCATATCTAGTGCCCTCTTCTTTACCCCCTTTTTTAATATTTGTTTTGGTGGGTTGGTCTTTTTGTGGTTGAGATCCAGGGAATGATGGGAGTTGGGATACAGAATGTTATTTGGACTTTTTTGTTAGACATTTTGGACATTGGTTGAGGAATGGGAACATTTGTTTGGGGTGAGAGGTGGGCCAGTTGTGGGTGGAAGGGGTGGGTTTTATTATATTGTTCTATTACCTGAAAAGATGCCGTGTTTTTCAAGGTGTCAACTTATGGTGCCAGTAGTAAAGTAGGATAGCGCACTAACAGTGAAGGAATCAGAAGCGAGGTCGCACTACCACCAAGGTGAACTCCAACTGTAGGATTAATCTGAAGGATTATTCTTTGCAGGCAACTAAATTGAAATAAAAACACTGATGAAGTGGGATATTGTATCATAGCTTTTCAAATAATTGGGACCAGACTACTAAATAACAAAAAGTAGCAGTGGTAACTTCTTCTCAGCAATGGATAGCCAGTATTTTAATTAAATCTAAGGATACGAAATCCTCAAGTTGTCAAATGGGCTTAAAATCTGGAGAAGACAATGTTAAGAGTTTGCGCAACAAAATGCTTGAATGGTGATGCTGACAAATGATGTTCTTCTATATCTAACATGTGAGTCACTTTTTAGTCTATTGTTTAGGTAAAAGAAGATTAAGGGTGGGCGTAAAATCCGTTTCGCGGGCAAATTTGCGGATTTTCCGCGATTTCGCGGTCCGCGAATCTCGCGAAATCGTGGTAAAATCCGTGAATCTGCGGGGACGAATTTTAAGCCAAGCAAGGGTTACAGCAGCAGGTGTAAAAGTTGAACCTAATTTCTTTGTAACCTTTTACAAAAGGGTTACAAAGAAATTAACTTCAACTTGGGCACCTGCTGCTAAGTGCTTCCTGGCGCCTCGTTGCCTACTTGCAACTATTCTCTGACCCTGCTGTGACCCTTGAAGCAGGGTCAGAGAATAGTTACAAGTAGGCAATGAGGCACCTGTCCCAGGAATTTAACCTCATCAGGAAGCACTTACAGATATAAAAAAACAGGAAGTATGGAGAGGATGGCAAATACACCCATTTTGAGTTGTCAGGAGGGGTTAAACTAAAAGAGACCTTTACAGCACAATTTTCATATGCATTTTGCTAAAAATAAAAAGCTGTATGTTCTGTAAGGGCAACTCAGGAATCTGGCCCTTCAGAGATCCGGCCTCTCTTTCTTTCTCTCGTTCTCTCTCTCCCTCTCTTTCTCTCTCTTTCTCTCTATCTATCTCTCTCTTCCTCTCCTTTCTTGCTCTATTTATCTCTTTCTCTCTCTTTCAAGTTCTTCCTCTTTCTCTGCTTATCTCTTTCTTTCTCCGTTGTTCTCTCTCTTTCTCTCTATCTCCCTCTCTTTCTTTCTCTCTCTCACATCCTCTCTTTTTCGCTCTCTCTTTCTTTCTCTCTCACTCTCCCTCTTTCTCTCTCTCTTTCTCTCTCTCGTCCTCTCTCTCTCTCTCCCTCTCTGTGTGTCTTTCTCTCTTTCTCTCTTTCCATGTCTCTCTCTCTCTTTCTCTCTCTCTTTTACTTTCTTGCTCTTTCTCTGTCTCTTTCTTTCTTTCTCTCTTGTTCTCTCTTACTCTCTCCATCTCTTGCTCTCTCTCGATCCCTCTCTCCTCTTCTCTCTCCCTCTCTTTCTCTCCCTTTCTCCCTCTCTTTCTCTCTTTTACTTTCTTGCTCTTTCGCTGTCTCTTTCTTTCTCTCTCATTCTCTCTCTCCCTGTTTCTTTCTTTCTTTCTTTCTTCTTTCTTTCTTTCTTTCTTTCTTTCTTTCTTTCTTTCTTTCTTTCTTTCTTTCTTTCTTTCTTTCTTTCTTTCTTTCTTTCTTTCTCTCCCCTCTCTCTCTTACTCTCTCTTTCTCTTTCTCTCCCTCGCTTTCCCTTTCTCTCCCTTTCACTTTCACTTTCTTGCTCTTTCTCTGTCTGTCTCTCTCTTTCTTTCTTTCTCTCTCTCTTTCTTTCTTTTTTCTTTCTTTCTTTCTTTCTTTCGTTCTTTCTTTCTTGCTTTCACTCTATCTCTCCTTCCCTCTCTCTCTCGATCTCTCTCTCTTTCTCTCTTTTGAAACATTGCAAGATCTCGTAGATGACAAAGTACAAACAAGCATTTGCAATGCAATAGGTCTTGCATGTTTTGTATTTACGTGACTTAGCTGTATTGATATTACAAATTACAGTGGCTTTTAATTTTTTTAAATAATTAATACTTAAATAAAAGTGATTTTAATTTATAAAGGCAATAGCTTAAACTTTTGTAAATAACTTTTGTGAAGATTATGTTCAGTGTATTTTATTGTGACGAAAATCCAAGAACAGAAGTGAAATATTAACATCTTTTTGTGACATTTGTAAAAAAGTTTGAAACATTGAGAGAACATATTTGAACCAGTTGTTGTTGAATGGTTGCGCAGATTGATGCTGGGGTGGCGCTGAGTGGTGCTGTGGTGGTGCTGAGTGATACTGGGATGGTGCTGAGTGATGCTGGGGTGGTGCTGAGTGGTGCTGTGGTGGTGTTGAGTGATGCTGTGGTGGTGCTGAGTGACGCTGTGGTGGTGCTGAGTGGTGCTGTGGTGGTGCTGAGTGAATATGTGGTGGTGCTGAGTGATGCTGTGGTGGCGCTGAGTGATAATGTGGTGGTGCTGAGTGATGCTGTGGTGGTGCTGAGTGGTGCTGTGGGGGTGCTGAGTGATGCTGTGGTGCTGCTGAGTGATGCTGTGGTGGTGCTGACTGGTGCTGTGGTGGTGCTGAGTGTTAATGTGGTGGTGCTGAGTGATAATGTGGTGGAGCTGAGTGATGCTGGGGTAGCGCTGAGTGATGATGTGGTGATGCAGAGGGCAGAAAGGCACAAAAAGCAGTCTAACAAAGGGCAGAAGGGCAGAAAAACAAGGGAAAAACGAGTCTAACAGAGGGCAGAAGGGCACAAAAAACCAGTCTAACAGAGGACAGAAGGGCAGAAAAACAAGGGAAAAACGAGTCTAACAGAGGGCAGAAGGGCACAAAAAACGAGTCTAACGTTGCAGAAGGCACAAAAATGAGTCTAACAGAGGGCAGGAGGCACAAAAAACGAGTCTAACAGAGGGCAGAAGGGCAGAAAAACAAGGGAATAACTGAGGGCAGAATGGCACAAAAAACGAGTATAACAGAGGGCAGAAGGGCAGAAAAACAAGGGAAAAATGAGTCTAACAGAGGGCACAAGAGCACACAAAACGAGTCTAACAGGGGGCAGAAGGGCAGAAAAACAAGGGAAAAATGAGTCTAACAGAGGGCAGAAGGGCAGAAAAACAAGGGGAAAAACGAGTCTAACAGAGGGCAGAATGGCACAAAAAAACGAGTCTAACAGGGGGCAGAATGAATCCCGCCCTGCACGTTTGTCCACGAAGATGCCACCTTTTTGTGCAATACCTCTACTCAACTGGAGTACTTTCTACTGTCTAATCAGTAAGTGCTCCCTCGTTGGCTAAATGTATAAGGGCAGATTTACAATAACTGGCGCATACCCAGGGATGCGCCAATTATTGTGCGCCGCAGCTCCGCCACCCATGGTGCGCCGCATTTTCCAATGCGGCGCACCATGTGGCAAAAACGGCACAGATGCGTCACGCATCTGTGCCGTAAAAGCAGCGCATTGCTGGAGCCGCGTCGCGCTTGCGATGCAACTCCAGCAATGCTCTGGGGGGGGGGGGCTATCTCCCCAATGCTGCATCAAGTCTTGCGCCTGCTTCAAGCAGGCGCAGGGTTTTGACGCAGCATTGGCCTAAAAGTGACTGAGTGAAATCTTGTAGATTTCACTCAGCCACTTTTAGGAGGCTGAGTTGGAACGCCTCCTGATGGCGCAGGGCTTTACAACGTGTGCATCACACAGAGAGATGCGTCACGTTGTTAATACCCAGCACCATGGCGCATATTTTGTGCTGCCGCTGCGTCACAAATGGTCTCGGTAGAGGGTGGCAGTGGTGAACCAGAGGGTGGCAGTGATGAACCAGAGGGTGACAGCGATGAACCAGAGGGTGGCAGGGGTAAACCAGAGGGTGACAGTGCTGAACCAGAGGGTGGCAGTGCTGAACCAGAGGGTGGCAGGGGTGAACCAGAGGGTGGCAGGGGTGAACCAGAGGGAGACAGTGCTGAACCAGAGGGTGGCAGTGCTGAACCTGAGGGTGGCAGGGGTGAACCAGAGGGTGGCAGGGGTGAACCAGAGGGTGGCAGTGATGAACCAGATGGTGGCAGTGGTGAACAAGAGGGTGGCAGTGGGGAACCAGAGGGTGGCATGGGTGATCCAGAGGGGGGCAGTGGTGAACCAGAGGTGCTGTGATGAACCAGAGGGTGCCAGTCGTGAACCAGAGGGTGGCAGTGGTGAACCAGAGGGTGACAGTACTGAACCAGAGGGTGGCAGGGGTGAACCAGAAGGTGCTGTGATGAACCAGAGGGTGGCAGTTGTGAACCAGAGGGTGGCAGGGGTGAACCAGAGGGTGGCAGTAGTGAACCAGAGGGTGGCAGTGCTGAACCAGAGGGTGACAGTGGTTAACCAGAGGGTGGCAGTGGTGAATGAGAGGTGCTGTGATGAACCAGAGGGTGGCAGTCGTGAACCAGACAGTGGCAGTGGGAACCAGAGGGTGACAGTGCTGAACCAGAGGGTGGCAGGGGTGAACTAGAGACTGGCAGTGCTGAACCAGAGGGTGGCAGTGGTGAACCAGAGGGTGGCAGTGCTGAACCAGAGGGTGGCAGGGGTGAACGAGAGGGTGGCATGGGTGATCCAGAGGGTGGCAGTGGAGAACCAGAGGGTGGCATGGGTGAACCAGAGGGTGGCAGTGGTGAACCAGAGAATGGCAGTGGTGAACCAGAGGGTGGCAGTGGGAACCAGAGGGTGACAGTGCTGAACCAGAGGGTGGCAGGGGCGAACCAGAGGGTGGCAGGGGTGAACCAGAGGGTGGCAGTGGTGAACCAGAGGGTGGCAGTGCTGAACCAGAGGGTGGCAGGGGTGAACCAGAGGGTGACAGTGCTGAACCAGAGGGTGGCAGTGCTGAACCAGAGGGTGGCAGGGGTGAACCAGAGGGTGGCAGGGGTGAACCAGAGGGAGACAGTGCTGAACCAGAGGGTGGCAGTTCTGAACCTGAGGGTGGCAGGGGTGAACCAGAGGGTGGCAGGGGTGAACCAGAGGGTGGCAGTGATGAACCAGATGGTGGCAGTGGTGAACCAGAGGGTGGCAGTGGGGAACCAGAGGGTGGCATGGGTGATCCAGAGGGGGGCAGTGGTGAACCAGAGGTGCTGTGATGAACCAGAGGGTGCCAGTCGTGAACCAGAGGGTGGCAGTGGTGAACCAGAGGGTGACAGTACTGAACCAGAGGGTGGCAGGGGTGAACCAGAAGGTGCTGTGATGAACCAGAGGGTGGCAGTTGTGAACCAGAGGGTGGCAGGGGTGAACCAGAGGGTGGCAGTAGTGAACCAGAGGGTGGCAGTGCTGAACCAGAGGGTGACAGTGGTTAACCAGAGGGTGGCAGTGGTGAATGAGAGGTGCTGTGATGAACCAGAGGGTGGCAGTCGTGAACCAGACAGTGGCAGTGGGAACCAGAGGGTGACAGTGCTGAACCAGAGGGTGGCAGGGGTGAACTAGAGACTGGCAGTGCTGAACCAGAGGGTGGCAGTGGTGAACCAGAGGGTGGCAGTGCTGAACCAGAGGGTGGCAGGGGTGAACGAGAGGGTGGCATGGGTGATCCAGAGGGTGGCAGTGGAGAACCAGAGGGTGGCATGGGTGAACCAGAGGGTGGCAGTGGTGAACCAGAGAATGGCAGTGGTGAACCAGAGGGTGGCAGTGGGAACCAGAGGGTGACAGTGCTGAACCAGAGGGTGGCAGGGGTGAACCAGAGGGTGGCAGGGGTGAACCAGAGGGTGGCAGTGGTGAACCAGAGGGTGGCAGTGCTGAACCAGAGGGTGGCAGGGGTGAACGAGAGGGTGGCATGGGTGATCCAGAGGGTGGCAGTGGAGAACCAGAGGGTGGCATGGGTGAACCAGAGGGTGGCAGTGGTGAACCAGAGAATGGCAGTGGTGAACCAGAGGGTGGCAGTGCTGAACCAGAGGGTGACAGTGGTTAACCAGAGGGTGGCAGTGGTGAACCAGAGGTGCTGTGATGAACCAGAGGGTGGCAGTCGTGAACCAGAGGGTGACAGTGGTGAACCAGAGGGTGACCGTGCTGAACCAGAGAGTGGCAGAGGTGAACCAGAGGGTGCTGTGATGAACCAGAGGGTGGCAGTGGTGAACCAGAGGGTGGCAGGGGTGAACCAAAGGGTGGCAGTGGTGAACCAGAGGGTGGCAGTGCTGAACCAGAAGGTGATAGTGGTTAACCAGAGGGTGGCAGTGGTGAACCAGAGGTGCTGTCATGAACCAGAGGGTAACTGCAAACACAACAATGATGGACAGAATGTGGATCAATGTCACACATTCACCCCAGTCCAAAGAACGGAAACAAGCATCCGAGGACCGGCCCGGTTTCGAGGTAACACCTCTCTTCAGCCCGGCTAGCTTGATTCCAGTGGTGTGGAGTGCCTGGGACTCACGTCTGAGCATCCCCAGTACACTTAGAGCGGTAACTGCAAACACAACAATGATGGACAGAATGTGGATCAATGTCACACATTCACCCCAGTCCAAAGATCTGGGCCCAAATCCATCGTTTTTCCACTCCACACCACCCTGGGTTAGACAATGGCGAAATGCAAATCAGCGCTGACCCTGTGCCCCATGGGAACAGTCCAGTCCGAACTACAAAAGCCATGTCCTTCCCAGAACGGAAACAAGCATCCGAGGACCGGCCCGGTTTCGAGGTAACACCTCTCTTCAGCCCGGCTAGCTTGATTCCAGTGGTGTGGAGTGCCTGGGACTCACGTCTGAGCATCCCCAGTACACTTAGAGCGGTAACTGCAAACACAACAATGATGGACAGAATGTGGATCAATGTCACACATTCACCCCAGTCCAAAGATCTGGGCCCAAATCCATCGTTTTTCCACTCCACACCACCCTGGGTTAGACAATGGCGATATGCAAATCAGCGCTGACCCTGTGCCCCATGGGAACAGTCCAGTCCGAACTACAAAAGCCATGTCCTTCCCAGAACGGAAACAAGCATCCGAGGACCAGCCCGGTTTCGAGGTAACACCTCTCTTCAGCCCGGCTAGCTTGATTCCAGTGGTGTGGAGTGCCTGGGACTCACGTCTGAGCATCCCCAGTACACTTAGAGCGGTAACTGCAAACACAACAATGATGGACAGAATGTGGATCAATGTCACACATTCACCCCAGTCCAAAGATCTGGGCCCAAATCCATCGTTTTTCCACTCCACACCACCCTGGGTTAGACAATGGCGATATGCAAATCAGCGCTGACCCTGTGCCCCATGGGAACTGTCCAGTCCGAACTACAAAAGCCATGTCCTTCCCAGAACGGAAACAAGCATCCGAGGACCGGCCCGGTTTCGAGGTAACACCTCTCTTCAGCCCGGCTAGCTTGATACCAGTGGTGTGGAGTGCCTGGGACTCACGTCTGAGCATCCCCAGTACACTTAGAGCGGTAACTGCAAACACAACAATGATGGACAGAATGTGGATCAATGTCAAACATTCACCCCAGTCCAAAGATCTGGGCACAAATCCATCGTTTTTCCACTCCACACCACCCTGGGTTAGACAATGGCGATATGCAAATCAGCGCTGACCCTGTGCCCCATGGGAACAGTCCAGTCCGAACTACAAAAGCCATGTCCTTCCAAGAACGGAAACAAGCATCCGAGGACCGGCCCGGTTTCGAGGTAACACCTCTCTTCAGCCCGGCTAGCTTGATTCCAGTGGTGTGGAGTGCCTGGGACTCACGTCTGAGCATCCCCAGTACACTTAGAGCGGTAACTGCAAACACAACAATGATGGACAGAATGTGGATCAATGTCACACATTCACCCCAGTCCAAAGATCTGGGCCCAAATCCATCGTTTTTCCACTCCACACCACCCTGGGTTAGACAATGGCGATATGCAAATCAGCGCTGACCCTGTGCCCCATGGGACCAGTCCAGTCCGAACTACAAAAGCCATGTCCTTCCCAGAACGGAAACAAGCATCCGAGGACCGGCCCGGTTTCGAGGTAACACCTCTCTTCAGCCCGGCTAGCTTGATTCCAGTGGTGTGGAGTGCCTGGGACTCACGTCTGAGCATCCCCAGTACACTTAGAGCGGTAACTGCAAACACAACAATGATGGACAGAATGTGGATCAATGTCAAACATTCACCCCAGTCCAAAGATCTGGGCACAAATCCATCGTTTTTCCACTCCACACCACCCTGGGTTAGACAATGGCGATATGCAAATCAGCGCTGACCCTGTGCCCCATGGGAACAGTCCAGTCCGAACTACAAAAGCCATGTCCTTCCAAGAACGGAAACAAGCATCCGAGGACCGGCCCGGTTTCGAGGTAACACCTCTCTTCAGCCCGGCTAGCTTGATTCCAGTGGTGTGGAGTGCCTGGGACTCACGTCTGAGCATCCCCAGTACACTTAGAGCGGTAACTGCAAACACAACAATGATGGACAGAATGTGGATCAATGTCACACATTCACCCCAGTCCAAAGATCTGGGCCCAAATCCATCGTTTTTCCACTCCACACCACCCTGGGTTAGACAATGGCGATATGCAAATCAGCGCTGACCCTGTGCCCCATGGGAACAGTCCAGTCCGAACTACAAAAGCCATGTCCTTCCCAGAACGGAAACAAGCATCCGAGGACCGGCCCGGTTTCGAGGTAACACCTCTCTTCAGCCCGGCTAGCTTGATTCCAGTGGTGTGGAGTGCCTGGGACTCACGTCTGAGCATCCCCAGTACACTTAGAGCGGTAACTGCAAACACAACAATGATGGACAGAATGTGGATCAATGTCACACATTCACCCCAGTCCAAAGATCTGGGCCCAAATCCATCGTTTTTCCACTCCACACCACCCTGGGTTAGACAATGGCGATATGCAAATCAGCGCTGACCCTGTGCCCCATGGGAACAGTCCAGTCCGAACTACAAAAGCCATGTCCTTCCCAGAACGGAAACAAGCATCCGAGGACCGGCCCGGTTTCGAGGTAACACCTCTCTTCAGCCCGGCTAGCTTGATTCCAGTGGTGTGGAGTGCCTGGGACTCACGTCTGAGCATCCCCAGTACACTTAGAGCGGTAACTGCAAACACAACAATGATGGACAGAATTTGGATCAATGTCAAACATTCACCCCAGTCCAAAGATCTGGGCCCAAATCCATCGTTTTTCCACTCCACACCACCCTGGGTTAGACAATGGCGATATGCAAATCAGCGCTGACCCTGTGCCCCATGGGACCAGTCCAGTCCGAACTACAAAAGCCATGTCCTTCCCAGAACGGAAACAAGCATCCGAGGACCGGCCCGGTTTCGAGGTAACACCTCTCTTCAGCCCGGCTAGCTTGATTCCAGTGGTGTGGAGTGCCTGGGACTCACGTCTGAGCATCCCCAGTACACTTAGAGCGGTAACTGCAAACACAACAATGATGGACAGAATGTGGATCAATGTCACACATTCACCCCAGTCCAAAGATCTGGGCCCAAATCCATCGTTTTTCCACTCCACACCACCCTGGGTTAGACAATGGCGATATGCAAATCAGCGCTGACCCTGTGCCCCATGGGAACAGTCCAGTCGAACTACAAAAGCCATGTCCTTCCCAGAACGGAAACAAGCATCCGAGGACCGGCCCGGTTTCGAGGTAACACCTCTCTTCAGCCCGGCTAGCTTGATTCCAGTGGTGTGGAGTGCCTGGGACTCACGTCTGAGCATCCCCAGTACACTTAGAGCGGTAACTGCAAACACAACAATGATGGACAGAATGTGGATCAATGTCACACATTCACCCCAGTCCAAAGATCTGGGCCCAAATCCATCGTTTTTCCACTCCACACCACCCTGGGTTAGACAATGGCGATATGCAAATCAGCGCTGACCCTGTGCCCCATGGGAACAGTCCAGTCCGAACTACAAAAGCCATGTCCTTCCCAGAACGGAAACAAGCATCCGAGGACCGGCCCGGTTTCGAGGTAACACCTCTCTTCAGCCCGGCTAGCTTGATTCCAGTGGTGTGGAGTGCCTGGGACTCACGTCTGAGCATCCCCAGTACACTTAGAGCGGTAACTGCAAACACAACAATGATGGACAGAATGTGGATCAATGTCACACATTCACCCCAGTCCAAGGATCTGGGCCCAAATCCATCGTTTTTCCACTCCACACCACCCTGGGTTAGACAATGGCGATATGCAAATCAGCGCTGACCCTGTGCCCCATGGGAACAGTCCAGTCCGAACTACAAAAGCCATGTCCTTCCCAGAACGGAAACAAGCATCCGAGGACCGGCCCGGTTTCGAGGTAACACCTCTCTTCAGCCCGGCTAGCTTGATTCCAGTGGTGTGGAGTGCCTGGGACTCACGTCTGAGCATCCCCAGTACACTTAGAGCGGTAACTGCAAACACAACAATGATGGACAGAATGTGGATCAATGTCACACATTCACCCCAGTCCAAAGATCTGGGCCCAAATCCATCGTTTTTCCACTCCACACCACCCTGGGTAAGACAATGGCGATATGCAAATCAGCGCTGACCCTGTGCCCCATGGGAACAGTCCAGTCCGAACTACAAAAGTCATGTCCTTCCCAGAACGGAAACAAGCATCCGAGGACCGGCCCGGTTTCGAGGTAACACCTCTCTTCAGCCCGGCTAGCTTGATTCCAGTGGTGTGGAGTGCCTGGGACTCACGTCTGAGCATCCCCAGTACACTTAGAGCGGTAACTGCAAACACAACAATGATGGACAGAATGTGGATCAATGTCACACATTCACCCCAGTCCAAAGATCTGGGCCCAAATCCATCGTTTTTCCACTCCACACCACCCTGGTTTAGACAATGGCGATATGCAAATCAGCGCTGACCCTGTGCCCCATGGGAACAGTCCAGTCCGAACTACAAAAGCCATGTCCTTCCCAGAACGGAAACAAGCATCCGAGGACCGGCCCGGTTTCGAGGTAACACCTCTCTTCAGCCCGGCTAGCTTGATTCCAGTGGTGTGGAGTGCCTGGGACTCACGTCTGAGCATCCCCAGTACACTTAGAGCGGTAACTGCAAACACAACAATGATGGACAGAATGTGGATCAATGTCAAACATTCACCCCAGTCCAAAGATCTGGGCCCAAATCCATCGTTTTTCCACTCCACACCACCCTGGGTTAGACAATGGCGATATGCAAATCAGCGCTGACCCTGTGCCCCATGGGAACAGTCCAGTCCGAACTACAAAAGCCATGTCCTTCCCAGAACGGAAACAAGCATCCGAGGACCGGCCCGGTTTCGAGGTAACACCTCTCTTCAGCCCGGCTAGCTTGATTCCAGTGGTGTGGAGTGCCTGGGACTCACGTCTGAGCATCCCCAGTACACTTAGAGCGGTAACTGCAAACACAACAATGATGGACAGAATGTGGATCAATGTCACACATTCACCCCAGTCCAAATATCTGGGCCCAAATCCATCGTTTTTCCACTCCACACCACCCTTGGTTAGACAATGGCGATATGCAAATCAGCGCTGACCCTGTGCCCCATGGGAACAGTCCAGTCCGAACTACAAAAGCCAGTAGTTCGGACTGGACTGTTCCCATGGGGCACAGGGTCAGCGCTGATTTGCATATCACCATTGTCTAACCCAGGGTGGTGTGGAGTGGAAAAACGATGGATTTGGGCCCAGATCTTTGGACTGGGGTGAATGTGTGACATTGATCCACATTCTGTCCATCATTGTTGTGTTTGCATGAACCAGAGGGTGGCAGTCGTGAACCAGAGGGTGGCAGTGGTGAACCAGAGGGTGACAGTGCTGAACTAGAGGGTGGCAGGGGTGAACCAGAGAGTGGCAGTGCTGAACTAGAGGGTGGCAGTGGTGAACCAGATGGTGGCAGGGGTGAACCAGTGGGTGGCAGGGGTGAACCAGAGGGTGGCAGTGGTGAACCAGAGGGTGGCAGTGACGAACCAGAGGGTGGCAGTGGTGAACCTGAGGGTACTGTGCCCATACACGACTGCATGGGTAACTTCGCCATGCAAGCGGCCCACGAACACACAAAAAGCCCAGCGAACACGCAAAAAACCCCGCGAACACGCAAAAAAACAAAAATCCGCAAATTCGCACAAATTCGCGGATTTTGCGGATTGCGAATTCGATTTCGCACGAATTCGCGAAGCGCGAATTCTCAAATTTCGCCCATACTTAAAGAAGATCCTGCACTGAGTTGGTGTTGATTTCATCACATCGGCCCCACCAAGTGTGTGATCAATTCATGGTGTAATTTAAATCACACCTCCATTAATCACATAGCCTGGAGGAAGAGGGTTAGGGGTTTCATGAATGGATGGGAAAGGGGATTTGTGGAAAGGTCTGGCAAAGACAAACACTACACAAAGACAAAATTTATCTGGCGATGTACAGCACACCAGCATCAGTCTTTTGTGGAAGGAGATGAAGGAAATGAAGGAATGATTATTTCACAGTTCTGTTAATCTAAATGTTCTGTCACCTAGGTTTTAAAAGTAGTAGATACAAATTATGGAGGAGTGGAGTGAACCCACACAGTTCTATCAAATGGTTTTTAAAGAGAAATTGATACTGTATTGACAAATTGGATGGTTCATCTGCATTCTTCTTGGATTGTCCATAAATCTTGGATTCCTGGCTGAAGTGGTCCAGTAAGATAAGCATAAGTGTTATGGTGGTGCATCAGGTAAAGAAGTCCAATCAAATGGCTTTTCACGAATTCTTTATTTTTCAAATGTCTGTTCATTATATTTATACCAGTAGTCCAGCCTACTTGTGTAAATATAAAGAAAAGACATTTGAAAAATAAAGAATTTTTAAAAAGACGTTTGATTGGACTTCTTTACCTGGTGCACTTTCATATGCTTCATATACCCAGGACTGGTTGAACAGTGACACTGAACAACGGCAGGTGCCGGAGGATTTGTGAACAGGACATTTTACTTTTGAAGTACTAAAGCTTGATTGGGCAGTCCGGCGTTGGGTCGTTTTTCTTATAATACGTGTTATGGTGCTTTTGCCTTTTGTCCAGGTGAAGAGCAGACCTGCAGATTATAAAACAGAAACAATATTGTAGAGTCAAGGTGAAAGACAGAAGGTGAGCTTTATGAGGAGTATACCAAGAAGACTCAGAGGCAGAGCAAGAGCATAGCCTGATGCAATAATTAATTTTTGTGATTCATGTGTGATCAATTAGGTGAGAACAATTGCAAAGTCAAGTGGCTGCATGTACTGGGCTGATCAAATTAGAAACTGTAATTTAGACTAGCATGTGCACTATGTGATGATGTGATATCATCACATGTCTGTCTGCAGTTAGCGCCAACAACAAGCCCCCACCCAGCCACATAGTTTCAAATTTGAGCCAGCCACCACACACACTCAGCAGCATTACATTTCCCAAATTATCTCACCTATCACAAGTCCACATAGTTGAATAGGCCTCTTAGAGTTATAGTCAACATGTTGGTTTTCCTGAAGTTGATACCTTCCTACTTCTGGCAGTTTTTGAGGTAATCAAACCCCATCAATCCTCCTGACTTTGAGTAACAAATATGCACACCTCATGTAGTGTAATGCTGAGAAAAACGGAGTCATTTTTTGTGTGGATATGTGTTTGTTTGCTAAGCTGACTGGTCTGGTTGAGGAGTGTGAAGCAGAAAACAAAGCAGTGTGGACCTGGCAAACAAATCTCGCTAAATGTCATAGGTGAAGGAAAGAAATCACCTTCAGGTTTTAAATGACCACCCATTAGGCCACCAACATTTTAAATCATCACAAACACAGTCAAGCTCACAAATTATAGTTGAACAAGGTCACCCACCATCACTATCTGCCACCACAACACACACAATCACTCATATCACTTATCGGTGCATTACTTACCTGTTCTAATTCTAGCATGGTGGTACATTGCCAAATCTCTTTGATTCACACAACCCACATTGACCAAGTATGTAAATCAAATATTCTGGGGTAGTCCTGCTGGGGGATGAAGGCGGACATTGGATCTCCAATATGCTTGAAGGGAACACGGGGGAAGCTTCTTTGCTGCACATTGGACCAACTCCAGTCTGGCTATACATATCTAAAATGGTGGAGCTGCATTAGACAGTCAGACACACACAAACAAAACAATATAATGTTCCAGTAGCTTTTTGTTATCAAAGGAGAAAGTTCTCTGGTGGCCCAGGCCTACTCAGTAGTCAGAGAAGAGGAGTTCATCCTCAAGCTAATGTGGTTTCCTCAGAAGCTGGTGAGCTAAAATACTACCATGACCGGAGTCTGACTAATCACCCACATCCTCCTCCTGTCGTACTTCAGGCATAGTGTAATTCTGTGGTATAAAGTGCTGATTCATTATGATGAAGGTTAATCTCTCCACGTTTTGGGGAAAGAGACTGGTGTTACTCACTGTGACCAATGCCTAAGCTGCACTGAACACACGCTCAGCAGACACACTGCCCATGGGACAAGCCAGATACTTAATTGCCATCCTGCTGAGCACTGGCCATTGGTTCCTCTTCCCACAACAATTCACCAATGGGTTTTGATCCAAATAGACCTCTGTTAGGTCATAAGAGACAGATAGACAGGTCAGTTTACTGGTTGAAAAGCCACGTTTTTAATGACTTTTGAAACTGTGTGTAATTAGCCTTATTGCGAGTGTTGTGGGTAGAGAGTTCCAAAGTGAGGGACCAAGGTAGGAAAAGGATTTGCCTCCCATCTGGGCTAGTTTGAATTTAGGGACCATATATTCTCCCTTTGGTGGCAGGACGGAGGGAAAGTAAGGACTGACCAAGGACTGAAGATAGCGAGGAACACAACAGGATTTAATTTGTGCTTATATCTCAGTGCCTTGAATTGTATTCTGTTTTCAATTTTAAGCCAGTGCAGTTTCGTTTGTAGGTCGCGATAGAAGTGGTCTTATGAACTCCGCACAGAAGTCTGACTGCAGCATTTTGTACCATCTGTAGCCTATGGACTACTGATTTTTTCGACCCCAGGTAAAGGATATTTCCATAATCAAGTCTAGATGGTATTAAGGCATTGACTACGGTTTTTCTGATGGATTCTGGTAACATCCAACAGATTTTCATGAACCATTTGAGAATGGTGAAGCAGGTTGCTGCAACTTTAATTGATTGGGGATGCATGCTAAGTGAGTCATCTATTGTGATGCACAGGTTTTTGACTTGGGAGGAAGGAGATGAAAGAGCGCCCATTTCGCTTGGCCAATGTTGGGGATTCCAAAGATCTTTATTCTTTCCTAATACTACAATCTCAGTTTTTTCTCCATTAGGCTTAAGAAAATGTTGCTGCATCCATAGAGATATTTTATTTAAGCCAATTTTGAGAGTTGTTGAGTCATTATTTTTGTGTGAGGACAGGGAGAAGATGATTTGAGAATCGTCGCCGTAGGAGAAGAGGGATAGTCCTGACTCTTCGGCTACCTCAGCCAATGGTCTAACATAAAGATTAAATAACAAGGGGCTGAGGATAGAGCCTTGAGGGACCCCATGGGTAAAATACAGCTGCAATATTTTGTGCACTATGCATGTAGACTTTTAACCTGCTACATACTATTGATATTCTCTTCTAAATACCAAGTTAGTACCTCTGCAGTATTGGAATCCTTTTGACTGGGCCATGTATTTCTCCAATCACCCATCCAACAATATCTATGTTTCCTATCACTTCACCAATCCCTAAGCACTTATTAATTCAATATGTAGCCTCTTTGCAGCACTGAAATTATTCTTGTTACTAGTCAAGTATCGAAGAAATGGCCAGAATAATGAGTACAGCTACAATATTCTCTGTACTATGCATGCAGGCCTCTAATCAGCTACATAGCATTGATAAAGTCTTTTAAATACTCAGTTAGTACCTATACAGTCTAGGAATACTTATGTCTGTCCCATGCAGTTCTCCATTCATCCATCCAGCACTATTTATGTATCCTATCACTTCACCAATACCTAAGCAGTTATAAATTCAGCATGCACTCTCCTTGCAGCACTGAAAATACTATAGTTATTAGTCATATACTTAAAGAATGGCCTAGCCACTAATACAAGTGCAGGTACAATATTTTGCATACTATGCATGCAGACCCTTAAACAGCTCCATACTATCAATACGCTCATCTAAATATCCAGTTAGTACCTAAGCATTGTAGGAAATCTCCTGTCTGTCCCATGCATTTCGCCATCACCCATCCAGCAGTAGCTACTTATCCTATTACTCCACCAATACCTAAGCACTTATAAGAACTAAAAAACATGTTTAGCATTATTTAATATCTACTACTGTCAAGGTAAGATTAAGTAATCCAAACACTATCAATGTATAAGTACATTCAGATGTGCTCTATATATATATAAACCTCTAACCACGTACTTAGTAAAGTACTACCCATGCAGCCTAGGAATCCTCCTGACTGCCCCATGCACTTCTCCAATGACCCATCCAGCACTATTTACATATGCGATCACTCCGCAATGCGTAACCACTTATAAATTCAACATGTACTGCAGCACTGGAATTATTCTAGTTACTAGTCATGTACAAAAGGAATGGCCTAGCCAGTAAAACTAGTACATCTATAATATTCTTTGTACTATGCATGCAGACCTCTAGTCAGCTACATAGCATTGATACAGTCTTTTAAATACTCAGTTAGTGCCTATGCAGTCTAGGAAACCTTCTGTCTGTCCCATTCACTTCTCCATTCTACCATCCAGCACTATCTAAGTATCCTATCACTCTGCCAATACCTAAGCACTAATACATTTAGCATGCACTCTCTTTGCAGCACTAAAATTACTCCAGTTATTAGTCATATACTTAAGGAATGGCCTAGCCATTTATACAAGTGCAGGTACAATATTGTGTACACTATGCATGCAGACCTCTAACCAGCTACATAATATTAATACACTCTTCTAAATACCCAGTTAGTACCTATGCAGTCTAGGAATCCTCCTGTCTGTCCCAAGCACTTCTCCATTCACCCATTCAGCACTATCTACTTATCCTATCACTCCACCAATACCTAAGCACTTACAAATTCACTATACACTCTGTTTGTAAAACTGTAATTATTCTAGTTACTAGTCATGACCTTATGGAATGGCCTATATACTAACACAAGTGCAGCTATAATATGTTGTGCACTATCCAAGCAGACCTCTAACTAGCTACATATTATTGATACACTCTTCTAAATACCTGGTTAGTACTTATACAGTGTAGGAATCATCCAGTCTGTCCCATGTACTTCCTTAATCACTTATCTTCCAGTATTTATTTATTTATTTCATTTATTTATTCAACTTGTTAAGCAGACTGTCACCTTGCAGGTATCCTGGCACTGAGCAGCTTAAAAGGTAGGAGTGAGTCGCGCCGAGGCAGTCGTCTAATTCTTAGGGAAACAGCCAGGTTTTAATACGTTTCCTAAAAGGGAGAAGTTCTCTGATTTGCCTAATCTCCCAGGGGAGTTTGTTCCACAATCTGGTTGCTGCCACTCCAAAGGATCTACCTCCTTACCTGACTTTCTTAAAGCTTGACGAGCGAAGCAGTCTTGATGGAGTGGACCAGTCGAACATTTTGCGCAGAGTCACTGGTCCACCCCCATGAAGGGCTTTAAAAACCAGGCAGGGTGATTTAAAGTACACTCTCTGCCTCAGGGGGAGCCAGTGAACTTTTGCCAAGGCAGCAGAGACAGAGGACCTTCTGGACAGACCTAGCACCAACCTGGCAGCCACTGATTGGATCCTTTGTAATTACAAAAAGGGGGTGGTGATGGACAGAGTATCTGAGTTAATCAGAACACTCCTACCCAGTCAACAGATCAGGGCTTGATCCATCACCGTTTTTTAGCTCACTGCACCATCCCAGTTCAGAACCTGGCTATATGCAAATTAGTCTGTCCCTGGCCCAGTGCATCATGGGAACAGGGCAGACCAAACTACCAAGCCAATTCTTCACTGGAAATGAAACAAGCTTCCGGGGACCGGTTTCTGGCATTACAGCCGTCTTCGGCCCGGCTTGCTTGAATCCTGATGGTGCAATGAGCAAGGGACTCATGTCTGAGCATACCCTTCCACACTCATGGTGGCCAAAATAATTACAAAAAGGGGGTGGTGATGGACAGAGTATCTGAGTTAATCAGAACACTCCTACCCAGTCAACAGATCAGGGCTTGATCCATCACCGTTTTTTAGCTCACTGCACCATCCCAGTTCAGAACCTGGCTATATGCAAATTAGTCTGTCCCTGGCCCAGTGCATCATGGGAACAGGGCAGACCAAACTACCAAGCCAATTCTTCACTGGAAAGGAAACAAGCTTCCGGGGACCGGTTTCTGGCATTACAGCCGTCTTCAGCCCGGCTTGTTGAATCCTGATGGTGCAATGAGCAAGGGACTCATGTCTGAGCATACCCTTCCACACTCATGGTGGCCAAAATAATTACAAAAAGGGGGTGGTGATGGACAGAGTATCTGAGTTAATCAGAACACTCCTACCCAGTCAACAGATCAGGGCTTGATCCATCACCGTTTTTTAGCTCACTGCACCATCCCAGTTCAGAACCTGGCTATATGCAAATTAGTCTGTCCCTGGCCCAGTGCATCATGGGAACAGGGCAGACCAAACTACCAAGCCAATTCTTCACTGGAAAGGAAACAAGCTTCCGGGGACCGGTTTCTGGCATTACAGCCGTCTTCGGCCCGGCTTGCTTGAATCCTGATGGTGCAATGAGCAAGGGACTCATGTCTGAGCATACCCTTCCACACTCATGGTGGCCAAAATAATTACAAAAAGGGGGTGGTGATGGACAGAGTATCTGAGTTAATCAGAACACTCCTACCCAGTCAACAGATCAGGGCTTGATCCATCACCGTTTTTTAGCTCACTGCACCATCCCAGTTCAGAACCTGGCTATATGCAAATTAGTCTGTCCCTGGCCCAGTGCATCATGGGAACAGGGCAGACCAAACTACCAAGCCAATTCTTCACTGGAAAGGAAACAAGCTTCCGGGGACCGGTTTCTGGCATTACAGCCGTCTTCGGCCCGGCTTGCTTGAATCCTGATGGTGCAATGAGCAAGGGACTCATGTCTGAGCATACCCTTCCACACTCATGGTGGCCAAAATAATTACAAAAAGGGGGTGGTGATGGACAGAGTATCTGAGTTAATCAGAACACTCCTACCCAGTCAACAGACCAGGGCTTGATCCATCACCGTTTTTTAGCTCACTGCACCATCCCAGTTCAGAACCTGGCTATATGCAAATTAGTCTGTCCCTGGCCCAGTGCATCATGGGAACAGGGCAGACCAAACTACCAAGCCAATTCTTCACTGGAAAGGAAACAAGCTTCCGGGGACCGGTTTCTGGCATTACAGCCGTCTTCGGCCCGGCTTGCTTGAATCCTGATGGTGCAATGAGCAAGGGACTCATGTCTGAGAATACCCTTCCACACTCATGGTGGCCAAAATAATTGTCCACCCTAAGCGTGGAAGGGTATACTCAGATGTGAGTCCCTTGCTCATTGCACCATCAGGATTCAAGCAAGCCGGGCCGAAGACGGCTGAAATGCCAGAAACCGGTCCCCGGAAGCTTGTTTCCTTCCCAGTGTAAGAATTGGCTTTTGTAGTCTGGTCTGCCCTGTTCCCATGATGCACTGGGCCAGGGACAGACTAATTTGCATACAGCCAGGTTCTGAAACTGGGATGGTGCAATGAGCTAAAAAACGGTGTTGGATCTAGCCCTGATCTTTTGACTGGGTGAGGGTACTCTGCTTAATTCAGAGACTCTGTCCATCACCACCCCTTGTTGTAAATAATTTTGTCCACCCTAAGCGTGGAAGGGTATACTCAGATGTGAGTCCCTTGCTCATTGCACCATCAGGATTCAAGCAAGCCGGGCCGAAGACGGCTGAAATGCCAGAAACCGGTCCCCGGAAGCTTGTTTCCTTCCCAGTGTAAGAATTGGCTTTTGTAGTCTGGTCTGCCCTGTTCCCATGATGCACTGGGCCAGGGACAGACTAATTTGCATACAGCCAGGTTCTGAAACTGGGATGGTGCAATGAGCTAAAAAACGGTGTTGGATCTAGCCCTGATCTTTTGACTGGGTGAGAGTACTCTGCTTAATTCAGAGACTCTGTCCATCACCACCCCTTGTTGTAAATAATTTTGTCCACCCTAAGCGTGGAAGGGTATACTCAGATGTGAGTCCCTTGCTCATTGCACCATCAGGATTCAAGCAAGCCGGGCCGAAGACGGCTGAAATGCCAGAAACCGGTCCCCGGAAGCTTGTTTCCTTCCCAGTGTAAGAATTGGCTTTTGTAGTCTGGTCTGCCCTGTTCCCATGATGCACTGGGCCAGGGACAGACTAATTTGCATACAGCCAGGTTCTGAAACTGGGATGGTGCAATGAGCTAAAAAACGGTGTTGGATCTAGCCCTGATCTTTTGACTGGGTGAGAGTACTCTGCTTAATTCAGAGACTCTGTCCATCACCACCCTTTGTTGTAAATAATTTTGTCCACCCTAAGCGTGGAAGGGTATACTCAGATGTGAGTCCCTTGCTCATTGCACCATCAGGATTCAAGCAAGCCGGGCCGAAGACGGCTGAAATGCCAGAAACCGGTCCCCGGAAGCTTGTTTCCTTCCCAGTGTAAGAATTGGCTTTTGTAGTCTGGTCTGCCCTGTTCCCATGATGCACTGGGCCAGAGACAGACTAATTTGCATACAGCCAGGTTCTGAAACTGGGATGGTGCAATGAGCTACAAAACGGTGTTGGATCTAGCCCTGATCTTTTGACTGGGTGAGAGTACTCTGCTTAATTCAGAGACTCTGTCCATCACCACCCCTTGTTGTAAATAATTTTGTCCACCCTAAGCGTGGAAGGGTATACTCAGATGTGAGTCCCTTGCTCATTGCACCATCAGGATTCAAGCAAGCCGGGCCGAAGACGGCTGAAATGCCAGAAACCGGTCCCCGGAAGCTTGTTTCCTTTAAGCATGGGCGTAAAATCCGCTCCGCTCGCGGATTTTTCGGATTTTCGGCAAATTCGCAATCCGCGAACGCTCGCGAATTTGTCGAAAATCCGTGAATCCGCTCGCGGCGGATTTTTTGCTTGGTTGCAGCGCGCGGCGTGGTGCACGGCGTTCACTTTCCGTCATTTTAGCGTTTGCCGAGTTGTTTTTCTTTGCGAGTGACGCGCCATTTTAGATCTTGCTGCGTGTTCCCGCGGGAGTTTGTCGCCCGCGAATACGTACTCGCGGCTTGCCACCTTGCACAGCACACCTCGCGAGAGTTCGCAATTGCGAACACGTAGTTGCGGCGGAAAGGAACAATCTCGCACTTGTGAAATAGAGATTTTGCAATTTCGCACAAGAAAATCACCAGCAAACAGGATAAACCTTCAGAAAATTATGATTTTTATCAGAATCACTCCTCAGGTTGACATTTGCATGGCCTTTTTTTTTGCAAGGAGTCCATTTTGGGGGGGGGGAGTAAGGAAGTGCCCCACAGTCTCCAACTTCCTGTTCCTGTCCAGCAGGCTCCTCCCAGTGCTTTGTCCATCTCCTGGTCACTTTCATTTGGATCTGGAGCTGGAAGGATTACTTTTTGTGGGTGCTGCTGGATATTTGGATTTGAGGCCTTTTTGGATCAATTTTGGATTAGAAATCAACTTTCACAAGTAAGTTTGTTTGGGGCATTACAGTTGCTGCAAGTACAATTTTTGAACTTTTTCAGAAAATTAAATAAATTATATTGTGGGTAGCCACAGTATCCAGTAGGACCAGGGTTGGTTATGGGTGCATGATACAACTGTTTTGTTGAATTTAAACACCATTGAGGCCATGGATGGGCTGGGATTGTGCAGATTTTATTGTTTTTTGTCGTTTTTTTGGGCCTGCTGGTGTGGCCCTTTGCCCAGGGGTGGTGAGTGTTGCATGGGCCTAGTCTTTCTGTGGGGTGTCTTCTTGAATTTAAACATAATTGAGGCCATGGATGGGCTGGGATTGTGCTTATTTTATTGTTTTTTGTCGTTTTTGGGGGGCTGCTGGTGTGGCCTTTTGCTTGCCCAGGGGTGGTGGTGGTGCATGGACTGAGTGTGCCTGTGGTGTGGTCTCACTCTCTTTGATGTAAACATCATGGATGGCATTGGATTGTGGTGATTTCTGGCTGTTTTTCTGTTTTTTGGGGGTGTACTGTTGATGTGGACTGGCCATGTGGGTGGTGGTGGTGGCCATCTTGAGTGCTGGCTGGTACAGGCAACATGTGCTTGGGGTGTAAGGGGGCCATTTTGAGGAGAGGCAGTGTCTGAGGCCTGCACTTATTTTGCCTACTTTTCATCCCTTATGCCCAGGGGTAGTGAGTGTTGCATGGGCCTAGTGTTTCTGAGGGGTGTCTTCTTGAATTTAAACACCATTGAGGCCATGGATGGGCTGGGATTGTGCAGATTTTATTGTTTTTTGTCGTTTTTTTGGGCCTGCTGGTGTGGCCCTTTGCCCAGGGGTGGTGAGTGTTGCATGGGCCTAGTCTTTCTGTGGGGTGTCTTCTTGAATTTAAACATAATTGAGGCCATGGATGGGCTGGGATTGTGCTTATTTTATTGTTTTTTGTCGTTTTTGGGGGGCTGCTGGTGTGGCCTTTTGCTTGCCCAGGGGTGGTGGTGGTGCATGGACTGAGTGTGCCTGTGGTGTGGTCTCACTCTCTTTGATGTAAACATCATGGATGGCATTGGATTGTGGTGATTTCTGGCTGTTTTTCTGTTTTTTGGGGGTGTACTGTTGATGTGGACTGGCCATGTGGGTGGTGGTGGTGGCCATCTTGAGTGCTGGCTGGTACAGGCAACATGTGCTTGGGGTGTAAGGGGGCCATTTTGAGGAGAGGCAGTGTCTGAGGCCTGCACTTATTTTGCCTACTTTTCATCCCTTATGCCCAGGGGTAGTGAGTGTTGCATGGGCCTAGTGTTTCTGAGGGGTGTCTTCTTGAATTTAAACACGATTGAGGCCATGGATGGGCTGGGATTGTGCAGATTTTATTGTTTTTTGTCGGTTTTTTGGGCCTGCTGGTGTGGCCCTTTGCCCAGGGGTGGTGGTGAGTGTTGCATGGGCCTAGTCTTTCTGTGTGGTGTCTTCTTGAATTTAAACATAATTGAGGCCATGGATGGGCTGGGATTGTGCAGATTTTATTGTTTTTTGTCGTTTTTTTTGGGCCTGCTGGTGTGGCCCTTTGCCCAGGGGTGGTGGTGAGTGTTGCATGGGCCTAGTCTTTCTGTGTGGTGTCTTCTTGAATTTAAACATAATTGAGGCCATGGATGTGCTGGGATTGTGCTTATTTTATTGTTTTTTGTCGTTTTTGGGGGGCTGCTGGTGTGGCCTTTTGCTTGCCCAGGGGTGGTGGTGGTGCATGGACTGAGTGTGCCTGTGGTGTGGTCTCACTCTCTTTGATGTAAACATCATGGATGGCATTGGATTGTGGTGATTTCTGGCTGTTTTTCTGTTTTTTGGGGTGTACTGTTGATGTGGACTGGCCATGTGGGTGGTGGTGGTGGCCATCTTGAGTGCTGGCTGGTACAGGCAACATGTGCTTGGGGTGTAAGGGGGCCATTTTGAGGAGAGGCAGTGTCTGAGGCCTGCACTTATTTTGCCTACTTTTCATCCATTATGCCCAGGGGTAGTGAGTGTTGCATACTTGCATGTCCGTAGTCTTTCTGTGGGGTGTCTTCAATGTAAACATCAAGGATGGCATGGGATTGTGCTCATTTTTCTGTGTTTTGTCGATTTTTTGGGGTGTATAACTGAACTGATGTTCCTCTGTCTTCCATTGCTTTTAGGTGCACACGAAGACTCAAGAGAACCACCAGTGCCAGGAAGAAGTCCTGCAGCGGTGTGTGCAGCATAACGTCACGCGACGTCACGTCTGGACACAGAACCCTCTGCAACTCGTGCAACTGCTGCCTGCTGACCTGCTCTGAAGAGGATGGCCCCAAAAAAAGTAACCCGTAGCTCCTCTAGCAAGAAAGGTGCCAGTAAGGAGCAGAAGAAGCAAGTTACCAAGGAGACTGGTGTGCCGCCCGCCCCTTTTTTTGGGAGTAAAAAAAAAAGTATTCCTGCAGCAGCAGCAGCGGGATCTGCTGGGGACCAAGCTGGCAGCAGCACCCCCGCTCCATTGGGCTCAGTGCCACCACCACCACCACGCCAACTTAAGTCCAAGCCCTTGAGTGCTGCAGAGGCAGCCAGTATAGTTCTTCAATCACCATCGACCAGTGATGTTGGCTCATCGCAAGAAAGCAGCAGCAATGTCCCTCAATCAACACAGGTTGTTGTAGCTCATCTGACGAGTGTTGAACAACCACAGCCGCAACAACAATCACATGTGCAAGTACAAGCCCAAGTACATGTGGAAGGAGAGGCAGCGCAAGGAGATGCGCAAGCAGAGGTGCATGGAGGGTCACAAGTGCCCACAATAGTTGTTCCTCCCGAAGTAGGGGCACATCAGGAAATCGACAATCAAGGCGAGGTATCATTTGAGGAAGCCACTCCTCCTGATGATCCTTCATTGTCTTCCACACCCCTAGCAAGGAAGAGATCAAGGGTGGTGTCTACATCCTCTTCAAGCACACCTCCTTCTGATGATACGGATCAAACTTGGGAACCAGCACCACAGCCGTCTGAGAGTGAGGCACACCATGATCCAACAAAGGTAGTTAAGCGTAAAAGGAAGCTCGTC
Source organism: Lissotriton helveticus (assembly GCF_964261635.1). Lineage (NCBI taxonomy): Eukaryota > Metazoa > Chordata > Amphibia > Caudata > Salamandridae > Lissotriton > Lissotriton helveticus. Next base: position 863,903,067 of record NC_136057.1, on the reverse strand, counting down.
CAAAGTCTCAGAGTTATGGAGTGTGATGAGGCTCAACAAGAAGTGGCGGATACTGCTGCTGATGAAGACTCTGCCAACGACGACCCAGTCATCATAAAGGTCACTGCAGCCCCAGCGGGCATGCAGCAAACAGACATTTTGACCCTAGCCCGAAGAGCTGCTGCGCGTGATGATGATGATGATGATGTTGTCGATGAGGAGGCAGTGGAAACACCACAATCATTGGAGTTAAGTAGTACACCAACTCGTCCCGCTTCCATATTTCTGTCTGGCAAGAAGAGACCTCCGTCAACCTCGACCTTAATTAGTGGCGGTGAAAGTGCAAAACGTACAAATGTTGGGCAATCCAGATCCTCCACTTCATCTAGCATTAGCTTCATGACCACCACCACCAGTATCGCCGCCTCCTCCAGGTCCCACAGACACTTCAAGTCCCCAGTTTGGGACTTCTTTACTGTTTGTCCCAAAAATCCAAAGTTTGCCATTTGTACCCTTTGTAAGCTTGCAGTTAGTCGTGGTAAGTCAGGTACCAACTATGGTACCGGCGGCCAGAGTGGTCATCTTGAGAGAAAGCACGCTGTCAAATGGTTTGCGCACCTAGATGCGATCAAGAAAGGCCAAAATCAAGGAAACGTTGATGTTTCATCTGATGATGACGAGCAGGAAGAAGACGTGTCAAACACGTCCCTTACACCCAGTACCCCTGTCAGCAGCACACCCAATGTGAGGCACACTAAGAGTGTTGGAGCGAGTGAGACACCAACGCACAAAAGTTCACCAGCGAGCAAAATTGGGTCAACGAAGTCATTATCAGCCCGTAAATGCTTGGTCCAGGCCAACATTAGAACAATGCTTACTTCAGACGTGCCATATGAACGCAACCACCCACTGACGCGTCTGTATAACACTAAGCTGGCTAAAATGCTAGCTGTGGACCTTCTACCTTTTTCTTTTGTAGAAGCGGTAGGTTTTCTTGAATTAGTGGCAACGCTCTGCCCTAAATGGAAAGTTCCGAGCCGGTTCTATTTTGCCAGAGTTGCGGTTCCAGCACTACATGAAGATGTGCTGCAGGCGATTGGGGCAGCTTTGCAGAAGAGTGCTGTTCACACAATACATCTGACAACAGACATGTGGACCAGTGGCCCAGGCCATGATTACATGTGCATCACTGCACACTGGGTCTCTTTTTCAGGTGTTAAAGCAAAGCTAAACGCAGGTGTTGACCCGGACAAAGTTTTCAAAGCTGCTCGGAAACATGCAACACTAGCCATGTTTGGCTTGGAGAAAAGTCACACAGCAGAAAACCTTTTGCAAGAGTTTAACAAAAAGGTCTTGACAATGCTATCCCCCCTAAAACGCAAGATTGGTTATGTTTCCACGGATAATGGCTCCAATGTAGTTAAGGCCATGTCGGAGGGTGGCTATTTCAGAGTGCCATGTTTGGCGCACTGTATCAACCTGGTAGTTCAAAAATTCTTGAGTGATAGAGACAGTGCAGCGTTCGCGGTAATGGCCACCTGCCGCAAAATGTGCAACCATTTCAGCCATTCTTTTAAGGCCCGGAAGCATCTGCGGAGACTGCTACTTCAACGTAGAATGCCAGTGAAAGCACTCATCCAGGAGGTGGCAACACGTTGGAACTCAACCTTCTACATGCTTGAGCGTCTGTATGAGCAGTATACGGTACTCGATCACTATTTCTTCACAGAGGGTACATCTCAGAAGGAGGACCTGCGGATGAGTGCGGCGCAATGGGACATAGTTAAAAGCCTGACAGACATGCTTCGTCCTTTTGAGTTCTTCACGCGTGCAGTCAGCCAGGAGGACTGTAATTTGGGAAAAGCTATCCCATTGTTGTGCATGCTGGAGCACCAACTGATGGCGGTGTCTTCTGAGTTTGAAAAAGAAGATGAAGAAAAAAAAAAACCATTTCATTTTGTCAGAGAAATTATTAGAGCGCCTACGTGGTGATGAACGTCTTCAAAAGATCAAGTCAGATCAGCATTACATTTGTGCTACTATTCTGGATCCACGCTACAAAAAGGCGCTGGCAGGCGAAGCATTCTTTCCTTTTGATGATGCAGATGTTCAAAAGTACAAACATTGGTTAGCCTTGTCAGCCAAGAGGTTTGAAAAAGAACGGCAGGTTATTGAAGGAGAAGCCAGTACATCAGCATCAGCATCAGCAGGCCATCCCCAGTCACAAGAATCCACTTCTGCACCTGTGGCTGGGGCACAAGTGACCTCTCAGCCGTTAAAGACACCGGCAACTGGATCATCTGCACCACACACAACAAAAACAGTGGCTGTTGTAGAGGATTGGCTAAGTTTGCTTGGGTATGGTTCTCGAAAAAATGTCACAGCCACAGCAAAAAGTAAGCAAAGTGGAGGAACCGTTGATGACCTTGAGTCGATGGTGCAGGACTATATGAATGACTCAACAGTGGTCTTTCTTAATGAGGAGCCATTGCAGTATTGGCATGGCAAAAAACAATTGTGGCCACAGCTCTACAACCTGGCTATAAACTATTTGTCTTGCCCACTCGCAAGTGTGTCTTCTGAACGTGTTTTCAGTGGTGCTGGTGGCATTGTAACTCCCAAACGGAGCCGCCTCTCGCCCAAAAATGTGGAGCGGCTGACAATGATCAAGATGAATCAGCACCTCATACCACCAGATTACAAAGTACGAGAAAGCACGCCGCATGAAGACGAGGAGGACGGCAACGTAGATGAGGGGATTTTTTCTCTGTTCGGTGGCACTGACCTCATCCAGCCTGAATTCGCAGAGTATGATGACGAAATCTTGTTCTTATTCCCTGACACCGAGCCCTGAAAATGAGACAATCAATCAAGAACTTTCTTTTTCGTCCTTATTCACTTTTATTCCTGTGTGCTTTGTGTCTCTCTTTCTTTGTTTTGCACAGTTAATTAAATTCAAACTTTAATCACCTAATCCCAAAAACAAGACCATCATCAGAACTGTCTTCACTTGTTTGCTTATTGCTTTGAAGGTGCCGCAGTCTACATTCCTCAGGTTCACAAGTTCCGAAGAACATGCTCCTCTATCCTCCTCCTCCAGACTGCGATTTCCCTCCAAGCAGAGTGCTGGATTACGCCCAATGAAGAAAGACTCAGCACTTGTGGGGGTGTTGTACTTCTTTGCGGGTGAGTTGACGGATTTGGGCCCATTGCTGTGAAGCTCTAATAATGGACAAAAGTGTTTTGGACCAAATATGAGGTGGAAATTTCTTGCCATTTTTGCTGACTTGCTTGCCTTTGAGGTGCTCTTTGGCGGGGTTCCGGGGGTTTGTGGGTAATTTTTGGTGTCTGTCGAAGCACTGCTGCGACAGTCTAATCTTGATTGCATTTGCTTTTCAGGAAATCCGTGGTGGAAAACAGGAGTTATGATGATTGATGATGATGACCTAGCTGAACAGCGCCGCATTTGGACCGAAGGCCGAGAGATATTGTAAGTATGAGATTTAGCTTTTTCGCTGTTTGGGGGTGTTGTCGGGTGGTTTTTTGCGGGTGGGTTGGCGCCGGCGGGTCTTGCCTGGGGCATTCCTGGGAAGGTCTAATACCGGATAGAAGTGTTTTGGACAAAATCCATAAGGAACAGCCTTTTTTTTGCTATTTCTTCTGACATCTTGCTCAATGTAGCGTTTTGGGGGACTTCCTGCTGTTCGTGTGTGGGTTGCGGCCGGGGTCTCTGTCGAAGCACTGCTGCGACAGTCTAATCTTGATTGCATTTGCTTTTCAGGAAATCCGTGGTGGAAAACAGGAGTTATGATGATTGATGATGATGACCTAGCTGAACAGCGCCGCATTTGGACCGAAGGCCGAGAGATATTGTAAGTATGAGATTTAGCTTTTTCGCTGTTTGGGGGTGTTGTCGGGTGGTTTTTTGCGGGTGGGTTGGCGCCGGCGGGTCTTGCCTGGGGCATTCCTGGGAAGGTCTAATACCGGATAGAAGTGTTTTGGACAAAATCCATAAGGAACAGCCTTTTTTTTGCTATTTCTTCTGACATCTTGCTCAATGTAGCGTTTTGGGGGGCTTCCTGCTGTTCGTGGGTGGGTTGCGGCCGGGGTCTCTGTCGAAGCACTGCTGCGACAGTCTACTCTTGATTGCATTTGCTTTTCAGGAAATCCGTGGTGGAAAACAGGAGTTATGATGATTGATGATGATGACCTAGCTGAACAGCGCCGCATTTGGACCGAAGGCAGAGAGATATTGTAAGTATGAGATTTAGCTTTTTCGCTGTTTGGGGGTGTTGTCGGGTGGTTTTTTGCGGGTGGGTTGGCGCCGGCGGGTCTTGCCTGGGGCATTCCTGGGAAGGTCTAATACCGGATAGAAGTGTTTTGGACAAAATCCATAAGGAACAGCCTTTTTTTGTTATTTCTTCTGACATCTTGCTCAATGTAGCGTTTTGGGGGGCTTCCTGCTGTTCGTGGGTGGGTTGCGGCCGGGGTCTCTGTCGAAGCACTGCTGCGACAGTCTAATCTTGATTGCATTTGCTTTTCAGGAAATCTGTGGTGGAAAACAGGAGTTATGATGATTGATGATGATGACCTAGCTGAACAGCGCCGCATTTGGACAGAAGGCCGAGAGATATAAGTATAAGATTTAGCTTTTTCGCTGTTTGGGGGTGTTGTCGGGTGGTTTTTTGCAGGTGGGTTGGCGGGTCTTGCCTGGGGCATTCCTGGGAAGGTCTAATACCGGATAGAAGTGTTTTGGACAAAATCCATAAGGAACAGCCTTTTTTTCAAGGTCAAATTTTGTTCTAAAACACAGTAGTACACCTACCTTGAGGGGAAAGATCCGCTATAATATTTTGGCCATACTTATTGATCCTTAAAAAGGTGACTCAGACAGAGCACGCAATTTCAAAAATATTGTACTGTCTATTAGGGAAATCAAAGTGTGACTTTTTGCACCACACAGCGTACATACCTTTTATTTATTTATCAGTGGTATTGTAATAGCACTTCCTGTTTTCCGTTCAATAATTACAGGCCGGGTTTCAGTCAACATCCGCCAGGCAGGCAGTGGACAGGGTGTCTTCTGTCAGTGGTCACCACATTGATGGACGAAGCGTCAGCTGGAATGGAGGAGTGCCGCCAATAAGAGGAATTGTTTGCTGCATGCTTATTACTTACCAAATTCAACAGGACAACTCCAACAACATACGCAATACAGATACAGTATCCATTGTTGTCTTTTATTCTATGAGTGTGACTGCATGTGCTTACCTTTAGTTTGTAACCAAAGATTGTCTGTATCTTCAATTATTGTTTGTCCATGCTCTGCTTTTTTTTTTCTTCTCTCAACAAAACCTACCCAAAAAGAAACCCCCATTCCCATCCATTTTACAAACCCTAACCCTCTTCCCCCGGGCTGTGTTGTTTTGCTTGATGTCTGACTAAAATGACATCAATAATTCCACACACTTGCTGGGGAGGATAAGGTCATAGCAGCAACAGGCTGGTGAAGGAATACGAGGATATCTTCTAGACTTACTCAGCTTCAGTACTATATCTTCTAGTAGTAGTAGCCAATGTCAAATAAATTCAACGCAAGTACTAGTTATACTTGCAAGCAAATACTTTACCATTTGTTAGGCTACATTATGGCACTGTTCTAGTGTACTGTCACCTGCTATTTTCTCGATCGTACCGTAACCGTTGTAATGCTACAGTAAGGAGGACAAACAAGGTTTCGTTTTCTTTTTTTCCATAGGCATGCAACTGCCACTGTGTCACACCACTAGTACCACCGCAATGAGGAAATGTCACCCGCCCAGGATTGACAACGTTAATCCCCATTTCACCTGGAGCCAGCCCTGGGCCTAGCCCTAATTTCTAACACAAATTACAGGTAAGATAAGCGTTTGGTGGGAGGTAGTATAATGGAGTATTATTTCGGAGTAGACAAGAGATTGACGGTTGTACTACTAAAGTCCTACGACTGTTCAGGAAAACAAAGTTACTGTTACACCCCCGCCCCCCACCCACCAGACTGAAAAGCAGTAAAAAACAGGTATGGTCAGATAAAGTTGAAAAATATATTTATTTAGCCCTAACAAAATAATCTCCCTCACCCACCCTAACCCCAACGATTGTCTCTGAAACGTCCCAAAACGATCCCAACTCCCAAATCCCACCCCCCAAAAGTCTATAAAAAAAGGGCAAGGGACACTCCACTACTGGAGGGTGCTGGTGCTGGTGCATGATGCGGCATGGGCATCATACTCCTTGCGGAGGGTGGCAAGCTCGGAGCGGAGGCCCTTAACCAAGTTCTTATACCTCAGGACCTCCTGCTCCAGGTTGGACATGCGGACTCGTAGGCGGCGTTGGCGGTCCTTGCAGCTCCTGTGGGGGGCAGCTGGTATTTCGGTTGCTTGGCGGTGGCGGTCGTCTTTCTTAGCCCGGCTCGGTCCCGCTGGCTTAGTCACGGAGGAGGATGCAGTGGTCACAGTCGAGGATGTCGTTGTTGCCCCGCTCGACTGCATTTCCTCCTCCTCCTCCAGGGCCACCAGCCGCCGATATTCGGCGACTGTGGCCTCCAGCCTCCGTTGCCGGGCCAATCTAGCCTGCTCCCTCCTTGTTGTTGATTTGGAAGGAGCAACTATATGAAGAAAGAAAGACATAGTCTGTAACCAATGCTCCTTATTAATAACACAAAGTGATTGAGCCGAAAGTTGGGTCACAGAGTACAAGTAGCAAATTGAAAGCACAGTACATAACTATTGAGGACAGTATCTATGTAACCTCCCACTTCTGCATCCTTGCTCTAACAGTAGTGGTAGTTTAATGAACTAATTCTACGACCACTATGGACTTCCATTACAGTCGACTATGACAGTACACCAGTCTTATTCTTCTTCTTCTCTCTTGTTTAGGGAAATGGGTACGTTATCTTATGCAAGCCGGCAGAATGACATGGACAGCACAGTGAACTTGCACCCGAGAAAAAAAGTTGCACACCATGATGAGTGAGACAGACTTGCGTTACTGTACCGGTCCAGTACATGCAGGTGGTGAAGCTATTACTTTTCTATTACGGGTGGCACTGAGAATACTCTGTTACAAGGGCTACTGCTTAATTAATTTACCTTTCACCCTACAGTGCAAATGAGTACTAGAAAAGGAAAATGAAGAAGCTAACTAATTTGATTATCTATCACTTCACATGGGACGTATTTAATGACAGATGAGATGACTTTAGGTGCTTTGCTTAATATTGAGTGAACAGTGATACACCCACACATGAATGACGTACTACAAGTAAACTAAAGTTATTAAGAGAGGTACGGAGTGTCCACCGTAATAACCAGATATATGCTGTGAATGCAAACGCAATACAAAGTACTGCTACTATTCATGGTAGTATTGGACACATTTACAATTTCTTTTCCTTGCCTTCCCTGCACTGGAACGGACGTGCGGGTGCGGTGGTACATGCTCTTCAAGGTAACACTTACTTCACCTGGCGACCATCTACTCTCTCTAGATACACATGTGCTATCTAAGAGTCAGAGAATACCATGCTCCAGGCATCCATTCAGTCAAAGTATACGCACACATACAGTTTCTGTTTCACCCACCCAGGCTGCTGTCCTTCCACCCATCCTTGCTTCATCATTGACCCAGCCATGCACCATACCATATTATTTCCTTCCCAGCCACCTCGGGGGCCAAGCAAACACATATCGTTCTTCTTTGCCAGCCATCATACAAGTTCGCGTCCCACTTACTTACACCCTTCTTTCGCTTTTCGTTCATCCCATCCATCACGTTCGTCTAAGAACTTATTGGGATTCTTCTCACCAAAAACTTCACAGCTGAGTCGAAGTACATTTCGAGGAGGCTACTACCTGGTTGATTTGTAATTGTAATACACCCGTGCAGAAAGCACACTATGCAGTCTTCAATCTCAATAAGTAAGGAATATATAGCTTACCTGTTTCCGCCACCACCGTTTGATCCCCCACAGGAACGTCCGCCGGCTCTTGTACCGCCTCCTCCCCAGAGGCCTCCGAGTCCTGGTCCAACACAGCCACCTCCGCGCTGGCCCCGTCACCAGATGTTACACCTACAAAGTACATTTAAGAATGTTAGAATACACCACTCACTACTATATAATATTTGGTCTAGGAGAAATGTTAAAAAAACAGAATACAATGTAATAATTTGTGACTGTCTACTCCATAGTAAAAATGTCCCATTTTCCAGGGAAGGCTGTTGTCTTGCTGCACTTTTATGCACAACTGATGAATGCTTGCTTTTGATTTTTAACACGCACCACTTTTTCTCCTAACAGACAGAAGCTTGACTCCTGAGTCCTAAGAACACGACCAGGATCAAGTTCAAACCAGGTGAGAGCTCGGCTCGACCACAAGAAATGTGTCCAATTAATCGTCAGCACTAACCACTTTTCCGTTTTCAGTTAAATAGTTTTATGACAAAGTAGATTTTAATAAATGTGTTTACTTTTAATAAAGCTTTTAAACTTAAATAGACTCTGTGGTTTTTGTTCCTCTAGACTAGAGTGGATGAGCTAAAGGTTTTGGAATTTTTGCAAGCATGAGTGCCTCTGACACTTCTTGACTGTGCTGTGACTCCGTACTACTCTCTTGTCCTGCGTACGATAATCTAGAGATCATTGGGGATCTATAATCGGTGACTTCGGGAGCTGAATGACTCTGCCACACTATCTAGTCAGTAAGGAGACAGTGCATAGAGGTATTGCTGAATATAATGGGAGTCCAATGGAATTGCCAAATGTCCAATCTTAGTTAGCTACACAGACAGACTAATAAGAATAGTCTAGTAATACCACAGGGAGTCATATTCGAGGCAGGATAAGAATTTATATCCAGTCTACAAGAAGATCAAAGACGATTTAGAAAAAATCGAATGAGGAACGCTAGGAAAAAATAGGTACTGTTTATTAAAATGTAAACTTACTGGGGCCAGCAAAGGAGCCCTCGCCTGCCCGATCCTGGCCTGCATCCTCAGCACCTTCCTCCTGTGTCCTCTTGCCCTTGGGGGGAGCTGATGTACAACATGAAAGAAAGAAAAACCAGAAAACATGGATGAGATTTTTCAACCAAATCAAACATTTCAAAAGAACAATAACAACATATTTTGGAAAAATAGCAAATAGATAGACAACTATTCCACGGGATCTATCTCATGTGGTATACTACGTTATTCGTATTGCCTGATTTGCGGAACGTTGACTTAGAAAGTTCCTATGTAACTCAATAAACAGACTACTAAAGAGGTTTGCCTAGGCCTGGCACTGCAGGCAGCAGTGCGCAACACGTGACAGACAAAGTCCATCCTGCTTGCAGATCAGTGAATACTCAAACTATCAATCCACCCGCCACCACCGCCACTATTTCTTCTTATAGCCATGTGTCTAAAGGAAGGACTGGACTTCAGTCTGTTGGGGCTGATAGAAGTCCCTTGCGGAAGTTGCTGCTCATTTTCCTCCATTGTTGCGTGCCTTTTCTGACGCAGCGGCAGAACAAAAGACTCGCCATGGTGTTGGTGCGGCGTATATATTAAAAAAAAACACATATGGGCGATGCATCACGTTGTAAAGCCCTGCGCCATCAGGGGGCGTTCCGGCGCAAGGGAGGGCGTACCTGCGCAGGAACGAATCCTAAAAGTGGCTGAGGGAAATCTACAAGATGTCAATCAGTCACTTTTAGGACAATGATGCATGACTCAAACCCTGCGCGCTTGAAGCCGACGTATGGCTTGATGCAGCATTTGGGGAGATAGGGTACCCCAGAGCATTGCTGGAGCTGCGCCATCGTTGGCACGCAACTCCAGCAATGCGCTGCCTTTACGGCACAGATGCGTAAGGCTTCTGTGACGTTTTGGGCCAATGGGTGGTGGTGGCATGGCACACAATTACTGCCGCATCCCTGCTACTTTGCAGGGATGCACCGGTAATTGAAAATATGACCCTTACTGTCTAGCATTACGCAGTTCTTTTCTTTACACTACACTCATACATAATTTCTCAGGCCAATGAAATGCTTCTGAACACAACATACAAAACAAAGAAGCATAGTAGCAAGCAAGGCTACTGAGAAGGAGAGCAGTGCACCTGAAATGCATAGAAGATTTTGAAATATAATTTACCTCAATGTAATCGGCAGCATTATTGCTCTTGGTAAAGAACAAAGATTTGCAAATAACAGAGCAGGATAAAACAGAGTAGTAAATGTACTACTACTACTACTCACCAAGCCCGGGGACCTCTACGCCGAGCGCGTCCAGCAAGTCCCGCTCCCGGTCCATGACATCGGTCCAGCGGTGGGTGGCCTGGTTATATGTGCGCCGGACCCCAGAGATCTTGTACATGGCCCGGCACACCTTCTCCCACCGCTTGCGACGCTCCCGGATGCCATAGCCGGTCGCGATCTTGCCGCCTCCCAGGATCGTCTTGGGGAGGCGGCGCTGGACATGGAAGATCAGTGCCGCCACTTCCTCCGCGCTGAAGATCTCCCTCGGGACCACTTGCTCCCCCCTTAAACGCCCGCACGGGAGCCGGGCACGGGGTGCGGGACCCTTCCCCTTCTCAGGGTGCTTCCCGGCTCCCTTTACCATGGTCTGGGCAGAAATAGAGTTAAATGATAAACAAGAAATAGAATAGTGAAGAAGAAAAGAAAAGAGTTTAAAAAAGTAGTTTAAAAGTAACTAAAAGCTGCAGAAAACACAAAAATATAGAGCTAGAAAAATAGAGGGATAGATAATAAGTAAAATTAGATCAAAAAAACTTCAAACAAGCAAAGGATGGCAGAGATTGAGAGAGGATAGAGAAAGCATGCCCAGAACCATAGCAATGAATGAGAAACAAGATGGCCGCGCCCGTTCACGACCGCGTGGGTAAGTTCGCGCGAGATTTTCCTTGCGAGTACGCGCGAAATTGTACTAGCGAGCAGCACACTTTGCGAGATTACACATAGCGGGCGGAAACGGAATTACGTCACGCCAACAAGATGGCCGCGCCCGTGTACGACCGATAGGGTAACTTGGCAAACGTATAGCTAGAAGCGCCTCGCGAACACGCGCAAGATCACGCGAACATACACGTCGCAAAAAAAACAATTTTGTATTCGCACGTATTCGCGGCTTCCGAAATCGATCTCGCACGGATTTGCGCCCCAAAAAACGCGCGAAATTGCAGAAAAAAACGATTTTAGCTAAACTGAAAGCAATGAGCAGGTGCAAAAGTTCAAACTTAACATTAGTAACATTCAAGGTAGTGCTTCCTGATGGGCCCCTCCAAAGTTTGCAACTATTCTATGACCCTGCTATGACCCAAACAGCAGGCTCATAGAATAGCTACAAGTAGACCATAAAGGTCCTGTGAAAAAAAAATTTCACTGCAACAAAAAGCAAATTACAGATAAGGAAGGAAGCAGGTGCCAGCCAGACTGGAACTTTCAAAATTACTGACACATTAATGAAACACAAATTAATTGATGGCAGTTGAAGAAGGGCAGGTGTGCTTGCTTTTTTCAACCACCATAATCTACAGTGATAAATAAACCTAATGGGTGGCAGTGAGGATGTACCAGAGGGTGGCATGGGTGTCCCAGAGGGTGGCAGTGGTGAAACAGAGGGTGCTGTGAACCTGTGATGATAAACCAGACGTTGAAACAACATAGTCGCGGCCGTTGCGAGCCGAAAAGTAAGTTCGCAATTGCGAACTTGTCCCAAAATCGGCGCGAACGCGCGCCAACACAAAAAACGGGAAAATCCGCAAATCCGCTAGAGTTCGCGGATCTTCGCGGATTGCGAATCCGTAAATCCGCAAGTTCGCGTACGCGAGATCCGCTAGATCCGCCCATGCTTAGTTTCCTTCCCAATGTAAGAATTGGCTTTTGTAGTCTGGTCTGCCCTGTTCCCATGATGCACTGGGCCAGGGACAGACTAATTTGCATACAGCCAGGTTCTGAAACTGGGATGGTGCAATGAGCTAAAAAACGGTGTTGGATCTAGCCCTGATCTTTTGACTGGGTGAGAGTACTCTGCTTAATTCAGAGACTCTGTCCATCACCACCCCTTGTTTTAAATAATTTTGTCCACCCTAAGCGTGGAAGGGTATACTCAGATGTGAGTCCCTTGCTCATTGCACCATCAGGATTCAAGCAAGCCGGGCCGAAGACGGCTGAAATGCCAGAAACCGGTCCCCGGAAGCTTGTTTCCTTCCCAGTGTAAGAATTGGCTTTTGTAGTCTGGTCTGCCCTGTTCCCATGATGCACTGGGCCAGGGACAGACTAATTTGCATACAGCCAGGTTCTGAAACTGGGATGGTGCAATGAGCTAAAAAACGGTGTTGGATCTAGCCCTGATCTTTTGACTGGGTGAGAGTACTCTGCTTAATTCAGAGACTCTGTCCATCACCACCCCTTGTTGTAAATAATTTTGTCCACCCTAAGCGTGGAAGGGTATACTCAGATGTGAGTCCCTTGCTCATTGCACCATCAGGATTCAAGCAAGCCGGGCCGAAGACGGCTGAAATGCCAGAAACCGGTCCCCGGAAGCTTGTTTCCTTCCCAGTGTAAGAATTGGCTTTTTTAGTCTGGTCTGCCCTGTTCCCATGATGCACTGGGCCAGGGACAGACTAATTTGCATACAGCCAGGTTCTGAAACTGGGATGGTGCAATGAGCTAAAAAACGGTTTTGGATCTAGCCCTGATCTTTTGACTGGGTGAGAGTACTCTGCTTAATTCAGAGACTCTGTCCATCACCACCCCTTGTTGTAAATAATTTTGTCCACCCTGAGCGTGGAAGGGTATACTCAGATGTGAGTCCCTTGCTCATTGCACCATCAGGATTCAAGCAAGCCGGGCCGAAGATGGCTGAAATGCCAGAAACCGGTCCCCGGAAGCTTGTTTCCTTCCCAGTGTAAGAATTGGCTTTTGTAGTCTGGTCTGCCCTGTTCCCATGATGCACTGGGCCAGGGGCAGACTAATTTGCATACAGCCAGGTTCTGAAACTGGGATGGTGCGATGAGCTAAAAAACGGTGTTGGATCTAGCCCTGATCTTTTGACTGGGTGAGAGTACTCTGCTTAATTCAGAGACTCTGTCCATCACCACCCCTTGTTGTAAATAATTTTGTCCACCCTAAGCGTGGAAGGGTATACTCAGATGTGAGTCCCTTGCTCATTGCACCATCAGGATTCAAGCAAGCCGGGCCGAAGATGGCTGAAATGCCAGAAACCGGTCCCCGGAAGCTTGTTTCCTTCCCAGTGTAAGAATTGGCTTTTGTAGTCTGGTCTGCCCTGTTCCCATGATGCACTGGGCCAGGGACAGACTAATTTGCATACAGCCAGGTTCTGAAACTGGGATGGTGCAATGAGCTAAAAAACGGTGTTGGATCTAGCCCTGATCTTTTGACTGGGTGAGAGTACTCTGCTTAATTCAGAGACTCTGTCCATCAACACCCCTTGTTGTAAATAATTTTGTCCACCCTAAGCGTGGAAGGGTATACTCAGATGTGAGTCCCTTGCTCATTGCACCATCAGGATTCAAGCAAGTCGGGCCGAAGACGGCTGAAATGCCAGAAACCGGTCCCCGGAAGCTTGTTTCCTTCCCAGTGTAAGAATTGGCTTTTGTAGTCTGGTCTGCCCTGTTCCCATGATGCACTGGGCCAGGGACAGACTAATTTGCATACAGCCAGGTTCTGAAACTGGGATGGTGCAATGAGCTAAAAAACGGTGTTGGATCTAGCCCTGATCTTTTGACTGGGTGAGAGTACTCTGCTTAATTCAGAGACTCTGTCCATCACCACCCCTTGTTGTAAATAATTTTGTCCACCCTAAGCGTGGAAGGGTATACTCAGATGTGAGTCCCTTGCTCATTGCACCATCAGGATTCAAGCAAGCCGGGCCGAAGACGGCTGAAATGCCAGAAACCGGTCCCCAGAAGCTTGTTTCCTTCCCAGTGTAAGAATTGGCTTTTGTAGTCTGGTCTGCCCTGTTCCCATGATGCACTGGGCCAGGGACAGACTAATTTGCATACAGCCAGGTTCTGAAACTGGGATGGTGCAATGAGCTAAAAAACGGTGTTGGATCTAGCCCTGATCTTTTGACTGGGTGAGAGTACTCTGCTTAATTCAGAGACTCTGTCCATCACCACCCCTTGTTGTAAATGATTGGATCCTTTGTAGCCTGTCCAGGAGGAAATTAGGGGAATCTAGGAGGAGAGCATTACAGTAGTCAACCCAACTGAGGATTGTGCAGCTCGCCACTGCGGCGCGTGCCTGAAAAGGTAGAAGAGGAAATATTTTGCAGAGGGACCTGATGATTGCAAAACAGGTGACTGTTGTTTTTGTAACCTGGGCTTCCAGGGAAAGCTTGCAGTCAAACATAATACCTAGGTTACGAGCAGTTTTTATAGGCTGCACAGTGTTAGAAAATCCCGGGGGCCAGAAGTTGTCAGGAAGAGGACGGGGATTTTATTCGCAGCACACACAATCACCTCAGTCTTGCCAGCATTGAAGTGTAGGGAATTGGCCCGGAGCCATCGGGCCGTATCCTGCAGGCACTCTTGGAAAACCTCCACAGACGTTGAATCCTCTCCCTCAAAGGAGAGGATCACCTGGGTATCATCTGCATAATTCACTGTGTCTATGTCGTGAGATTTTATGACCGCAATCAAAGGCTTTAAATAAATGTTAAAAAGAATAGGGCTAATTGCCGATCCCTGAGGCATACCATACCGCACATTAGAAAAGGCGGATTGAAAGGGAAGGAGGGACACTGCCTGCTGTCTATCGTGCAGGAAGGAGCGGAACAAGCGTAAAGCACAGCCTCTCACTCCAGCCTCGCTAAGTCTCTCCAGCAGAATCCCATGATTTACCGTATCAAAGGCAGCAGACAGGTCAAGCAGAATCAACGCAACTGCCTGACCACTGTCTGCCTGCCTTCGAAGCTCATCCATGACGGCCACCAGGGTAGTTTCCTTCCCATGTGCCGGCCGGAAGCCGAACTGAGCCTCTACCAGCCAGTTGTGTTGTTCAAGGTGCTAGGAAAGTGTGATGGCAACAGCACGGTCGACAATGTTAGATGGGAATTTCAATAGGGAGATAGGCCTATAATTTTTAGAACATGCCGGATCTAAAGACGGCTTCTTCAATAGCGGGGACACTAGCGCTTGTTTCCATTGTCTGGGCACTATTCCACTGACCAGCGACTGATTACAGATCAGCCGAAGGGTAGGGAGGAGTTCCTCCTCATACTACTTCCAGATCTTATGTGGCACTGGATCCAAGGTGGAGCCGGATGTAATACCATGTGCCATGCGATTGAAATCCTCAGTTGAGAGTGGTCTAAACTCACATAGGATTTCAGCATCCTGCCACCCCAAGCCATTATCCATACCCTCTGACTCCTCCCTAGTAGAGACTCCTGGGTGCCTGGCCTTAGGTACGGGGTTCCCAGCGGCCAGCTGGCCACCCGCAAGATCATTAATAATCAATCGGATCTTTTCCTGGAAGAAATTAGACAAATTTTTGCAGAGGTCTTGAGAGGGAACTATTTCATTCTTGGAGCAATCAGGGCTTGTAAGACTGTTTAAGATATTAAAAATACTCCTTGCACTATTTGAGGCATTGCAAATGATGGAGGTGAAGTAATCAGATTTGGTATTTTTAATCGCATGTTTGTACTTCTCAATTTTATGTTTCCACAGCAGCTTGTTTGTCTCCTTGTAGCCATGCCTCCATCTCCTCTCCGCCTGTTTACGTCCAAGGTTCTGGTCTTTTAACAAAGCGTTAAACAATGGGGCAGACGCTTTTCCTTTACCTCTATGCTTTTTAAGAGGGGTGCAGGTGTCCAGGATCGAAGTGATCTTTAGACACAGTGAGGCATAATTCTCCTCAACAGTATCTACTTATCCTATCACTCCACCAATACATAAGCACTTATAAATTAAGTTTACACTCTGTTTACAAAACTGTCATCATTCCAGTTACTAGTGATACTCTTACGAAATGACTTAGGCACCAACACAAGAACACATACAATATAATGTGCATAATCCCTACAAATCTCAAAGCAGATACATACTATTGGTCCATTCCATGAAATACTGAAGTAGTACTCATTCAGCGTAGGACACCTCTTGTCACTCTCATGCAATTCTTCAATCAATCAATCAATCAATTAATCAAGTATTTGTAGAGCGCACTACTCTCCCGTGAGGGTCTCAAGGAGCTGAGGGGTGGGGGGAGGCAGCTACTGGTCGAACAGCCAGGTCTAAAAACATCTCCTGAAGGTCAGCAGGTCCTGGGTCTGATGCAGATGGGGAGGGAGGGTGTTCTATGTCCTTGCAGCGAGGTGGGAGAATGATCTGCCACCAGTGGTCGTTCATCAGATGCATGGGACCGTGGCGAGGGCGAGGTAAGCGGAGCAAAGCTGGCAGTTCGGGGTATAGAAGGACAGTCGTTTGTTGAGGTATGCATGTCCGGCATTGTGGAATGCTTTGTGAGCGTGGTTGAGGAGTTTGAAGGTGAACCTCTTGTTGACCGGGAGCCAGTGCAGAACTCTTAGGTGGGTGGTGATGTGTCTGTGGTGAGGGAGTCCGAGGATGAGGTGTGCGGAGGCATTCTGTATGCGTTGGAGTCTCTTCTGGAGTGTGGTCGTGGTTCCTGCATAGAGGGCATTGCCGTATTCCAGCTTGCTGCTGGTGAGTGCTTGGGGGACCATTCTCCTGGTTTCGGTGGGGATCCATCTGTAAATCTTGCGGAGCATTCGGAGGGTGTTGAAGCAGGAGGAGGAAACAGTGTTGACTTGCTGGGTCATAGAGAGCATTGAGTCCAGGATGAAACCCAGGTTGCGTGCATGGTTTGTGGGTGTCGGGTGCGCTCCCAGCGCGGTCAGCCACCAGGTAGTCCCAGGCGAAGGGGGTGGCGCTAAGGATGAGGACCTCTGTTTTGTCTGACTTCAGTTTCAGTCGGCTGGTCTTCATTCAATTTGCGACGGCCTTCATTCCCTCGTGGAGGTTGGATTTGGCAATGTCCTGGTCTTTGGTGAGGGAGAGGATCAGCTGTTTGTCATCAGGATATGTGACAATGTTGAGGTGGTGCACTCAGACGAGGCTGGCGAGCTGTGCCATGTAGATGTTCAATCACCCATCCATCACTATGTTCTTATTGTGTCAGTCTGCCAATACCTAAGCACTTATGGGGCAGATTTACAAGCACCCTGCACCATCAGTACATCACTTTTTGTAATTTAGTGATGGCGCCATGCACGCCTTCATATTTACAAGGAGAGGAAAATCCCCCCTGCGTAGCTTTTCTTCTCCTTGCAAATACGACCCCTTCATACACAGCACTTTGCGTTGAAGGGGCGTTTCATAAGTGTTGTTCTGGGTGTTCCCATGCAACACTCATAGAACAAGACGCATCTCCAGATTTATGAGAAATCGTAAATCTGGAGATGTGTGTGGATGCTGCGGCATCCTAAAAATGGCGTAGCAAGGCACAACGAGGAGAATTGTTTTCATTTCTCCTCATTTTTTTCTCTTTCAATGCATGCTGCATTCTACAACATACATTGAAGGAGGAAAATGCCTTCACTGCATGTTTTTGTGCAGAAAAGTGTCCCTTCCTGCACAAAAACAATCTCCCCACGACACACCCCATGACACAGACATCCTTGCACCATGGTGCAAGAATACCTGTGTCACCGCATGGCTGCACTTTGTGCAGCAGTGCAGAGGGAAGCACAGAGTTGCAACATATTCATGTACATATGGCACATCCCGGTGCTTCGGAAGTGCCACAGGGCAGTGCAGCTAAAGAGCTTGCAGTGTCACGCTGCAGTACTTCCTCATAAATCTTCACCTATAAATTCCCCTAACACTACTAATGCATTCTTTCAGTCAATCATGCTCTACACATATATTCAAGCAAACTTTCACACATTACCATGCTATTATAATTTTTTCTTTAACCAGATAAGGTAGTTCTGATATAAACTTTTTTTTCCTTCTTTTTTCTTTTATTTTTTTTAGCAAGTTTTTAAATTTTGGTCTGTTTTTTCAAAAAATGAACAAAAAAAGAACGATAAAACAGAAAACTTTTGGAATTACTTTTCATTCTAAAAAACAACAAAAATACAAATTAACAATGATGGTTGCGTTGCGCAGCACTAACTGAATCCATTGACTGCCTTTCGAAGCATATTAGTTTCTTGCATTTCACGCAATGCTGTTCAAGATATGTGAATTCTGGCCTAAATGTCCGGTGTAGGTGTTGCTGAGGACGCTCTAGATGTACTTGCAACAGCAGGTGAGGGGTTCAACGCAGCTCGCTTTATTTCCTCCCGTGCAAGATTGATAGGATGTGTGGTCCGCAGATGTTTGTACATTGAAGCAGTGCCACAAGACTATTTCTTTTCACTGCCTCTTGACAGGACTCGTTTACAAATTTTGCGTGTCACCTTTCTTGCATTGACTTTTTTCTCTCCAGGTGGAAAGATGAAGAATTTCCACAGACTCCAGCGTCTGTGGAGGTGATTCCTCCTGCAAAAATTCTTCTTCGTAAGATGCTTCCTCCTGCTGCTGTCCAGAAGCCATTTTTTTTATATTTTTTGAGAAACACCCAAAAAAACAAGCAAAAAGGATTCTTGAAGGAAAATAGATGTCTCTCTAAAGATGCTCCAGCAAAAATGATTGAAATGGGTGGGGTCCTTCAATAGTTACAGTGGGAAATGTAATGAAACAATAAATCATTTTTTTTAGGACACACAGGATCCACGCATTGTGCACTCACGAAGCACGCACCCGATGCGACTTCGCAAAAATATGTTTAAAAGTAATATTATTTATTATCAGTACAAATATACTATTTTTCTGAGTATCTTAGATAATCTCATGCCCTAATATGTATATATTAAAGACACATACATATCATTTTAGACAATAAAAAATGTCGCTACAGTCGTGCACCCAGCGTGCCCCAGCACGTATATGACATCAGGTGGGACCCGCTACCGCGCAAGCATCGCATACCGTAATGCGCATGTGTCGCGAATGCGTGAGAGCAGGAGTCGCAGACCGGTCTCATACCATTTGCGCACATCACGTAATGTTAAATGTAAATGACGTAACTGAAAAACACGCAGCTGTCGCACACCGTACGCGGATCATTCACGACTTTTTCTAAAATGGCGGCTAGAATCCGCACACCCATCGTAATGGGTACGCTTTGGGTGCGCAACTCCAAAAAAATTGAAAACAAAATTAATAAAGAAAATAATATAAATATAATAAAATAAAAAATAAAACAAAAATATATAGAATATTTCAGTTTGAACATTTTGTTGCAATTTTCATAAAACATATATAATGTTATTTAATGATTAAAATATTTATAAATAACCAGTTAAAAACTGTAGAAAATCAGTACAAACAAATAGATATAACTACTTAAAAATTAACATGGAAAAAACCTTTGAAATTCACTTAAAAAAACATAGGTTTCAGAGACGTTATAGTTAGGAATTAGCATTTAAAAAACCTTAGAAATTCACAGAAAAAACTATAGGTTTCAGGGGTGTTATAGTTAGCTAGACATTTCACTCGTACAAAACCATAGTAATTCCTCCATTATAGTTAGTTCTGCTAACTATAACTCACGCGCCCGCAATGCACTGTTGATGATGTCACATATTACATCATTCATGACATGGTCAATGAAGCAAAGCAGTTTGCAATGACAGCGTGGGAGTCGTGAGGCTCCCGCCCTGTCATTGCAAATAGCAGTGTCCCAGGGGTGAGCACCCCAGGACTTTGCAGGAGATGGCCCTGAGGGGTGGCGGTCCTCAGGGCCATCAAGGGCTCCAGGGGGGGCGCGCAACCCTCCTCCCACCTATTGCACAGCCCTGGGGTGGAGGTCCCAGAGGCTTGGGGTCCATCACAGCCATCCACATTTTAATATTTAGAGCCTCGGGGAGGTGGCGGTCCCCGGACCGTGTGGGGGGTTCAAGCCCCCACACAGGGTATTTTCTTAATATAAAAATAAGCCTCGGGGTGGCGGTCCCCGGGGCTGTGGGAGGGCAGTGTTCCCCCCGCAATTTCAATGAAGTGGAGCCCCGGGGAGTGGTAGTCCCCGGGGCTCATGGGGGCATTAGAGGCCCCTCAACATTTTAATATTAAGCCCCGGGGGTGGCGGTCCCCGTGGTTGCTGGGGGGCAGTGTGCCCCCCGCAATATCAATTATGTGGAGCCCCGGGGTTGGCAGTCCCCGTGGTTCTGGGGGGCATTAGAGGCCCCCCAAAATTACACTTTTAAGCCCTGGGGTGGTGGTCCCTGGGGCAGTTGGGGGGGATTGGGCCCCCCACACTTTATTTTTATGAACATGGAAACATTGTTTTTTTTTATCAGCAAGATCAGGACACTCAGCACGGATTTTGCCAATTTTTTAAAAATATATATTTTTTGGGACCCTTGGGGTCCTTGTGGGACCTCCTGAGCAGGCCTAGGGGGTCAGGGTGTTTCTACCCTGCCCCCTTTTAGCGTTTTTCATGTTTTTTATTTGGGTTTATTGTGCCTCGGTTCTACCAAGGCACAAGATGGCTGCCAACACTTCCTGATTTGGAGTGTTGACAGCCAATTAGCATGCAGCTCGTGATCGGGAGGGTGCGCAGATCCTGCGCGGCCTTAGATATCTACGTACATTTAATTATTTTCTCAGGAACTACTGAACGGATTTACACCATTTAAGCAAAAAGGCATGAGTCTGAACCAAGGACTACTTCTTTACCAATTTTGGTGTAATTCAGTTCAGCAGTTCAGGCTGTAGCCGCGATGAACGGTTCCTATGGAAAATTTAATGGGGAAAATACGATTTGGGACCCCCATTTTTTGTCCGTCCCTGCTTCATGAATCACCCCGAGACTTTCAGGATAGGAACGGACCGGAGCGCCTCATCAGTTTTGAAAAACTAAAGTTATCCCAAACAGAATGTTGCGGATTTCCTAAGGATAATAGATCCTAACTATAACTACCAACTATATACATATATGTGTGTGTGTGTGTCATTGCAAATAGCAGTCTCCCAGGGGCGAGCACCCTGCGACTTTGCAGGATCCGGCCCTGGGGTGTGGCAGTCCTCAGGGCCATCAAGGGCTCCAGGAGGGGGGCCACACGGCACCCTTTCCACCTATTGCACAGCCACTGGGTGGAGGTCCCCGAGGCTTGGGGGTCCATCACGGACACCCACATTTTAATATTTAAAGCCCTGGGGAGGTGGCGGTCCCCGGACCGTGTGGGGGATTCAAGCCCCCCCACACAGGGCATTTTCTTTAATATAAAAATAAGCCCCGGGGGTGGCAGTCCCCGGGGCTGTGGGGGGCAGTGTGCCCCCCGCAATATCAATGAAGTGGAGCCCCGGGGAGTAGCGGTACCCGGGGCTCATGGGGCCTTAGAGGCCCCCCAACATTATATTATTAAGCCCCGGGGGTGGCAGTCCCCGTGGTTGTGGGGGGCAGTGTGCCCCCCGCAATATCAATTATGTTGAACCCTGGGGATGGTAGTCCCCGTGGTTCTGTGGTGCCCCCCAAAATTACACTATTAAGTCCTGGGGGTGGTGGTCCCCGGGGCTGTGGGGGGCTGTGTGCCCGCCGCAATTATACATCGTTTTGCCCAGGGAGGTGGCGGTCCCCAGGGCAGTGTGGGGGGATTAGCCTCCCACACTTTTTTTTATGAGCATGCACCCTGGATTTGGCCCCCGGGGACTAATTATCATCCAAGCATGGATTTTACCAATTTAAAAAAAATACAATTTTTGGGCACTGGTGGTCCTTGTGGGACACCCTGAGCAGGCCTAGGTGGTCAGGGTGTTCCTACCCTGCCCCCTTTTAGCGTTTTTCACGTTTTTTATTTGGCTTTCTTGTGCCTTGGTTCTACCAAGGCACAAGATGGCTGCCAACACTTCCTGATTTGGAGTGTTGACAGCCAATTAGCATGCAGCTCGTGATCGGGAGGGTGCGCTGATTCTGCGCGGCCATAGATATCTATGTACATTTAATTGTGATTTTCTCAGGAACTACTGAACGGATTTACACCATTTAAGCAAAAGGCATGAGTCTGAACCAAGGACTATCTCTTACCAATTTTGGTGTAATTTAGGTTAGCAGTTCAGGCTGTAGCCGCGATAACAGTTCCTATACAAAATCGCATGGGGAAAAAACGATTTAGGACCCCCCTTTTTTTCTCAGCCCCTGCTTCACGAAGCACCCCGAGACTCAGGATCGGAGCGGACCGGAGTGTATCATCAGTTTTGAAAATTTCGGGAAGATTCGTCAACCGGTGCTAAAGTTATTCCAAATAGAATAGATATATGACACTAACCTCCCAGGCCAACAATAAATCCCACAACAATACATTAACACATAATAAACAATTTGAGGATGCATTTCACATATACAGAATTATATAACAAATAAACAAACAATAAGTCTTATTATTCAGTTCAAATAATTGATATATAATTTTAAAATACTTCCCACCCAATTACCAATTAGCTGCACATAACCTAATATACATTGCGAAATTATTTCTTACGAACAATTAAAGTAATATTCCACATAAAACCAATATCGAAATAAAAGCTTGACATAATACAATCAACTATAATAATCCAAAATATTGTAGAATCCTATATTTTAAACTTGGATATTATAATATATAAAACATATACTTGATTTCGATATTTTAGTCTGCAATATTTTTGCAGTCCTTATATTTAGTTAAAGACATTATAGTCGCATTATATTTTGAGTCGATATTTAGGGGGAACAGACTAGCTGTCTCTCATTGTAACTCTATTTACCTCACTACTTCTACCTCACTTCACTGCTTTGTTTCATCTCACCTCCTTGTATTTTTAAACCATCTACCTTACCTCTCTAATATTCCCCATCTCTGCACCACACTACCCTCTCTCTCTCAAGCCCTCTTTATCTCACTGCTCTCTACTACACTACTCCCTAGCTCACATCTCTACATTATCTCTCTCTCTCTCTCTTATCCATGTCGCTCTCTCTCTCTCTCTGTATCTCACCACCTAACCTCTCATTTTACCTGACTACTCTTGTGACCTTGCCTTTTCATCACTCCATATCCCCTCTCCAGCTATCTACTTCTGATCTCTTTACTTGATGCTTCACTACTTTACTCCATTCTTGTTCCCTCTCAGACTCATTCTCTCTCTCCTTAGTTCTATCATTAACAATCTCTCTCATCTTTCTCGATACCTCCCCCTCCCTTTGCCACTCACTCTCTCCACCTCACCTCTGTCTATGCACATCTCTACCTTTCCTTACTCTATGTCCATCTCTTTCTAACCCGCTGCTCTCTGTACCATTGTATCAATCTCACCTCTCTTTCTCTATCTCATCTATATCCCTTTGCGTCACTTCATTTCCTTTTGCACCTCCTCTCTTTCTACCATGCACCCACCTCTCTCTCTCTCTCTCTCTCTCTCTCTCTCTCTCTCTCTCTCTCTCCCTCTCTCTATCCCCTCTTTCTTTATTTGATGTATTTCAATACCTCACTTCTCATTTTCTTTTCCCTCTCACTATCTCATCAAACTCTCACACCCGTACATCTCTCTATACTTTTCCTGCAATCTCGCATCTCTACAAGTGCACCGTTTCCTCTGTCTGTCTTTACGTATCTGACTCACATCCAATTTCAGTGTCATCTATTACATTACCCCTTGGTGTACCCTACCCCGTCTCTCTCTCTCCATATATATTTCCTTTGCCATCTCTCAAGTATCTCCCAAGACTCACCAGTTCCAGGAAACTTTTCCAGAACAACGTTCTCATGCTGAAGGGCAGGTCCCTACTGTCTTCAAGCGGTTTCTTACATGGCGTAAAAGTTATTCAATCTAGCTCGCCAGAGACAACAGTTTCTGCTGTAAATCCTCATTCCAGAGTCCTGAATAAATAAATAAATACTTCAATAATTAAACTCAAAAATACATTTTCAATATCTCAAACACTGAAAAAAAATGAAAAATAAGAGATACCCATACATCCCCTCTTAGTCAACAGGCCGTCTGCACATTCTATTTTCATTCTGTCACGTTTGGTTCTTTTACTGTCGCTCTTGAGAGGATGGTGACAGCCTAGGTCAATCTCGCCTGCATTAAAACCCGTATTAGACAGATTATACTCCTTATTCCATTGAAAACAAAGTCGTTCTCAAAGGCCACATCGTGCTCCTGTCACAGCTTGATTTATGACTAACACTGAACACGTGCACATATTTAAATTAGGAAATGGATTTTTGTACCTTGGGTCACACTATGCATATATTACGACAATGTGTTGCAACGTCCTTTCTAAATCCACTTTGAAATGTCACTTTACCTTGCTCCTAGGTGCACACACGGTACTGACTCGAAATGGAAAGCCACACTAAATTCAGGCAGTGAAATCACCTTTGGGGTCACACACCTGACCCAATCTCAAATCACAAGTCTGCTTTCAGCCTCCTCGGTCGTGTTGATCTTACACCACCACACATAAGCCTTCCACACGGTGGCATTTAAAGCTGACTGTAACCAAATAGTCATCTTTATTTAAATATATTGCAAAATAGGATTTTCACAATGTATTTAGTCTCTTGACGTCTGTTAGGCAGCTATTGCCTGGCCCAGAGGAAATACATCACAAACAACGTACACAGAAACACCCACAGGAATATATTCTCTTAAAATGTAGGCATGCCCCCTGTGTTTTTATCTAGGCAATACGGCTGACAATTGCAGATAACCCGCCACACCACTGGGGACTTCATGACTTTACACCATGGGGTGGCATGCTATCAGAAATCCCAATCTGACGGAGCCTTATAGCTTTGATTTCACTAGATAAATGTGAACACAGAGGTTCACGCCGAGAAACAAGGCGGGAAAAGATAAGCGAAGCACATACATATTTCAGAGCAACCTCAATGTTTGCAATGCGAAGCAGCAATGGTCTGCAATCAGTATTCAGTGTACCTTTAAAGTAAACATTTTTCATTCAAGCAAATGGGATTTTCCCAGAAGATGAGCATTTCTTGTTTCATGGTACTGACGCCTCATCTCACGTAAGCCAGGCATGTTGAAATTGCCTGTACGATTTAACACATCTATTTTGAATAATGCTTGCTGCTCGTGGATATTTCGGACTTTCATTCAAATGTCATTGTTTTCACCACTCAGTCGCAGCCAAATACAAAATGTATGTTCAGTCACCTTATCGATATGTTGTGTAAGGCCTGATGCTAAATGTGTTGCTAGCCCACAAAGGATTCTTGAAAATCAATGTTATAAAAAATATTTGAACCTGCATTTATTTGGGAAACATGAACAGCATACCTGGATGCACATGTTTGCCAAATCAGATACAACAAGCATGGGATAAAGCATGCGAACAGGCGTTCAATAGTGCGTGTTTGTGCATGCCTATGTTTGCATGTGTTATCTTCTTACAGTCAGGCCTATTGGTTATTTACAAAGCTTGTTAATACTTTAGCCATATTAACCTAATTTAATACCGGTTCATCGTAAAGGGTCATATCCCTACAAGTTGTCTTCCAGTCGAGTACAGCATGTGAAGTTTGATTGCTCAATGTTTCTTAGATTAAGCAAAATGCTCTAACTTTGTAATGTTTATGGTTCAAATTATTTGTCCAGTCATTTCAACTTTAACATTTGTCAGCCTCACATACTCTATAAACATTGGGCATGATTCACACAGTTAAACTTACACTTTTGCTTACGTTTACTATTGCTTACTATTTATTTTGCTATTCACAACGTACGAGTTAATAGCACGTTTACGACTTTGAAGGACTCTGCAGTCAGGGTAGAGAACTCTGCACATAAAATATAGGACAGGCCTATTCATGTGCATAGTTTTACACAGTCTTAAACTTACTATTAACTTCTAGCTTGTGGATAACGAAAAAAATGGTAAACTTACACTAAAAAGTACATTTACCTTTGTGAATCAGGCCCATTGGCTTTAATTGACAATCACTTGCTTTAGTATTTTTTGCTTTTATAGAAGGTTTTAAAATATATTGGAAGAGTTTGGATTTTATCCACATGGGGGTTGAGGGAAGGGGTGAAAAGTGAATAGACAGGAAGACCACTGTATGATCTCTCCATCTAGCAAGGCCCCTGCCTCACAGTGCAGTGCGGGTCCAAGAAAGCAGCCCAACTATGAACGTGCCACGCTGCCTGGGAAAGACCTTAATGAGCCTCAGACAGAGCTGCAGTAAAATCCAAGCTGTTGTTGCTGTCGGTAATACTGGTTATGTTTTCTGACAGCCGCTTGTCCCCTTGTCCCCTTGGCAGGAGCAGTGACTCTTGATGTACGCACAGGCCGGGTGGTGCTTCGTGCACTGCTCGTTCCGCAGCCATGCATTGCCAAATAAATACCCCACTACCACTATGACTGGCTGTTGTTGACAGGTTGGTTTTACTCCCACCTTATGCCTTAATCTTAGGAGTAATTGCCTGTCATAGGCCACGCCTGGCTGTTCTAAGACTGGCTCAATACTGGGAGAGAAATAGATAATAACATAGATTTTAATTATAGTTAAGTCTGTTTTTTCTGGGACTTAAACCACCAACCTGCAGGTGATAAACAGTTAGGGGGGGTCCAGAGCTTAACTTGCAGAGCTTTCTTACTCTCGCTTTACTTTTTCTCTTGTACTCACAAGGGTGGTGGCTTAGAGCTAATTGTGCAGTCCCTGCATGAGATGCTGTGCAATATCAATGCATAGTTTGAAAAAGCTCTTGGTATCAGCTGCAAAAGAACACAGGAACTGCTTTCACTGTGTAAACATCTTAAAGAACAAGATTTTCCAATGCAATAGTGTTAGATTTGGGGGTCTCTAGTTGGCACAGGTAGGTACTTGTGACAAATAGGGACCTTTGCCACTAGTCAGGCTAAGGGGATTACACTCCTAAATAACCCCTGCTCACCCCCATGGTAGTTCGGCAAGAGCAGACAGGCTTATCTCAGAGGCAGTGTGTAAAGCACTTGTGACCACAAACAGTATCCCAGTGACAACACTAGAGATGGACACCAAACAAGGTTTTTATATAAAAAATAGGTATACTTTATATAGATTTACCACAAGACCATAAACGACAAAAATACACAATACTGTTACTTTAAGATGGTAGTTTTAGCTAAGTTCAGTTCAGTTCTTAAGATGCAACACTTTGCAGCAATGTACCTTACAATGCGTTGCGCTTCCACGACAAGCAATGTCGCAGCAAGGGGAAATGCAGCAAAGTTCAGGTGCAAAGAAATAAAGAGGTGAAGATCTTCCAGATGCGGCATGCTTCTCCGGGGATGTGAGATGTTCTCTGTTCGATGCGTGGACAGCAGCGGCGACACCCTTGTTCAGAAGTGCGATGGCAACAGTTTCAGCAGCGACACTCTTCTCCCACGTTTGCATGAAGCTTCCGCACGATGCGACAACAACAGCGGCGACATCCTTGTTCAGAAATGCAACGGCGGCAGCTCCAATGGCGGCGCGCTTCTCGGGGGATGCAAGGTGCTTTCCTAGATGGGGTGCAATTCGACAGTTCCAGCGGCGATACCCTTGTTCAGTAGTGCGGCGGCAGCAACAGCGATAGCGACACGCTTCTTCCTTGTTGCAAGACTCTTCTCATGATGCGGTGCAGGGCGAGAACTCCGGTGGCGACACCCTTGTTCAGTACCGCGACGGCAGCAGAAGTGACGGCGACACGCTTCCTCTTCGTTGCGTCGCGCTTCCAGCTCCTTGCAACACACAGTTCCTCAGAAGGCCCAAAACAGCAGCAGACACTTCAAAAAGAACTCTGGGGAGCTGGGGGTGAAGTTTGTTGTCCCTGAGACTTCAGCAGGAGGCAAGCTCTCTTCCAAGCCCTTGGAGATCCTTCACAATTTGAAAGCAAAGTACACAACGTCCCTTTCTCCTCTCCTCTCTTTGGCAGTAAGGCAACCACTGCAGGGCAATCCCCTAAGCAGCACTTCAGCTTAAGAATAGTCTCTCCTCAGTTTCTTCAGGTTCCTCTCCTCAGCAGAGGTTTCGTCTTGTTTGTCCAAAAGTGATCTAATTTCCTGGGATCAGGGTCCCAATATTTATACCCCCAAATCCTTGGTCCTCTGAGGGGAAAAGGGTCTTTGCCTAGTCCAAACCAGTTCTGAAGTACTCTATTCACCAGACTTCTCCTTTCCTTTCACAGTGCAGGGCAGAAACATCAGACGCCCCACAGGAGGTGGAGCCAGTATTGTGGAAGGCAAGTACAGCCCTGGAACACTTTGTTGACAGGATTCCTTCTCTTCTTTCAGTGTGCAGGGCAGAGACATCATCCGCACCCCAGGAGGTGGAGCCAGCATGGTGGAAGGCAGTCACAGCCCTATTCAAGGTTCAGGGTCAACTCCTCCCTCCCATCTAGATGCAGATCTCTCTATTCACCACTGAGATGACTAATCCTGTCTCTTGGAATTCCCTAGCCCTGTCACTCACAAACTCCAGACAAGGAATACACAACCTAGCAGAGGCAGGCTTGAAAGGTTTAGGGAAGAAAATACCTAATTCCTAAAAGTGGTATTTTCAAACACAGAATGTCAAAAGCAACTTCACTAAAATATGCATTTTATCATTCTGAGTACAGGCATACTAAACTCGAATTTCTGCCATGTTCTCTGAGTCAGTTAGGAGTATAAAATGTAATAATTCTAACAGCCCATTTTGGCCTATGGAGAACAGGTAGCCTTGCAATAGTGAAAAACGAAAATGGCTGTAATTCACTATAAGGACAGTCCACGCACACCAGGACATGTCCTACCTTATACTTACAATGCACCCTGCCCTTGGGCCCACTATAGGGGGACTGATATGAAGAAAAGGGTAGGTTTAGGGACTGACAAGTGGGTGCACTTGACCTGTCAGTGTGACAGTACCAGACTGCACGCAGGCTCTGAAATGGCAGACCTTAGACACATTTTACAAGGCTGCTTCTGTGGGTGGCACAACTAGTGCTGCAAGCCCACCAGCAGCATTTGGATTTACAAGCCCCGGGCACACTCAGTGCACTGTACTAGGGTCTGACAAGTAAACCAAATAGCCAAACATGGAATCACCAATTAATACATTCATTTTACAGTAGGGAGCACTTGCACTGTGGCACTGGACAGCAGTGGTACAGTGCACAGAGCATCTAACACCAGCAAAAATACATGAGGCAACAGCAAAAATGGAAGGGGGACCAACGCCAATGGTGCCAGGTCTTACATAAGTGTGGCAGGGTATGCTCAGACGTGAGTCCCTTGCTCACTTTGCCACTGGAATCAAGCAAGCCGGGCTGAAGACGGCTGTAATGCCAGAAACCGGTCCTCGGAAGCTTGTTTCCGGTCTAGGGAAAGCATGGCTTGGCAGTTCGGGCTGGACTGTTCCCATGAGGCACAGGGTCAGACTGATTTGCATATAGCCATGTCTGAACTGGGGTGGCAGAGTGGGCTAAAGAATGGTGATGGATTAAACCCAGATCTTTTGACTGGGTGTGAGTGTTTGATTGGTTCAGATGCTCCATCCATTACCACCCCCTTTTGTACCTCTTTTGGCCACCATAAGTGTGGCAGGGTATGCTCAGACGTGAGTCCCTTGCTCACTTTCCCACTGGAATCAAGCAAGCCGGGCTGAAGACGGCTGTAATGCCAGAAACCGGTCCTCGGAAGCTTGTTTCCGGTCTAGGGAAGGCATGGCTTGGCAGTTCGGGCTGGACTGTTCCCATGAGGCACAGGGTCAGACTGATTTGCATATAGCCATGTCTGAACTGGGGTGGCAGAGTGGGCTAAAGAAGGGTGATGGATTAAACCCAGATCTTTTGACTGGGTGTGAGTGTGTGATTGGTTCAGATGCTCCATCCATTACCACCCCCTTTTGTACCTCTTTTGGCCACCATAAAAGTGGCAGGGTATGCTCAGACGTGAGTCCCTTGCTCTCTTTGCCACTGGAATCAAGCAAGCCGGGCTGAAGACGGCTGTAATGCCAGAAACCGGTCCTCGGAAGCTTGTTTCCGGTCTAGGGAAGGCATGGCTTGGCAGTTCGGGCTGGACTGTTCCCATGAGGCACAGGGTCAGACTGATTTGCATATAGCCTTGTCTGAACTGGGGTGGCAGAGTGGGCTAAAGAATGGTGATGGATTAAACCCAGATCTGTTGACTGGGTGTGAGTGTTTGATTGGTTCAGATGCTCCATCCATTACCACCCCCTTTTGTAGGTCTTACAAATAGGTCTCGCATTCACGTGAGTTTGAGCTATTGGCATTGTAAATGACAATACCTTTTATTTATGTTTTGGGTTTTAAAACATAAATAAAAGGCATTGTCATTTCCTATACTAATAGCTTAAACTCTTGCAAATGCGAGACCTATTGCATTGCAATAAAGGGCCTTGTCGACCGCTTGTTAGATTGTAAATATCAAAGCAAGAGACCGGCCTGTGAAGTCTTCAAAGTAGTGATAAATAGTGCAGTGAAGAAGATTTATAGGTCTTGTAAATTACACAGACACAAAGTGTAAAGGGAGAGTTTCATATGATACGAGCTATAAACACTAACAAAGTGCTCCAGCACCTTTCGCTCTGTGATTACACTGTTGTGGCTCAGGAAGAAAAGTGTGGGGGGCTATTTCCTGCCCTCTATGTGATTTGAGTGTGCAGTGTGGAATGGCGTAATGTCAGTGCTGTCTTTGTCCTAATAAAAAATGGGAAACAACCATTACAAAGCTGTAGTTACAGCGCACTACTTTTACAACACTGTCATTACAACGCAATATCCTTTACATCGCATGCCATTACAACACAGCCATTACAACGCTTGTCACTACAACGCATGCCATTACAACACATGCCACTACAACGCATGCCATTACAACGCATTAAAAGGTAATTAATGGGAAATAGTAATTTGTACCCCAACTCTATCCAACACCTACCTCACTGTTGCACTCACTGGAGTTGGTTGGGGTTAGGGAGAGGGGTGGGTCAGGTGTTGTGGGATTTGTTACATAGTTTATTTTTGTTGGGGATTAAATCATATATTTCTACTTTACATACAATGTCGTTAATGTTTTGTGGGTGGGGTTACTGTTTTACATTACCCTGTTTCCTTGCTGGTGCAGGACCGCCCACAGCCAGTGTTGGATTTAAATAATTGGCCGACTTTGTAAGACACAAACAGATAGATGCAGCACCCCTCACTGAGTGACTTGACCTACTAGTACTGTCAGTCTCTTTTAGTCTATGCATTCTGCAACTGGACTCAAAGGGGTGTGTGAAATTGAATTAGTGAAAAAATGTCCATTATGCCTCCCCCAAACTTCTCTTACCTTTGCTTGATGTTTAACTTAGGCACAGCGATGGCTGCATGGTGATGATAGTTTTCTTTCCTAACATGCCATGGTTGTGGTGGTAGTAGTAGTAGTAGACACTGGCAGCAGCATTTGCAAAAAAAGAAAATGAGACAGTCAGTCGCCTGAGAGAGACTCTTCGAGGAGTAGTAGAATGAAGTACAGTACAGAACTTACTGCTAAACAATAAAATGCAAAAATACAACAAAACATAATGGTGGTGGGGATAGCCTAGTACACAGACTTACAAACTGTAGTTGTGTCGCGTCATTGGACTAGACCTACAGTACACTGGACACAAGCGTAACCGTTAGTGCTGTGTAGGAGGATGACAACAAATCCAATTGATGCTGGCAATTAACGCTGATGTATTAGGTTTCTATGCTATAAAAATTACCTCACAAATATACATGGGCGGGCAAGCAGCCGAAGATCCTTGCCCTGCCTTGAAATTGAAGTACTGTAGCTTTTGCCACATCCGCCCCAGCAAGCGTGGGATAAATTATTAGTGATATTAGATCGAAACTATTATGAATCTCAAATTCATGAACACTTAGCGGACACCAACTTGTACATGAAATTACAACAAAATCCCATGAAAGAAATTCAATGCATACTCTCACAAATTCTCAACAAGGCAGTTGAAAATGGGATAATAGTAGAGAAAACCAAGCAATACCTCACACAAACGGAACCGAGGAGTCCTACGTTCTATATGATACCCAAAGTACACAAGGATTTAAAAAACCCACCATGTAGACCCATAGTTTCTACCTGCAATAGCATACACGAACTGATTGGTAAGTTCTTGGATAAATACCTTCAACCCTTTGCAATGGAAGCCAGGTGATACATCAAAGATACCACCGATTTTTTAAGAAAACTTTCTTCGATTGATATCATGGAACAACAACCCTTAGTCATGGCCACCATCGACGTTAAGGCGTTGTACACGTCTATCCCTCATATGTCAGGCCTGGAGGCAGTCGAAAAAGTTTTACTAAACAGTGATCACGATGATCCCATGAAAATCTTCCTCATGGAACTCTTACACTTTACCCTAATGCATAGCTATTTTAAACATGGTGAGGAATGGTATATACAAAAGAGTGGAACGAGCATGGGAAATGCGGCAGCTCCAACGTACGCAAACATCTTTATGAAAGATTTTGAAGATACCCATATACTGAATCAAGATACTTGGAAGGAGCACATAAAACTTTATGTGCGATTCATTGACGATATTTTTATTGCTTGGGAGGGCACTACAGAACAACTAGTACCTGAAATTCAGAAACTTAACCGGATTGATGACCGAATCCAGTTTACCTGGGAGATGAATGAGAAGAACATTAATTTCTTAGACGTGGCAATCACTAGACAAGGGAACAAATTCACCACCACTCTATTCAGAAAAAGCACAGATCGAAACAACCTACTGAGATACGACAGCCACCATCCGCCATCGCTGAAAAGGCACCTACCCTATTCCCAAATGATGAGGGTTAAAAGAGTCGTCTCGGAACCAGAAAAAGCAGAGGAACAAATGAACGAAATGACAACACGATTCCACAAAAGGGGCTACCCCCAGCCCATACTCAATGAAGCGAGACAAAGGATTGGTATGGTCACACGGGAAGAGCTATTTGCGAGTAAACCTACCACCAAAGAGCAGCGCATTACATGCGTTAGTACATTTTCAACATCCAGCCAAGCTTTCAAAAACATTATAAGAAAACATTGGTCAATTTTACGTGTGGAGCCAGATTTTAAAGGAGCATTTGCTGAAGAACCGTTGATTGCTCACACTAGGTCCAGAAACATAGGACAATTATTGAAATCTAGCAGTAAGACCACAAGCACTACGAAATTCAAGGGCAACCAACCGTGCATGAACTGTCACAATTGTCCCAACATCATGAAAGGTAACCAGTTACTACCCCCTAATTTCAAAGAAAAAGTCAATTTGAAAGTCAATGGAACTTGTGACACCACGAACGTTATCTATTTATTAAGCTGCCCTTGCAACTTATACTATGTAGGTCACACGGAACGCAAATTAAAAGTTAGGCTCAACGAGCACAAAAGTAACATCAGAACGAAAATGCTAAAATCTACGGTAGCTACACATTTCATGGAAGCAAACCATAACATAACTCAATAGAAAGCATGCATTTTGGAAACTGTAGAGAAATACGATGGTATAAACAACAAGTCACAACTACTGAAAAGAGAGAACCACTGGATTTACCATCTGAGAACTTTAAAACCGGGGGGGTTAAATGAAAGAGTGGAATTTTTGTGTTATCTGTGATTATCTAGCATTAGATCGATGTGAACTTTTATGAATTTCTTGCCATGACACATTGTATTAATCGTTTATGTCACCTATTTGTTAAAATGCTTTTAAATTCCTAGAAATATGCAAATTCCAACCATCCCAGCGTGACAATTGAACCATAGACATTAGCGTATTAGAATTCTGGCTTTTTAAACACATGGAGAAATACATCTCTCAGCGACCTTAGCATATTAGAACACTGGTCCTTTAAACACTTAGAGGAATATATCTCCGAGCAACCTTAGCGCATTAGAACACTGGCTCTTTAAATTCATGGAGAAATACATCTCCCAACAACCCTAGCGCGTAGGCGTAGGCAGAAACTCATCGCAAGCACCGTTTGAATATAATTTTCCCACCCGCGACTCTGCATCTAATGGTCGGAGTTTAGCGGAGCAGTAACAGAACCGTGACACGGAGCTTTTGAATAACGGTAAGCGGTACAATGATCGTCTACGTATATATAGCGAAAGTAATTTTACCGGGAGAGGCCATAACATTTAATGGAGTGATAACGGTTAAGATATTTATGTATATTCCATTTCTCACGATAACACTAAAGATTCACGCTACCGTTTTTATTCGATTTGAGGGTTAAGAGATGTCATATTGAAATGCGCACTGTTTTGGTGTTTAAAAGGTCATGATAGTCACAGGGGACGTATAATTTGAGAATAGCTATGTGGTTTAAATAGAAAGCACAGTGTATAATGTTTTGTACAATGGGTGAACTTTCATGTTAAAACGAGTGATTATGTTAGGAGCTATTAAATGGCTCCATGTTGTGGGCGATAGTACAGTGGTACTAATGAACCTCATTTTCTGATTTACAGACCCCTTGACAAAGGCGCAATAGCGCCGAAATGCATTGGGAGGCCACTCTAACGTAAAAATATAAAATGCAGAGAAGGATGAAGTAATCATAATCATGACAACACGAGTGATATAAACTCATGTGAAGGATTGTTGTATAAAATAAGGATTACAAGAAATAAAAAAACTTTTTTTGAAACGAAAAACTGAATTGAAGAGATTTCATTGCTGGAGATCCAGCCTGAACTTGTGCCCAAGGAGTCAAGCCGAACAAAGACTTGCCTGATTTGGATAAATTATTAGTGTACATCTAATTCAGTCACACCTCATTAAGTCACACAGCCCGGGAGAAGATGATTAGGGTTTGTTGAATGGTTGGGAAGGGGGTTTTGGGGAAATGTTTGGCAAAGAAAAACAGTACGCATAGACAAAGAACAAACAACAGAATCTTTGTAGACAATCATATCCATATCAATATGTTAAAGGAGAAAAAGGAAATGCATGCATGATGATGATTGATAAAGAGACCCGGATTACATACAGTTTGTGTTCAGTTGTACCAAGCTTACTTTTACAGATAGCAAAGAATTTTTTTAAATATCTGTAGGGAGGAATTATAAACAGAGGGCAAGCCTAATGATAACAATAACAACAGGAACACCCTGTTGTAATGATTGCAGACAAAAAAATTAATCTAATTATTTGAAAAATGACGAAAGTTGATACTGTTACTGTGTTATCCGGGAAACATCCTTTACGACGCAACTTTTACCACGCAGTGCCTTTACAACGCAGGTTTTTCAACGCAAGTCATTACAATGAATTGCGCTGGGGGCGCTCTAGGATAGGTAATAGTTTAATTTACTATCCAACACCTTCCCTACTATCCACGGGGACTGGAGTTGGAATAGTAAATTAGACTATTCACTATCCAGCAGCCCCCAACGCAAGTCATTGTAACGACTTGCGTTGAAAACCCTGTGTTGTAAAGGCATGCGTAGTAAAAGCATGCGTTGTAACAACGTACATCCGTGTTATCCTGGTCAAAATGGGGATTTGCATCTCGGCATTCCTCTTGGTCCTCCTTTCCGTGGATGCTCCATCCATCAATCTTGGGTGACGCCGCCGCCTGCCTGGGAAATGTAGATTCATTGGTAAGGAAAGTGTGCATTGTTTTCCCAAGTATAGCACAGGGTAAGGCTCGGCCTGTAATTGTTGATGGAAAAACAAAAGGGATATTGAGAAACCAAGTCGAACAAATACACAAGTTATGGTGTAGTGCAATAAGAACACTTTCTGAGGTGGCATGGATGCATCATCTCTACTCTAGTCTGTTTACAGCATTAACCTACAACAACAACAGGACAGAGCAGGCCCACAGTGACGGCACCCTTTGCACATCCTCCATTTAGTGTACATTTTTTCAAAGAGTTGGATAAACTACATATCCAGCAACATAGCATTTTACACTTTAAGTGACTAAATCAATGCACTGCAGTCATACCACTGCTACACTCGACTCCACCGCTACACAGACATTTAGGTCTGCTGTGGTTGTTGTTGACTTGTTTACATTTTGTGCCACTCATGAAATGCCTGACTTATTCTAGCAATTACCTCCGATCCTTGTACTGGGTCACTGTGAAGATACTATGTCACTGTGGTCATCATGATGGTGTTGTTCAACTCAGTCTGCAGTGTACCGAGTGAGTCCAGATTCCATATTCAAAAATGCAATGGATCGGCCTGTAGTAGAAGAACAATTTTGTAAGTAAACAACAAGAGTGGAAATATTGACTGGAGTTACTTTTAGTGTGTAGAGTAAATACTAGTGCACTTTGACACAACTTCATGCACAACAAACAACAAAAACACAAACACCAATCACTCAGAGTCGGTGTCCAATGAATGCCATTCATTACCTCATCTTAAGTGAAGGGGCCGTCTCTCTCGCCATCATCATCATGGTGTTGTCCTGCTCAGTGTGCAGTGTACAGATTGAGTCCCTTTGATATATTCAAAAGCAATGTATCGGCTTGCAGTAGAAATACAAATTTCTTCTTAAAAATAGAAGAAGGGATAAATTGCCTTGAGTTACTTTTAGTGTGTAGGGTATTACATATAGCACACAATGAATTAACTTCATGCACAACAAACAACAGCAAAACCACTCAGTCAGCGTCCAATGCATGGCATCATTTATTACCTGTTCCTTCTCATCTTAAGTTAATGGGCAGTCTCTCTCGGATCAGAAAGGAGGATAGCTATAGTAGTCATGATAATGTTCCACTTCTTTTGGAGGGACTAGTAAAGATTTTATTGTTTCTTCTATTGATTCAATGGATTTAGGGAGATTCATGAGGATACTGTGAAATGCAGACAGCTGAAACTCGCATATGGCAAAAAAAAGAGTAGAAGACGGTGGTGATGGATTTGTTGTGATTCGTAGTTTCTAACCAGAAAGACAGGCACACAAATAAAAGAAAATAAGGGAGGAAGACAGTAAGACGTGCAAGCCTAATTGTCAGGGAAGTAAAGCTCGTCCTCAAACTCTGTTGGTTCAACCAGAAGTAGGTAATCATCATCTAACACACTACTTCCATCACCTGAGCTGCTGTCCTCATCTTCCTCCCTTGATTCGTGTATTGTGTAATTCAGTGGTATAAAGTGCTTATTCATTTTGATCATGGCTAACCTCTCCACGATTTTGGGCAAGAGATTGGTCCCTCTCAGTGTTACAATGGAGCCAGCAGCACTGAAAACACATTCAGAAGAGACACTTGCGACCGGGCAAGCCAGATAGTTTATCATCAGCCTGCTAAGCAGTGGCCATTGGCCCCTTTTCCCATACCATTACTGCAAAGGGTTTTGATCAATGTACACCTCTGTTGGGTCATCCAGATAGGCCTGAACCATCAGCTCAATGTTCCTGGGTGCTAAACTTTTTTCGGGCTCTTTTCTTTTTGCATCAGCACTGGACTTACCAATGCCTAAATGTACATACCAATCGTTTAACGATTTTACTGGACCTAATGATCTAGTACTTGCTGTTGTCGATAGTGTTGGTGAGTGTTCTGAGCCAAACACACTACCCTCAGGCTCCGAAGTTAAACTTGACACCGGATGCCCTGATGCAGTACTTGTTGTGGCTTTATCTAGCGGGCTTTTAATTAGCAGCCGTTCATTTTCCAACTTACTCGCTGACTCAGCTATCCAAGTTTTGTACCGGGCAACATCAATTTCTGAAAAAGGAATTAATGTCTTCAGTGCCCATTTTGTCAGTGGATCCAGAATTGTGGCACAAATGTAATGTTCTTGTGACAAAATGTTGCACCCTTGTATTGTCATATATGCGATGGGCTAAGCTCTCCACCAACTCATATGCTTCTTTTTTTCCCTCTACACCGTTGAATGCTTCATACACCTCCTTCAGCTGATGCTCTAGCATTTGCAACAATGGGATAGCTTGGCCCATAGTACAGTCCTCCTTGCTGACTTCACGTGTGAAGACCTCGAAAGGAAGAAGCATCTCAGTCAGGCATTTAACTAGGCACCATTGGTCCATCTGAAGGGTCATGCCTTTCACATTAGCATCCCCTCTTTGCATGACATATTCATTGATTGGTCTGTACTGCTCAAACAGACGGTGAAGCATGTAATAAGTTAAGTTCCAACGTGTTTCCACTTCCTGGATGAGTGCTTTGACTGGCATTCTATAGTCACGTTAAATGATCCTCAGCTGCTTCTGAGCTTTAAAAGAATGACTGAAATGAGTGCAAATTCTTTGGCAGGTGGACAGTAAGTTGCTGACTATGGCATCTTTTTTCAGAAAGTCTTGAACTATAATGTTAATGCAGTGCGTCAAACACGGAACCCTGAAATAGGAACCAAGCTCCATGGCCTTAAGTACATTACTGCCATTATCTGTGGAAACAAAACCAATCTTAAGCCCTCTTGAGTGCAGAGATTCAAAAACCTTGCTGTGAAACTCTTCCAATATGTTTACAGCAGTATGAGATTTCTCCATGACGAACATGGCTACAGTTGCATGTTTCCGAGTAGCTTTAAAAATCTCAGCTGTATCAACAGCACCTACTTCAGATAGCTTATCTCTAACCCCCACAAAAGAGACCCATTGTTCAGTGATGCACATGTAATCAGTGGCTTGGCAATGGGTCCACATGTCTGTTGTCAGGTAAATATTGTGAACAGAACATTATGATGTGCTGAAATTGGTTAGACAAGCTTTGCGGCTGCTGTTGTTCTTGAGGCTGCGCCTGCTGCTGCACACTTATCTGCTGAGTTTCTGCCTGCGTTGATTGTGTACTACTTTGCGATAATGACATCTCAACATCGCTGCTCGTTAGTAGTCTGGCTACCTCTGCGACACTCATGGGGTTGGGCCTAGGTTGGTAGTGTTGGCCGGCTGGTGTGGAGGTGCTGCTCCCAGCTTGGTTCCCGGACTACGCTGCTGCAGGCGTATTTTTTTTTTATCCCACAAAACACATTGGCCGGGACACCAGTCGTGGTTAGTGCCACTTCCTTTTTCTGTTCCTTCTTCTTCTCACTGGCAACTTTCTTGGGACTGGAGGACCTGGTACCTTTCTTTGGGGCCATCTTCTTCAATTGTCAGGCAGGACGCAGGTGCACAAGTTGCAGAGATGTCTGTGGTCACAGGTGAACGTGATGTGGTGTGCAGCATGACTTCTGTCTGGCAGTACAACGGGTGATGTGTATACCTCCTCCTCTGTCTTTTTGTGCACCTAAAAGCAAATAAGCCCAGAAAAGGGCATCAGTGAAATGTTGCATTTGTTATTGTGGTTCAATTACTACTAGTACAAACAAACAAATAAAAGATATAGTGTAGTCACTTGTGAGACTTTGTCAACAAGGGTTATGGTATACTACTGTGTACACACTACACTCTCAGGACGGATAGGAAAGAGTAAGAACAACAACCAAAATACAAATGTAATTAAAGTGGAGTGGACCCTGTTTGGCATTACATTATTTGACCATCCCATCATTCAGGGAGCTGCTGCTGGCAAAGGGGATGGATAGAAGCAGTAAACCAATAGGAAAACCATGCAGGCCTATATGGCAAAAGCAGCACACTAATAACTCCCACCAGAAAAGGCCACCAGAGACATGGACGCTTTCAAATCACAAGCAACAAGCAGGAGACCTGGGAAACAATGAACTGACAAAAGGCCTCACTGCGTTGCCTTTTTAATGCAATAAAATGCAAAAATGAAAATCCACAGGGCAAACAAGGGCTGCAGGGTGCACACCAACACAACAGACACACACAACAAAGGCACTTTTTAACACATACCCAAAAACAGAAATATCCCCCAAAAAACACATTTTCCAACTCAATCCAATGCCATCCATGCCCTAAATGATGTTTAAATTCAACATAACAAACAGAAACACTTGTTTAATGCACCAGTGGCTACCTGCTCTGAGCCTACTAGATGAAAGCAGGCCTGTTAGCGGACAAGGCCACACAATCTTGCAGGCCTAGGCTTCAAAATGGCCTCCAGCCACATGGCCAGGCCCACCCAACTACAAAAAACAGAAGACAGACAATGCAGGACTATTGCAAAAAGCACACTGCCTGCCTTCAAAATTGCCGCCAGCCTCATGGCCAAGCCCACAACAAGAATCCTAGGCCACAAAAGAATACCATGCAGGCCTATATGGCAAAAGCAGTACACTAATAACTCCCACCAGAAAAGGCCACCAGCCACATGGACACTCACAAATCACAAGCAACAAACAGGAAGCCTGGGAAACTATGAACTGACAAAAGGCCTATAAAAGGCAGGCAAAGGATGCATGCTAAACCACACTGATTTGCCATTTTAATGCAATAAAATCCAAAAACGAAAATCCACAGGGCAAAACAAGGTCTGCAGGGTGCACACCAACACACCAGAAACACACAACAAAGGCTTTTTTTAACACACACCCAAAAACAGAAATACCCCCCAAAAACACATTTTCCAACTCATTCCATTGCCATTTATGCCCTAAATGATGTTTGAAATACATTCAACACACACCAAAGGAACAGTTGCTTCATCATGCACTCACCCATGACTAGCTCTGGGCCTACTGGCTACCCACAACAATTAAAAAAAAAAGAATGATGAGTACCAAAATTGTAGTTGCAGCAACTGCAATGTCCCCAATCAAACAGACACAACACCAACTTACTTGTAAAATATCAAATTAAAAAGTCCTCAAATCCAATGATAATGATGTAGCAGACACAAAGAGTGACACTTCCAGCTCAAAATCCAAAGGCAGAATGATCAGGAGATTGAGACTCTGTGGCACTTCCTCCTTCTCCCCCCAAAAAGTTTTTTTTTTTTTAAAAGGACTCCTTGCACAAAAAAGGACAGCCAAATGTCAATCTGAGGAGTTTTTTAATCCAAATCATCATTTACAGAAGGTTTTATGTTGCTAGAGATAATATTCTTCCACACTTCCGCCGGATGTTGATGGTGCGTCCAAAATGACGTGCTAGCGATCTCACGCTCTCTATCGCGGTACAGATTGACGTAGCGACCTCACACTCTCTCTCACGGTTGAGAATGACGTGTTCGCGATCTCAGACTCATGCGGTGTCTAATGGCGAGGCGAATAACGTTATAGTGAGCGTGAACGACCGGCTACCAACATCTCGTGGAGCACGCGAACGGATCAGAAAACTGGTCGGCGAACGGGGGGATCCGGGTAAGGCGATCACAAGCGCGTGAGAATGCATTTTCAAAGCGCAACCATGAAAAAAATCTCTGTTACGCTGCGATTCGTGGAAATATTGGCATTTTCGCGCTCTCCGCGGGACGCGAAAATGTTAAAATATCGCAATTTTGTGAGCGGAACGGAATTTGACGCCCACCCCTAGGTTTTTCACCACCTAGTGACTGAAGATTTACACCGTCTAGAAGACAAAGTCCATAAAAAAACAAAGAGATACACAAAGTACAGTCTCACATCTGAAGAGAGGAAAGCGATCCAAAGCTTAAGCACAAATGACTCAATAGTGATCAGGGAAGCAGAAAAGGGGGGGAAATGTAGTGGTGATGAATAGGAATGATTACAAGAGTGAGGTACTCAGACAGCTTAGCAACTCAAGACACTATGCAAGACTCACTCACAACCCATGCACATCAGCCACCACTAAGATCAATACTTACCCCACAAACTGGAAGGAAGTGGGCGTCTTGTCTGACACTGAACACAATTTTCTTACAGTCCTAAATACAAGATTTCGAAGATCTGGAATGGGATGAAAGGATGTGGTTTGTAACACTTGATGTAGAACCATTCTACACGTGTATTAGGAGAAACCTGGGCAAGAGGGCAGTGGACTTTATTCTATCCAAGAGACCTTTATGACCATAAACTAATGCTGCTAGAAATTATTAATCTCATCCTAGATAACAACTTTTCCCTGTATAATATGACATGGTACAAACAGGAACAGGGTACTGCCATGGGATGCAAATTTGCTCCGTCATACGCCAACCTCTTCATGGGGTGGGTGGAACACACACATGCTCGGGCAAGAGCAGCCTCAGACAGGACCAAGCACATCCAGTTATAGGGCCAATACATAGATGACATTATCATCCTATAGACAGGCACTGGACCTGAGATTAGGTAATATTTCAACTTCCCAAGCCACAACATCCTCAATGTTACCTTCACTCTTGAGATGTTACAGTCCAAAATACACTTTCTGGATCTTGAGCTGTGTGCTCATAATACAATTCAAAGCACACTACACAGGAAAGAAACTACAGGGAACAGCATACTGCATTACACCAGCTCATATCCACCCTCACCTAAAAAGGCTATCCCCTATGGAGAGCTGCTGCTTGTCCGCAGAAACTGCAGAGAGGAGGCAAACTTTGACACACAATCCAATATAGCAACAGACAGAATGAAAAGAAGAGGCTACAAACAACGTGTACTCAAAGTGGCAGAAAATAGGGCCAGGACCAGGAATCATGAGGTCTTTAAAATACGTGGCAAACTCTCTACTTAAGGGGGTACCCAGAGTTACTAATATCATCACACAGAGACCATCTATGACATTCAAAGGAAGCAGAACAATCAGGTACACCTTGTGTCCAAGCTACACCTTATGCAAGACACCACAACAACAAAGTCGGCTTTATAAACCCCTGGGATTCTACACCTGTGGCGCTTGCAACATCTGCAACTTAGGCTGCAATAAAACTACGACCTTCAGCTACAACACAGGTACACACTACAAGATACAGCAGTTTATCAACTGTCTCACAAGCTTTGTGATATATATAATCATTTGTGGGTGTGACAAGATCTGTTTGGGTGG
Source organism: Lissotriton helveticus (assembly GCF_964261635.1). NCBI lineage: Eukaryota > Metazoa > Chordata > Amphibia > Caudata > Salamandridae > Lissotriton > Lissotriton helveticus. Next base: position 863,860,088 of record NC_136057.1, on the reverse strand, counting down.
CACCACAAGGCCACTCTGACACGCATTAAGGAACATCACAGGACAGTACTGAATGGAGACACAGCATACGCATTAGTTTTCATGAGTGCAAGAGTGGAGTAGACAAAAAGTTCCGCTTCCATGGCATAGATGTATCCCTACGTAATAAGAGAGGGGGTGATAGAGAACTGTCTCTTAGACAACTGGAAGCTAGATGGATATGCCTTCCACGCTTTTCAAGACTGGGTCTCAAGACGGACGATGAAATGCACAACTTCTTATAATGGTCTCCCTATTTTATGATCTTGTCTGCTACTATGGATGTCCTCCTATGTTTTTGGATTTATCTACATGCACAAGGACTATTTTTCAAAACATAGTCTATTACTAAACCTTTTCTGCATGTAGTAGTTTCGGGCTCCAATGTAATGTTTCCTGAATACCTAACCACCCCTCCCTTCTTAGCTCTGTGGCACTTTAACAAATTGCCCTTCTACTGAGGACATTGCACTATCGTTGTACCAAGACCTGTCTTTTGTATGGGTACACCACCTAAATATAACCTATTGCCTGTTCAATTAGGAGATGGTACTATCGTTTTACCAAGACCTCTCTTTTTGCATGAGGCGTATGAGTACTACGCCTAATTTTCTAAACAAGTACCTACAGTTCAAATCAACTGATTTTGTATTTTTTAATGTGTGTTTGGTGGCACTTTAACCCTATTGCCAGCCAAGTCAAATGTCAATATCATCAAACATTTCCTGCTTTTTGAACCGTTGGATGTGTGGCACTGTAACCCTATTGCCCGCACATCATAATCATAATATTACATATGTTTTTAATACCTTGCATACCTTCGATTTAACTTTGCTTCACAGAGGATTTTACGTGCCTATGGCCCCATGACTCTTCCTTTGTCCTTGTTTTCTTTGTCTTTACCCTTCACTACCTCTTTAAAAACATCTGACTCTTTCTATCACTCACACTTACTTCATAAATGACTCCCTCTCAGGATATATGCAGCCTATTGCACTCATTTTCTCTCTAGTATATTTTACCCTCACAGCTGAATCTCAGCTAAGCCTGACATTAGGCTTCTCCTATTTTAGGGTCATTATCTTTTTCTCTTACGCCACAATTTTTCCATCTTTAAACCAGACATATTTTGGCCAGTTTCCAAAGTATGGGTAAAATATACACTCTCTAATTTCCTGCTGTGTTTAGGCTCACAGCTCTTCTTTTAACAAAACTGTATGCTGATATTTTCGTGTGGTTCATTTGATTCCTAAACCGGACACCACTACCTCCAGTCATCAACATAGGTGGTTTTCGGTCTAGTCTTCCGCTACCCGGAAGCTGACTCATGCAATGCACGCTATATGGCGGGAACTAACTGGGAGGTTTCAGATCGTTTGCATCCCGCCAACACTTGGATGCCAGCCAGACATGGGTTGTATCACGCAACATTGCGGAGTTACACAAGTGAGTTATGGGGCAGATCGGTAGCATTTCACCGCACCTTATTGACTTTCACATAATATGGTTTACTGTGCATTTCATCCATACTTTAAATCTCGCTCAATTCAACTGCCACTTTTTGACTATGCCTAACACTAGATTTTGTCCTTCATTCCTAATTCAAGGCTTTACGGTTACTCACACATTAAACTAATTGAATCAAATTTGATCCTGAAAATGTGCAAATCGGGCAGCGGTTCAGTTGAGCGTGACCGCCATTCAGCATGCCCATGACACCTTAGATACTTTGAAATATGTGTGGTCATTACATTGCTGACATAGCTGCTATTCATTCTAGTACAGTTTCCCATGGCTTTCTTCGCGTTTAATTGTGCACTGTTATGAATTCTACTGCTGTCTACGAGGTTCACCTATTCCTCCCTAGCTGACCATAATTCTTACCGTTCCCTTAGACTTTCATATTACATTGAAGACACCTTTGCATTTTACTCCACTATCTGGCATGGGATCTTCCAACTCTAGGACATACAGGCGGGCCCTTGGACCTGAGGTATGTTTATTTACATACTTTCTGTTTGGTCTGCCACTGGGATTCTATTTTTATCCACACCCTTTTTCTCCATAATAGGCCTTTTCACTCTCACCTTACATCCTTCAACGGAAACACCCCGCTGACCATGCTCTATCGATGTGTATTACCTTGGCAAGGCACAATCAACATTGTGGAAAGAGGAGTTGGCCTAATGGCTAGGGCGGTTGACCTTGAATCTGGAGAACTGGGTTCGAGTCTCAGCAACAAAGCTGAACATCCTGTGATTATGGGCAAATCACTTAATCTCCCTGTGCCTTTAAAACATTTCTATGTGTCCTCATGTAACGCAACTGGTGCTATGGAAAGCGCTCTGATACCTGATACATTCGGGTCAAGTTTGCGCTATATAAAACTCTGTAAAATAAAAAAATGTATAAAAAAAAATTACTCATTGGTAAGCTGGCTGACAATGAGATTTTTAGAATATCATCTCACACATAGGCTCACGGGTGTTTACTAAACCCTGGGTTCTAACCATAGATTTGAAACCAATGGCTCAGATACTTCCTTTTCCCTCCTTATTCTCACTTCCCTTTGTGCTTTCTCTCTTTCACCACATACTCACTAAACGGGTTTATCATCGCGTTCCTTCTTCCCTTGGACTATGATTTTCCAATTCCTAACCTTCTTCCGTCTTTATTTTTACATTTTCTCTCTCATTCGCTCTGTCCATTCATACACTAAAAACTGTTGTCTTTGCCCCACGGATGTCTAAAATACTTGTACATTGTATACCATTGCAGCCCTGAGGAAGCCTGTGTCTGGGCGAAACGCGTTGGCTGTTTCTAAAGATGCAAACTAAGCGCATCTGAAATAAGGACAAGCAAAGACTTCAACAAACGACTATTGACCGTTTTTTAACCTGTATACATTGCACTGTTTTACCTGTCTTCAATTCATATTGCCTCTCATCTCCCTCCGGTCCATGTTTCTATTTGTGGTCAAGTGGCAGCTGACAATTAGAGGCGGGCAATATTCATAAATCACGTGACTAGCATAGGTAGTGCAGTTTTCTATATCCCGGCTGCTTTCTCTTTAGTTGATTCTACTATTATACTCACCAGCTTGTACCAGGGTGTCGTCAACATGTGACTGGGAATGCGTCATCTTTACCAGCTGTAGCGATGGTTGAGTTATTATGGCCTCTTCTATTTGTACCTCACAAAAGCTCACATATTGAGCATTGATGGCTGGAAGGAAAAGTGAAAGGATGGAAGGGTAAAAGAAAGGAAAATTCTATATTAGTAAAAGGGTTGGTGGGTGAAAGGGTGCATGGGTAGATACATGGATGGATGGATACAAGGATGGTTAAAAGAAAGGGTAGATGCTTAATGGATGGATATTGGATTAGAAATGTTGGTGAAAGACTGGATGAGAGAAAGTAAAGCTTAATCATAGCGGCTATGGGTGAGTTGGAACTAAAGGATGAATGAATACTTGGATTGTTTGGATGAATAAGCTGGGCAGCTCTTCTCATGAGGAGCAAACTGCTCACCTACTTGGCTTACTTTGTTTATGTAGTGTTATAAAGCCCATGGTTCAAAGTGGGGGTATTTTTTTTTTTTTTCTACTCCCTTGACTCGTATTTGTTAAGTAAGCCAGATGTATTCCACCTGTCATTTATCACCCCTCTCCCCACCTATGGCATTTTGCCACCTCTAACCAAAGTGTAGTGTGGTTCGATTTGTGACTGCAGTTTTGGCTATGCAATGTGCGACTGCTTCAGTTAATGTGGCATTTACAATGTTTTCAAAGCATTGCAACACAAACACACAAGGTGTGTTGCTTCCCTTTGCCCAGTCAGTTACTTCTTAGTACTTTGTTCATGTATTTATTCCTGGGTTCTTACATCCCAGTCTACCAAAATATAGGAACCTCTATTCTTGGCATGTGCCACATTTGATTTCATAACTATGTGAAGTGAAGTGATTCCCGAATATATAATTCATGGTTTCCCATAACAGATTTATTTTACACCTGTTCAGATTTTCCAGTTTCAACTTCAAGTCGACAAGCACAGTGATTGAATAAGCCAAAGAAGGCAAATCGATGATCAGTGTAGTGGCCCTTCTACTCTATATCAAAAAAGCTCTATCCTACCTACCTAATCCCTCTACCTTACCCTGAAGTAGAGCAAGTCAATTTTCCTTTCCTTGCTTACAGCCCAGCAAATGAACTTGTTGGAAATAATATGTGATGGTAGGCGAGGCCACTGAGTAAAGTGGGAGTAGGTGCATGATTTAATGTCAAGTTTGGCATATGGGATACACTGTGACAAAAATGCCAAATACAATCTACATAGCCCATTTCTATTCCTGTAGTGCAGCCACCATTTTCCCCAATGTCTACTTACAGCAGACAGGATAATATCTGCATTTTATATGCAAGTACTATCTTATTTATTATTCATCTGCCTTTTTAGAGTCTGGGTAGAAAGAAATGCATTTGGAGAAGAGCAGGGCCATTGGAATTAAAATAGATAATTGTCAACTACAACTGCCCCAGCTGCAGACAGTAGCAAAATACCTGATGCGCTGGCTAGCATAGAGCATGGCTCCATTATTTTAGTACAACACACAACTTGTACTCCATAGTACATAATGCCGTACTCATTAATGAGAGGTAAATTATTTTTCCACTCAAAGTGTCTGTTTAAAGTTACTTGAAAAGACTTTAGAAGAAAAACAATCAAATCACTAATTTGATTAATATGGTCTTATTCAGCCTTAATACTTTTCTGCTACACTGTCAGTGCTTTCTATGCAAGGCATGTGTGGTTAAAAAAAATTGGCATTGGGACTCTCCTAATCATAATCACATACATTTCCAGGAGCCCTAGGGGACCAACAAGTTACTGCTACTCTGCCACCCATTAATGTAAAACGGTAAATTTACCGAAGCGGTAAAGTTACCGAATCGGTAAACATTCTGAATCGGATAATTTACCGAATCGGTGAATTTACCGAATCGCAATGGTTTGCGAATCGGTAAATTTACCGAATCAGTAAATTTACCAATTCGGTAATATTACCGATTCGGTAAAATGTCATTGCAAGATGGCTACGGCTACAGGAGGAAGGAGAGAGGGAATGGCAGAGAGAGGAGCAGGTCTACAGACAGAGGATCACCTTGTTCATGCTCACAGAGGCAGAGATACTCCAGAGGTACAGGTTGGCCCCAGACACCATCTTGGACCTCATCAGGGACCTCCAACCACTGTTAGAGCACACTACCCCAAGGGCACACACTATTCCACCGCACATGCAGGTGCTGTGCAGCCTACACCTGCTTGCGCCTGGGAGCTACCAGAGTGTGGTTGCTGTGGTAGGTGGGGTGACCCAGAGCAGCCTGTCACGCTTCTTCCACCAATTCCTTGACGCCATGTTACAGAGGATGGACCATTATATATCTTTTCCTGCAACCCATGCTGAACTGGTACAAACAAAATCTGACTTTTACCAGATGGCACGTTTCCCCAATATAATTGGCTGCATTGATGGCACGCACATTCCCATATGTCCCCCTGCTGCCACCGAATATATATACAGGAATAGGAAGTCCACCCACACCATCAATGTGCAGGTGATCTGCAATGCCAAGTGCGCCATCACTGACCTTGTGGCAAAATTCCCTGGGAATACCCACGACTCCTTTATATTTCAAAACAGCGGAATCTATGCACGGCTGACAGCAGGGGAATTTGGTGAAGGATACCTCCTATGTAAGACACAGTGTGCGACCCCTTTAACACCTATTGCAGTAAGAAGTACATGTTTGCATGTGAGTAATGTATTCACCTTTCCTTTTAGGAGACAGTGCATATGCCCTCCGCTCATTCATACTCACCCCCTACCTCAACCCCTCAACACCCAGCCAAAGGAGATAAAACCGGGCCCACAAGAGCACAAGAAATGCTGTGGAGCGTACCTTTGGAATCTGGAAAAGCAGGGTCAGGTGCTTGCACAAGAGTGGAGGTGCCCGGCAGTATACCCCCATCACCTGCTGTAAGTTCATTGCTGCCTGTGCAATGTTGCACAACCTTGCTGTGAAGAAGGGTACTGAGGTTGAGTTGTCAGACTATGAGGATCATGACGACGAGATTCCTGTGCCTGAAACACAACCTGCTGGAGTGACAACACCAAGTGATGGCAGATACAGACGTGAGGAGATTACACGCTACTATTTCTGAGTAAGTAATGAGACACAGACAGTTTGTGTATGGGATCAACGTATTTTAATGTTGCCACAATGTTCAAGCACTTAAGTGCAACAAAATTAACATTATAAACGTGGGGACTGTATGTCCCGGGTTACTTCACCCATGACCGGTAATGTTACTTGCGGCCGCGGCCACTAGGATGTTGTTCGCTTTGTTCAGCGTGCCCTGCAGCCTCAGCTGGGCGCCTGCTACTCCTCCGTGTCTCCACAACACCGCTTGCTATGCTGCTCCGGTAACTTGTGCCCGCAGCCTCTGCCACGTCCAGGGCAGAATTCTGTGCTGTGTTGGAAATTAGCATTGCCTCTAGAGCACTCGTCATTCTGGCCATGCCCCTGATGACCTCTGCTGTATTCTGTGTCAAAGCCTCCTGCATATTTATGCCCCTCCTGCATAGCAGGGATGTGGCAGTGGCCAAGCGATTGATGGCCGTATTGTGGGCACGGGCATCCCTGCGCCTTGTGTGTGACAGACTGTCTAGTTTTGAGCATAGCTGTGTAATTGAGTTGCTCATCTGCTGCATCCCTGCTGCAATGTCCATATTTGTTTTTGCGACCTCTTTATTTGCCTCCACAATGTCTCTCATGCCCTTCACCATGTCTCCCACTTGCACATTCAGGGCTATGAGTTGGCGTTGGCAGGCTTGGATAGATTTGCCCTGCATCCTTTGAATGCGCACCATGCTCCCCTCCAGCCCACGGAACACAGTGCCCTCACCACGTCCACCTGCACTGCTGGGTCTGCCTTGTCTTCTGCGAGCTGTGACTGTCTCATTTGTTATGTTATGTTATGTTATGTTATTTTATTTTATATAGCGCGCAGATGCCGCAGCCAAGTGGCGTCCCGGCGCTTTAGGAGATGGTAAAACACAACACAGCAGAATGACCAGGTAGGAATGGGACTAGACTGTAGAAAATAGGAAGGTTTTTAATGCCTTCCTAAAAGGGAGCAGATCAGGGATGGAACGGAGAGGAGCAGGCAAAGCGTTCCAGAGAGCTGCCGCCAACACTGAAAAAGAACGTCCACCCATTTTAGCTCTTTTAAAGCGTGGCACGATGGCAAGATTTAACCCTGAGGATCGAAGGGCTCTGGAAGGGACATAGTGAAGGATTGTCTGCGAAAGGATAGGGGGGGAGGCTGACTTAAGAATTTTAAAAGCTAAGCAAAGAGCTTTAAATTTAATTCTTTGCCCAACAGGCAACCAATGAAGATCTTGAATAGTTCGACGGGCAGAGACAAACTTCGGAAGGCCGACCAGCATCCTGGCCGCCGCATTTTGCACCCTCTGAAGGCGAGCTAGTTCTGCCTGATTCACACCCAGAAGCAGAGAGCTGGTATAGTCCAATCTGGTAAGAACCAGAGCTTGGACAATGATCTGTCTGGTGTCCGCATCAAAAAACGTGAAGATAGGTCGAAGGCACTGCAGGGCACCAAAACAAGTACCAGCTACACGTTTAGTATGGGAGGTGAAAGAGAGTTTGTCATCAAGCCAGACCCCAAGGTTTCTAACTTCGGCCACCGGGGTGGGAACAGGGCCCAATTCAGATGGCCACCATTGATCTCCCCAGAGCCCACTTTCCCTACCAAAAATAATAACCTCGGTCTTAGAGGCATTAAGTTGGAGTCGATTATTCGCCATCCAGCCTGCCACAGCTTTAAGAGCGGACTGAAAGGTAGGAGCATCCATGTTGGAGTCACCATTAAGTGCCACCGCCAGCTGCGTGTCATCGGCGTATGACACCATGGTGAGACCAAAACTATGGGCTACCTCCGCCAACGGCTGAACATACATATTAAATAAGGTAGGGCTAAGGGCCGATCCCTGCGGGACACCCTGAAGAATGGGGCGAGGAGCAGAGACAAAGGGTGGTGTGGATACTTTGAAGGTTCGATCGGTAAGAAAGGATCGGAACCACTCGAGTGCTATCTCTCCAACTCCATCCTCCTCGAGACGGTGCAGAAGGATCTGGTGGGAAACCGTATCAAAGGCGGCACTGAGATCCAATAGGATCAGTGCCGCCGTCTGACCCTGGTCCAGCATCTTCCTGATGTGCTCCACCACAACCAAGAGGGCAGTCTCGGTACTGTGGCCCGCACGAAACCCATTCTGAGAGTTATCCAGTATATTAGCTTCCTGCAGATGAGATGATAAAATGTGATTAGCATGTGATTCTGCTAATTTAGCTAGCCAGGGGAGAAGGGAGATAGGCCGATAGTGTTCTGATTTGGTAGGGTCAAGGGCAGGCTTTTTAAGGATCGGAATGATGGTAGCCTGCTTCCATGCGCTGGGAACAGTGCCGGTGTTAAAGGACAGATCAATAAGACTGTGCATGGCAGGGTAGCAGCACTCGGCGAGTTCACGGAATTGAATGGGTCTCATAGGGTCATCCGGTGAGCTGGATTTGACTTTTGTCGTCAAGGCTTTGAACTCCTCCAGAGTAGGACTGGGGATAATTAACAGTGGTGTAGAGACCGTTGGTGCAGTAATATTCTCCATGATGGAGGACTGAGAGAATGACCTATAGATGGCCTCCAACTTTTCAACGAAAAACGAGGCCAAATCCTCACAGTGAGCCAAAGAGGCTTCAAGAGTAGTAGTATCGGTCTTTTTACTTGTGAGGTCCTTGCATACCCTGAAGATCACCTTGGTAGGATTCGTACTGTTCTTTATCTCCTGAGAGTAGAAGGCAGCCCTTGCTGAACATATGGCCCGATGGTACACTCTAGTGCAGGCCCTATAGGCCGACTTGAGGTCAGCATCATAAGTTTTGCGCCATGCACGTTCCGCTTTTTTGCAGGAAGATTTGAGCGTTTTAAGGGATTCGTCGTACCAAGGACTAGAGGGACTCGATCTGGTCTTACTCCACCTGGCCGGTATAAGAGTATCTAATGCGTGATTTAACCACTCACAAAAGCTATCATAGCCAAGAGAGACTTCAATGGGGGGTTGGGGATGGTGTTTCATCAAAAGCTGATGAAAATGCTCAAGATTCAAGTTTCTCCAGGGGCGTTTGAGAAGGTCAGGAGTATTGTTTCTGAGGGGAGGAGTAGAAATAGTGATATGAGTTTCGATCAAATGGTGATCGGTCCAGGCCATAGGTCTAGGTTGGAGCACTGAAATGTTGGTTGCGAGATTCGTCAAGAAAGGGTCTAACAGGTGTCCACCTATATGAGTCGGTAGTTGTACCAGTTGGCTTAATTGAAATGCTTCAAGATCCGCCAACAGGCTGTAGACCGAATTGGAGAGTGGAGCATCCATATGCAGGTTAAGGTCGCCAATGATCGTGAAATTAACAGTTTTCATGACTAAAGAGGAGACCACCTCCAGGAGGCTATGACGGAAGGCGCCCTCGGGACCGGGAGGCCTATAAATTAATAGTCCCGAAAAGGTAAAATGGGGACTGCCGTGCTGCTGAAGTCACATCTACGCTGACTTGAGCCTCCCACTCACCCTCTGCTGCCTCCATTACTGGTAGTGGGGCCACGACACGTCTCCTGGCTGGTGGGGTTGCAGGAGTGGACTGGAGCTGTGATGGTGAAGTTTCTGGTGAGAATACCAAGGGAGGGGATTGTGAAAGCTGTGGGGAGTGCAGCAACTGTGGGGTGTGTACAGTGTCATCTTCATGGGAGATGCCAGTCGTGTCACCTTCCTCCTGCGAGGCTTGCACTTGGCTTGGACCTGCTTCCTCAGTCTCCTCCCTCACTGGTGCAGTCCCTTCTGTGTCAGTGGGTCGACTGCCTGATTTAGCCCCTAGGTATAAGTAAGAGTATATCAACTGAGTGCTACTGTGTCACATTCACTACAATAAATACTTTACACATTTCACTTTCATTTATCTGCATTACTTTCACTAATTTGCTGATGTCTGCGCTGTTACACCTGGTCTTACATTTGCTGACTACATTTCCCATAATGCACTGCTCCTGTGTAGTGATAGCAGTACTGGACTGGGATTTTCTTGTCCACAAAGGGTAAAGGGAAGCAGGTTGGTATGGGGTGTAATGCTGCGCATGCGTCTTACCTTTTTTTGGTGCAGCTCGGGCTGAGCTGTCCACATCTCCCAGTCCGCAGACGCTGTCTGCCTCAATGGTTGTGGCCACCAACTCCTCCAGGTCAGTCAGGGGGGGCGCTAGGTTCCTGCCTCCACCGGTTAAGCCAGCCTGCTTGTGGATTTCTGCCATTTTTTTCTTGGTGAGGCTCCTGAGGTCGTAGAATCTTTTTTTAAGATCCTCAGTATTCCTGGGTGTGACTCCCACAGCATTCACTTTTCCTACTATTGCCATCCAGATTTTCCTTTTGGCAGACTCGGGAACAGTGAGGGATTGCCTGCCAAAAAGTTTCTTGTGCACACTCACTACCTCCTCCACAAGTACCTGCAGCTCCATGCTGCTGAACTTTATTTTCCTCTTTCATTCTGCCTTCTGGCTTTCACTGCTGCTTGCCATTTTTCAGTTGGTGTAGTTTCAAACAAACCCTCCCTGCTGCTCTGTGTCTCTACTCAGCTCTGGCTGCCTCTCCAGAACCTTCTAATTAGTTGCAGCTGCCTGGGTAGCCACTTCCTGGTAGGGAGGGGGAGGGTGGTTGCACCTGATTGGCTGTTTTCTTAAGTTTCACTTTTGCTTCCTTTCCGATTCGGAATTTACCGATTCTGTATTTACCGATTCGGTATTTATTGAATCGGTATTTCCCATTCATTCCTATGTGCCTTTTGGCCCATAAGAATGAATGGGAAATACCGATTCGGTAAATACAGAATCGGTAAATACCAATTCGGTATATTCCGAAAGTCCGATTCTGAATTTTACCGAATCGGTAAAAAATACCGATTTTTTATCTACATCTCATTTACCGATTCATGAATACCGAATCAGTAAAATTCGGTATTTACGAATCGGTAAATGAGATTTACCTACATCTGGCCCTAACTATCTTGACCAGTAGGGGGATACTGCCATGAACTATATTGTCTACAACAACCTAGATAAACGATAGTAGCAGTTAGGTACTTACTTTCTGACTTAATTAGTTCACCTCGCTCCATAGTTGCCTTACCCGAATATTGATGAAGCAATAATAACAGGAAAGGCATCCCAACTTCACAAGCGATGTCCCACTTCCAGTTCCACCCAGGTAGGCTCCAACTGTAGAATTAATCTTAATGATTATCCATCCTAGGCAACTAAATGGAAATAAAAAGACTGAGTTAGTGGGTTATATCAAAACTTTACAAAGAATTGACAGTAGAGTACTACATGATGACACAACAAGAATTCCTGATAGTGATAGAATAACAAAAAATAGTAGTAGTCCTTTGGCTAATAGGGAGCCAGTCGTAGCTTGCTAAATCGTTGAGTCATAAAAATTGGACTCAAAGTCTGGCGTGGACAAGCTTAGGTTATGCGTTTGTGCTTACGCAATAAAAGGTTTTAATGATGATGCTGACCCCCATGGCCAATGCCCACCCTCTGGATGCCAGCGCACAAGAACCCCTGCGGTGCATCCTCCTCAACGTACGCTCCCTGCAGACACGCAGTCGAGAACTGGGACCTTCACCACACACTTTTGCCAGATGTCACCTTCCTCATGAAAACCTAGACAAACTCCACCTCTGCCCGCAACCTCGCTATCGCCATCCCTGACGGATACAAGATCTAGAGGAAGGACCACCCCAACTCCCCAGGAGGACTTGCCATTGCGCACAAGAACTCCCTCCTACTTACCCACTCTGCCACCCCAGTTCAGACATGGCCATATGCAAATCAGTCTGACCCTGTGTCTCATGTGAACAGTCCAGCCCGAAGGTGGTGTGAGTGTTTGATTGGTTCAGATGCTCCGTCCATCACCACCCCCTTCTGTACCGCTTTGATGACCATGAAGAGCATTCACTCAGAACCTGTCAAGGACCTCTGCCCATTGCACATTTTCCACAGAGCCACTGCCACCATAGCGCACGAGCAACAAAACACCATCAACGCCACCTTCAAATCTGGCTCATTCCCCGATGACTGGAAACTTGCAGAAGTCAAGCCCCTCCTCAAGCAGATCCGACCGACCACAAAAACTACAGACCCATCTCTTTCCTCCTCTTCGCACCGAGAAGATCATCAACATCCAGCTCACAAACCTCATCAAGCCAACTCCATCCTCGACTCATCCTAAACCGGATTCCAAAGCACCGAGACCACCCTCCTCGTCACCACAGACGACATCTGCACTCTCCTTGACCAGGGCCACATGGCGGTCCTCATCTTACTAGACCTCTCTGCAGCCTTTGAACTGTCTCCCACACCAGACTCCATGATATAGGCATACAGGGAACCCCCCTCGACTGGATCTCCTCGATCCTCACTGGCCATAACCAAATAATCAGACTCCTGCCTTTCCTCTCTGAACCCACAGAGACCAATTGGGGAGTACCCAAAGGATCATGGCCCAGCCCCACGATCTCTAACATCAACATGGACCCCCTCACAGCCATTGTCAGACAGCATGGACTCAGCATAGTATTCTAGGCCGATGACACCTAGCTCATCCTATCCCTCATGAAGGAACCCAACACCACCAGACTCAGCTTTCAGGAAGGAATGAAAGACGTTGCATCATGGATGAGCAGCAGCTGTCTGAAGCTCAACTCAGAGAAGACAGAAGTCCTTGTCCTCTAACCCACCTCCTCAGCATGGGACAAAACCTGGTAGCCCACCTCCCTCGGCAACCCCTCCCCACCCATGGACCATGCCCAGAACATCGGTATCATACTTGACTCCTCCCTCACCATGACCTGACAGATCAACCACATCTCCTCCATATGCTTCAAAACCCACCGAATCCTTCACAAGACCTTCAAGTGAATCCCCCCTGAATCCCGAAAGACCATCACCCAAGCACTCATAACCAGCAGACTGGACTACCGAAATGCCCTCTATGCCAGAATCGACAAATCCCTGCTCCGAAAGCTCCAGACCATCCAGAACACTGCTGCCAGACTTATCCTCAGCACCCCACGACATGACCACATCTACCAGCACCTACATGACCTCCACTGGCTCCTTGTCAAGAAGAGAGTTACCTTCAAGCTCCTCACTCACGCCTACAAATCCCTCCACAAAACTGGACCCCACTACCTCAACAAAATGTCTCCTTCCATGCACCCAAGAGAAACCTCTGCTTCGCTGACTTTGCCCTCGCCAAAACTCTGTGCATCCTCAGAGCGGGTGGAAGAGCCTATTCTACATCACGGCAAAGACCTGGAACAAGCTCCTGCTCAACATCAAACGTTCCCTCACTCTGCACACCTTCAGCAAGAGCCTCAAGACCTGGCTCTTTGGCTGAATCGGAGTTGCACACCATATCGACAGCACCTTGAGACCCTCATGGGTGAATAGTGCACTTCTGATTGATTGATGACTGATGCTCTTTGTACTACATCAAAATATGGATCCGTTTCATGCGTGAGTGGGTAAAGGAAACCAGTGTAGGCTATTGACTAGAAAATACTGCAGTAAGTTGGTATTGCTTTCACCGCTTCCACCCTGCTAAGTGTGGGATCCGATGATGGTGTAAATTTAGCCACCCCTAAATAAATAATATTGCCCTGGGTAAGAGAGTTAGGTTTTTTTTTAATAGATGTGAAAGGGGATTTGGGGAAAGGCTTGACAAAGAGAAACACTACACAAGGACAACATTTATCTAGGCAATGAATAGCACATCATTCATCATAAATCTGTTGTAGAGGAAATTAAGGAATGAGTATGACAGGGTTCAGTTAAAAGCATTGCAATCAGCCCTTCTGCCTCCAAGACCCAAGTTATCAGATATCTAAATGTTCTGTCTTCTTGGTTCAGTGTTAACCCACCCTCGTAGTTCTCTAAATATGATTTAAATATTGTACGGTATTGCAAAATTAGGTGGTGTATTTTCATTCTCCTCTGGAATGCCAATCACTCTTGAGTGCTTGTCTGCACTGGTCTGGTAGGCAATTAGAAGTGTTGAGCTCATCTTTCACCTTCTGTTCCTGCAGGAGACCAGAAGGCCAGTGGTTTTTAAAAAAGAAACTCTATTTTAGAGTCAATGATAATGACAGCAGGAAGGTAAACCTCATGTGGACTGTATCAACTTACTAAGGCTCAGAGGCAGAGCAAAAAAAAAGAGGGGTCTCAAAGTTTCCCTTTAGCCACAAGTCTAAAACACAATCAATCAATCAATCAATCATTTGTAAAGCGCACTACATACCCACGAGGGTCTCAAGGCGCTGGGGGGGGGGTGCTACTGATCGAACAGCCAGGTCGTAAGTATCCTCCTGAAGGTCAGCAGGTCTTGGCTCTGTCTAGGCTCAGTGGGAGGTGGGAGAAGGATAACCCACCTGTAGTTGTTCTTCGGATGCATGCGCCAGTGGCGAGTGAGAGGTCGGCGGAGCGTAGCTGGCGGTTGGGGATGTAGAAGGAGAGCCGTCTGTTGAGGTAGGCTGGGCTGGTCTTGTGGAGTGCCTTGTGTGCGTGGCTGAGGAGCTTGAAGGATATCCTTTAGTTGACGGGGAGCCAGCGCAGGTTTATCAGGTGGGGGGTAATGTGGCATGGTACATCGAGGATCAGTCGTGCCAAGGCGTTTTGGATGCATTGTAGTCGTTTGATGAGCTTGGTCGGGGCTCCCGCGTAGAGGGCATTTCCGTAGCCGAGTCTGCTGCTGACAAGGGCCTGGGTGACTGTCTTTCTTGTATCTGTCGGGATCCATCTGATGTCGTCGGTGGCGGTGATGAGGGCAGTCTCGGTGCTGTGGTTGCTGTGGAACCCTGACTGGGAAGGGTCCAGGATTTTGTTTTCTTTGAGGTATTGCGCTAGCTGTTTGCTGTTGGTTTTCTCGATTACTTTGGCCAGGAAGGGGAGCAGGGAGATGGGCCGGAAGTTCTTGAGGTCTCTTGGGTCTGCCTTAGGTTTTTTGAGTAGGGCGTTGATCTTGGTGTGTTTCCAGATCTTTGGGAAGGCCACGGTCTCAAGGGAGAGATTGATGACGTTGCGCAGGTGGGGTGCGATGGAGCTGCTTGCTCTGTTGAAGACGTGGTGTAGGAATGGGTCTGATGGAGAGCCGGAGTGGATTGTGCGCATGGTTTTGATGTTGTCATCGATGCTCACACTGGCCCAGGCTTGCAGGGGGTTGTGGTCGATGGCGTGCAGAGGGTCTGTTGTGTTGCTGTCTGTTGGGGCTGTCTGGGTGTTGAAGCTGTTGTGGACGTCTGCTATCTTGCGGTGGAAGAAGGTGGCGAGGGAGTCGCACAGGGCTTGCGACAGCGGGATGTCATTGGTATTGGAGCTGGCGTTGGAGAGTTCCTTCACGATGTTGAAGAGCTCCTTGCTATTGTGGGCGTTGTTATTGAGGCGGTCTTTGAAGGAGGTCCTCCTGGCCACCCTGATGAGGTGGTGGTGGTTGTGGATGGCATCCTTGTGTGCTGCGTGGCTGTCCAGAGTTTGTTCACTGTGCCATTTCTTCTCTAGTTTCCAGTAGGCTTGCCTGGAGGCTAGGAGTTCTGGGGTAAACCAGCTGGCCCTCTTGCTGGTGTCTCTGTGGGGGGTTTCTTCAGCAGGCGAGGGTGTTGGCACAGTCCTCGATCCAGCGTATGAGGCTGTGGGCAGCGTCGTCGGTGTTGGAGGGTTTGGTGGGTGGGCTGAGAGCGAGGTTTGCGTGTAGTCGGTCTTCGGTGATTTTGGTCCAGTCGCGGCGGGGGATCTGTTGGGTGCGGTGGTGTGTGGTGGGTTTCTGGAAGATGAAGTGAATGCAGCGGTGGTTGGTCCAGAGGAGTTCGGTGGTGTGGCTGATGGAGATGTGCAGGCTTGAGGAGAAGACGGGGTCGAGCGTGTGGCCGGCGGAGTGAGTGGGCGTTGTGACAAGTTGCTTCAGTCCGAGGTTGGCGAGATTATCGATCAGGGTTGTGGAGTTGTTGTCGTTGTTGTTCTCAAGGTGAAAGTTCAGCAGCGTGCCACTGCACGGCTGTGCAGCGGTTGGCATATATGGGGTGGCGGGAGGGAGGAGCAGCTGGGAGGTGGGAGGCGGTGGCATTGAACCTGCAGTGGGCAGTCAGGGGGGTGGGGCAGCAGGGGACGAAGCGGCGAGGGCGGTGAGGGATATTGAAGGTAACAGAAGGAAAAAGGGGCACAGAAACGAGGCAAAAGTGAGTGGCACAGAGGGCAGAAGGGCACAAAAAAATAAGTGGAACAGAGGGCAGAAGGGCACAAACAATGAGTGGAACACAAGGGAGAAGAGCAAAAAAAATGAGGAAAATACGAGTGGCACAGAGGGCAGAAAGGCACAAAAATATTAGTGGAGCAGAGGGCATCGGGTAAAAAAAAGTAGTGGAACAGAAGGCAAAAGGGGCACAAAAACAAGGTAAAAACGAGTAGCACAGAGGGCAGAAGGGCACACAAAAAAACGAGTGGAACAGAGGGCAGAAGGACACAGGAAACGAGTGGAACAGAAGGCAGAAGGGCACAGAAAAAGATGAAAAACAAGTGACACAGAGGGCAGAAGGGCACAAAAAAACAAGTGGAACAGAGGGCGGAAGGGCACAAAAAACGAGTGGAACAGAAACCAAAAGAGGCACAAAAACAAGGGAAAAACGAGTGGCACAGAAGGCAAAAAGGGCACAGAAATACTGGAAAAACAAGTGGCACAGAGGCAAAATACAGAATATAGAAATACAGGGGCAGCTAAGAACAGAAGGCAGAACGGGCAGAGAGGCACGGGGCAGCTAGGGGAACAGAAGGGAAAACCGGGCAGGGACACGGGGGCAGCAAGGGGTACAAAAGGAAAGACTGGGCAGAGAGAGCACGGGGACAGGGAGGGGAACAGAGGGAAGAAAAAGGGGCACGGACCACGTACAGGCAGTGGGGAAGACAGACAACAGCAGTCAGAGACACAACAATGACAATACAGGCAATACAATAAAAGCAATAAAGTGGAGGATGAACAAACCTACCTACGGCCTTCCACTGGCCACCAGGGAAGAGGAGCAGGTGGTAGCCTGTGGGTGGTTGAGGGCCTCAAACTTCGTCAGCAGCAGCAGCTGGGGCAGGGAGACGCAGGCGGTGCTGTGCGGAGGGGGAGTGACCTACCTTGTAGGGGCAAGGGTCGCTTGACACACACCAGCATTTCTCAATAAATACCCCTCTCGCCATTCCACATAGCTGAGTAATAGGCCTCAGATTCTTGATTTACCTTCAAACAGAAATTGAAAATTCTTCCTTCTAGCTGTTGATGAGGTAGTCCCGCAGCTCCTGCACTTGGTTATTTCATCCTATTCATGACTCTGAGTAACCCCATCCCAGAATAGTCATCGTGACTTAGGCAAGACAGATGTGTAGTGCACTGCTGTTGAAGAACAAGTAGAAACACAGAATTGCAGTATTTTGCATAGGTTTTTGTTTGTCAACTAAAGTGACTGTTCTGGTCTCTGAAGAACCAGAACAAATTAGAGGACCCTGCAAATAAATCTGGCTAAGTATAAAAGGGCCAATCAACTCCAGGGAAAAGAATGATCACCCATCACTCAAGCCCTAAACATTGCAAATCCATCATATAAAGAAAGTTTCCATATTACAGTTTAGCACATTCACTGTTAGCCACCATATGAATCATCAATCATCACTCACAATTACTTGATATTCAGATCACTCATTGGTGCTATGGTCACCTGTTCCAATCCAAGCACAGTTTTAGGTACACTATCTCCCCTTTAATGCAAGAAACATCTTGTAAATCAAACAAATGTATTGGGAAGCCATCCTAGATGATGAAAAAAAAGCATCATAGGAGTGGATTGTACAGGTTAATTAATTTTTGGTAAGTAAGTTCCCAAAGGCTAATCACCTCCAGATAGATCATGATCACCCATCACTCAGGCCCCAAATATTGCAAAGCAATCATCTCAAGGAAGTTTTCACATTACAGTTCAACATACCCTCACTCACTGTCAACTACCACATGATGAACCATCAATCATGATCAGTCACACAATCACTCACTCACTGTCACAATAGTTGTTGCTACCTCTTCCAATCCAAACATGGGAAGTTTGGTATTAGGTATCCTTCTTTGATGTAGGCAACACATTGGAATTCGGTATTAGCACTCTTGTAAATCAGCGATCTTCTGTGGTAGGCCTGCTAGTGGTAAGTGTTGCACAAAAGGGATAGGCAAAAGGCATGCAATGGGGGTTATCTCCAACGTCATGAAGGAATTGTGTGTTTTCTTCAATGCACACTGGCCAAACTACAATTAGCAATATACGTGACAAAACAATTTGTAGAGCAGCATAAATCTGACACAAAAAGAATAATGTTCCACTAGCTACTCTTTTTTTGTTGCAAAGATAGAAGGTAAAAAAAAATAGCTAAAAGGTTCAATAGAGGCCCTGGCGTACTTAGGCCAGGAAGTAGAGTTAGTCCTCAAATAAAGGTGGTTCACCCAGAAAAGTATCACCTTACTCCTCCTCCTGTGCTGTTTCATCAACGGTGTAATTGTGTGGTATAAAATGTTGGTTCATTTGATCATTGTCAATTTCTCCACGATTTGAGGCTAGAGACTAGTCCTTCTCACTGTAACAACTGCACCAGCTGCACTGAATATATGCTCAGCAGATAGCCTGGCTACAGGACAAGCCAGTTACTTTATTCCCAGCCTGATAAGATCTGACCATTGCCCATTGGTGCATCTTCCCATACTAATACATCAATGGATTTTGGTCCACATAGACCTCTTTTGGATCTTGCAGATACTTCTGGTCCATCCTGTGGAAGGTCATTGGTGCTGCCACATTTTCAACTTCTTTTGCAATCTCCTCTGCAATGGAATAAAACCCTGGGGATTGAAATCAATACAATGCAGAGGTTGAGGCTGGTATTCCTGTTGCTGTTGTTGTGGGTGTTCTGGTTGATGGTGTTTGCTGCAGTGAGACAAGACTGCCCTCTTTGGAGGTTGAAGGCAGCACCCCAGAAATGTGGGGTGGGAATTTCAGTTTCACCCATTCTTTTTCCAGGTCCCCAATTTGCTCTACAATCTAACTCCAGGAATTTTGAAACATTCCCTTCAGAGAAAGGAATGAAAGTGGGCAAAAAATGGGTACCATGGCTCAAGTAGGGTGGCACAGATGCACTCTTTGGATGTTATGTAGCAGCCTTATATTACAAGCCAAGCAAAGGATTAAGCTCTCAACCAAGGCATGTGTGTCTGTGTTTTCATTCACACCTGTGGGTGCAATTTTTCAGACACTTTCTTTACCTAGTCCTGTCGGAGATGCAACAACGGGATAGCTTGGCGCATCGTAATGTCCTACTTGTCAGCTTCCCATGTGAAAAGTTCAAAAGGGAGTAGAATGTATGTCAGGCATTTGACTAGCCCCACTTGTGTGCATCCATGGTCATAGCGTTCCCAACGTCATCCACTCCTCTTAGAAAGACATAGTCATTGATCTGTTTGTACTGCTCAAAGAGACGTTAAAACATCTAATAGGTTGATTTCCACTGTGTTCACTCCCTCTTTATCAGGGCATTAACTGGTGCTCTGTTATTACGCTGAACAATCTGCAACTGCTTCCAGGTTTTTAAAGAATTTCTGAAATGAGTGCAAATGAGAGCATATTCTTTTGCAGGTGGTCAGCATTTACCTGACTGTCTTCTTTTTTGAGAAATTCTTGCACCACCAGGTTGATGCAATTGACCAGACACATGACCCTGAATTAGACGCCATCTGACATGGCCGTAACTATGTTACTGCCATTGTCTGTGGAACCAAATCTAATTTTAATACCTCTGGATCATAGTCATTCATACAAAATGCTGTAAAATTCCTCGAAGATGTTTACAACTGTATGCGATTTCTCCATGGTGAACATGGCCACTGTTTCATGGTGCAGAACGTTCTTAAAACTTTTTTCAAGGCAAGAACTGAGGATATCTTTTGCTTTACCCCCGCAAAGAGATCAGGTGTGCAGTGATGCACATGTAATAAGTCGCCTGTCAACTGGTCCACATGTCTGTCATCAGGTGGATGGTGTGAACAACACTTTGCTGCAAAGCTTGTCTAGTCAACTGCAGCAAATTATGATGCAGCACTGGAACAGTAGCCCTGCCAAAATAGGTCCAACTTAGTACTTTCCACTTCGGGCAGATGGCTGCCACAAATTCAAGAATCCCACTCCTTCCACAAAAGAAAAAGGGAGGAGGTCCAGCGCTAACATTTGCGCCACCTTCGCATTGTACAAACATATAGTTGCGTGGTTCCGCTCGTAGGGCCCCTCTTGCATAAACTTGTCCATAAGAGTAGCCTGGCTTTTCTTCTTTTCCTTGGCCACTGACATAGGCTTCTGCCGAGACATAGATAGGGGTGGTAGACTCAATGTATGTTGTGATGGGGCAGTCACTGTATCCCTTAGTGTCTCAATCTCACTCTGAGTCTTATGCCATTGTGAAGTCACTGATGCAGGTGATTCTGCTGTCACACTGTTGGGGACAGGGCTGCTTTGCAAGAAAATGCCACACTCTTCTTCCTCAAGATAATCTCAAACCTTGATTGGACTTATAGCTGATGTTACCCGGCTCTCCTGACCATCACAACCATGTTCAGCAATTTATTTAAGGTGTTCCTCCCTCTTGACTGGTGTATTTTCATATGGGTCATTTGACCTCCAGTACCACAATGTGTACAAGGCTTACCTCGATTAACTTTAGTGTTGCAAATGCTGCATACTGCAATGTGCTCCCCATCTTTGCTAACAACAAAAAAGACCCAAGCTGGGAGAAGTTCATTTTTACGGTGCCATAACCAATGCCTTATTAAGAACTGGAGGTAGGTGGGCATGTTGTCAATTGCCGCTCTGCTTCTCCTGAAGGAGGGGTTGGTGCCGGTCTCAGCTGGGGCTTTGCAAATATGGGAGCCGGTGGCAGCTGCTGTCCACTTTTCTCTGTTTAATGAAACAATTGTATACTCCTTTAGTTTATACAAATTCTGGGAGTAGGTTACCCATCTCCTCAACAGACTGTATTCCAAGTAACTTTTGTGAGTACTGTTCTTTTCCTTCAACATACTCCTCTTGTTCCTGGTTGTCTGTTGTAAAGAGCAACTGATGGGTCTCTGCTCAAGCCCTCAGGGCTTTTTGGAGCTCCATCTTCTTGATGCTCTTTTTAGTGGGTGACACATACAAAAAGAACAACTGATGGACAGAATGCAGAACAATGTCATACATTCACCCCAGTACAGAGACCTGGGCCATAATCCATACTTTTTTTGCTCACCATGCCATTTCAGTTTGAACCTAGCCATATGCAAATCAGTCTTGACCATGTGCCCAATATAAGTGAGCTAAAGAACGATGATGGATTCAACCCAGATCTGTGACTGGGGGTTGGTTTCTGAAAAGTTTCAGCGCTCCGTCCATCATCTCCTTGTGTTTTCTTTAGAATGCCAACATTTTGGTCTTATCTTGTGTAGCATCTAGAAGACCATCTTCAGGACTAAAGGTTCATATGTAGTCTGAAAACTCCTATATCTAATAATAAATCCAAAGACTCTGCATGAAAAAAAAGATACACACCCAGAGTGAAAAGTCAAAAATGAATTTATTTTACAGTGAATAAGTAAGAATGGATAGATTATTTAGTAAAGATGCTGTTGAAGCTCACTAAGAAATTTTAGGACGTAAATTGCCTTACATATTTGTAGTAAAAGTTGGGTAAATATGCGTATATAAATCACAGTTAAAATGAGTCTAATTGGCACATCTTCTATTCTTAATTGAAGAACTTAACAGACATACAGTGTGATTAATTTACAAGTAAACTGTGTATGGAACTGAAGATAATACTCACTGGTATTTAGACGGCGTTTTATTTGGATCACCAAACAGTGATCAGTCAATAGAAGATAACATTATCTGCCACATTATATTAGGAAAAGATTGCCATAATATTGCCCATATATGGTTATCTTAGTAAAGTTATTCGCTTTCTAATTATTGATGAATCTACTCTTGCATAAGTAAGAAAAACACTAGACATCAAGCAGTATGGATGTAGTGTGATGACAATACTAATATCAGACAAAATATCAAGCACTTCATTGCAGGCAACCATTGGTATTTGGCGAGTACGGAAATGATATGTAATGTTAAGAAAGGTTTGCCTTACTGTAAGCAATGAAGAATTGCTTTCGGAAGTCTTAAAGGAATTATCACAGTAGAATTACCGGTGAGTCAACACTTGCACTAAAGGAAAACCAATAAAAGGAAAATAACATATTTGCTTAGCACAGCGGCCATCAAATGTATTAAGCGGTCCTAATCTACTTGCTTGACGATTTCTCTTAACCTGTTAACAATCAGTGTTCTAATCAAACAGAAAAGATGATTTGAAGTTTGACACTGGAAGTATACATATACTTCCAGGTGTCATAACATTGTAATGGTTCTAAAAATACCAGGATTGAGGCGGCCATCTTTGAAGTAAATCGAGAGAGATGCCCTAATCGAATCTGAGTGTTACTTCACAGTTGCACAACAAATGCACAAAAAAATGGTATTGTAGATCAGGAATGAATAAAGCGCAACATAATGGGTGGGCAAAAAATAATAAAAAACTCCCAACAGTCGATCTAAAGTTAAATACAAAAATAGGCAGCCATCTTGAATGGTACAATCATCACCAAATTAAGAGATTTATACAAATGTCTGGAAAAATGAATGCAGGTATGTGTCTAACTAACCTTGGGCCTTAAAATCCACTCCACTCACAGAGCTTGCGTATTGTTTGCTATTTCGGGTTCCTCATAGAATGCACAGTTACCGAAAACTCTGTGTTCCGCAGCGGAGCAGAGTTTTTTCTTGTTTGCACTTTCAAAATGTGTTCTCGCACAGTAGTGACTTAACGGGATCCCTGCGTTCACCAACGAGATTTCCTATCTGTTCGCGTGCACCACAAGATTTCGTAGCCGGCCGCACAGTCCCGCGAGAGTGTGCTATCGTGAACACGTCATTCGGACCTGCCATCAGACCTTCGGCAGAAGTTCCGTGAAGATCGCGATGCCGAACACGCAGAATTTGCAATCTGGAGAAGAATATCTCTCGAACAGCATACAACTTTTTCCAATATGATGATTTGAATGAATAAAACTCCTGTGATTGACATTTCGCTGTACATTTTTGTGCAAGGAGTCCTTTTTCTTTTTTTATTTTGTTTTAGGAGGAAGGAAGTGCCTCGGAGTCTCCAACTTCCTGTTCCTGTTCTGCAGGGTCCTCCCAGTGCGTTGTCCATGTCCTGTTCACTTTTCATTTGGATTTGGAGCTGGAAGGTTCACTCTTTGTGCCTTCTGCTTCATATATCATTGGATTTGAGGACTTTGGATTTGAGATTTTACAAGTAAGTTTGACAATTGGTGTTGTTTGTTTGATTGGGACATTGCACCTACATTTCTTTTGTACTTTTCATCATTTTTTTAAAATGCATTGTTGTGGGTGGCCTGTAGTTTCAGTAGGGGCCTAGTTGTTTGTCTTCATATATCATTTTTCTACTAGTTTTGTTTTATAAAGGAAACATGTTGCAAAGTTCAATACATTTTCTCCAACATTTGCAATCAATTTGCAATATATATTTAACTCACTAGCCCAGTAGTCTGGCCCAATAAATAGGCCTTCCAGCCAGTAGGCCCAGAGCTAATGACGAGTGTATGAAACAACTATTTCTGTGGTGTCTGTTGAATGTAAACATAATTTAGGGCATGGATGGCGTTGGATTGAATTGCAAAATGTGTTTTTTTGGGGTATTTCACTTTTTTGGTTTGTGTTAAATAAATGCCTTTGTTGGATGTGTGTGTGTGGTTTGGTTGTTGTGTAACTTGCAAACCTTTTTTTGCCTGTGGATTTTCGTTTTTGCAATTTTTCATTAAAGCTGTGTTGTTTAGCATGGCTCCTTTTTCTGGCCATATAGGCCTGCTTGAGTTCATTGTTTTCCAGGTCTCATGCTTGTTGTGACTTTGAGTGACCATGTGGCTGGTGGCCATTCTGTGATGATAGTTTAGTAGTGTGCTGCTTTTGCCATATAGGCCTGCATGTCTTTCCTTTGTTCCTCTTGGCTTATGCTTGTTGTTGTGGCCTGGCCATGTGGCTGTCAGCCATTTTGTGAAGCCAGGCAGTGTGCTTTTGCTATCGGCCTACATTGTCTGTCTTCCCCTTCTTGTTGTTGTGGGTAGCCTGGCCACATGGCTGGTGGCCATTTTGTTGAGCCAACCCGTGTGCTTTTGCCATAGGCCTGCAAGCTTGTGGCCTAGTCTACCAATAGGCCTTTCAGCTGGTAGGCCTAGAGCTACACCTGGGTGCATGAAACAACTGTTTCTGTGGTTTCTGTTGGATTTAAACATCAGGTAGGGCATGGATGGCATTGTATTGAATTGCAAAATGTCTTTTTTGGGGATATTTTACTTTTTTAATGTGTGTTAAATAAATGCCTTTGTTGGATGTGTGTGTGTGGTGTGGTTGTTGTGTAACTTGCAAACTTTTTTTAGCCCTGCTGATTTTCATTTTGCAATTGCGCATTAAAGCTGTGTTGTTTAGCATGCCTCCTCTGTCTGGCCATAGAGGCCTGCTTGAGTTCATTGTTTTCCATGCCTCCTGCTTGTTGTGACTGTGAGTGACCATGTGGCTGGTGGCCATTTTGTGATGATAGTTTAGTAGTGTGCTGCTTTTGCCATGTAGGCCTGCATGTCTTTCCTTTGTTCCTCTTGGCTTATGCTTCTTGTTGTTGTGGCCTAGCCATGTGGCTGGCGGCCATTTTGGGAAGCCAGGCAGTGTGCTTTTGCCATAGGCCTGCATTGTCTGTCTTCCCTTTCTTGTTGTTGTGGGTGGCCTGGCCATGTGGCTGGTGGCCATTTTGTGGAGCCAGCTAGTGTGCTTTTGCCATAGGCCTGCAAGCTCATGGCCTAGCCTGCCATTAAGCCGTTCAGCCAGTAGGCCAAGAGCTACTCATGGGTGCATGAAACAACTGTTTCTGTGGTGTCTGTTGAATTTAAACATCATTTAGGGCATGGATGGCATTGGATTGAATTGCAAATTGTGTTTTTTGGGGGTATTTCACTTTTTTTGATGTGTGCTAAATAAATGCCTTTGTTGGATGTATGTGTGGTGGGGTTGTACTTGTGTTGTGTAACTTTCTAACCTTTTTTAGCCCTGTGGATTTTCGTTTTTTATGTTTGCATTAAAGCTGTGTTGTTTACCAAGCATGACTCCTTTGTCTGGCCATAATATAGGAGGCCTGCTTGAGTTCATTGTTTTCCAGGCCTCCTGCTTGTTGTGACTGTCAATGACCATGTGGCTGGTGGCCATTTTGAGGCAGTAGTTTAGTAGTCTGCTGCTTTTGCCATATAGGCCTGCATGTCTTTCCTCTGTTCCTCTTGGCTTACTGCTTCCATCACCTTTGCCAGCTACAGCTCCCTGAATGATGTTATGCTCGAATTAATGCCAAACAGGTTCCACTTCCATTACATTTGTATTTTTGTTTTTGATCTTCTTCTTTCCTTTCCTTCCTGAGTGTACACAATATAACATGAACGCCCTTGTTGTCAAAGTCTCTCAAAAGGCTATACTATTGTTATGTTTTTTAATAACTGAGTCAATAAAATTGTATTATATAACACTAACAAGTGTGACCACCACACACCAAGTTATATATTACATTTGTTTGTTCGTACTAGTTGTAATTGAACCACAACAACAAATGCAACATTTCACTGATGTTCTTCTGGCTTCTTTGCTTTTAGGTGCATAAAAGACTGAGGAGAGGTGCTATCATCACCCATTGTACTGCCAGACAGAAGTCCTGCTGCTCACAACGTCACGTGGCGTGTGACCACAGACATCTCTGCAACTTGTGCAACTGCGTCCTGCTGACATCTGAAAAAGATGGCCCCAAAGAAAGGTGCCAGGTCCTCCAGGACCAAGAGAGTTGCCAGTGAAAAGAAGGAACAGAAGAAGGAAGAAGTGGCACTTACCAAGACTGGTGTGCCGCCCAGGATGCTTTTTGGGAAACAAAAAATTAAGCCTGCACCAGCTGTGTCATCGGAGAAAGCTGGGAGCAGCACCTCTGCATCAGTGTGCCCACCCCAACAACCTAGGCCCAAACCCATGAGTGTCGCAGAGGCAGCCAGTCTAATCGCGAAAACGCCAACGAGCAGTGATGTTAAAATTGACTTATCGTTATCGCAAAGTAGTACCCAATCAACGCAGGAGGAAACTCAACAGATAAGTGGACAACAACAGCCGCAACAACTGCCGCAATCACTGCCCACAATAGTAGTTGTTCCTCCCGAAGTAGGGTCAGTGCACGAAATCAAGCTTCCTGCAGAGTATGACGAAGAGCAAGCCACTCTTTCAGAAGATCGATTGTCTTCCAGATCCCCAGCAAAGAAAAGGAGGGTTAGTCCATCAACTTCTTCTTCAAGCCCCCCTTCTGATGATCTAGATGCTACTTGGAAGCCACTAGCTCAGTCTGAGAGTGAGACACACCACAAGACAAGGCTAGGGAAAAGGAAGTTCCAGAAAACCTTAGAGATATGGAGGTCAGTCATCATGGGCATTAGTCCCGTCCCAGTGGAGACTGACATTACCCCATTCCAAATTGCTGTGGGGGATGTGGCATGGATACCACCAACACAGGTACCACCAACACCACCTCCAGCTTCCATATTTGTATTTGCAAATTCCCGGCAGGGGCCTACATCCAGCACAACCGCCTCCTCAGTAGGTAGTGGTACTGCACAGAGTAAAATTCCAGGCACACCCTCCTGTTCATCTGGCATTGCAAGTGGCATCTCCAGCCGCACAAGAAAGTTCAGCTCCCCAGATTGGAACTTCTTTTCAGTTTGCAGTAAGGAGGAGAAAGTTGCTATATGTTCAATTTGTCGACAAGGTGTTAGTCGGGGTAAGCTTGGTACAAACTGATCCAGTGGGAGGAGTACCTTAGTGGCCAATATACTACACCCATTGCTGTAGTTGGGGATGAAGAAGTAGAAGAAGAAATGGAAGGTGAACAAGGGGGAGACATTTTCTCTGGTACACAAGGTAGCCCTGTCCCCAGCGGTGTAGTGGTACCACTACTGCCCACATCGTCATCAGCCTCAGCAACATCTCAGTGGTACCGTAGTAAGAGTCAGGCTGAGACACCAAGGCAACAGAGTGCCACAATGACAAAAAGTGTGGTGTTGAGCCTAACAGCATCTGGGTTCAAGAAGTCACCTGCATCAGCGGCACCAACAAGGAAAAAAATCCAGCCTACCATTCTCAGCATGTTTAGATCGGAGGTGCAGTACAAAAGCAACCACCCAACAGCACGTTTGTACAATGCAAAGCTGGCTAAAATGTTAGCGTTGGACCTTCTCCCTTTTTCTTTTGTGGAAGGGGTGGGTTTTCTGGAATTTGTGACAGTCCTCTGCCCAAAATGGAAGGTTCCCTGCCGGTCCTATTTCGCTGGAGTTGCTGTTCCAGCACTACATCACAACGTGCTGGAATTGCTTGGAAAAGCTTTGCAGCAGAGTGCTGTTCACCATATCCACCTGACAACAGTCATGTGGACCAGTTGCCAAGCCACTGATTACATGTGCATAACTGCACACTGGATCTCTTTTGTGGGGGTTAGAGAAAAGATATCTGCAACAGGTGTTGTTGACACTGCTGAGATTTTTAATGCCACTCGTAAACATGCAACTGTAACCATGATTGCCATGGAGAAATCTCATACTGCTGCAAACATTTTGGAAGAGTTTAACAGCAAGGTCTTTGAATGGCTGCACCCAAGAGGGCTTAGCATTGGTTTTGTTGCCACTGACAATGGCAGTAATATAGTTACGGGGGTAACAAGAATGAATGCATCATCATCATCAGTGATTTGGTACATGTGGGGAGTACACTTTATATATTAAATAATGGTCGGATCAGTAGGGAAAGAACAGGAGACTGTGAAAGTGAAGTGGAGAAGGAGGTCAGGCTGCCAGTATTGACTTTTAAGAGGTAATTGGGTTGCAATTGCTTAGTTCTGTTTGGGACAAGGTGCAGTGAGGTTGTGTTGAGTGACTGGGGTTATAAGGGGATTGATAAAGGGTAGGTAGGTCTATTGCTATATAGGGGGTTTCATGATGGGGCTGGGCATTAGTTTTGGTGATATTTGAAACATAGATGAATTTTAGATGGGAGGGATGAGGATGTAATCGTAAGGGTAAATCTAAGTTTGAATATTGGGATGTTGTTTCACGATGTGCTGGGGGCAGTGAGGGTGGGTAGTGTAGGTTGGAGGTTTTATGTTAGGATGTACTGTGTTGCAAGTAGTATGATGTTAAGCTGTGGTTTCTATTTCATTCCAGTAACCCCTGAAGAACAGCCGGCAGGCTCGAAATGAATTGCGTAACTAAATGAGTCTAATTTTGAAGTACAGTTGACCTCAATTGCCGCTGTGAAAAAACCTGGATGGGCAGCAGGAGTCATTTGACACTGTTGAATAAAGAATTCAAGGCCAACATTAATGTCTCCGTGATGACGTAATAAGCAGGAAGATTGTTGCCAGGAGTCATGAATACAGATGAATTTGGATATTTTGGAAAATATGGTCAATTGAGTACGATTGTTGAGGGTTCATTCCCCATTCTGCTGTGCGACAGTTTGTGTGTGACGACGTGCTCTTTGGCATAAGTAATATAGTTAGGGCCTTGTATGATGGTGGCTATTTCAGGGTCCT
Source organism: Lissotriton helveticus (assembly GCF_964261635.1). NCBI lineage: Eukaryota > Metazoa > Chordata > Amphibia > Caudata > Salamandridae > Lissotriton > Lissotriton helveticus. Next base: position 863,831,067 of record NC_136057.1, on the reverse strand, counting down.
GTGTTTGGCGCACTGCAATAACATTATTGTTCAAGACTTTCTGAAAAAAGAAGACTGAGTCAGCAACTTCATGACCACCTGCAGAAGAATTTGAACACATTTCAGCCAATCTTTTAAAGAACAGAAGCAGCTGAGGATCATTCAATGAGTGCATAGAGTGCCAGTCAAAGCACTCATCCAGGAGATGCCAACACATTGGAATGCAACATAGTACATGCTTGAACGTCTCTTTGAGCAGTTCAGACCAAATAATGACTTTGTTATGCAAAAACTCGGGGATGCTACTGTGAAATGCATGACCGTTGAGATGGACCAATGGGGCCAAGTTAATTGCCTAACAGAGATGCTACTTCCTTTCGGGTTCTTCACATGTGAAGGCAGCAAGAAGGACTGTAACAACAGCTGAAGGCGGAATCTGACACGTATGCAGGTGAAGAGGAAAAAAATGAAGAATATAAGTTGGTGGAGAGATTAGGTAAAAATACAAGGGTGCAAACTATGATTGTGTCAGACAAACATTACATTTCTGCCACAATTCTGGATCCACGGTACAAATCAGTACTGAACACTAAGACATTAATTCCTTTTTCAGAAGTGGATGTTGCGAAGTACAAAACTTGGATAGCTGAGGTAGACAGTGACTTTGAAAAATAATGTCTGATAAATAAAGGCCCACTACTCCAGCCCACAACAAGTACTGCTGGACATCCGGCGTCAAGTTCAACTTTTATGCCTGAGGGCAGTGCATTTGTTACACAGCAGTTACCAACACTATCAACAACAGCAAGAACAGGATCATCAGCCCCAGTATTTCGGCACAGGATCGGTATCTACAGCAAGGTCTTGTTAGGTCCAGTGCTGATGCAAAGGCAAAAGAGGCCCAGCAAAGTGCAGCACCCCTGAGCAATGAGCGGTGGTCCAGGCCTATCTGGATGACCCAACAGAGGTCTACATTGATCAAAACCAATTGGTGTATTGGTATGTCAAGAAGCACCAATGGCCAGTCCTCAGCACGCTTGCGCTAAACTATCTGGTTTGCCCTGTCGCAATGGTCTCTTCTGAGCGTGTTTTAAGTGCCGCTAGTGCCATTGTAACAGTGAAAAGGGCCAGCCTCTCACCCAAAAATGTGGAGAGGTTAACCATGATCAAAATGAATCAGCAATTTATACCACCAGATTACAAAATACAAGGATCACAGCAGGAAGATCAGGACAGCGACTTGGGTGACGGAAGTAGTGTGTTAGATGACCTACTTCTGGTTGAACCACCAGAGTTTGAGGACAAGCCTTACTTCCCTGACAACTAGGCTTTCAACTCATTACTTTCTTTCTTCCTTATTTATTTGTATTATTTTTGTGTGTCTCTGTCTTTCTGGTTCAAATCACAACAAATCCATCACCACCGTCTTCTTTTTTTGCCCTATTGGAGTTTCAGCTGTGTGCATTTAAATCCACTCCTCCGAATCATGCTCAATTCTCCTGACTCACCCTAAGTCCATTTCCCTCAAGCCAGATATTGGATGGGGAATAGTACAAAAAATGTTGCCTCGTCGAGTCCCTTCAAAAGAAGTGGAACATGATGACTATAGCTATCCTCCATTCCAAGCCGAGAGGGACTGCCCCTTAACTTAAGATGAGATGGAACAGGTAATGATGGCATCCATTGGACGCTGACTCTGAGTGATTGGTATTTGTGTTGTTGATGTTTTTTGTGCATGAAGTGAAGTCAAAGTGTACTAATATTTAATCTACACACTGAAAGTGACTCAAGTCAATGTTTCCTTTCTTAGTGTTTAATGACAACAAAATTGTACTTCTACTGCAGGCCGATCCATTGCATTTTTGAATATGGAATCTGGACTCACTCGGTACACTAAATACTGAGTTGGACAACACCATGATGATGACTACATAGTATCTTTGCAGTCAGTCAGTTGGATCAGAGATGATTGATGGAATATCTCAGGGCGTTTCAAATCACGAAGTGGCATAAAAAGTAAAAAAGTCAACAACAACCACAGCAGACCTATATGTCTGTGAAGTAGTGGTGGAGTCGAGTAGTCACAAGTGTAGTAGTGGTATGACTGACAGCCGTGCATTGATTTAGTTACTTACTGTGGAAAATGCTATGTTGCTGTATAAGTGTGCTCTGTGACTGTTTGCCTCAATCGAAATCTAGGCTAAGTGGAGGTTGGGTCAGCGCTGTGGGCCTGTTGCTGTTATAGGTTAATGCTGGAAACAAAACATACAACAGAATAGACATGATTTAGCCATGCCGTCTCTGAAAGTGTTTGCACTCCTCCGTAATTCATGCTTTTTTTCTCCTTGATTTTTCAATATCCCTTTGTTTTTACATCTACACTTACAAGCCAGCCTTTACCCTGTGCTAAACAGAGAAAAACAACTCACAATCACCTACCAATCCGCATCCGTCAGGCAGGCAGTAGCAACCAAGATTGACAGACGCATCATCCATGAAAGGGAGGACTAAGAGGAATGCCGAGATGCAACTCCGTAATTTGACCAGGATAACATACAGTAACTTTAGTATCATTCATTATCTTTTGAATCATTTAATTTATTTTTTCTAATAATTTGATTTATTTTTTCTCTCCAATCATCACGAGTGTGTGTTTGTTGTTGTTGTTATTATGTTTGCTCTTTGCTTAGTTAGAATTATTCCCTACAGATATTTTTAAATTTTCTTTGCTAGCTTTAAAAAATAATCCAGTACAACAGAACATAAAATGTATGTAATTTGGGTCTGTCTGAGGGCAGACAGACAAGGCAACTACCATAATAGTAATTAATAATATACTGCTGCCCCGTACAGTCTACTAGTCCAATTAGTAAGTACTACTTATTATCAACAAGAATCAAGTCATCATCATGCATGCATTTCCTTGTTCTCCCTTAACAGATATATGATAGTTGTCCTCTAAGATTGTGTGTGTTCAGTTGTTGTTGTCCATGTGCAGTGTTTGTCTTTGTAAAACCTTTCCCTCAAATACCCCTTCCCAGCCATTCATGAAATCCTAACCCTCTTCCCCCAGGCAGTGTGATTTATATTGAGGTGTGACAGAATTACATTTACACCAATAATTGATCACACACTTGCTGGGGCGGATGTGGTAAAAGCAGCACTAATTGAGTTTCAATCAAGGCCGGGTGAGGATATTCTTATTCTGCTTGCAAATGCCCATCCATGCTCAGTATATTTGCAAGTCAACTATTTCCAAAGGAACATAATCCATAATAATTAATTGCCGGCATCGATAGGATTCATCATCCTCCTCCTAAGTTACAGCACTAAAGGCTATGCTTGGATCGAGTGACTCGAGTCAACTACAGTTGGTAACTTGTACTTGGCTATCCCTGCCACCTTTATGTTTTATTTTACTTAGCATTGCTAATAATCATCATTATTATGGTTTCTTGTTTGGCGGTCTTCTTGTGTACTGTACTGTACTTAACTTTGTTCTACTACTCCTTCAATAGTCTTTCTGAGGCGACTGTCTCGTTTTCTTTTTTTGCAAATGCTGTTAATGCTAGTGACTGTCTACTGTACTACCACCACAAGCATGGCATCTTAGGAAACCAAACCATCATCACCATGTAGCCATCGCTGTGCCTAACTTTAAACAACAATCGCAGGTAAGAGAAGAAGTTTGGGGAGGCATAATTCATAATCAAAATTAATTAATTAATTTACACGCCCACACCTTTGAGCCAGTTGCAGACGGCATAGACTAGGAGGAGAGACTGACAGTACTAGTAGGACAAGTCGCTCAGCGAGGGAACGACATCTATCTGCTCATGTGTTACAAAATCGGCAGAATATTTAAATCAAAATCTGGCCTGCAGCAGCAAAGCAAGGAAACCGTGTTACGTAAAAGATAAAAAAGTAACCCCCTACAAAGCATTTACATTGTATGTAAAGTTTAAGTATAAATATAATTTAATCCCCTAACAAAATAACTTAATTTAAAACATTCCACAACACCAACCCCCCCTCTCTCTAACCCCAACCAATGTCCAAAAATATAAAGAGTCCAACCAATGTCCGCTAAATAGAATTCTAAAATAAAATTGCCCATAAATATATAACTTTTCCCCAACGTAGTCAATTGCACACCCACCAAAAAAAGGATTATAAAAGGGGCAATCTAACCGAATCTTCTCTATCGCCATGCTAATAGTCTACGGTTAATCACCAGGACTTCCTGTACCTGTTCCTCTAGGCGCACCATTCGGAGGAGCATGTTTTGCCTAAAAGCTTGACAAATGCATCCACAGGGGGCAGCAGTGCTGGATGAAGTGCGGCGGGCAGCTGCCAGACCGCAGTGCCGTACCACTTGAGGGGCCTGGCTGGGGCCCTGGGCATTGGAGGAGTCTGCAGCTGCTGCCACCTCTTCCTCCTCCTCTGCCAGAGCCACCAGCTGCCAATATTAATTTGCAGATTGCCTCAAGCTTCTGGCGCCGGGTCATGGCTGCCAACTCCTTCCTGTCTGGTTTTGCTTTTGGTTGGGAAAGAGTAGCTATATCAAAAAAGAAAAAGTACTATTGTAACCAATACTGTTAGCAAAACAGAAACACAACATTAATTCTACACATAGTGGCACAGTAGCACTAGCAAGCACAGTACATAACATTTTTGTATCTAAAGACTTGAGTACACCAGTATTCTTTTTCTCTCTTGTTTAGCTAAATTAAGTAACCTTGTTGTAGCCGGCTTGCTAGCTCAGTCAGCTTGCGCCTAAGACAAACATACTTGTGATGCTGAATCTCATAATTTTTATTTACTACTGTCTACAGGTGGGGAAGCTGACTACACAATCATCTTATTTTTTCTAATATGGGTGGCACTGGCCATACTCTGTTACATCAAGGGCAGCTGCTCAATTTCACGTTCACCCTGCCCTGACTACTACAACAATTCAGATGATATCTGATCCAAATGATCATTGCTTATGTATATGGGATGACATGAGGTACATTGTTTTGATTGATTGTGTAACCATGCAGCCAATAGGCCACCCATGGCAGGATGACACAGTCGAAATTAACATATGCAGTGAGTGGGCCTCGGATTCAGAGGGTGGTGCTTGACAACATACATACAGAATATATAGGCTGTGGTCGCAAACTACTGTAAGTCAAGGGAGTATTCTGAAAATACAACTTCTATTCTCCTTGGCTTTGCTACTCTGGCACAGTTTATTTCCTTTTACATTCTCTTCAAAGACTCCATCCAGGCATCCATCCATTCAAAGTAAACATATCTATCATTCTTCTTAACCTCTCAACAAACCTTAGTTTGTTTCAACAACAACAAGAAAAAATGTTAAACTACCACCCATGGATCATTCCCTCCTTGCTTGCCTTTGAGTTTGACCCATGAAACACCCCAGGGATTCCTGCTATCAGCCATACAGTTTTATCCACCCAGGCAGGCATCTTTTCTTTCACCTTCCACCCATCCTTCAACCACCCATGCATCTGATTCCTATCAGCCACCTATGCATGCATGTGGCACGTATCCTTCTCTGCCAATCTTATATATTATATCTCGCCCATCCTTCTCCTTCCAACCTTCTTTCCCTTTTCGTTCAACCCATCCATCAAGGTTATCTGACTCTTAGTCTTCTGCATACAACATTAGTTACTCAACTACTACTCCCACCGCTAATGCTATTGCTCTAATACTAAGTAAAGGGTGCCTTCTTTAACAGTTGTTCACAACAACTTAGTCTCTCTCAACATACAGTGTAGACCCTTGCAGCGAGTGTATAACTATTGTCAATAAGTAAGGAATATAAGTATAACTTACCACTTACCACTATTGCTGCTGGCTCACCCACCCATGTGGCAGCTGCTGCATCCGCTGCTCCTCCTGGCTGGCATTGCCTGCCCCGCCGCTCGCCCCGGCACTGGTGGTACATCTAGTAAAAACATTAAATTTTTTAGATGCCCTCTACACCCCCTATGTATTCTTATATTTTTACTAGTAAGATTGAAAACATAATTTGTCTCGAAGAAAATGCAAAAATAAATCTTTGATACTGCTCACGTAACTTCATGTGTGGTGGCCCGTAATTGAACAAGTTATTTTGAGGAGAGAGGTCCGCGCCTGCTTTGCTCCGCCCTGGAATTGGCGGACAGGACTTGCACTTCAATAGATATATTATCACTATGCCCCCGCAATTTGGTACCCCCGGGGGGTAATTTGAAAAAAAAACAGACCAGGTTTTTGAAAAACATTTTTGGGGCCTTGGGGGTCTTATGTAGGACCACCTGGGCAGGCCTAGGGGGTCAGGGTGTTTCTACCCCCCCTTTTATACACGTTTGTTTTTCTGATTTCTTGTGCCTAGGTCTACAGCGGTAATTGCAAACACAACAGTGATGGACAGAATGTGGATCAATGTCACACATTCACCCCAGTCCAAAGATCTGGGCCCAAATCCATCGTTTTTCCACTCCACACCACCCTGGGTTAGACAATGGCGATATGCAAATCAGCGCTGACCCTGTGCCCCATGGGAACAGTCCAGTCCGAACTACAATAGCCATGTCCTTCCCAGAACGGAATCAAGCATCCGAGGACCGGCCCGGTTTCGAGGTACCACCTCTCATCAGCCCGGCTAGCTTGACTCCAGTGGTGTGGAGTGCCTGGGACTCACGTCTGAGCATCCCCAGTACACTTAGAGCGGTAATTGCAAACACAACAGTGATGGATTTGGGCCCAGATCTTTGGACTGGGGTGAATGTGTGACATTGATCCACATTCTGTCCATCATTGTTGTGTTTGCAGTTACGGCTCTAAGTGTACTGGGGATGCTCAGACGTGAGTCCCAGGCACTCCACACCACTGGAATCAAGCTAGCCGGGCTGAAGAGAGGTGTTACCTCGAAACCGGGCCGGTCCTCGGATGCTTGTTTCCGTTCTGGGAAGGACATGGCTTTTGTAGTTCGGATTGGACTGTTCCCATGGGGCACAGGGTCAGCGCTGATTTGCATATCGCCATTGTCTAACCCAGGGTGGTGTGGAGTGGAAAAACGATGGATTTGGGCCCAGATCTTTGGACTGGGGTGAATGTGTGACATTGATCCACATTCTGTCCATCATTGTTGTGTTTGCAGTTACCGCTCTAGGTCTACAGAGCACAAGATGGCTGCCAACACTTCCTGGTTTGAAGTTTTGAAAGCCAATGAGCATGCAGCTCGTGCTGATTGGCTGCCACTGTCTGTCAACACTCCAAAACAGAAATTGTTGGCAGCCATCTTGTGCCTTGGTAGACTGAGGCACAAGAAAGCAGAAAAACAAATGTGTAGAACTCAAAAAGGGGACAGAGTAGAAGCACCCTGACCCCCTAGGCCTGCTCAGGGGGTCCCACAAGGTACGCGCACGATGCGCGATTATAGATATATATATTTTTTCTCTTTTGCTTTTCTCAGGAACTACTGGAGGGATTTACCCCATTTAAGCAAAAGCGTGATCTGCGAATCAGACTCTACCATTTTGCCAAATTTCTTGTAATTCCGTTCAGCCGTTCGGGCTGTAGCCGTGTCTAAACGTCCTACAGAAAATAACATGGGGAAAACACGTTTTGGGACCCCCTTTTTTCTTAGCTCCCAGTTGACGAATTCCCCCCCAAAATTTTCAGGGAAGGAGCGGACCATCTTCTTTGAGAAATTCGCGAAGATTCATCAACCGGCGCCAAAGTTATTCCAAATAGAATGTTGTGGATTTCCTATGGAAACTAGGTCCTAACTATATCTACCTACTGTAGGTAATATATATATATATATTACCTACTGGCGGTCGCCAGTAGGTAGTTATAGTTAGGATCTAGTTTCCATAGGAAATCCGCAACATTCTATTGGGAATAACTTTGGCCCTGGTGGACGAATGTTTGCGAATTTCTCAAAGAAGATGGCTCGGTCCGCTGCGCTCATTCTGTGAAAGTTTTGGGGGGATTGGTGAAGTGGGGGCTGAGATAAAAGGGGGTCCCAAAACGTGTTTTTCCCATGTTATTTTCCATAGGACGTTTAGACACGGCTACAGCTCGAACAGCTGAATGGATTTATAAGAAATTTGGTAGAAAGGTAGAGTGTGGGTCGCAGATCACGCTTTTGTTTAAATGGTGTAAATCCATTCAGTAGTTGCTGAGAAAATTAAAGTTGAAATCAGTTATATATCTGTAAGCGAGCACGGGTGCGCGCACCTATGCGGGTGTGCGCGAGCGGGATTGTGATTTGCTGTTTAACGTCTGTCAACATTCGATTCGGAGGAAATTAGGAAGTGTTGTCCTCCATTTTGTTAGTGCGAGTGAATATATAATACAGAACAAAGGGTTAGTACATGGAAAGGGGAGAAGGTAGAGATTGTCTCGCCGGGTAGGTTTTCTCAGGGGGTGCAGTATGGACCCTGAACGCGAAATGATAATTTTTTTTTTGTGAATAAAAGTTGCGGGGTGTGGGCACCCGGTCGCGTACCCCTATTTACAAGACTGTGTAAAACTATAGTGGAGAGAATGCAAAGGGAGCAGGGTGGAGACTGTTTGATTTCGTAGGTTTCTTGAGGGGTTTATTAAGGATGACGAAAGTCTAAAAGTAGCTTTTTTCGCAAATAAGTTACGAGGTGCGCACACTCGGTCGCGCACGGTGATCAAAAAACATAAAGAAAGATCAAGATAAATTACAAGTTTGAGTGTTTAAATGTAAGGTGGCTCTTAAAAGAGCCCTTATGTTAATTGAGTTTTTGCTGAACTTATAAGTAAGTTCCGATGCAGAGTCTCATGTTACAGAGGAAAATTCTATTTCCCTCATCCGTGAAATGAACACCATTGTTGTTGTTGTATATAGAACCCATGTTATATTCTCTGAGGAAAGCAGGAACAGATTTATTTACATGTTTCCTTGCTTTCTCAATCTGTGGACAACGTTCATTGGACCAATTCCATTTTTGTATTTGGCATATATTTGAAAACACCAAGACAGTTCGAGGAAAAAGTGACATCAATTGACGAAAGGTGTCTTTTAGAAGCATTTCTAGACCTACACCTGTTAATGTGCCTAGATCATTCCCACCACAGTGCACAATTATCAGGTTAGGTTCAGGGAGATGCGTAAAAGTTTTCACCAATGGTATCAATTGGTGACATCTTAATCCTCTTTGGCCAATCCACGTAATCTGCACATTTGGTAAGTCAAGGTTAGAAATTCGTCTGTTTGCAGCATATTTTTCACTCCAGTGAATATAACTGTGTCCTACAAGCCAAACCTTCATTTTCAAGGTAGATGCAGTAGTACTCCGATGGGTTCTGGAAGTGGAATGGCAAGTAGATGGTGAAAGTCACGATAAGAAAAGTGTGTGAGGTTTGGTGTTAATGAAAAACTGAACATGATTGGTTAATTGATATACTTCAAGATTGAAGACTACGCTGTATGTTATAGTTTTATTACAAACAAATCTTCTATTGGTCGTGGAAAAAAAAGAAATGTAAAAAACGAGTGGATAGGCAGGTGTGTTTGGAGGGAAATTATCCTTTTTGCTTGGATTTAGAACGTTGAGATATGAACTTTTGACCTGTGCCTTCAGCCAGGTGCAGATTGAGCTGTTACCATGGTAACAGCCAGAGAAGGCAGAGGGTGAAGGGTGACCGTTATGTGACTTTGAAAATATTGAAAGGATAACCAACTGAAATGTTAATTTGAATATGAAATTGTGCGGGAACAAATATGATTGGTTGAAGAGACATATATGAGTGTGTATTGACAGAAAATCTATGCCATTATTCTTTGGTTGCAGTGATAGAAGTATTATTGAGAGCTCCGTTAAACGGCTATCGTTTTACAACTATCATTGTTCTACATCTGATAAAGCATTGGTAAAGGTGAGTGTATAACTGTTTGTTTTATGATGTACCGTTAAATGTGGTTTGATCACTATATTTGATTTTTCTAAGGAAGCACATTTTTGACTTTGATACAGTTTGATATTTTTTCAACTAATGTTCCATTTTATTACATCAATGTTTTGGAACATTGTTTCTTTGTCATTATTAGTTTAAAATTACGATTAATTAATTTGATTAAGGATAGTGGAATTCAGTCATGTTTTTAAGTTATAAGCTACTGTTAGGTCTATGAATTAAATGTTACTTAGAGACGGATCTGCAACGAAATTTGGGGGTGGGGAAGGACGAAAAAAAATGATTTTTTGTAGGGGGACATGAACGTGTAATCAGTAGGTAGAGTAAAGGTGGAGGGGCTCTTACAATGGGTAAAACAAGTGCAAGGCCTAATTAACATTCAAATGGTTCTTTATAGAGATGTGAAACGTTCAGGTGCGGCTCTGTGTGTATCTGGGATGTGTGTTATCTTGGGCTTCCACAGCAGACGCGAGAGGGGGGGAGGGGCAGAAGTTCTGTTAAGTTAATGAGGGTTGTGCGCCGTTTATTCACTTTCTTTCAAGTCTGAATTATAGTTTTGAATGTATTTGTGGTAAACTGAATAAATAGAATATAAAATGTAATGAAATAGACAGAAATTAATAAACATTTGGGAGCGTTTGCACATAATTTGAAAAGTTGGTTGCAGATTAAAAAAAAAGGAATTGGTAGAGTACAGATAATGCAGGTAGAGAGAAAAATAGTTGATTAAATGTGATATTGTCGAAAAAAAGTGGTAATGCTTTAGGTATTTTAAACTTTAAGTTTGAGGAAAAAATTACAGTGTGGTTTGCAGCCGAGGGATGCAGTGGTGGGGGTGGGGTGAGAAGGAGTGGTGTCCCAGTACAATCAAATGAAAAATTGTGACCATGAGGTTGTAGACAGGTTCGTGGAGTATATGCCTTTTATAAATTGATGTAGAAGAGCAAATATATAGAGAGGTTTCTGTGTACTACAGTGTGACTCCATTATCATCTCACTCCTGCTTTCCATATTAGTTGCTTTGTGTTATCTTAGTGTGTGTATGTGTGTGTGTGTGCGTTCAGTCTGAGCTGAGGAAGTTTGTTCTGCAGGCAGACACAGTTGTTATAGTGGAGATGAAAGGGTGATAAGTACTGAAATAGGATATAGCGTGTGCTCTGTGGAAGCGGGGGAGCAGTGATTAATACTCTGAGTGAAGCACAACTGCGGCGGAGTTTTGTTACAGTAATAAATAATTTTTTTGCCAGAGGTACGATTGATGCTATGGTTCACAACTCGTAAAGAAAGGGTTGACTGACCATTCCAGGCCAGCGGGTTGAAGTATGAAAAATTCAGGTTGACATAAGAAAACATGAATTGAGTGCAGCTGAGATTACGTGAAACACATGAATACAGTTTTAGTATACATTATTTCAGTTGTGAATATGGGTTAAAAGAGGGAACGTATATATTTCAAATTTTTATTCAATGATGCAGTGTTTTGAGACAAAGTTTTTTTATTTAATACAAGTAAACATAATATAAAGAAAATAGTGGGTATAGTTACTAGTTCATAGAACACAAATGATGGAAATGTAGTATGAAGCAAAATGAATAACGTTTAAAAAACATATTGTACAGCCCCGCAATGAAATATATTTAATTATATTGCATGCAAGAAGGTGTGTTTTGATTTTAAGTTCAGTAATCATATATGAAAATAGTAATGGATAAACATCACTTCATTAACAGTTAGTTTTCAGCATACGAAGCAGTAACAAGCTTGTTGTATGGTATTGTGAAAGGAAATGAAAAACGCGCCAAAAGGGAGAATTTGGCTCGAGGTGCATGTATGTTATGTGCAGGGACATTCAAAAATCAGTACTCAGAACAACTATTGTATTGATATAATTTTTTGAAAGGTTTCAGTACAGAATGTCTCATACAGGTTGATAAGCAAGGGTAATATCAGGGTAATCATAAACTTTTTAGTTATGAATCAAAAATCTTTCAATAGGCATAAATTAAAAGCAGCACATGTGTGTGAGGCGGAAATAAGGAGTAGAAAGGGAGAATGGTGATAAACCATATAAAATCATATAAAAAGTCATTGTAACTATACACATTTATCAGGGCACATTTAACCATATTTTACGCAGCCTTGGTTCGAGAATATTTTAAATCAGATAAGATAACTTAAGGTAGTGATTTGTTGAAATTAGAGCATCATGAAATGTTTTGAACAAAATCGAGGAGGTGTGGAAAAAAAATTAACTCCACATAATTTAAAAAATTCACACCAGCAGGAAATTACAATGTCCAATGTTAGTAAAGCCAATAGGTCAGTTTATATAAAATATAATAATAAAAAAAAATAAGAAAAATTAGGAAGGGAAAAAACAGTCAAGATGTGAATGGTTTGCAGAACAGCTATCCTTCCATTGAATAGGCAAAGTAAGTGGCAACTGCTTCTAAAAGAAAGTCATTGTTATCATCCGAAAACAAGTCAGCCATCCAATTGAAAAGAGGAAATGAACATACATGGTCATTAATTACCGGAGCCTCTAGTACCATCAGAGGAGAACTCAGTGAATTTTCAATGTAGCTGTGTGCCAAGAAATCTTGCGCCGCTGCGAACATATTCCAATGACCCAGAACTCCATGTATCGCTGCAAAGGCCATAATCCCTCCGTCGGAACAAAGTTGTTCATGATCAAGTAACGGATTCATGAGATGATTGTAATTCACTTCAGGAGGTACTGAGTTGCAGAGACATAAGTCCAGGGCCCACATGAAATCACAGCTCAGGCAATGAAATACAGGCTGCACACAGGTGAAATAGGTAAATCGAAACGATAATCCATATGATGCACTCAAAGTCGCGAGTGGCAGAATGCCATACTGGTCAAGCATCCTGTGGCGAAATAGTTCTAAGTGTTCCAGCTCGTTTCCGAAAGCGGGACGGACTTCCATTTTGTAATAACGAAAATAGGAATACAAAGGTTGCAGCTGCTGGTAATAGATGAGGATGTCCAGAAAAATAGATCAGAGAGTATGGAGTGAGAGTAGCAGAATGCCTTTAAATGATTTGGTGCAAAAAAAGCACCAAACCATTGGTTAGTAGTTGTACAAAAAATAGTGCAGCTGGGGAGTGGAGGAGCCTTAAAGATTATGAGAGTCACCTTAGAAAATTGTAAAGGAAGGTCACTATTTAATAAGATATGCAGTTTTCTGCGAGTGTTAGCTAAGTGAATGAGATATGTTTGTGAACAGATGCTCGGGTAGCTTGATTTTGGGACAATAAGGCTGTTGTTCAAGTCTTGGGATGGAACTTTGAGTTCAAGGCCGTATTTTGCAGCCAGATGCAAACATGAAGGTTCCCATGCGTGGGTGGGTGAAGTTAATTTTTACAGAGAAACATTTGCAGAGTGACTATTTCAGACTAAAGCTTGTCGTTTAAAAAGTCATAGTAATTAACATTGCTTGAAAATAAATAATTATTGCTGAGTGTTATGGTAAAATTAGGCATTATAGGAGATACCGGTGTACCTTTGAAAACACATGCAACATTACAGCGCTTCATGGTAAACAAGTTATGCAATTGCTAGTGCCTGGATGTGAACGATTATGTGCGGCATTGATATTTTTGACACTGTGGGCCTCATTTATGAAAATTTTGCACCATAGATGCGTTAATTTTTCCCATGTTAAAAGTGACACACCGGCGGCGCAAGGGCTTCATAAATAAGGCTCTGTGTACTTATGACTAGTGGAGAAGTGACGCAATGAAATGATGTTAGGTGAGTGTAGTGTAGTTACGGAACGGAAAACCTTTAAAGAGAGTTACATTTAGTATGGAATAGTTTTTATTTTTTTCACAAAGTAAGGTATGAGAATATTGTTACAGTGTTAGCGGAACTGTAAGTTGAAGTTTGATAAAGATTAGTGAAATAAAAAAATTATGGTGTATTTAATATGTGCAGCTATTAATCTGTGAGAAAAGGTAATAGTCCACAGTCTTGTAAATAGGGGTGCGCGATCCAATGCGCGCACCACGTAACTTTTTACGGAGAAAAAAAAAGTTTCATTCACGTTCAGGGTCTATACTGGACTTCCTGAGAAAACGTACTCGGTTACATAATCTGTACCTTTTGTCCTTTTCATGTTCTAACCCTTTGATCAGTACAATATATTCACTCGCAGTTACAAAATGGCGGCCAACACTTTCTGATTTCCACTGATTCTAATGTTAACAGATGTTAAACAGCAAATGAGAATTCTATAAACTGTATATTTTTGTAATTTTAAACAATAGGCAAAATAAGTAAACTTAAAGATGTGAAACGATCTTCAAGTGTCGTCTGCATTTGCACCATTAAATTTTACTTATAAAGCATGTGAATCACAGTCTTGTAAATAGGGTTGCGCGATCGAGTGCGCGCACCCCTTAACTTTTTTCAGAAAAAAAAAATGTTGTTCTGGCGTTCAGGGTCTATAGTGCACTCCCTGAGAAAACGTACTCGCTTAAATAATCTGTACCTTTTTCTGTTTCCATGTTCTCACCGTTTGTTCGGTAGAATATATGCAGTCGTATTAACAAAATGGTGGCAACACTTCCTTATTTCCTCCGAATGGAATGTTGACAGACGTTGAGCAGCTAATTATAATAAATGCTATAAAAAACGGCTGCAATGCATGCATATTGTTAAAAAGTCAGCGATATTCATGCAATACCGAGCTAATGCTCTTAGCTATGTTATCTAGGTCCCATTTGATTACATGATTAAAAACTGCTCAGGGCAGATGTTAGCTTTTGGAGATATTCACGCTTAGCGCGAATATCTTCAAAATTGGTAATAGGCAATAGTGATGTTAGTGACTGTTTCCAGTTGCTATCATCTTGCCACGCCCACTTTAGGATATCATTAGTGATAATTATTACTGACATGCAAAGTGGCCCACTAGATGGTTGCTATCTGCTACTAGCTGTCGCTAACTGGTGTTAGCGACAGCTACGTAATAGGGAGATAATTTTATCTTCGCTTTGTTGGCTCTTGAAGGCAAAAAAGTGGAGATAAACTCCCTTGATAATATGCCCAATTTGGGGGAATTCAGAAAGTGTTGAGCGCCATTATGTAAAAAAACTCCCTGCACATAATGTATATGTATTTACGTAATAAATATAGAAAGTAAGGTTGTGTAGTAGTGCATATCAAAAATATTGCATGTAGTATCCTGGTAATGTATGGTAGATTATATTTTATATAATGATTGATTTAAAAAAAATGTAGGGGGAAAAATTTGATAAATAAATGTGGTTCACAAAGACATCTTGGGCCTCATTTATGAAGGCCTTGCGCTGCTGGTGCGTCACTTTTAACATGGGAAAAAGTGACGCACCGGTGGCGCAAGGATTTCATAAATAAGGCCCCTTAAACTTAGGCTTTATGATATATATTGGATAGAAAATTAGGGAATGTATATGGTAGGCATGATATTTGGTAAAATGGGTGTATGTTGTGTAATACATATGTGTGTATTATGTTAACTAAAATTCAGTTGTGTATTTTTTTTAAAGAGTGTTTGGTGCTGAAAAGCAACAACCTGAGGTTAAACGTGAGAGTATAGAAACAGAAAATCCTTTTTTACAGGTGAGTTGATAAATTTAAAATGATAACTTATTTTTGAGAAGATTATCATAATATGCATGTTTTTTAAAAAAAGATTAACACTGCTTCTCTTATACATGAGGGTTTTAATTTGTAGTTTAAACCAGTCTGAACATGCTTGTAGTACATATGTATTTTGAAAAACGGTTTAATTGTTAATTGTTACAATCTTTTGATGGGCCGGGTTCATGTGTTATTTTGTATACAGTTTGAGTTCATCTATTCTTTGACTGTAAGAGTTTGCTGTTTACCTTGGTTAATTTTTGCTAAGTCATTATTATCTTTAAACTTTATGCTGTATCATTTGTGTACAGTAATTTTTGAGAAATTATAGAGGTATATTATGACATGGCTGTTGGCGTGATGGACATTTCGGATGCATTTTTGTGACAGTACTATCTATTTGCATTCTATTATATGCATTTGCACAGGTGTATTATGATGAGGTCAGTCGGACGCCATCGAGGGAGTAATGGTAGGGCAAGGAGGGAGGGAAGGGGAGGTGTAGGGTAGAGAGATCTAAAATATGGTATATATATAAATGTAGGAAAGTATATATTTTAATTAATAAAATAATTTTTTCAGTGTACACAGCATCGCATTTTGGAATGTAGTGCACACTGTAAAATTCATTTAAATAATTAATTATGTATTTACTACAAATTATCTGTATCCTGGTTTTTAGGTCCCTCCAGCAAAGATCTTCCCCTCCTCGTCTCCCTGTCGCACCATAATTGCCTCCACGAGTTGCGGCTCATTGTGGTTTCATATGACTATGATGAAATGTTTTACATTAGATGAAATTTACATGATGAGTATGCTGTTAAAGGTAAAAGCAACTGCCTCTGTGGGAAGTAGCAATCGGTTTAGTGAATGTTTAATTGGTATATTGTGAGTTATTCCTTCAGTTTGCATACAGTTTGAATCACAGTTTATAGTGGTGAAGTTAGAAAATAGATCTCTACAATAAAATTAGAAAGTATATAAATAGTTCTACAGCACGAAATGCAGAAAGCAAATTTCACAGTGAAATGTGTTTTTAAAGCACAATTTTAATTAAAAAAATTAAATAGGAAACTGTTAATGTCTAGGATGAAAGTATCTGTTTTTTAAAAAAATAAAGAGGAAGGTCTTATAATAATCAATGTAGTTAATGTCTTTAAAAGTATGAAAGTGTATGTAGTTAAAAGATTACTCAAGGTAATCATTGGTTAACTAATAATAAAAAATATATAAATTAGTCTTTATATTTTTTTTAAAGGAGACAGAAGATAGAAAATTAATAAAAACATGGAAGATTACTGTGAAAATGAGAATATCAATTTTGAAATGGCAAAAGAAGTATTACAAGAATTAATTGAAGGAGTATTTGAGGATGAAATTTCAACTGAAAATGAGGACTTTTTGGACAGCACTTTTGATAGTGCATACTTAGAGATGGTGGAAGAAGAGAATTTGGAAGAGCAAAATAATAATGAAATATCAGATGAAATTATGCTAAATGTGATTCTGGAATATGAATTATTAAATGAATAAAATTATTTTTGATTAAATAAAAAACAAATTGAAAATATTATTGTTGTACCGTTAATCAGTATTCTCTTTTTTAAGAATGACAGTAAAAGTTGTGATAAGGTGTATAAAAGATTAAAGTTATAAAAATAAAAAGCATTAGGAACATCGACAATGCTTGAAAGTTAGAATAGTACTTATATGTCTCAAAAATTACATTCATAGAATACATGTGTAAGGATAACATAGATATGGAGTGTCACAAATTTAGAAACAATATTCACTATAGGATTTCCTACTCTGACCAGAGACTGTTTCTTTGTCTTTATTCAAGTTATAAAATCAAGCATTGGTTATAATTTGTATGGTATATGGTAGTAGGGGTCTATAATATTTTTTAACTTTTTTCCAAACAGGTTATCATTAGTATCAAAAACATCAATCAGTATGCCGACGAGAAATGAAAAAAGAAAGCTGTATAAAAAGACATACCATTTGAAGAGAAAAGAGGGACAAGATTTACGTAATCAACAAAGGACGGAGAAAAACAAGAGTGCTCCTGGTAAGAGCAGTAAGGAATTTTTAAAAAAATTGTGTCAGAGGAAAAGTCAATTGGATAATGTTGCAAAGGAAAAACAGTTTTCAGGATCTACAAGGAGAAATGGACGAAAAAAGAAAACTGTGTTGGAAAAGAGTGGTGAGGAAAATATGTACAGTAAAAGACGTACAAATCAGTTTGCGGAAATAAGGAAACGTATGTTTCATAAGAGAGTTGTTATGAATTTACTACAAAAGGAAAAAGTTTCTAAAAGGAAATCTGCTTTTTATAAGAAAAAAAAATATATAGAGGAAGTTGTGGATGATGCGTTGGAGACGAAAAAAAAATTGTTTATTTTAGTGCTTAAAAGAATAAATACACTAAATAAGGCAATCAGAGTTTTAAAAGGTAAGAGTAAATGGAAGAGACACATAAATAGAACTAATTTTTGTAAAATATTTTCTGGTAAATGGATGCATACTTCAAATTCTGAGCCATTTTTTAATAAAGAGAGTTACTTTCAAAGTAACGATTTGTTGCATGCAGTTGACACCAGTGGTTGAGCGTATGAAGTGAAGGATGGCTGTCCTATTGAGAAAGAGAAAATTGAGGTCAGAAATACAGAAGGGGAAATAGGTGGAGAAGTTTTACAGGGACGCGTTCATGCTCCTGTTTATAGTTGGAATTGTAGCAGTATTTGCAGTGTGCGACAGGATTCAATTGATTTCTTTCGCAATTTCTTACGTAAGTACACTAAGGAAAGTTTAAAAAAAAAATTGTACTGTTGCAAGAATTAGATCGTTGCAGAGTGAGAGAAAAAATAGGTTTGCAAGGACATTCTTTGGCTTGTCTTTCAAAACACATATGCCAGAGTGTTTTTCATCACTTTAGGATGTTAGCAGTGCATCATACCAAAATGAGAAAATTAGTCAGAAATATGTATTATGCAAAAAGTCCAGCACTTAAACTTAAAGAGTTAAATAGTGCTCTTTTGCATGGATGTGTATTAGATGTGAAGAGTATTTGTGCAGAAATTGAGGTAAGTTATTTTGGTCGAGATGAAGAGAATGTAGAAACTGATATAGTTACAGAAGGAAATGTGTTAGAAAATGTTGGACACTTTAATACTGAAGAATTTGAACAGGAAATAACAAAATTTAAGGTCATTGCAGGTGAAAAACCAAATTTAACTTGTGTGTGTTGTCGACGCATTCATTACAAAAGTCAAACTAGGTTAGTTGAATTATATTTAAAAAGTGAAGATGAAGATAATACTCAGTGGAGAGAGTTTGCAACTTATTTGCTGTTAGAAAACTATTTTGATTTGGGTTTTGAACAACGTATTTGTAAATATTGTTATAATAAATTGAATGAAAATAAAATGCCTGCTAGAGCTGTTCATAATAATCTTGAGTTGATAAATATTCCATCGGAACTGAAGGATTTAAATACTTATGAAACTATATTAATTCAATGTGTGCATCCTTTTCAGGCTATTGTTCGTATGGAGCCTAAGACTCGGAAATTAAATCCTACAGATTTACAAAGAGGATTAAAGGGTAGAGTTGTATATTTGCCACTTGATTAAAAAAAAATATAGAGACAATTGGTATTGATGGTGTACTTACAAAGAGTAAGAAAATCTGGCAAGATTTTGTGGATGTTAGGAAAGTGAAGAAGGCAATGTTGTATTTAGTTAAAAATAATAAATACTATAAAAATGTGTATGTAGAACAAGAAGATGTAAGTGATGAAGAGAATAATGATTTCTCTATTGGACAAATTGAAAAAGTTGACATGTCCAGAAGTGAAGAAATTTATGAACATTACAGTGTTCATCCACTGCATTCCAAAGAAGCAATGGGGAATGCAATTGAGTTATTTCAGATGAAAAAAGCAGAAGGAAGACCTATTAGTGTGTGGGAAAAAAGTTTGGAAGGTCGTTGTTTCCCACACTTATTCCCAACAGGTGAAGGTGCGCGATATGATGATCGACCTATGCAGATTCCTGCATCTGAGTACCGGACAACAAGGTTATATGCAGAAGACCCTAGATTACGTCAATGTATTCCATATTTGTTTCATCTTTTCTTTGAGAGTGACTTATCTGGTCTTTCTTATGCAGTAAACCATGTCTTAAAAAGTGGAGTGCATCT
The DNA here is from genome assembly GCF_964261635.1 of Lissotriton helveticus. Lineage (NCBI taxonomy): Eukaryota > Metazoa > Chordata > Amphibia > Caudata > Salamandridae > Lissotriton > Lissotriton helveticus. Next base: position 863,811,280 of record NC_136057.1, on the reverse strand, counting down.
GCATAATGTTTCAGCAAAGGATTTCATGGATAAAGTGCAACAGAAAGATAGTGTTTTGAATTCTCATCTAATTAATTTAATGGCATGTCAGCGTGGTACTAATGCATATTGGTACCGTCGTCATGGAGAATTAAAATGCATGCTACGAAACTTGGGAGCACCAACATGGTTTGTAACTCTAAGCTGTGCAGAGTACGCCTGGGAAGATTTACTTGAATATCTTCGAGAGGCGAATGTAAATATTGAAAATATAAACTACAAGACACCAGGAGAATTGTGTTCGTTGTATCCGGTTAATGTTTGCCGATATTTTAATCATCGATTTGAAGCAATGATGTCGTTTCTTACAAACAAGAAGAATCCACCGCTTGGTGAAGTTTTGGATTTCTTCTGGAGAAAAGAGTATCAAGCTAGAGGTGCTCCACATATTCATATGTTACTATGGATCAAGGATGCTCCCAAATTTGGAAAAGACTCCGATTAAACTGTACTGTCTTTTATTGAGGAATATGCCACTTGTGACATACCTAACAGTACAAGTGATAAAGACTTAAGAGGAAAAGTGTTACGGTTTCAAAGACATCGTTGTGGGAAATATTGTCTGCGAAAATTCAAAACAAAGGATAAGTTCTATACAAAATGTCGTTTTGGATTTGCACGACCAGTGCTTTCAAAAGGAAGAGTGAATAATTTGATGTCATCTTTGCGACATAACATCACTAGAAGATCACCCAAAAATACTTATAATTTAAGAAGAGTCCAAATATATAAATGACTACAACCCTGTCATTTTGTCCATGTGGAATGCTAACATGGATATACAATATGTTGCGGACAACTCTATTGCTGTGGCTCGATATGTAACGTCTTACATCACAAAATCTGAAAAGACGGAACTGAAGGAGATGTGGGAAGATATTTCTCATGAAAAGAGCCTAAGCAAGAAATTGTATACATACAGTTTGAAGATGTTATCACATCGAGAAATTGGAGCATATGAATGCTGTGATCGATTATCATCAGCAAGTCTTTATGCGAAATCTCGAAGTATCCTGTGGGTGAGTTTAGGTCTAGCAGGAACACGAAACCGTGTTTTGAAAACTGTGCAGGAAATTGAATATTTAGCACAGAAAGAACCAAACAGTACAGACATTTTGAAAACAAATATGTTGGATACATACTATCCAAATAGAAGTACTCTGCTAGAAAATATTTGTCTGTATGAAGTTCTTGAAAAATAAACTTTTAAAAGGAATGTTAGAGAGAATGTTGAACCAGGTATGTACGCTGTAATTGGACAGGAAGGATGTCTGGTGAAACAAACAAAAGGACATTTGATTAATCACCGAAAACTGAGTTGCGAAAATCCAGACAAAAGAGAATTTTACTATTTAGCTCTTTTGCAACTCTTTAAACCATGGCGTACCGAAGAGGAACTACTTGGAGAGTTTATAAGTTATGAAGATTCTTTTAAAGCATCTAAAAGTAGTATAGAATGTCCTGCTTTTAGTAATTATCTGAAAATGTTGAACGACGAAATAGAACAAGAAGCAACAATTGCAGCGGAGATTGCTAGAGAAAGTTCACAAGATACACAAAGTTCTGCATCGTTGAGTCAGGATCCACTGGGAGAACCAATTATCCGAAATGAAGCAGCCACTGCCATGGATGAGATGGAAAGAGTAATGGAGCAAGCTCAAGAGGATATAATAAACTTAGAAGAATTGGAGAAGGAATTTAATCTTGAGCAAAGACAAATATATGTGGAAGTGACAGAGCACATTGAGCATGGTTTTCGTCATGAGAAAAAAGAATGCTCATGTATGTCATTTCAACCTATTCGACTATATGTAAGTGGAGAAGCTGGTACAGGGAAAAGTTTTCTTATAAAAGGAATTACTGCATATCTACAGCAAAAAACTCAGTCACCATTGTCTTGTGTTGTGACAGCTCCAACTGGATTAGCAGCACATAATATTAAAGGTATTACTTTACATCGTTTATTGATGCTGCCAGTTGAACATGAAAACAAATTACAATATCACAAGCTATCTGGAGATGCTTGTTATGAAGTTTCAAGAGTTCTTAAAGAAATGAAACTTCTTATTATTGATGAGGTAAGCATGGTATCCAATTTAATGCTTGCTTTTGTACATTTAAGAATGCAGCAGATACTTAAAACTGACTATGATGTTTTATTTGGAGGGAAACATGTCATAGTTTTTGGAGATCTACTGCAAATAACTCCTGTAAAAGGACAATCTGTATTTGAAACTGTGACACATGAAGACACCAGAAAGTGCCTTGGCAGTATTGGAAATGTAAATATATGGTCACATTTCAAATATACTGAACTGATTCAAAATATGTGACAGGCAAAGGATACTAAATATGGAGAGATTCTTCAAGATATAAGGATTGGAAGACTAACTGAAGATGCAAAAGAAGCTCTACAAACTCGATTAATATGTAAGTATTTCCCAATAAAGATAATGTACCTGAGAAAATATATAGTAAAGAGGTAAAAGATAAGTCAGTTATATGCTTGATGCCAACTCTAAAAGAATGCTCAGTTTTCAATGAGAAAATGTTGAAGTTGGAAAATCAAGAAATTAAGAAACTGGAAGCAAAAGATAAAATAGAGTATGAAGGAAGTACTATTGTTTTGTCTGATAAATTCAAGTTAAAATTGGATAGTCTACAGACATCTATATCTAAAACTGCTGGTTTAGAGAAGAATCTGTATGTATGTTTAAATTGTCGGATTATTTTACTGAGAAATTTACTTGTAGAAAGAGGTCTGGTGAATGGAGCAATGGGTAATGTTGTTAGTTTTGTAAATTACCCAAATAGAGATGAGATTGAATTTTTACGAATAAAATTTGATGAAATTGAGGAAGTTCAACTAATCAGTCGCTGCTCAAGTCGTTTTTTACTTGTAAAAGACTTGTATGTCCGTCGGAAACAATTTCCAATTTGTTTGGCATATGCAGTGACTATTCACAAATCGCAAGGTTTAAGTGTAGATTGTGCTTTGGTAAATATTGGAAATAGTGTATTCAAAGAGGGTATGGGATATGTTGCTTTATCTCGAGTTAGAACTTTATCTGGGCTTTATCTAATTGATTTTGATGAGACAAAGATCAGTGCAGATTTAAAATGTGTACAGGAGTATAATAGGTTAAGAAGAGAATACGCTCCACATTTACCTCAATATCCTTTAATTAAAAAGAGTATAGTTGGTCAGAAAAGGAGAAATGAGAAACAATGTAGTGAAGTATTAGAGAAACGAAGAAAAAAAGATGAGACTGTGATTGATAAGAGTCAGAAAAACGTTAGTTCTACAGAGATTGTTGGATTTAAATTTGAAAATAGGTCTGGTGTCAACTGCTATGCAAATGTAGTGGTTAATGTGGTTTTTTTCTAAAAAGGTTACAGGAACAGATTAGAGAAAATCAGGAGCAAACATTTTGTTGTTCTTTAAATTCTGTGTTTGAAAAATGTACTAGTGGTAATAGTGAAGTAGCAAGTGTTTCAGAAGTAAGGAATGTTTTAGACATATGTGCAGAACTAAATCAATTTTCTCAGAATATTCAGCAAGATTGTCAGGAATTTATTATGTATATGCTTACAGTTTTGGAAGAAGAAGGTGTAGGTATTGATAGTCTATTTGGCCTTTCTTATAAATGGGAACATATTTGCGATAATTGCTCATTTACAAGTAGTACTGACATACACACAGAAAGATTGATATATTTAACATTACCAGATTGTAAAACAGTGTCCTTTAATAAACTAGTTATGATGCATATCAGAACATGGTCTGTTCTCAATGTAATTCAGAAATGTTATCTACCTTATTTATCCATAGATATGGACAGTATGTTATTTTAATGCTTCAACGATGCAGAGCTGATGGAAGTAAATTGTCAACTTTAATTAAAAATTATGTGGCTTCTCAAATATCTATTTCTAGAAGAACATTTGTAACTGTAGCAATTATTTTTCATGAAGGGACATCTATATCATCAGCATTACATAGCTTATTTGAAGAGTCCAACTGGTTGGACGCTGTGCAATGATAGTCAATTATGTTTTAAGAAACGTTTGCCTTCTGAGTTAAGAAATTCTTATCTGATATTTTTGCAACCAAAATTTCAGTGAAATTACTTGGTCGAGTCAGAGTAATACTGTAAAGATATGAAAATGTGTTGTTTAGAAATATGATGTGATTAAGGGTGTTCAAATATGGAAATGAGACTATTATGTGCCAAAGTGATAGCATCAGGTAAGGTTTCCTTAATGTTTCTGATACAGGACATGTTGGAATTAACTTACACTATTTGGCAACACGGAAAACAATGAGATATGGAAATGTTGACTTACGATAAATGTTTTTAGAGTATACTTACTTGGAAGTTTGTGGAGAGGTACTAAAAAAAAACGAATTAACTCATACCATTTGGCCTTGCGGAAATGTATGAGATATCTAAATGTGGAATACAGATAAATGTTTCTAGAACATACTTACTCGCGAGTTTGTTGAGAGGTACTCAAAAAAATAAGGACTTATCTCATAGTATTTGGCCATGTGGAAAAAAATGAGATATCAAAATGTTGATTTGAGATAAATGTTTTAACAACATAGTTGCACGGTTATTTGTGGAGCGGTATTTAAAAGTAACTGGTATACTTGACTTAGTTTATAATTGTGGAATATGTGGTGTGCTTACTCAAGAAATTGCGAATTAGAGAAAAACATTTAAGACATGTTTTTTTCTAGGTATTTATAGTATGTATAGAGATCTTTTATGGGTTTTTTAAATACAATCATTTTGATTGTGGTTTTTTTTCCCCGCTGTTCCATGATGATTACTATTGAAATCACTGTTTATAGTGAAAATCAATTTATCTGAAGACAGCAAAAATAAATATGTTGTTTAAGATATTTTGTTATATTGGATTTAGAAGTATGTATTATAACAGATTTCTTTATTGTCTTCCACAGATATTATATTTTGAAGGTAAGAACAACTAATCATATCTGAAAGTTTCGTGTACCTATCTCTTACTCTAATTTTCTTCATCCTCTTCCTTTGATAATGGTGTTTAGAAATGGTTATTTTCTTTCACTCATGCTTTTACTTTTACATCTTTTTTGTTAGTATTCTATTCAGTCTTTCTTAGTCTTCAGTTTCTTACTTATGTTGCTTTACAGAGAGTCACCTTCATTGATCTTTTATTGGCTTTGTTTCCTGAATCTTAATTTCTTTGTCTTACTGTACCTTACAATTTGTTCCCTTACTCTGTTTTCTTTATTTATGAACAATTTCCAATATAAAATCTATAGTTTAGTTTTCTCACCCTACTTTATTTTTGTTTATATGTCTCTCTTATACTCCATGTCTGTTTGTATTTTATTCATCTTCTGTTACTCTACCTTTTTGACTCTTTTTCTCTTAGTGTTGGTTCTTTATTTTATCTATCTCTTTAAGATATTTAGGTACTCTTAGTCTGTTTATTTCAGAGACTATTTGTTTTGTGTATTATCACTGATCATACTCTCATTTTGGCTGTCACTTTACTTTCCTTTAGACTGTCATTGTTTGAGTGCTTTTATTTCTTTCAAAATATTCTGTCTTGGTCTCTTTCTGTCCCTCAGTCTTCTTTTCTTTCACTTTCTGCTTCAATCACTTCTACTTTGTTTTGTTTAATGAAATAACACTATAACCATATTTTTACTTTTCTTTCACAGATACCATGTTTTTCAAATTTTTCAATATTTTCTTTATTACTATTTCTTAGGTAAGTATAAATAATAAAAATACTTTTTACACCCTGTGTTATTTCTTTGAGTATCCTGGTCATATTAGTGTTGTGTTTTATATAAGCATTTCCATGGAGGATTGGCTGCACGGTCACAAGGAGCGTCTAAAAAATTAATTTAAGAAATCAACAACATTTCAGTCAGTCAGTTCACTAATGCGGATGTGTGAAAATATTGCAGGTAAATGATATGTGTTACAGAACTTTTCAGCAAATTATCAAGGGAGTTTTATTCTGCATTTTTGATTTTAAAAGGCAAGATAGTGCAGATAAAATTGTCTTATTAGTATGTAGCTGATGCTAACAGCAGTTAGTGACAACTAATGATAGATAATGAGTATATTGGGATTTGCTTTGTTTGTCTGTGAAATTTAATATAATTGACATACAAAGTTAACATTGCAAGATGTAAGTGACTGCAAACAGTTGCTAACATTACTATCTGTTTTTACCCACTTTGGAACATATTTGTGCTATATTTGAAAATGATCAAAATCAAATAGTTGCCCCTGAGCAAAAAAAGTGGTCCACATTCAAGAGGCGTGGTCCATATTTAATGGGTGTGGTCCACATTCAAGGGGCGTGCCCTTTCATGAAACATCATTTGCACATACAAAGCTTGAAAGTGGGAGGACACTGTTCTTCTATAGGACACAGGGCCAAGGTGCTAATGGGAACATGCTGAGCAACTAAAAAAAATAGCAAGGCCCCTTTCTGTCTCAAAATTATTTCAGCCGTTCAGCACAGGAGCACCTGAAAAGCAGAATAGCCGCTGCTATTACTAACCTACTTAGTCCTTCCCAGGCCTTCAGCTTAGGAGCACTTGAAGAGAGGTAAGGCCCCTGCAATTAGGTAATTAATCAGTCCTACAGGCCTCGGGAAGATGTCCTAGCAGGGGAGCACAAAACACAGCCAGGTAGGCAGGGGGAGTTTGAGGTGAAGCTGGTGCATGGGAAGTGCCATCCCAGTGTGTTCTGGCAGATTAAGTCTTTACCATTTACTGTAGTATTATCCTTGTACCTGTGTATGGTACTCTTTTGTTACTTGCACACTTCACTTTTTGTTGGTATCACACTGTATGCTACCTTTTACTTTTGTTTACTTTAGATACTTGCTGCATGGGCTGCATGGGCCCCAGGGGGGGCTGAGGTGAAAATGTCTCAAAGGCCTGAGAAACACCTAGCCCCCAGGGAGGTCGATTCTTGGAAACAATCACCCCTCCCCAGCCCAGCCTTAGCTTTATTGCTTGGTAGGGCAGGGGTGTTCAGCCGTACAGAGAGGCTGCTTTTATTTTCGCTGTCTGTCTCCGTGTACTCTGTGGGTCGGCTTTTTTTTTCTCCCCTTTCCAAGTGCACTCTGTGTGGACTGGGGCAGGGGAGAAAAAAACGGCCCACAGAGGGCACTGAGGCACTGGCCTTTCGGGCCATGCCCGAATGTCCGCCTTGGTAATCCGCCCCTGACTTTCAGCACTGTTTTAAAAAAGGAAGGAGTCTTTTCAAAGGAGGTGTTGGATGTTATTCTGTAGGCAGATTAAAGCACCTAAACTACAAATATGCGTGTAGTATAGTGTGGTGGTCGACTGGAGGTATGTTGTATGTCTTACTGCATGCAGATATGTAGTTTAGCAAATACCTTCACACAAATAACAAGCAAACACTATTGCCTTTGAGATTAGGTGCTACTTCCTTTATGTACATAAGCAGTAACCATGGTATTGTTGAATATGTTAATAAAAAGACTGCTGTTTAAAATTTATGAGATAATGAATGAACGTTAATCTGATTTAATAATTTTCTTTTACAAACTTTTTTAAAGAAACTGTTTCATAATAAGCCTTGATGGAAGTTTTACTTTTTTTATCTAAAACAATGTGTTCTGTTTATTGAGGCAGAAAGCTCCTTTGAGAATTCCAATGTGTGGGACGGGTGCTCCTGCTGCAGTATAATTCAAGGCCGTTTCAGGATGGACTGTCAGCGTTATCACAGGGGAGGAGCGCGCAGCTTTCTGAGATGGATACAGTTACACATAACAGGGTAGTGACGTCTGTGGAATTTACAGACGGTTAGGCATCCTAGTGTGCGCCGTGCTTTTGGCACCTCATTACGGCGGACTGGGGAGCCGCGGTGTACAGTTTGGGAATCACTAGTTTTAGAATTAAACTTTGATAATTGTATCACTCCTAAGCGTTAAAGATCGCCGCTGGTCTACGAAAAATTATTGGAAGTAAGCCAACATAGTGATAATTTTTGCTAGTTGTATACGGTAAGTAGATTGCTAAAGGCAAAAAACGGGACATAAAATGAAAATAGAAGAAGGACTATGATTTCACTTCTAGTGATGAGAGTGCATGTTAGCAGAGAATTACAAAAGAGGCAGTCTTAACGTAATTTGAATACATATGTGATAGTACCCCTGTAACAGTCTGCGGCACTTAATATTGCCGCGTGAAAACAAGCGTTGCTTTTATGCACTAATGTGTGCTTTGTAAATACGAGAAGGGGTTGATTTAGTTTTATTTTCCACACCTCCACGTTAACGCTGCCAAACGCTTCATCACAGCTGCCCGTGGCACTCGTACAATAAACAAGTTTATTTAAACTGTTTTCCTAACAGGAGCCGTGTACGAGATAGTATTTCGCCTTTAAACAGGTTTTGCTTGTAGTTTAACATACCCCTACTATGCATGTCATTAACTGTCTGTGCGGCACAAATGCAAAGTGCTTTTACCGCAGGCGGTGTTATCACGTTCTCATAAAGATGTTGAAGAATATTTACAAAGATTCAAAAGAGTTTAACGCTGCCTTGAACGGCAGGAAGTTGCCGATATAGGGGCGAAAACGGCGTCCATAATATGCTTCATAAATTGCAGTCGAACGTCATGTTAGATATAAAGGCATATAACATACGTTTTAATTTGAATTTTGAAAAACATAGGGGCATATTATAATGGACAGTCGATACATTTTCGCCGCTTTTATCGACAGGAAATTGGCGATAAAGCGGCGATAATGGGTTTCATAATTTGCCCTATGGAAATCCTATCAAAGCCCATGTAAGATGCGAAAACATGTAATATGGGCTACGCTAGGAATTTCATACAGCATATTATCAAGTCCATTATCGCCGGTTTATCGTCAGTTTCCTGTCGATAGAAGCGGCGATATTGTATCGTCCATCCTTGATAATATGGCTCATATTATGAAGGCGATTATCGGCGCTTTTTTAACAGCGTTATGCCGATTAAAGCGAAGTGAAATTATCACGTCTTCATAATATGTCCCAAGTATTGCCGCATTCTTTAATTATTGTTCCTAAAATGCGGCAATAATTTAGCTTATGAATAGAGCTTTTTTTAGTACAATGAGGTAGTTCTGAAAAGAACTGTTTTTTTTTTTTTTTTAAGTTTTTCATTCTTTAAAATTTGTGAAACAGGAACCAAATTTTTGAACTGTAAAACAGGAACATTTGAAGTTGTTAAAAAATTAGATGCATTCGAACATTTTATGCTGATTAAATCTTCTTTCAATAAGAATGAGGCTTTGCTCCCCGTACACAATCAATCCATTGCACTTGTTGCATTTTATATGCATTTTTTTAAAAAATGGTTTCAACTCCATCTGTTCAGTCGATGGAGATCTAGGTTGTCTGGTTGATGAAGTGGGCTCAGCTGGTGGTAGTTCTGTTGCCAGAGCTCTTGTCGCTGCCTGTGCATATTGCACAGGGTGGACTTGGCTCATATGTCTCTTCATGGTATAAATTGAAAAATAATATTTTTTGGTTGGATTTCCTCTGGAAAGTACTGAGCTACAAATTGTGCACGTTACTTTCGGAGCATTTACTTTTTTTTGACCTTGTGGAAAGGTAAAAAATTGCCAAATAAAAGATTCCTTTTTTTTTTTAAAGGAAGATAAACATTTTCTTCAGATTCCGAAGAAGAATTGCGTGCGGCCGCCATTTCAGCAAAGTGTCCGGAAAGATGAAAAAGTTGTTCTCCCTTCAGCGCCAAATAGATAGTGAGGGAAGTTGGTGGTTTCTGGAAAATTGCGGAATAGAAACTACTATGAACCAATAGGAAGTGTTCTTTTCAAGTCACATGATTTGACATGCGCGTATTAGGACGTATACGCGGTGACGGAATCCGGACACGTACGTGAATTAGAAGTATCGGTCTAATTTAATGAAGTTTTAAAATGTGAAAAGGAGGAAAGGTATACATTCTCAATATTAAATACCTTCATATGGGGTCACAAGAACAATGGCTATAAAGTATCAAACTGTTTTTTATTGTTTCAAAACACCGGGGTGCGCGCACTCTGTCGCGCAACCCCGGTACGTTTTTTAACTTCTGACAAGTCAGAAAACGGTAAAATGAACGTAAGGTAAAGACTTTGTAAAGCTTTTGAGACTTGCAAGGAGTTCCTAAGCAATTCTGACAGTGAAGAAAACTTTGTAATACTATGAAAGCATTTCTCGAAAATCTATAATAAAACTATAGAATACATTAAAAAAATATTTTATATTTCGCAATTAATAAAAGCTAAGAAATATAATGAAAAAATATAACTTATAAACAGTGTATAGTTAAGGAGTAGCCTTTAAAAAACCTATGAAATTCACTGAAAAAACCATAGGTATTACACACGTTATAGTTAGGAAGTAGCAGTTAAAAAACCTATGAAATTCACTGAAAAAACCATAGGTTTTACACACGTTATAGTTAGAAGTAGCATTTAAAAAACCTATGAAATTCACCGAAAAAACCATAGGTTTTACACCAGTTATAGTTAGCTGGAAATGTTACTCGCATAAAACCATTGAAATTCCCACGTTATAGTTAGTTGGACTCACTATAACTTGCGCGTGCAATGCACTGCTGATGACGTCACATATTACATCACTCATGACATGGTCAGTGACATCACTCATGACATCACTGATGACACCATCCAGTGAATGTGTGTCTTTTTGAAAAATAAATATTAGTGAGTAATGTTGAAATATTTAAATATAAGGATTAGTGTTTCACTTTGTGTATAAGTGGCTGCATGGGTTGGTGAGTAGGTACATGTGTATGTATATGGGTTATTAGATGTTTGTTTTAATGTCAGTATGAGCGTCTATATGGTTTGGTGGGGGTATTACTTAGCACATAGATGCATGAGTGACTGACTCCCTGTTTGTATGTGTTTTGAAGACAGCATATGTGAAGGACTGTATGGGTGGATGAGTGTGTATATGTGTTTGTTAGTGAGTGAATGACTGTCTCACTAGTGTCTTTATCAGTAACTACATATGTTTAAATCTAGTATATGTGAATATTGATGTATATAAGTCAGTATATGTGAGAGTAAGAGATTGTAAGAGTTCCTGTTTAAATAAGTATGTGTTTCTATAAGTGATTGTTTAAGAGAGTAAGTATGTGTAAGTTTCCTTAGAAGTAAGGTGGTTGTGTGTGTATAGCTGTATATGCAAATAAATGGATGTTCAATAGTTTATTTGCATGTGTGAGTATGTGTGAGAGTATCTTTTGGATGACTGTCGGTGTGTAACAGGATGTATAGGTGTATCACTACATATGATGAGTGAGTATATGTATGAGTGACTATATAGAACTGTTGGTAAATGAGTGGATGTGTATATAGATGGTGGAATTATTGAATTGGTTGTTGTAACTGGTATGGATATCTCCATTTTTTTGAAAAATGTAGTTTCTATTTTTGAATATGTGTTTCAAGGGTTACATTACAGTGAAAAGAGGTCTGTCACTCTGTCACAAGGATGGTGTCATCAGTGATGTCATGAGTGATGTCACTGACCATGTCATGAGTGATGTAATATGTGACGTCATCAGCAGTGCATTGCACGCGCAAGTTATAGTGAGTCCAACTAACTATAACGTGGGAATTTCAATGGTTTTATGCGAGTAAAATTTCCAGCTAACTATAACTGGTGTAAAACCTATGGTTTTTTCGGTGAATTTCATAGGTTTTTTAAATGCTACTTCCTAACTATAACGTGTGTAAAACCTATGGTTTTTTCAGTGAATTTCATAGGTTTTTTAACTGCTACTTCCTAACTATAACGTGTGTAATACCTATGGTTTTTTCAGTGAATATATATATATATATATGTATATATATATATATATATATTACCTACTGGCGGTCGCCAGTAGGTATATATAGTTAGGATTTTTTTCCTATGGGATTTTTGAAAATTCTATGTCGAATAACGTTGGCGTTTGAGGACGGAATTGGCTGAAATTTTCAGGAAAATGGAACATTTTGTTTCTGAGCAGCCCCTGAAAATTTGGGGGGGTTTCGTAGAGGGGAGGCCGAGAAAAAAGGGGGGTCCCAAAACGCGTTTTTCCCATGCAATTTTCCATAGGGCGGTTGGACTCACTTTTAGCTCGAACGGCTGAATGGATTTCCACGAAACTTGGCAAAATTGTAGATATTGTTTGCCCGATGTGCCTTTGCTAGGTCTCAATATATGTGCTCCAGTGGATTTTGATAAATTAACGTTAAAAAAAAAATATATATCTGTAAGCGCGCCCCGGTTAGCGCCCCAGTTCGCGTACTTGACGCGTAACGGAACTTCGCGAAGCGAAGCTGATTGGCTCTCCGGTGTCTGTCAACATTCTAAACAGTCCGGAGCGGCCGCCATCTTGTCTCTCGGTAGGATCGAGAGACAAGAGGAGGCCAAAACAAAGGGGGAAATGACCATAAGGGGGCATAGTAGATCCTCCCTGACCCCCTAGGTTTGATGTGGAGGCTTTAAAAGGGCCCCGCGGGGCAAAAAAAAATAAAAAATGTTTTGGTTTTTTTTGCGTGGGGAGCGCCCGGTACGCGCACCGGGAAGCGTTCCGGGGAGCGTACTATGAGGAAAAAAGAATGATAGACTTTTCAAATATTGTATGTTTATTGATTGTTCGTTTTTTTGGTTTTTTTTATTTATTTTTGTGATTGTTTTTCAAAATTTAATAGAACGTCTAACATTTGACTGTCCGAAATGTCGGCATTTTCAGTGAACATAACTTCCAACATTTGAGTGTCCGAAATGTCCTTATTTTGAGTGAACATAACTTGCAACATGTCCTCATTTTGAAGGAGGAAATCTACAGATTGTACACATTGTAGTAGTTCATGGTCCTGTGATTCATCCATGAATTCAATGTCATTTGGTTCAATGTTTTTCTTGATTATTCTCTTCAAGGACAATTTCAAATGACACTTTTTGTTCTCCTTCCATTTTGCCTGAAATTTGCATAAAAAAAATATATCAGTAGAGATAGGGCACTGTTGGGATTAATTTAACAGTGAATTTATCTTTGGGCAGTGTATAGTATCAGACAAGCCTAAATCCATCCATAACTATAACAGAAAAGTCTATCTAAATCTATAACTATTACAGAGGGATAGTATATAACTATCAGAAAAAGTTTTGGGGGGCGCTAGAGGGCGCACTTGCCGAATGGCTGCTCTTGTGTGAAGCTCCGGCCACCTGGCATGAATATCCTCCAGTAATCCTTTTTCCCTGCACGCACCCACCCGAAACTCCACACGGAGGTACGCCGGGGGACAATGCACACTCGGTGAAAATCTGGAGGCAATCCCCCCTGGGACACCGGAGTTGTGAACTGCGGAACTCCCCGGCCGGCGTGTGCCTGGCCATGCCGGTGCCTGCTGTCGGCTACTGACCCAGCGCGAGCCCGGGGATCACCACGAGGCGAGTGGGCCTCCAACACTTGGACAGCAGAGCTGCTGCTACTGGCGGTGAGACTAGCGTGGAGAGGGGGCCAGGGAGATACGTGCAGCTCACATAGCTGGCGCGGCGGGGGCAGAGGGAGTGCGGAGCCCCCCGCTGGTTTCGCCCGGCTGAAAGCCTCATTGCTGCAGTGCTAGGCGCGATATATCGGCGCCATAGATGACTGACTGACACACCCCAATGGACCCGTGACGTCCTGAGGCCTGACCCCCCACCAATACATACGGCCTTCATAACTGCTTGCTGCCGCCTTCACGACATGCTGCCAGGCCCGACAGCCTGGCACTATTGAGTGGGTCCTCACGGCGCTACGCCTCTTCATTGCTGCGGTGCGAGGCGCGACTTATAGGCGCCATAGAGAACTGACTGAGCACTCCTGCAGCGGATCCGGAACGGCGCTATTGGGTAGGTCTTCAAGGCGCTGCGTCTCTGGCCGGCGCTCCTGCACTTGCTCCCACGGGGCCGACACGAACTGGCAGAGGGATACCAGAGGGCGGCCTGAGAAGCCCAGTAACCTGCCTTGCAGTCACGACACACGACCTCGGAGCCTGCCTGTTGCCGGTGCCGCGGCGAGCGGACGTCTTGTGGCGCCTGGCGCTCCTGCTCCTACCCTGTAGGCGCTACATCACTGGGCTGCCGTCCCTGCGTTGTGAGGACTGTCTGCTCCTGCACTGTACTCCTTCTCACGGGGGTCACCCCACAAACGACAGCTAACTTCCCCCAGTAATCGGCGCGTCAGCTGCGTGATAGACATTGCTGCGCCGCACTACATAGAGTGGGATCGCTATATCCTCTATCAGCCTCCCTCCAACAGTGGTGCAGACGGCACATAGGCGCAGACAACCCACATTCATCTTGCCACCATGGGGAAGCCGGACAGTCGCCAACCCAAATTGCAGTTTGAGACTGCGGCGCAAAAAAAGGCGACAAGACACACTGGAGACGTGGTACCGCCCCGAAGCCCGGTAGCGGAGGCATCGACATCGACCCAGCTGACCCCGGATATGACCGCAATCCTGCAAGAAATGCGACAGGGCTTTGCGACGGTGGTCGACAAGGTGGATAGACTCACGTCCAGGATGGACGGCATAGCCCAGAAGATAGACGTCCATGAAGAACGCATATCTGAGGCGGAACACAGGATATCGGCACATGATGACACGACCGCGGCTCATGACACTCGCCTTGCCAGGATGGACAACGTCCTGAGGGTAATCGCTGCCAAGAACGAGGAATTGGAAGCTAGGAGCCGACGGAATAACATTCGAGTCACGGGCATTCCGGAATCGACCAACACGGGGAGGATGGAATTATATGTCGAGAAACTGCTGTCAGCAACAGTCGGGGCAGACGCTCTTTCGGCTCACTTTATTGTGGAACGTGCACACCGCTCTCTTGGGCCTCAACCCCAACCGGGGGCCCCACCACGACCCATAATTGCACGCCTCCTAAACTACCGAGATCGCGATGCGGCGCTTAAGGCAGCCAGAGCAAACCAAAATCTGGCATATGATGGAGTGCCCTTCTCGATATACCCTGACTTTACCCCGGTGGTCCAAGAACAGCGACGGAAATTTCTTGCTGTAAAGAGGAAGCTTCGAGATTTGAACATTGACTATGCTCTCTTATACCCGGCAAAGCTGCGAGTCACACACCAAGGTACGCAGCACTTCTTTCTCAACCCACAACAGGTCGAAGACTACATTAAATCCTTGCCCAAAAGATCCAGGTGACCTGCGGACGCTGAAGACTTAAATGCATCTGGTCCTGAGTAGGGGGCGACTAGCTCTCTTCGGATACATCCTTCCTCAAGTGGTGGATTCGTCTTCACTCCCCTCGCTGCTGGGGGGAATTCATTCGACTAGGAGATGGCTGCCGCTACCCCTGGGTACCATGGACGGGTGCTGCATCGTGGATGGTAATGTATGCCAGGCACCACCCCCCCCTCGTCCCTCTCTGCTCCACGGGTGAACCCAGGAATGGACATGAATGGAGTGGGATGGCTGGGGGTGGTAGACCGTGCACCTCTGATGACCCCTAATGGGTGTTCCCCAATGACATTGACTTTGTTGCTTGTTTGTTGGTTGCTATCTAGCACTGTTTTGGGTAACGGGTGGGGGGCGGGACAGGGACACTGGCGAGTTGGGGTGGCTTCAGTGGGTGGGGGGTGGTGGAAAGACTCTCTAGTAGAACGGACTTACACTGGGCGATGTAGATCTTCCGTTGGAACTGTTGATCTGCCTCGCTATTTTTGGTTACATGCTGTGGACCGTTTGTCCCTTTTCCAACTAGGCCTGATGCCTGGAGTTATCCGGGGAGGTATGGGGGGAGGGGACTGCTGGGGTTACTGTTGGGTTTCAAGTTTTGACATGTGCATGTGGTGGTCTGAACTCACACATTTGCCCTTTGGAGGGCTCCGTGATTGTGGCGGGGGGGCAGGGGGGCGGGGTGGGTGGGTTGTGCGATACTTATGGCAGAGTCGTGGCGGTAGGGTTGGGGGTGATTCATTTCTGCTTCAGTTTCTGCTTCCGCTTGTGGGCATGGCACTGGTCCGAATGTATTATGTTCTATTTGTTGGGAGGATGGGCTTGGCAGCCTTCCATGTTCTGATCCCGCAGTTATGGTACTACACGTTTACATGGGTGACACACGCCTGAATGTGATTACTTGGAATGTGCGGGGGTTGGGAGATCATAGGAAGAGGAGACAGATATTGAGCTACCTGGATCGCCATAATGTTCACATTGCTTTCTTACAGGAAACGCACTTTGCGCCCCACTATTCGCGAGCCTTTGGGAGCAGGTGGGCTTCTCACTCGATCTTTGCTAACTACTCCTCATATGCCCGAGGTACGGCCATACTAATTAAGAGATCCACACCTTTTCGGCTGGCGGGCTCCAAGGTGGATCCCCAGGGGAGGTACTGTGTGCTATGGGGTAGGCTGGGACACATGTCAGTGACACTTGTCTGTTGTTATGGGCCCAACTCGGATGACCCGCAATTCTTTACCTCACTGTGGGCGGCGATAGTTGAGACAGGACCACAACACCTCATATGGGGTGGAGACTTCAACATAACCCTGCACCCCCCCCTGGATAGATCACACCCTGCCCCACATCACTATACTAACGGGCGCGAAATCCTTAGAGCGACTATTGCTGGTAACAATCTCATTGACGCCTGGCGGGCACACTGCGGGACTAGAGAGGAGGGTACACATTTTACTGCGCAAGCTCGGTCATGGGCGAGACTTGACTATTTCCTCCTTACCTCACAACTGTACACAGCACTAATACATGCATCTCATCTCCCCAGGACTTACTCCGATCACTCTCCCGTTTTGATCACGCTGGCTGGTTCTGAGCTAGGCCCCCCAGTGACGGCGTGGCGCATGCAGCCCGCTATGTTATTGGACGCGATATTCCAGGAGGAACTCCGTGAAGAATGCCTAGACTTCTTCAAACGCAACAAAGACTCAGTCCAAGGCGTTGAGACCATATGGGACGCCTTTAAGGCCACGCTCCGAGGCTTATGTATATCGAAGGGCTCGGGAGTGCTCAAGAGCATACTCACTCGATTACGCAGCATAGAAGCTGAATTACGCAGTGCTAAAAGCCGTCTTAGGACGCACCCTGACACGGCGACCCTCGCTACCATCCGCGATAAATTGTCGGAATTCTCAGAGGAGGCTGCTCGTGAGGTGAAGTTTCGGAACAAATACTGGGTGGCCAGGAGGTATGGAGAGGGGGAGAGGCCTGGGAAGGCTCTAGCAGCAACGGTCAAACTGATGCGATCGCCGACGATAATATTAGAGCTTGAGACGGCGGAGGGGCTGGTACTTAGAGACACCACCCAAGTCCTTAACGAATTTGTGAGACATTACAGTACACTTTACTCCACTAGCAGACGCAATGAACTCACGTTGGATGAATATCTGGCAGATATCTCCTTGGGGTGGTTGAGTGATGCGCAAAGAGCCTTCTTGAACGCCCCCTTTGAGCTGGATGAGGTCAGGGAGGCCATCATGGGCATGAAGTCGGGCAAAGCCACTGGTTTAGATGGCGTACCTATAGAATTCTACAAGACCTTCATCGACTTCATGGCTCCGGTGTTGCGGGAGGTCTTTGAGGACGCCTTGGAGGTGGGCCATCTCCCTGCCTCCATGAGAGTTGCCCTCATCACGTCGCTGCTTAAGCCTGGGAAACCCGCCTCCAGCTGCGACTCTTACAGACCTCTATCCCTGTTAAACTGCGACGTTAAAATTCTTGCGAAACTGATTGCGACGCGCATAGGCCTCCTCCTGCCTGCTCTTATTCTTCCGGACCAGTCCGGATTTTTCCCTGGAAGGGCGACGTCGCATAATCTCCGTACCTTTTTTTCGGTATACGACTCCGTCCATGAGGATCTCCCTATGGCAGCCATTTTTTTAGACGCCACCAAGGCGTTTGACTCGCTCGAATGGGACTATGTGTTTAAAGTTCTGGAGCGAATGGGTTTCCCGCCTCTCTTTATTTCCTGGATTAAATTATTGTATACGCATCCAACTGCCAGAGTACTCATCAATGGGAAATTGTCGTCGGAATTCCCGATCACCAGGGGGACAAGACAGGGGTGCCCACTGTCCCCTCTTCTGTTTGCTATAGCCACTGAACCTCTGGCGGCTAAATTGCGACAGCATCATCAGGACAGGGCAATGCGCTGCTTTCAGAGACAATTACTCGTCTCTATGTATGCTGACGATATCACCCTCTATGTTCGCCGCCCAAGCGATAACTTGCATCCTATACTCCGTGAATTCATTCGATTTGGTGCCCTCTCGGGCGTTCAAATCAACTGGAAGAAATCGTGTATCTTCCCCCTTACTGCCTCGACAGTTCCATTCCCACTGGAATTCCCACTTGCCTGGAGCACGGGGGATTTTAAGTACCTGGGTATACATGTGGAAAGGAGTAGGGAAGACCTGATGCGTGCAAACTACGGCACTGTGATGGACAAGTTGAGCGACAATATATCTAGATGGATCACGCTCCCTCTTTCCATGGCGGGTCGTGCCTCATTAATCAAAATGATCATACTCCCTCAACTTTTGTATCTATTCTTGAATATTCCGTACCACCCCGGATCCTATTTTTTTCGTCTGCTACGTTCGGAATTGCTCCGACTAGTGTGGGGTGGTAAAACGCCCAGACTCAAATGGGAGATCCTTGTCCGGCCATTCACACAAGGGGGATTTGGCATCCCTGACTTTGAACTCTATTACCGGGCTGCACAGGCTCATTATGCGTACTTTTGGGTGCGCCAGCAAAGATACATGCCTCAACTGGCGGCTGAGCACTGGTTAGCACACCCGATCCCTATTGACGGCGCGCTCTACTCCCAGGTGGAGGGTAGGGACAAGACCCCTTCCACTGTGTCGAGCACTGTGACGGCATGGCACTCTATTGTGTCCAAGCTGGACTTGAACTTCTTATACGCACCTAAACTGCCGCTGGCCTACCACCCACAGCTGCCGCTCCTACAGGAGGCTGGCTTTCAAAGACTATTGAAAAAGATTGGTGTCACTACGTGGGGAGACATGTACCTGGATGGCGTCTTCCGAACTAGGGAACATTTCTATGAAGGCATCCACCCGACACCTCTGGACTTGTTTTATTATGTCAGACTCAGACACGGCCTACAAGCTATCACGCCTGATTTCCCCTGCGAGCCCCCGGTGCTACCCCCCTTGCAAAACATGCTGCTTCACGATCATCCTATTAAGCTAGTATCTACACTCTATAAATCTATACGGGCCAACACGACATACACAGATCTGCCCGCTAGGCAGAAATGGGAACAAGATCTCACCTTGACTTTCACAAACACGCAATGGGAATTTTGCCTGCAGCAAACTGAGCGCATTTCATCTAACAGCCGTTATAGAATAATCCACTATAAATTTCTGCACAGGCTATACCACACTCCAGCGCGTCTGCACAGATTCAAGCTTAGGCCTACAGATGCCTGTGACAGGTGTGGGGCCCCAGGAGCTGATTTCCTTCACCTTGCATGGGGATGTCCTGCAGTGAATGAATACTGGACTCAGGTGTTTCAGGCCCTCTCCAAAATGATACACATGACGGTGGATCCATCCCCATTGGTGGCCCTTCTAGGGTATGTTGCGCCTCTTCAAGCGGCTCACCGCAAATATGTGGCACTAGCTATGCTTCTGGCTAAACGCAGGGTAGCCTGTAGATGGGGGCGGGGAAGGGCGCCCAAGTTCAAGGATTGGTTGAGTGATATGGTATACTGCCAGGAACAATTGAATACCTTTTCTGAACTTATGCCGCCTACTTCTAGGCCTACTGATATATGGGCCCCATTACAATGTTATTTGGTAACTGATCCGCCCGAGGATGACAGCGATTGAAGGTGGGCGGTGGAGTACCTTTGCTGATATATCTTGAGCTCGCAATATAGCATCTGGACTGCTGGGTATGGCATGATATGTTTGCTGCCTCTCCCCCCCCTTTCCCCCCCCCCTCATTCTCCCCCCCCTCCCCCTCTCTGCCCACCTCCCTGCCCCCCCCCGTTTAAGACCCTATGTGAAGAACCTCATCCTCAGTATCGTCCCGGGATGCCTGTCTACCCACTACTTCCGATACTGTGGCTCGGCCTTCCCTCTTCTGTGATCTCGTGACTCTGCCACTCTGATGTCACCGTGCCTACCGAGAGTAGATATGCCCACCTGGATGCCTGTGTGCCCCCCTCCCCCCCCCCATCCCCCCCATCATTCCTGAGTTTGTATGGACACTGCACATGTCAAAATTCAAAAAACTCGAGACTCATTTATCTAGCTGTAAGACGCGGCACTTGTCACTTAGATGGAATTGTTGGCAAAATTGTTTTCAACGCACATGCATGTCGACACTGATTTGTATTTCTGTAAGCACTGATAGCGGCCGGCCTCCGGGTTGTTGGCGAGACGCTGTGTATTCCTGACAATGCTCAATAAATGTCTTGTTTTAAAAAAAAAAAAAAAAAAAAAAAAAAAAACCTATCAGAAAAAGTTTTCCATATTAACTTAAAGTGCACAATATACTTTAGTTTTCAAAATAACATCTTACCTTTTAAAAACAAGTTTAAGTTGTCAGTGAAAATGCTCTTGCAATGTACTTCAGGAAGTAGTAGTAAAAATGGTTGTGTTTCTCTCTCTTTCTTTATACATATTCAGGTACATAACCAATCAAATGTCAGGTAAAAAAAAGTAGAAAATAAAAGTAACATTTTAATTGGTTGTCAATTCCAACACTTCAGATGTGTTTTGTGAAGTAATTTACCTCAGGGTATTTAGAGAGGTCTACAGGCTAAATGGTTAAATGGAATTCCAATCAAATTTGTGAAAATGGTAGGGATTGGTATGTAGTATGAGCTAATCTATATTTGGTGAAAGTGTCTCCAGTGGTTTTTCTGTGAATTACTTTCCCACCTTTTTTCAGCGAGCGCTTCCCGGTGCGCGCCCCGGTACGCGAACCGGCAGCGTTACGGGAGTCCTCCATTTTGTGTTTCGGAAGAATTGAGATACAAGATGGAGGGCAAATAATGTTCAGAATGGGTAGAAGGGGGCACGGTAGATGTATCCTGACCCCCTAGGTTTTCTGAGGGTGGCTGAGGAGGCCCATATGTGCGAAAAAAAACATATTTTTTTAAATTTTCGCGCGGTTAGCGTCCGGTGCGCGTACCGGGTAGCGCTCCAGGAAGCGTAAATTGTGAAAATTAGTAAAAAAAAAGTTACATTTAAAATTTGTTTATAGTGATCATAGTAAGGGTAGCTCTGAGAAGAGCTTTTGGGTCTGTGGTAGATTTAGGTACTTATAAGTAGGTACCAATACATAGTCTTAAATTCAGGATGAAAAGTCTGTTCCCCTCATCTGAGAAGTGAACTCCATCTTCTCTGTAGATATCTTGCATGTAGTAACGCAAGTTATTGTTGAAGATGGAGCCCATTCCATGGTCTCTCATGTAAGCTGAAACAGACTTATTTACATGCTTCCTCGATTTCTCAATTTGTGGAGAAAATTGCTTGGACCGCCTCCATTTCTGTCTTTGGCATATATTTGAATATACCAAGGTAGTTTGAGGAAAAAGTGCCATCAATTGTTCAAAGGTGTCCTTTAAAAGCATTTCCAGACCTACCCCAGTCAAAGTGCCCAAATCATTTCCTCCACAGTGCACAATTAACAGGTCAGGTTTTGGCAAATGCAAAAAGGTTTTCACCAATGGTATCAATTGGTGACATCTTAATCCTCTGTGGCCAATCCAGTTGATTTCCACATTTTGTAAATTGAGGTTGTGTAAATTTCTGTTATCAGCATACCTTTGAGCCCAATGGATGTAACTATGTCCAACAATCCAGACAGAAAACATAGTGAGAGGAGGTTCTGCTGCAGTCAGATGAAGTGTGGTAATGAAATGGCAGTTGAAACAGTAGGAGTATGTAATGAAAAAAACTGTGGAGTTTCTGTGCTAATGAATCAGTAGCAGTGATTGGTGGATTTTGATTGCTGGAAACAGAAAGTTAGGGTGCATGGATGAGTTCTTTGAAAGATGTAATTTGAATGGTCAAGAAAAAATCATTTTATGAAAGATTGCACTGGATACGCAGGTGTACTGAGAGTTCAGAGTTCAATTGAAACATTGTTGTGTGAAGTTGCAAACATGAGAGGTCTTTCAGGAGGTGGTTGCTATGCAAAAAAGGCAGAAAGGGCAGAGGGGGGAAGGGTGTTGATTTGAAAAAAGTGAGGGAAGAGTTTTGATTGGGTGACATGAGAGATATGTGTGATGAATTACAGCATTTCTGTGCCATTGTTGGTTGCAGCCTCTGGAGTGCATACCCTTTGTTCTGCTGAAGACAAATTGGTGTGTGTCTGAGACTGTTTTGATACTCAAAAAGTATTTGCTAAGGTGAGAAAAGATTCATTTAATTTAAATAGAGATTAGTATGCTTTAAGGAGAAAATTATGAAGAAAGTTGTGTATTTAAAATGTTGCTTTGTGTCAAGTGTTTTACAAATAGATTTGGTTTCTTTGAGTTACATAGCCATGTTAAAAGTGACTTCCCCATGAATGTAGGTATATAATTGCTTAACATGAAGTGTTTAAAACGTTTTTTGAAATCAATTAGGTTTCTTGATATGTACTGCTAGAGTTTCATAGGTTGCTTGGGGCATATTTACAAGGCCTTTGAGTTCCTTTGATGTTATTTTTCCCATTTTAATTTACGACATTTCCCCGTGGTGCAAGGTCCTTGTAAATACGCCCCCATGTGTGCTTGGCAAATTTAGATTTTGATTCTTTGAGTTACATAGCCATTTTAAAAGTGACGCTAAAATGGTGCAAGGGCCTTAAAAAACGCTTTCATGTGTCTTAGGGCATTTTAAGTCACTTCCCCATGAATGTAGGTATATAATTGCTTAACATGATGTGTTTAAAAAGTTTTTTGAAATCAATTAGGTTTCTTGATATGTACTGCTAGAGTTTCATAGGTTGCTTGGGGCATATTTACAAGGCCTTTGAGTCCCTTTGATGTTATTTTGGCCATTTTAATTTAAGACATTTCCTCGTGGTGCAAGGTCCTTGTAAATACACCCCCATGTGTGCTTGGCAAATTTAGATTTTGATTCTTTGAGTTACATAGCCATGTTAAAAGTGATGCAAAAATGGAGCAAGGGCCTTAAAAATACGCTTTCATGTGTCTTAGGGCATTTTAAGTCACTTCCCCATGAATGTAGGTATATAATTGCTTAACATGATGTGTTTAAAAACGTTTTTTGAAATCCATTAGGTTTCTTCATATGTACTGCTAGAGTTTCATAGGTTGCTTGGGGCATATTTACAAGGCCTTTGAGTCCCTTTGATGTTATTTTTCCCATTTTAATTTAAGACATTTCCCCGTGGTGCAAGGTCCTTGTAAATACGCCCCCATGTGTGCTTGGCTAATTTAAGTACTGATAGGGTGTGCTTCTACATAGGACCTGTGTTGTGTTTTCAAATTATGACCAGAAAATAGTTTTTTTTTTTTTAAAAACACTTTTCACATTTATGAGAAGGTCATATTGGTGTCTGCTTCTTTAAATAAATATTGAACTGAGAAATATTAAACTGAGGCTTCTGTAAGTGTCAAGGGAGGTGAGTAATGTACATTGCTCTGTTGTATACAGTCCTCATCTTCTGTGTACTCTTGGATATGCAAGACTACATCTGCACAATGAGATAACTAAGTTGAGGAAACACAGGTGATGTGATTGTGAAATGAGCAAAAGAAATTCCAAATTTTTCAATTACATCACCTGTGTTTCCTAACATTACAAATCACATTGTGCAGATGAGGTTTAGGCCTGTCCAGGGACACAGAAGAGGTCTGGCCTTTGTTCAAGAGTGCAGTGGACATGACTCACTTTATTGTTAGGCCTGCACATGTATTATCTTGTCTGTACTCTTCAATAAGCCTAAATTTCATCTGCAACCCTGAGTAGACCTCACCTCAAATAAACCTCTGGATAGGCCACACCTTATCGTCATCTTGAATCAATCATTTAAAATGTTAGGGGCACATTTTTGATGGCCATGCGCCTCTTTTGTGCCGCTGTTGCGTCACTTTTGTGATGCAGCAGTGATGCAAAAGATGCACCATGTTGCAAGATAGGCCTCACTTCATCTCCAACAAAGTATCGTCAGTTTAAACTGTAAACATTTAGGACTGTGTAGGGGGCATGGAGAAGCTGAATCTTCTGTAAATGTCAAAATTGTTCCATACAGTGCTCACCTTCTGCGTAGTCTTTGATATGCTAGACTCCATCTGCACAATGAGATATCTAAGCAAAGGAAACACAGGTGATATGATTGTGAAATGAGCAAAAGAAATTCCACATTTTTCATACATCACCTGTGTTTCCTAACATTACGAATCACATTGTGCAGATGAGGTTTAGGCCTGTCCAGGGACACAGAAGAGGTCTGGCCTTTGTTCAAGAGTGCAGTGGACATGACTCACTTCATTGGTAGGCCTGCACATGTATTATCTCCTCTGTACTCTTCAACAAGCCTAAATTTCATCTGCAACCCTGAGTAGGCCTCACCTCAAACAAACCTCTGGATAGTCCACACCTTATCGTCATCCTGAATCAATCATTTAAAATGTTAGGGACAGATTTATGATAGCCGTGTGTCTCTTTTGCGCTGCTGTGCGTCACTTTTGTGACGCAGCGGCAGTGCAAAAGATGTGCTATGTTGCGACATATTTACAACTTGATGAATCTAGGCAGATGTGTCATGCTGTAAATTCCTGTGCCACATGAAACCTGCGTCAGGTTTCATGTGAGTGTTTTGTTGTAGGGTGGGCAGTCATTTGCATGAAAGCCCTGTAAAACTAACACAGTAAAATTAAGAAGATTTCACTGAGTCACCTTTATGGCATTGCTGAATCAAATCCTTACGCCTGTTTGAAACAGGCATAAGGAGTGATGCACCATGCAATGTGTGGCTTGCCCCTGTGCATTGCAGTAGATATGTCGCGCTTATGACGTGATTCCTGCAATGCGCCGTTTTTGTGGAACAGATGCGTGACGCATCTGTGCTGTTTTTGCTCAATGGTGCTCTGCATTGTAAATGCGGCACATCATGGGTGGCAGAGCAGTGGCGCACGTTAACTGGTGCATCCCTGGGGATGCGCCAGTTAACATAAATCTGCTCCTTTAAATTTAAGTATTAGTAGGGGACACAGTGTTGGTGAGGCTTATCCAAGGTTAAGAAGAGATGAGTCCTGTTCACTGAAACTTGGACATAGGCCTCACCTCCTCAGCATCGCTGGACATGGTTAAATAATATCTGCAAAATGTTACTCTTGTTAAACAATTTTACTATTATAGTCTCTGAGATTTGTCTCCTACTCTGCAACATCTCATTGTTGTTCTCTTTTTTTAAAGATCACGACAACATCAAGCATGAGTGATAATGAGCAATCTGTTGATCTCGATCTTATCATTGAACTTGTTATTGAAACGTCAGTGGAAGTAGATCCCTTGGATGATTTATATCCTGTGGATGAGGAAGAATATGATGAGGATGCTGATTTGTCAGAATTGTATGACATAGGGTGGGCAGCTGACCTGCTTGAGCCTATTAACCTATAAAGACTTTTAAAAATAAATTTAAGTTACTCGAAATGAAAAGTAACCATGTAAACCATTTTATTTAAAATTAAATACAACTTCAAAAACAGATTGTGTGAAGTGTCTTTATTAAAATAGTGAAATATGCTAATAAAATTAGTTCAGATTCACATATAAAAGAGCACAGGTCAAATGTAGAAGCATTCCATTTCTTTGCTACTATTTGTGAGTTTTAAATTTGCTAATGCACTAAAAATTATTGTATGTAGAATTGACAACTAGTCTGTTAATTTTTTGACGACTGTTATTGATTTACTGTTTGGTAATAGTGGTTAATAACATTTTTATTATATTTTACCACAGATTCAACTGCAGATCATTTCAAAATTATACGATGCCTTCGAAGGACAGGAGGAAAAAGGCTACAAAACGTCAAACACAGCAGCTTACTAAATGCTTGCAGCAGTCCTCTACAATAAAAACTTTTCAAGTCACCAAGAAAGCTCCGGGTAAGACAACGAAATCTTTTTTAAGAAACATTTGCAGATGAAAAAGTATCAGTACAGAACATGTTTTAGTCCAGAAAAAGAGAGCCAATTTAAATGGGAAGGAAAGGCCACTCAAAAATGTTACTGCTAGAGCAGGAGATAACTCTGTGCATGGTAGTAGAAGGAAAAATCAGTTTAGGGACATTCGTTTACGAATGTTCCGCAATAGGATAATTGGAAATTTGTTAAAAAATATTAAGAAAAGTCAACAGAAAGTGGCTTTTTATAAGAGAAAGAAAGATGTAGAGAAAATTATTGATCAGGCTTTCGAAATTAAGCGAAATTTATTTATTTTGATAATCAATAGATTTAGGAAACTAAACAAGGCAATTTATGATTTCAAATCAAATAGTAGATGGAAGAGAACAGTTAATCGTAGAAATTTTTGTGAATTTTTTTCAGGAGAATGGATGCATAGTTCAAGTTGTGAGGCATTTTTTAATGAGGAGAGTTATTTCCAGGATAATGATTTGGTGCATGCAGTTGACACCAGTGGTCGAGCATATGAGGTGAAAGATAGATGTGTGGTTGAAAAAGAAAAACTTGTGACAACAGAGGCAGAAGAGGTTTTAGGGAGACGTCCTAAGGGTCCAGTGTACACCTGGAAGTGTAGTAGTATTTGCAGTGTGCGACAGCAATCAATTGATTTGTTTTGTAATTTCTTACGTACATATAGTAAGAAAAGTCTGAAACAAAAAATTAAGTTGTTGCAAGACTTACAGCCTGATTCATGAAGCAAAATTGCACTCGCAAAGGGCAAGATTCTCAGAATCTTGCCTTTTGCGAGTGCAATTTTGGCATTTGGGATTCACAATCCCAAATGCAAAAATCGCTAATGAGGAATTAGCAAATATGCGAGGATTAGCATTTAAGGAATCTCTATTAGAGATTCCTTAAATGCTATTCATGACACTTGCAAAAATTGCGATTTAGCAAAATTGGGCCGCTATTTACCGAGAGGTCAGACCTCTCGGTAAATAGCAAAAACATAGAAAAATGCTTTTAAAAGCATTTTTCTAAGTTGCATGTTGCACACACACATGTCCTTTGGACATGTGTGTGCGCAACACCTGTTCAAATGTGCATTTTAGGGGTGCTACAGGGTGTCCTTTGGACACCCCTGGCACCCTTAAAATCGCTATCTGATATGCGAGTAGCAAATTGCTACTCGCAAATAAGGGATACTCCCCATTCATTCCTATGGGCCTTTTGGCCCATAGGAATGAATGGGGAGTTATTCCTTTTTTTGCGAGTAGCAAATTGCTACTCGCAAATAGAGAACATGTAGGAATCGCTATTGATTTAGCAATTCCTACATGAATGCCGTTTTGCGTGTCCTCAATAGCGAGTCGCTATGATTCGCTATTAGGGCCACGCAAAACGGCCCGTACATGAATCAGGCTGTTAGATCCTTGCAGATTGAGAGAACTGACAGGTTTGCATGGTCATTCATTGGCTTGTCTTTCCAGGAGAGTATGCCAGAGTGTTTTTCATCATTTCAGGATGCTAGCAGTGCATCATAATAAAGTGAGGAAATTAGTTAGAATGTTGTATTATGCTAAGAGTCCAGCAATTATGCTTAAACAATTATGCACTGCTCTTTTGCATGGTTCAGAAGTAGATGTGAAGAATATTTGTGCAGAAATTGAGTTTTGTTACTTTGCAAGTAAAGAGGAGAATGTTGAAATTGACCCAGAAGAAGAAGGTAATGTGGAAGAGAGTGTACAGATTTCCAGTACAGATAATTTTCAGAAGGAAATTGCCACGTTTCAGGTGAAATCAAGTGAGAGGCCTAAGTTCACTTGTGTGTGTTGTCGACGCACTTATTATAAGAATCAGACTAAGTTAGTGGATGTATATGCAAAAAGTGAAAGAGAAAATAATAGTGAATGGAAGGATTTCGCAACATACTTGATGGTAGAAAATTGTTTTGATTTGGGATTGGATCAACGTGTGTGTACTTATTGTTGTAACAAATTAAATCAAAACCGGATGCCTGCTAGAGCGGTTCATAATAATCTGGAATTGGTTGAGATTCCTTCTGAATTGAAGGATTTAAATACTTATGAATCTATTTTGATTCAAAGTGTCCATCCCTTTCAGGCTATTGTACGAATGGAGCCAAAGACAGGGAAATTGCCTCCATCAGATTTACAGAGAGGATTAAAGGGAAGAGTTGTTTATTTGCCTCTAGATTTGAAGAAAAACAATAATACAATTGGAGTAGAGAAAGTGGAAGAGGAACCTCTGGTTATCTTAGTTAATGGGGTTCCGACAAAGAGTAAGAAAATATGGCAAGATTTAGTGGATGTTAGGAAAGTCAAAAAGGCAACATTGTATTTGAAAAAAAATAATAAGTACTATAAGAATGTATATGTTGCAGAAGAGGAAGTAAGTGAAGAAGAGGATAGCGATTTGTGTGCTGGTCAAATTGAGAAAGTAGAAGCCTCTAAAAATGAAGGAATATATGAACATTATAGTGTTCATCCTTTGCATTCCAAGGAAGTCATGGGGAATGCTATTGAGTTGTTTCAAATGAAACAAGCCAAAAGGAGTCCCATTAGTGTTTGGGAGGAAAGTTTGGAAGCTCGGTGTTTCCCACAGCTATTTCCAACAGGTGAAGGAGGAAGATATGATGAGCGACCTGATCAAATTCCTGCTTCTGAATACCGTACTTTACGATTGTATGCAGAAGATCCTAGGTTTCGTCAATGCATTCCCTATTTGTTTCATCTCCTGTTTGAAAGCGATCTGTCTGGACTGTCATATGCAGTGAACCACATCTTGAAAAGTGGTGTACAGATGCAAAATATCTCGGCAAGGGACTTTATGGATAAAGTCAATGTGCAAGACAGTATTTTGGATTCTCACCTGATTAATCTCATGGCGTGTCAGCGTGGTACTAATGAGTACTGGTACCGTCGTCATGGTGATTTAAAATGTATGCTGAGGAACTTAGCAACTCCCACATGGTTCCTCACTCTCAGCTGTGCCGAGTATGGCTGGGAAGACTTACTTGAATTTCTACGAGAGGCAAATGGAAACATTGAAAATATCGAATTCAAGACACCCGGAGAACTGTGCTCTTTGGATCCAGTGAATGTATGCAGGTACTTCAATCATAGGTTTGAAGCTATGATGGCTTTCATCATGAACAATCCACCTCTTGGAGAGGTGTTGGATTTCTTCTGGAGAAAGGAGTACCAAGCAAGAGGTGCTCCTCATATACATATGCTGCTATGGATCAAAGATGCACCCAAATTTGGAACAGATCCGGATGACTTAGTGATGAGTTTCATAGAACAGTATTCTACATGTGCTGTTCCAAAGACAAAGGAAGACAAAAGCATAAGAGAACAAGTTTTACGCTCCCAAAGCCATCGTTGCGGAAAGTACTGTCGTCGTAAATTCAGAAACAAGGACAAGTTCTACACAAAATGTCGTTTCGGCTTTCCACGACCGGTGATTTCTAAAGGAAGAGTGAACAGTTTGATGTCTTCGCTGCGACATAATGTGACGAGGAAATCACCCAAAAACACATACAATTTGAAAAGGAACGAAGAGTCCAAGTACATCAACGACTACAACCCAGTGATTTTGTCCATGTGGAATGCTAACATGGATATACAGTTTGTGGCTGATAACTGTATGGCTGTGGCTCGGTATGTGACATCTTACATCACTAAAAAAGAAAAGACAGAGTTGAAGGATATGTGGGAGGACATTTCCCATGAAAAAAGCCTCAGTAAGAAGTTGTACAGTTTCAGTCTGAAGATGTTGTCGCATCGAAAAATCGGAGCTTAAGAATGTTCTGACCGGTTATCTTCAGCAAGTCTCTATGCCAAATCTAGGAGTATCATTTGGGCGAGTCTTGGTCTTGCTGCAACGCGTAATCGAGTTCTGAAACCTGTGCGAGAAATTGAGTATTTGGCAGAAAAGGAGCCAAACAGTACCGATATTTTGAAGACTAACATGTTGGATACATATTATCCAAATAGAAGCAGTCACCTCGAGAATGTTTGTCTGTATGAGGTTCTACAAAATTACATATTCAAGAGGAACATCAAAGAAGATATTGATAAAGGAGTGTATGCTGTAATTGGAAGTGAGGGATGTCTGGTCAAGCAAAGAAAATGCCAATTGGTAAACCATCGAAAATTGAGTGGCAAATCTCAAGAAAGAAAAGAGTTTTTCTATTTAGCTCTTTTGCAACTTTTCAAGCCTTGGCGTGCAGAAGAGGAACTGCTTGGAGATTTCCTCTTTTACGAAGACTCTTTCAATGCCGCCAAGGAGACCATAGAATGTCCTGTTTTTCCCAAATATCTAGAAATGTTGAATGCGGAAATCGAGCAGGAAGCAATGATTGCAGCCGAGATTGCTAGAGACAGTTCTCAGGACAGTCAGAGTTCTGTTTCATTGAGTCAGGCTCCACTAGGAGGACCAGTTATCGAAAATGAAGCTGCCACTGCCATGATTGAAGTGGAAAGAGCCATGGCACATGCTCAGGAGGATGCGGTTAACTTAGAAGACTTGGAAAGACAACTCAACGTTGAGCAGAGGAAAATATATGATGAAGTTACCAACCAAATTGACCATGGATTAAGTCATGAGAAGAAAGAGTGCTCATGTACGTCATTGAAGCCTGTCCGACTGTACGTGAGTGGAGAAGCAGGAACTGGAAAAAGTTTCCTCATTAAAGCAATTTCATGTTATTTGCAGAAAAGGACTGAGTCATCGCTGTCTTGTGTTGTCACCGCTCCAACTGGACTGGCAGCACATAACATTAAAGGTATTACTTTGCATCGTCTACTGATGCTGCCAGTGGAGCATGATAACAAATTACAATACCACAAGTTATCTGGAGATGCTTGTTGTGAAGTTTCAAGAGTCTTGAGGAAAATGAAACTTCTTATCATTGACGAAGTAAGCATGGTTTCCAATGTCATGCTTGCCTTTGTGCATTTGAGAATGCAAGAAGTTCTCAAAACAGAGTATGATGTGTTATTTGGTGGCAAACACATCATTGTTTTTGGTGATCTTCTGCAGCTGACACCAGTGAAAGGACAACCTGTGTTCAAAATGCTCACGCATGAAGATACCAGGAAGTGCCTAGGGAGCATTGGCAACGTCAATATATGGTTAAACTTCAATTATGCTGAACTGCGTGAAAATATGCGTTAAGCGAAGGATGAAGATTATAAGAATATTCTACAAGATGTTAGAATCGGAAAAGTGACCGAGCATGGGAAAGAAGCTTTACATGCACGATTACTGTCAAATTTGTATCCAGAAGAAGACGTTGTGCCTGAGAATATTTTTTGGAAAATTACTGAGAAGAAATCTGGAATATGTTTGATGCCAACTCTTGCAGAATGTGCCATCTTCAACAACAAAATGTTGCATTTAGAAAACCAAGAGATTGTGAAACTGGAAGCTATTGACAGAGTAGAGCATATGGGATCAACAATTATTTTGTCTGAGAATTTGAAATCAAAATTGGATTCATTAGAGAAGACTATATCTAAAACTGCAGGTTTTGAAAAGACTCTGAATGTGTGCTTAAATTGCCGTATAATTTTAAGAAGGAATTTACATGTTGAAAGAGGTCTGGTAAATGGATCAATGGGTAATGTTGTTGATTTTGAGAAATACAGAAATAGAGATGGAATTGAATTTTTAAAAATTAAATTTGATGGCATTGAGGAAGTACAGCTAATTGGTTGTTGCTCTGCTAGGTTTTTGCTTGTAAAAGACTTATATGTTCGCCGTAAGCAGTTTCCTGTTTGCTTGGCATATGCGGTGACAATCCATAAATCACAAGGTTAAAGTGTAGACAGTGCATTGGTGAATATTGGCAGTTCTGTGTTCAAGGAGGGTATGGCATATGTGGCATTGTCACGAGTCAGAAGTTTATCGGGATTGTACTTGATTGAGTGTGATGTCACAAACATTTGTGCGGATCTAGATTGTGTTAACGAATACAATAGGTTAAGAAGAGAGTATGCGCCACATTTGCTTCAATATCCTTTGTTTGAGAAACGTGTGGTAGGCCGGAAACGAAGAAATGTGACCAATAGTAGGGAGGTTGTAGCAAAAAGACGAAAAGTCGATGAACCTGAAATTATAAGCAGAAAAAAAATGGATTCTGTTGAAGATGTTGTTGGTTTTCAATTTGAAAATAGTTCTGGTGTCAACTGCTATGCTAATGTAGTGGTTAATGTTGTCTTTTCTCTAGAAACTTTAAAAGAAGAGATTGTGGTCAATTTGGATCAAAGATTTTGCAGTTTGTTGAATTCTGTGTTAGAGAAATGTAGCACTGATAGAACAAAAATAGAAAGTGTGTCTGAAATTCGAAATCTGTTAGACAAATGTTCAGGTCAAATGCAATTCTCTCAAAATATTCAGCAAGATTGTCAGGAGTTTTTAATGTATATGCTTGATGTATTGCAAGATGAAGGTGTAGATGTAGATCATCTGTTTGGCCTTTCTTATCAATGGCAGCATGACTGCGAGAACTGTAGGGTATCAAGTACTACTAGTGTAGAGTCTGAAAGATTTATATATTTAACTTTGCCAGACAGTAAATCAGTGTCCTTTAGTAAGCTAGTAAAAGCAGCTGATCACAACATGGAGTGTAGCCAATGTAAGTCTGCAATGTTCTCCACATTATTTATACGAACATATGGCCAGTATGTCATTTTAATGTTCCAACGATGTAGGCCTGATGGAACAAAATTGACAACTTTAATTAAAAATGTTGTGGCTTCGCAGTTGTCAATATCAGGAAGGACTTTTGTAACTGCAGCAATTATATATCATGACGGTCCTTCAACAACATCAGGACATTACACAGCTTATTTGAAGTCTACACACGGCTGGTCATTCTGCAATGATTCTGTTTTAACTTTAAAAAAAAAATTGCCTTTTGACCTTAAAAAATCTTACCTGGTGTTTTTACAACCAAAATTTTAGGGTAGGAATCTCGGGATTTGCTCTGAGGAATTTCAAGAGGTTCTAATGGCTCCTACACTATTTGGCCTTGAGGATAAGTGTAGTACAGAGTGAAAAGGTAATGTGGAACATGAGTGAGCAAGAAGGGTGAGATATTACTAGTTCAGGATTGTGAAAGTGATCTTGGACGTTTTCTTTCTGGAAGTTGCGGAAAAAGAAAATGACGGGATTTGCTTAGAAGAATTCCAAGAGTTATAAATGGCTCTTACATGATTTGGCCTTGAGGAGAAGTGCGGTAGAGAGCGAGAAGTCATTTATTGTATGTAACATATTTGTCAATACGATGGAGCTTTTCTTTCAGAAAGTGGCGGGCAGAAAATAATAACAGCACAACAGAGTGTAAGCTGTTCATAAGACATCCTTCGACGTCATGGAAAGTAAGTTACTTTTCAGGAGTTCTGATTTCTGATTGGTTATGTTATATGGATTTTTTAAACACAATCATTTTGATTGTGTTTTTTTCCCCGCTGTTATATGATGAATACTTTCAACTCACTGTTTTAGTGAAATTTGATATATTCTGAGAACAGCAAAAATAAACCATTTAACATGTATAATTATTTCTGTACCTTTTTGTATTTATGATATACATTTAGAACTGTGTAGGAGGCATGGAGAAACTGAGGCTTCTGTAAGTGTCAAGGGAGGTGAGTAATGTACATTGCTCTGTTGCATACAGTCCTCACCTTCTGCGTACTCTTGGATATGCTAGACTACATCTGCACAATGAGATACCTAAGCTGAGGAAATACAGGTGATGTGATTGTTAAATGAGCAAAAATATTTGCACGTTTTTCAATTATATCACCTGTGTTTCCTAACATTACGAATCACATTGTGCAGATGAGGTTTAGGCCTGTCCAGGGACACAGAGGAGGTGTGGCCTTTGTTTAAGAGTGCAGTGGACATGACTCACTTCATTGGTAGGCCTGCACATGTATTATCTCCTCTGTACTCTTCAATAGGGCTACATTTCATCTGCAACCCTGAGTAGGCCTCACCTCAAACAAATCTCTGGATAGGCCACACCTTATCGGCATCCTGAAACAATCATTTAAAATGTTAGGGGCAGATTTATGATGGCCGTGCGCCTTTTTTGCGCCGCCATTGCGTCACTTTTGTGACGCAGAAGCAGTGCAAAAGATGCACCATGTTGCAAGATTGGCCTCACTTCATCTGCAACAAGATACCGTCAGTTTAAAATGTATATATTTAGGACTGTGTAGGGGGCATGGAGAAGCTGAGGCTTCTGTAAGTGTCAAAGTTGTTGCATACAGTGCTCACCTTCTGCGTACTCATTCATTTGCTAGACTACTTCTGCACAATGAGATACCTAAGCAAAGGAAACACAAGTGATGTGATTGTGGATTGAGCAAAATAAATTGCACGTTTTTCAAATACATTAACTGTGTTTCCTAACATTACGAATCACATTGTGTAGATGCCTCACTCAGTCTGTATCTGACACTCTTTCCTTCACTTCCTCTGTCTCCTCTCTCTCTCACTCTCTTTTCCTTATTCACCCTTTCCTTATATAGTTTACCTTACTCACTTTCTTTTAGTAGCTTACATAACTTCAATTTAGTTTACTCTTCTATCCTTCTTTTCTGTCACTGAAAGTATCTTCTTTTTTTCTCTCTAAGTAATTTACTCTATTTAAATTTCTTTTTGTCTCTGACTGTCTATCACCGTTTCTTTCTCTTTTTTTCTGCATGTTTATCTCTAACTTTATTTCTTTGTAAAATTGGATGATTGTCAATCTTTTCCCTTGTCTTTTCTAATTTTTAAATACATGTTTTAATATTTTTCAAATTTTTTTTTTTCACAGATTGAAAGTATAAAAATAACAAGTGACTAAGTTAACGACAATTATAAGGTAAGTGTTTTGTACTCTTTTCGTTACATTTAACTTCTATTAGTTCCACTGCTTCATTTCTTTAACCCTCAGCTTCCTGCCTTTGCTACTTCCCTCATTCCTTTCTCTATTACTTACTTACTCTACTCCTTCCACTCCTTTTCTCAGTCTCTCTGTTCTCATAGTTCCTCACTCTTGTTCACTCACTCCATCTCTATTACTCTCACTGTCTCTGACTGATCACTCTTTCACTACTTGTTCATTATGCTTTCTCCCTGTAGTTCAAGCACACTAAGGGGCATATTATCAACACAGGCAATAAAATTATCGCTGCTCTTATCGGCAGAAAACTGCCGCAAAAGCGGCTTTAGCGGCAGTTTTCTGCCGCAAAAGCGGCTTTAGCGGCTGATTTCTGCCGATAAAAGCAGCGATAATTTTATCGCCTATGTTAATAATATGCCCCTATGTTATTTACATTTCTTTGCTGTTTCAATCATTCCTTTTCTGTTACTTCTTCTTTTCTGCTTTCTGTTTTTTCTCTCTGTTATTCCACATGTTTTAATCTTATTTTGAACATTCACTCACATTCTCTAAGCAACTCTTGTTTATTATTCTTCTACTCTCCTTTTTTTCTTTCACTTCCTTATCTATTTTATTTTTCACAATTATACCCTCTTCCATCTTTTCTTCGGTAAATAGATCTATTAAACAGTATCTCTGGTTTACTCCCTATAGCTGTCTTTCTTTTAACATTACTCTCTGTTTCCTTCCCTTATACTTACTCTTCTTTTTTTTTTTTTGGTTCGCTTCCGGTTCGCATACCGGCGAGCGAACCAAAAGAAATAGAGGTTGCCAGAGTGCTAAACATTCTAGCAATTTTTTTATAAAGGGGAGGTAGTTCTGAAAAGAACTTTTTTTTATTATTTTTGTTGTTTTATATTTTTTTTATTTTTTTTATGAACATTTTTTTACTTTTTTTGTATTTTTTGAACGGTTTTATATTTTTTTTGTTTTTTTTGGGGGTGGGGACGAAAAAGATTCATTCTAAAGGGCTCAACAGGAGCAACAAAAAAAAAAAGATAATTTATTTTCTGGGCCGGTTTGGACAATCATGATTGTCAATTGCTAAGTTGATTAAATTGATGCTACTTTCTCTGTAGCAAATCAACTGACCGCAACGCACGCACACTTGTTTGATTGTCCCGAACCTCATCTGTATATTTGGGACCGTCTCCCTCGCCTCTGGTCCCGTCACTTCCTCTACATTTGATCTTCTTGCCACAGGAGGGGGGTTATCCTGCAGGTCACGTACCTGCGCAGCACTGTAGTTGTTAGGGTGCCACCTCTCCATATGGCGATGCATCGTATAATTGCCATAACTATATTTTTTATCT
Organism: Lissotriton helveticus; assembly: GCF_964261635.1. NCBI lineage: Eukaryota > Metazoa > Chordata > Amphibia > Caudata > Salamandridae > Lissotriton > Lissotriton helveticus. The sequence goes on along the minus strand of NC_136057.1, from coordinate 863,774,731 downwards.
GTCCCTCTGGACAAATCTTTTTTGCAAATAAGGAAAGTTACATACCGAGCATTCACTTTTTTTTGGCCCTGGGGATATTTGAAAAATTGCCAAATAAAATTCACTTTGACACGGGACCTCCTAGGCTCTTCTCGCAAAAAATGCCTCTCTTCTTCCTCTTCCTCTTCTTCCTCTTCTTCCTCCTCTTGCTCAACCATAACCTGAGGAGGTGGTCCTCTCTTCCTAAAAGGTGGTGGTGGTGGTGGTGGGGGTGCACCAGCTGAAGCTACAACACTTGCCATTGCTAAGTGATGAAAAAAGGTATTCCTCTCACAAGGATGAAAGTCAGAGTGAGAAAACAAAGAGGGGTTTTCATCATTTGGGAAAAAAAAATAGTTCTAAACCAATGAAAAGTGTTATTTTTAGGTCACATGACCTAGCCTTACATCATTAGGAAACCAAAAGTGAAATGAACCAATGAAAAGTGTTATTAACAAGTCACATGACCTGTAATGCTTACGTTACGCGCTCCGCGCCGCGCCCCGGATCGCCTCCGGGAAGCTGCGCTTCGCGCCTCGCTTCGCGCACCGGAGCACTTCCGGGTGCGCTAACGTGGCGCGTCATAAGACGCATTACGCGACAACGCGATACGTCGCGGTTACGCGACGCGTTACGATGTTGTTTTCTAACGCGGCAGTTGCGCAAACGGAACGTTTACCGGTTCGCGGCAGCAAATTGAGCTAACGGGAAGCTACCCGGTTCGCGGACCGGAAGCGAAACAAAAAAAATTATTTAAAAAAAATATATAAAAAAATTGTATTAAAAACATATAAAATATATTTTTCGATTTAAAGAAGAATACATTTTAAAGCTTTTGATATTTGCTATTAAAAAACCATTGAAATTCACTGAAAAAACCATAGGTTATAGACCATATATAGTTAGGAATTAGCATTTACAAAACCTTGAAAATTCACTGAAAAAACCATAGGTTATAGACCATATATAGTTAGGAATTAGCATTTACAAAACCTTATTTTACTCACTCAAAACCATTGAAATTCCATATATAGTTAGTTGCACTAACTATATATCGCGCACCCGCAATCCACTGCTGATGATGTCACATATTACATCATTCATGACATGGTCAGTGACATCACTGATGACATCACTGATGACATCTCAAATGACATCACTGATGACATCACTGAAAACAACATCCAGTAATTTTATGTTTCTGTAAAGTTTAAATATGTCTTACATATTGAAGAATGAGTGGATGTATAAGTGTCTGGATGAAGGATTTAGTAGGTGCATGACTGACTGTATGAGTGAGTGATTAAATATGTCTCACTGAGTGCATGGGTTAGTGACTAAACTGTCTTAATTTGTGCATCATTATGTCTGTTGTTCTGTAAACTGCTGCATGTGTTGATCAGTAGCTATATGAGTAACTATATGGGTTATTGATTGATTGCCCAAGTATTTGTATGGGAGACTGAGTGTATGTGTGGCTGGCTGGGAGGTGTGTGACTCTGTGCAGATCAATGTGTACTTGTATCAGTGATTGTATAAGAGAGTAAGTATGTGTGTAGTATATGTTTGAAAATGTAAGGTGTTCTATGTTTGTCTGTATAGATGAGAAAATGGAAGTGTGATTGATTCTTTACAGGACTGACTAGGTGTGTGAGTAACTCCATGGATGAGTGGCAGAGTGTGAGTGTCTGTATAGGTGTATGAGTGCATATGATAGTGTTGTAAAGATGAGTGATTGTATGTATGAATGATTGTATGGGTGAATGAGTGAATGTGTGTGTAGACGTAGGAATCAGTGAGTGCGTATGTAGTAACTAGTATTGGTGTGTCAAAGGTTTCAAAAATTATACTCTATTTAACACTGGGTGTAACAGAGGTTATATTAAAGTGTGAGGAGATGCATTGTATTGTCACATGAATGATATCAGTGATGTGATCATTGATGTCAAATGAGATGTCATGAGTGATGTCATGAGTGATGTCATTTGAGATGTCATCAGTGATGTCATCAGTGATGTCACTGACCATGTCATGAATGATGTAATATGTGACATCATCAGCAGTGGATTGCGGGTGCGCGATATATAGTTAGTGCAACTAACTATATATGGAATTTCAATGGTTTTGTGTGAGTAAAATAAGGTTTTGTAAATGCTAATTCCTAACTATATATGGTCTATAACCTATGGTTTTTTCAGTGATATATATATATATATATATATATATATACATATATATATATATATGTATATATATATATATATATATACCACATACATCACTAGTATAAATTCAGTACTAGAGTAGAGTAGACACTAGTAGAAGTATGTCCTATACTATCAAAAATAGTAAAATAACTGCTTGGGCAATATTGGTGGGAGTTGTCGAAAAGCCTCTCAAGATTAGGAAGACTAGAAGAGAACAACCCTAAGGACTGGACTCAGTGGCTAGAGCTATTGGTGAATCTGAGTTTTGAAACCTTTTAAATAAAAATAAAGAGTGGCCAATCGCTAATATAGTAGTAGTACAGAGAGTCAGAGCAGAGGCAGTTAGAGGCAGGGATAGAATTTAGAAACAGATAGTGTAGATCGAAGAAGATTTGGTAAAACATAGAATTAGGAAAGGGAAATAATAATAAGGTGCAGTAAAGTTAGGGAATTATAATTAATATTAACAACTGTAGGACTTACTGGGGCCAGCAGAACACCCTTGTGTAGAGGAGCTTTCCTGGCCCTGGGATTTGGAGGCATTTTGTTGTTGTCCAGCTGCTCCCGCCAACTCTGACCCCATCTTCATGCATCTGGGTGCTGACCTAGCCCACCTAGTCCAGATGGGCCAATTGTTAACTAAGCCTGCATTTCCATTTATTTCAGTCCTTAAAATACATAGATGGAGGACGCATGAATACATTTTTGCATACACCAAATTGTTGGTTGGTCTATGAATCACTCACTAACAAACTACAAAAGGTTCTACCTAGGACTGGAGTAAGCAGCACTCAGCAACACGTAACGTAATGTGACAGAAGATGCGTCATGCAGATGACTAAAAAATTACCAACTAATACTAATGAACTAAGGGGCATTTTTCCAAGGGCCATTATCGCCGCTTTAGCCGGACTTTTTCCCGCTGAAGCGGAGATAATTTTATCACCCTATTACCAAGCTGTCGCTAACACCAGTTAGCGACAGCTTGTAGGCGATAGCGGGCATTTTGGGGCCCACTTTGCATGTCAGCGATAATTATCGCTAATGACATGCAAAGTGGGCGTGCCAAAATGTCAGCGACTGAAAACTGCAATCGCTATCGCCTATGATCAACACAGGCGTAGTTTTGCAAATATTTGCGCTAAGTGCGAATATCTCCAAAAGCTAACGCCTGCCCTGACCAGTTCTTAGCCATGTTATCCAATGAGAGGTGGTTAACATGGCTAAGAGCATTGTCATGGTAATGCCTGAATATCGCTTTATTGACAGCGATATTCACGCATTTTGCCTGTTTTTTATTGCTCCTGAGATAAACCTTGCTAATAGCAAGGTATCTCAGCGATAAAAACAGGTGAAGGGCGGCGATAGAAATATTCCCGCTAAGCCAACACAGCGATAATTATCGCTAGCTGTTGGTAATATGGCCCTAAGTAACTAAACTACCGATCAATCCACCGCTATCTTAGTGACAGGAGGACAAAGGAAGGACTAGAGTCTCTCTACCATTAACTAACTTAAGTTCTCTAAAGTAAACTCTCTTACATAATCAGCCCAAGCGAACACAGCCGCAAAGTTGCAAATGAGTAAGATTATAGTAGTGCCGAGCACCTGTGTCTAGAAGAATAACAATCACAGAAGATTTTTAAATGTAATTTACCTGGAATGTAAGCAGCAGCATTCTTGCTATTTGGAAAAAAAGTATATACTCGCAATAACAGTAACACAGTCTAGAGAACACACAATACTATACTAATAGTATTAGCTACTCACCAAGCCCCACAACCTCAACACCTAGCAGGTCCAGCAGGTCCCGGTCCGAGATGTCTGACCATCGGTGGGTCAGCTGGTTATGGTTGCCCCGGAACTCAGAGCAGTGAAACACTGCCCGGCTCACCCTCACCCACCAGTTGTGACGCTCCTGGGTAGCGTATCCGAGCCAGACCTGCAGCCTGCTGCCAAGGTCAAGGGGAGATGGTGCTGCACAAAAAAAACAAGGGCAGCCACCTCCACTTCGCTAAAAAGGGGCCGGGTCTGCACCCCTTCCGGGCGCAGTCTGCCGCAGGGAAGGTGGCTCTTCTTGGGCGCAGGCGCCTTGCCCTTGGAGCCGGTACCCTTAACCATGGTCCTGGGGTGGGCGGGCGGAAAAGAAAATCTAGCAGTAAAAATAAAGTCAACGGAAAAAGTAGGATAGTAAAAAGAAAGTAATATAAAACAATAGAATTTTTTTCTAAAAACACAGTAAAAGTAGAAATAAAGTGCTAAATATACACTTAGAGACAGAGAGGGATAGATAAATTTTAAAAAATCTGAAAAACAGTGTAAAAAAAAGGATTGAAAAGATGGGAGAAGGAATGAAAAGCAGGCCCCAGAACCATGCAAAGAACAGGAAAACAAAATGGTCGCGCCCATTGGCGACCACGTGGTGAAGTTTGTGTGATATTTCCCCTTAACACGTCAAACGCGTTGCCGAACTTCAAAAACATCTCGTGATCATACGCAATCACACGCGAGCATGCGGAAAGTAGCAACTCTGCATGCTCGCGTAACTCCATGTAGTGTTGTGGAGTTTTTGTGCTTCTTCGCGTAGCCTTGAGTAGCGCGGCTACGCAAACTTCTCCCAGGGTTATGTCTAACCATTAGCAGAATATTGAATACTTTACGGGAGAACAACAATAGTCAATATTACGTCGGTAATCTCGAAGATCATGCGACCTGGAAATGAGATGTGATTGGTGGAGGTACTTTTTGATAACATGTATAGTAAGTGTCCACCTGTTTTTTCTTTCTGAAGCATCTACTAGGTTTTTACTAGTCCCTTAGAGGTGTGCTCTACTGCTAGTGCAGACTTTGCAAGGGACATTTTTTTGTGCTTCTCGAAATCAGAATGGCAACATGACTAAATGAAGAACATCAGGTGCCACAGCTAGTAGTGGAGTCAGAGGTGAACGAAGAAGAGTTCGAAGATGATGCGCCACCCACAAAAAAATGAAGCATTGCATGACAGTTTTTCTGTATACCATCAATAAAGTCCAAAACAGTGGCAAAATTCATCAAGTGCATCCGCTGTGCCAAGATCGTTCAAAGTGGTTAAAGATACTCATGAGGTACGACTAGTAATGCTGTATTATCTCAAAACATACCACCACTCAGAACAGAAGAGGGCACAGTAGAACAGAGATGAGGAGCAACCATCTACCACCAGGACTGCACTACCTGCTCCCGGAGAGATAGTTGCACCCGAAGCTGCCAGACAGTGCCCTGAAATTTATTTTGAATTATGCACTTTTGGGTTCTAATGTTTCGATTGTAGTAGAACTCTTACACTTGGAGAGTGGAGTATTGATATTATTGTGGAGGCAGCAGGAAAACACACTTGCGAGTTTGTTGTTTTTTTACTATAGTCTATGTAGATTTTTTCAGTTTCTGGTTAGACTTTTTTCCTTCCTGTGTTACCATTTTGTTTGAAGAAAAATGAAAAAATACAAAATGTTGGAAAATAGAAAAAATATGTTTAAATAAACAGTTCCAGAGGAAATGTAGAAAAAAAGTTTCTTGTCAGAACCACCTTTGATAGTTACATAAATAAATTTAGGGGCTGATTATGAGGTTAGCGGTCCGTGGACCATCTTGGAGGTGGTTGCGTGGCAATGGCGGTTTAGCCGGCAGTCTCGACTGCCCTATTACGAGTTACAACCAAAGGCTTTCTGCGTCCGCCATTGCTCCGCTGACACTGCCAGCTATCTCAGACTACCTGGTTGACGGTGAGGGCTAATAACTCTTCGATTGCCACTCCAACATGCCGCCCCATTACGAGGTACATCACAGCCAGCGGAAGTACTGCGGTCCTACCTCCATGCAAGAAGCGGTGGAAAGGTGGGATATAAGGCAGAAACTCACCTCTATGCATATCCACACATCCTGTGCCGACATTGAGGTTACCCTATCTGTTATGCCATTGTTGTACTTCATCATTCACCTCCAAAGAAGAGCTCGAAGACAACATCGCCAGAGAGTGTTGTCACTCCATATATCCATTGTGACCCATGCAAAATGAATGTATCGCCAGCAAACAAACAATGGAGTTTTCCTTTAACTGTATTCAATAAGGTTACAGGTCCACATTTCACATATTACGGATAGGGGTATAGCTGCCATTAATGAGGAGGCCAGATCCTGAACTGACCCCAGTAAGGCACACATTCCAATGTGAATTCCACCAAGGTAGGCAACCTTCTGTGTATGTTAGCAACTCCACCCAGACCACTGCGTAAGACAAAGCCCCCAACACCAGCACCCGAACACAACACAGATGGATCACCAACAGCATCAACACCATAGCCCCCTCAAGAAGAATAACAATGCACACACCAAGAAGGCCAGCTGGTTCACCCCCGAACTCCGAGAGTCCAGGCACATCTGCTGCCTCCTTGAGGAGACATGGAGGAACTCCAAATCCACAGAAGCCTACAACAAAATGAAAGCCGTCAACACTTTTCACCACCAACTCATCAGAAACACGAGGAAAGCTGCAATTGAGGACAGAACCTCCACACATGCACACAACAGCAAATAACTCTTCAACATCAACAAGGAGTTTGCCCAACCCACCAGCGAGTCAGTCGAGTGACAATCCCCCCTCAGAAGACCTCTGCAACAAACTCAGCACCGTCTTCCACCGCAAAATCAAGAACATCTACGACAACTAGATAACCAACACACAGAACCCCCACCAGCCACCCCCCTGGAGCTGAAGCCAACGATTGACAGCTGGACAGCCCTCACCACTGAAGACATACTGAAGACGATGAAGTCAATCTACTCTGGGGCTCCCACGGAACCCAGCCCCCACCACATCTTCAACAGAGCCGCTGACACAATCGCACCCATGCTTCGCCACACCATCAATCGCTCCCTTGCAAAAGCTTCCTTCCCCAATTAATGGAAACACGCTGAGATCAACCCCCTCCTGAAGAAACCCTCAGCGGACCCCACCGACCTCAAAAACTACAGACCCATCTACCTGCTTCCTTTCCCGATGAAAGTCATTGAGAAAGCCATCAACCGCCAACTCGTCACCTTCATCAAAGAGCACAACATCTTTGCCCTGTCACAATTCGGCTTCAGAAAAAACACAGTACAGAAACTGCCCTCCTCGCTGTAACAGATGACATCTGCTCCCTAATGGACAAAGGAGAAACAGTAGCCCTCATCCTCCTCGACCTCTCAGTGGCCTTCGAAATGGTATCTCAGGAACCCTAATATGCAGACTTCACAATGTAGGTATCCGGGACAAGGCACTCGACTGGATCTACTCATTCATCTCTGGCAGAACGCAGCGGGCCAGACTCCCCCTTTTCCTCTTAGACCCTACACCAACCACATGCAGAGTCCTGCAGGGGTCCTCCCTCAGCCCAACAATGTTCAACATCTACTTGGCTCCTCTCGTCGCATCTTCATAACCTATAGACTCATCCTCTCCCTATCCAACGAAGCCAACGCTGCCAAACACAACTTCCAAGAAGGCATGGAAGCTGTCACCAAACAGATGAAAATCCGCTACCTACAACTCAATGCCGACAAACAGAAGTACTCCTCATAGCCTGAAACCCGATGCCTGGAATGATGCCTGGTGGCCCCCTGCCCTCGGCAGCCCACTCACCCCCACGGATCACGTACGCAACCTTGGAATCATCCTTGACTCCGAGCTCAAAAATGGACCACCAGATCAACTCTGTCACATCCTCCTGCTTCCACATCTTCCACCTCCTACGTAAGACCTTCAAATGGATCCCCCTCGAGCACAGAAAAACCGGTACCCACGCTATTGTCACCGGTAGACTCGACTACGCCTACGCTGGAATAAACAAACATCTCACCTGAAAGCTACAAAACATCCAGAACACTGCCGCCAGGCTGGTCCTCAACCTACCATGACACTGCCACATCTCCCAACATCTGCACATACTCCACTGGCTCCCCATCAAGGCCAGAATCATCTTCAAGATCCTCACCCACGCAGACAAAGCCCTCCACATCACCAGACCAGCATACCTCCACAGCCGAATCAACTTCCATGCACCCCAAAGAACCCTACGATCGGCCTAGCTCTCCTATGCAATGGTCACAGGCACCAGAAAGACTAGATCATGAGGTCGCCCCTTCTTCTTCCTCACGGCCAGAGCATGGAACGCCCTACCGCTCCACCTCAGGCAGACAACATCACTCCCCTTCTTCACGAGAAACCTCAAAACCTGGCTCTTTGATGAGTAGACCCCCTCCTTGTTGGTCTGGAGCTGCTCTCCCCACCCTCCTCCCCAGCGCCTTGAGACCCCTATGGGTGAGTAGTCACGCTTAACAAATCCATGATTGATTGATAGCATAGGCCAGGAAGTTGCATCCCCACTGAGGTATAACAAAGCAAAGGCGTCACGAGATTGTGCGTCAGGGAAAATTGCAGGATGACACATAAAGTGTAAGGAACATCTCGTTAAGAAAATATGTGTTTTCTGAGGATCCCCACTAAATTATTCTGTTGGAGCTAAGGAACAGGTATGGCCTGGGTCAATGAATGCAGAACCTGGGAGGTTACTCTTGGTATGAGCCTTGTAGTAGAACATGAGGCTTAATTTTCTGAAGTAGGGAATCTAAAACTTGTTCCTGATGTTTCTCTCCTGGATACCATTAATTCTTGTCGCCAAGTTTTGTTCGTCTCCCTGAGTGCCGCTAGTTCTTTTTATTTGACCTTTAACACCTCTCCGAGTTTTTGTAGGTCGATCCCTTCAGCGATTCTGCTCAGGCATAAGTTTTAAAACGGGGAAACTTCACCCTGTCAAGGAGTCTTACCTCCAAACTTGCACAGGAGCAGGGTTATGAATGTTGCCAATGCCTCCCTCAGAACCCCCTGCAACCAACTAACTGCTGGTGGCAGGAAGACTTCTGAAGGGGGAAAGGCGATGTGGATAAAATAACAAAGAACAGGAAGAGACTGCCTCAAGCTCTCTGGTTCCTGCTTTCACCTTGTTCTCAACACTTCTGCCATTAGATAGTTCGTGAAACTGAACAAGAATTTCTATTAGACCTTAAAGTTAAAACTTATCAACTACAACATTTCATTCTTTTCATATTAATAATAGTTTTTATCAACCTACCTAAAAGGGCTTAAAGCTGTGCCCCACTTTTTTAAGGAGACCTAAATGCATTTTCTTTTTATAATGATTTTTGTCTTGTTGATGATAATTTGATAAGGCTCTCTTCAACTCAATGATTCTTAATAATGTCTTTCCTCTTTTTATAGAAAAAAGAAACACTTTTTGGAATTCAGGTAAGCATACATTTTCTCAACAATTGTTTCATTTTTCTATGTCATACAACAATTAGTTTAACTCTGTCCAATCTATCGGTTGCCGCGCAAGCGCTGGTTAATACAACTCTGCAAGAACCTAGGCTTTGCACAGAGGCCCACAGAATCTTAAAGTATGACACTCATCCACCAATAGTCTTTGCTGTATCCCGATTTTTAAATAGCATGTAGCACATTCGACGAGCTATTTTAAAGCAGAACCATGGGGCTGTAGAAATGCACTGATTTTAGATAAGGTTAATTAATTATATGCATGCTCTGGGTTTAGTGCCGTAGTCCCACATTTTTAGCTGTGTATTAATCTTTAAGTGCTGCTTTCCCCTAGTCGGCTGCATTCATCTTTTATCTTTTTTAATTGGCTGATGACTGTATCATGAGCTTTTTTACTTTTTGTGAGATTTTTAACCTGTGTATGTCCACTGAATTACTTGTTTAATATATGAGCTTGAGAAAGTTATAATTTTTTAGTTCCAAAATGTACTATACCTGTTTTACTGTGAACTGTACTTTGATGGCCCTAGTGGCCAAAATAAAGTCATTTAGATTATATTGGAGTTTAACATGAAGGTTTTTTGACAGAAGTCATTCAGAATGAAGGTTTATATACATTTTGTACCTAACTGGAATGAAACTTTGGAAGTTAGCAGGCTTGTGAAATTCCCTCGAAGATTCCATCGAAGTAATACTCTGACACAGACTCTAGGATAGAAGAGTGTTTCCTGGTAATGCTCCTGACAGAAAAATGTGCAGAGAAACACTCCAGACTCTCACCAAAGACAGAGACAGTGTAATTCTCAAGGCACATGCTGCAGAGAAGAACACAGCCCTCTGACAGGAGCCTGAGTGAAGTTGTGGAAACTACTGGAGAGTCTCTCGAACCGATAGACTCAAACCTTTGTTTTGCTGCTAGAATCCTGGATCCTTGTGCACGACGTGCAGCGGAAGAAATACTGGCCAACGGACGAGCACTAATACTGAAAAATGCTACCCTAAGTAGCTTGTCCCAATGGAGCAAATTACGGAGGTGAGTTCCCTAAGACTACTTCAGTGAAGTGCACAGATTCTTGAAGACGTGCTCTTCAAATAGAATCTTGAGGCAACTGGAAATGAGAAAAAAACTAAACCTGCTTACATTAGATTGTTGGGTAGCCATCTTATGGTCTATTTTGCCCCATGCTTTTCTCCAGGAGCGGTAATTATTTTTAACTTTCAATCAGTGGCAGTCTCCAAAATAATTGCACATGTAGGATGTCTTTTAATTCTCTGAATCCTGACAAGTAGGGGTACTTTCAAAGTTGCTAATTGAGGATACACATTGTACGGAAGAATTTAGGTTGTTTTCCATACTTTGCTAATTTGACTGACATCCAGAGTACATTTTAAAGGTAAGGTTTAACATGTTCACTTGACATATGAACACATACATCCATTTGCCCTGACAGCACACACTCATTTGCACATCTCCACTTCCAGTCTTGGATTGTTTCCTGACTGTTTCCACACAGAGTTATTTAAGTGACAGCATCTGGTAAGTGTGCTGTTTTAAAGGGAATCCTATGCCCATGGGGCGTATGTTACACATGTAGACCATTGGGAAGATACATCACAGCAACAAATCAAGGACTCTCATATGTATGTTCTCTGTTGTTGCTCTCTAAATGGATCCACATATGTACACAACTTTTGTTGTGACCATTGCATGCAACTCATCTGCAGACAATATCATATTTGCAATTGCAATCCATTTATGTGTGCCACTTATATTGAAGAACAAATCGGATCCATGGGAACTCCATATGTGATATGGCATTGTGAGTCCTCAGACTAAGTATATCTGAGCCTCTACATCAGACTTATATTGTCTCAAGACAGTCATGTCGATGAGTATGTGTGAAAAACCACCCATGTCCTCACATCACTTTAACTAACGAGATGTATGATGCTGTACCTAAACCTCACAAATTCGTCCTTGACACCTTTAGAGCCTACTTCTAATATGTTTGGCACTGAGGCCATGCCATGAAGTACCATACATTTAGTTGCATACTGCAGTGTTGAGGCTGGTCCAAGACATATATGTGTGCCAAGCCTCACAACACTACACAGGCATGTACTCTGTAATGTGAATTCGTGTTGATCACAATACAGATAACTCATTTTATGGATACCTGTGACATTACAAGTGTGCCTAGGTGTTGAGCCATGAGTCCAGGTCTATACTCAACTGCTCATCAAACTCGGGATAGGCTGTCGCCAGAATACGAGCCATGAGCGGAGTCAGGGTCTGGTGCCAGCCCCTTCAAAGTGGGGATGACTTTTCCAGCTGGACTATGGTGATCTTCCGGCTCCAAAATCTGAGGTCCTCCCTCCTCTTCTGGCAATGAAAGCTTCACTGGCGAAAGACTCCCTGGGTTCGCACTTTCCTGATGATGGCTCTCCAAATCCTTTGCTTCAGTTGGGTGTTGACCTGGAGGGATGACGCAGATGCTTAATGGACTGCACATGCATGACATATGAATTTTGCGACAAACAGCAATGCATTTTTTGAGAACTAACATGTGCAAGATGTCCATTGCTACAGGATAGAGGTAATTTGAAACATTGTTGTGCAGGTACACATACAATTGATAACATCACACATGTATGCTTTGAACTCTGTGATACATTTAGCATGTTCCAGAAGTCAGGCTGATTTCTCATCCAAACAAAGGGCAGGGCCAACATACACAGTTTGTGTAATCAGTCAAGCGATCACAATAAACACCTTTAGCAGTACAGTATACGTGAGATGACACTGCTAGACTTTACTATGGTTATGAAAAGCCAGTGCTATGACTCCATACATGTAGCACACAACAGATTTCTGAGTACTGTGACATGTTCCAATATGTTTTTATACATTGAATTGCTCCCATGTGTGGAGACTCATACTTCCAGCACAAAACATGTTGTACATCTGTGTGACTCTGAGAGTGACAAGTCATCAACAGGGATCTTGCGTGCAATGTGAGATATACTGAGTTTAACCATTTTTGATTTAAAAGCACTGTTACATGTATGATTAAGACTAAACAAACATATTTTTGTGTCTTACAGCCATTGTCAAACACATGTGGATACTTTGCTTTATGGGACTCCTGATGATCATGGAGTTGATGCTCAGGAATTGGCACAGGATTATCCAGAGTATGACAAATCGGATCATAGAAATTGACATGACATCTCACTTTAGTAGTTGTGATTGGCAACATAACAATGCTGGGCAAAACAGACGTGAATGATGTTGAGGGACAGGTTGCATTAGCTATGTTGATCCAGGTATAGTGTCATCTTGTCAGAATTGTCTGTTTGTGAGCTAGGCATCACGCTCCCACTGGCAATACATATGTTTCTGAATGTCAGTATTTTGATGACTTCCTGGTGAGAAGGGGGATGAGGTGGTGGTGAAGAAACAAGGCCTCATGGCAGGTTGTAGTTATTCATTACTTTCTTGATGAGTATTGTGCCATGGTTCTATATAGTACAGATCATTGATTGAACACACATTTACATGATCCCACATTACATGCCCCCATTCTTGTAGTATTTAATGCAGCACTTACAGACAGCATTGGAATATAACACAATTTTTGCAATGAATATCTGTGTAGTTAGCAACATTATTCTTTGACACATAGAAACCAACTTTAGAGATCAATTCTACGTGCATTGCTCAGGGAGTAGATGTGAATGAGGACTGGATATGCCTATTTGAATGTAGAAAGGAGATTGAGATAGTGTGACATTTCTTGTAGTATGGCTTACCACAGTCCATTTTCCCTGTATTCCTTCCAGGTCCTTAGGTAGTAGGATGGACAAGACCTTCTCCCCCCAGGGCATGAGTTGTGATGAGGCACAGGGAGGCCCTCCACTAGTTCTCCATGCCTCCAGGAGGCAGTCACTGAACTTCTTACAAACCTTGTTCTGGAATTCGTTCCATCTCTTCCTAATGTCCAGATGTGTGCGTGGGGTGTTTCCAACAGCATTCACACTGTTGACTATCCTCTCCCACATTTCCAATCTTGTGCTGTGAGGAGGATGCTGAATTTGGGTACCAAACATTTGGGGATCAACACTCATCCACCAAGCTTGTTAATTTCCCTTTAACTGAAGGCTGTTTTTTGGGGCCCATAGTGAGGGGAGAAAAAAAGGTGAGTGTGGTGAGTTGAAAAGAATATTTGAGAAGGGAATAACAGCTTAGGTTGTGCAAATGGACTTAAAGGGTTGTTGTGGTTAAAGAGTGAAAGGATTGATGAAAGAGTAAGTATTTATGGTTGTGATAAAGATGGCTGCTCGGTCCGGAATGGCAAAGGATGTAGGCCACGTTTGGAGTGTGTTTTATAGTTTGTTTTGCAGGTGTGGCCACTTGTGATGAGATTTTAGAGGTATTCTGTCTGGGTCCAGCCAATAGCATTTTTCTGGATTATTTTTGTAATTCTTTTGGTCCTTCGCACATCGGCTATGTACCACCTTTGACTAACTGCCATTGGCTATCTTCCACCATGAGAGTCCCAAAGTCACTTTGTACTCGCAATACACTCAGCAGTGGAAAGGCTATTCTGACGGTGTCTGCCGTCTCACAGGTGACAAATCAGCCCTCCGTGACTCCGCCGCAGAACTTCTGACAGGATTTCCAGGGTGGTTGTGTGTGTTTGGGACTGCTGAACTCGTAATACGATTGGTAGTTGTCTGCTGGCACAGCAGCAGGCTGGAGTAGATGGACACTGTTCTCCAGCTGTCTGTCCTCCAACCTCGTTATACGGCCCTTAGTGTCTGGGTGTATGTATATTCACTGAAAAAAAAACATTGGTTTCAGGGACATTATAGTTAGAAATTAGCATTTAAAAAAACATAGAAATTCAGTGAAAAAATCATAGTTTTCAGGGACGTTATAGTTAGTTGGACATTTCACTTGTACAAAACCAGAGAAGTTCAGCCATTATAGTTAGTTGAGCTAACTATAACTCGCGCCCCCGCAATGCCCTGCTGATGATGTCACATATTACATCATTCTTGATATAGTCAGTGACATCACTGATGACATCTAAGATGACTTCACTGATGACATGACTGATTACATCATCCACATTATAATATGATGCACCTCATCACACCCTAATATAACCTTTGATACACCCACTCTAAAATACAGACTACCATTTTTAAAACCATAGACTCACCAATACCAGTTACCACATACCCCCTCACTGATTCATAAGTCTACACAAGTGTCGACTCATTCACCCATACAGTCACTCAGAATGGGCAATTTTTGTGGATCTGCGGACCGCGAATTCACGCAAAATCGCAAAAAAATCCGTGAACTCGAGGATTTTTTTTGCGATTTGCATAACCTATTACTATAGTACTTTCTACTGGCTAATCCAGTAAGTGCTACCTTGTTGGGTAAATGTATAGTGCTTTCCCTACACTACAGCTGCGTAAAGTACCAGAAGAGTTGTCTCCAGTGACCATGTATGTGTTACTATGTCATCGCGCCGAAGGGCGCCGGGGCCCCCTGAGTGAGCTGTCCATCATAGTGGGTAAATGGCGGGAAGACGGTGCACACTGCTAGTATGTGGGGCGGGGCCAAATGGGCAGGCTTCTATGCGAGTTCACATGCCTCTTGTGTGTATAAAAGGTCAGAGACCGATCAGAGCAGCGGACGAGCAGAAATAAGATCCTGGTCACAGGATACATTTACAATTGTAATTGTAATTGCAACAACCTCTGTGAAGCTTTTGATGGAAACAATAGTTGTAATAGAACTGGCTTCCAGAACGGTGTCTTGCTTGATCTGAGACCGGTTTTGTCTATGTTGGTAAAGAAAAAGAGAAAAAATCTAAAATCGTTTGGCAATCTTGATTTAAAAAATGGTACTCAATAATATGAATACAATGTACTCCAGAATGTATTGAATCTGGGTGCATGTGGGTATCTCCCTCTGACCTGAGGGCTTGGAACAATAGTTTGAATAGTGTTGTTTGAACCATTGACAGCATCTCCACTTTGTGCTCCTTGGGGCTTCACAAGGAAAATTGTCATTCACGAAGAAAAATGTCTTAATTAAACCAGTCGAGAAGTGTAGTGCCACATTGTGGAAAGCAATAAAAAGAAGATTTTCACAATAAAAACTTTCCATAAGTTTATTGAAAGTATTGAATGAAATCTAAAACCTTAAATTAAGGGTCATCAACCCCAAGGAGTGCAACGTGGTGACACCGGCAATGATTCATGTTTCAAACAGCGCTTTTCCAAATAATGGTAATGAAAAAGAACAAAAGTGCATTGTAAAGATTCTGCAAAGACCAAAGGAGACCCTCCATTCCCCAAAGAGGATCAGCAGCATGTATCACAGAATTAAAAAAGACATTGAACAATCACTCTCAGACACTCCTACTAAAATGTATTTAAAATGTGATGCAATATTTTGAACCTAAAGAGATAGTCAAGGCCTGAATCCCAGGGTAGATGTCACAGAGCAAATAATTCAATCGATTTTTGACAGGTTACAAATACCTCTATTGTGTCCCTAGAAACACAATTCAAGTTTCTTAAGGAGAAATTCAAGAATATTTTGAACGGATTCAAAAGGGATAAGATAGTGATTTAACACTTGAGAGAGGAGGTACTTTCAATCTTTTAGGAAAGAGTTAGATGCAGAGGTTTTCCTGGATATTCAAATATTCAAGTAGAATAATAACACTGAGTGGGGGGGAGACAGGAAACCAATGCCAAAGGGAAAAAGTAGAGGCACTCCCTATCAACTGAAAGAGTAGATTCTCTGGGTTGATCGGTTGCAAGTACATGTCCAATTCAGAGGAAAACAGATGTCACTTTTTCAAGACTTGGCAGTGACAAATATGTCAAAAAAAGACAGTATTATCAGATAGTGAGAGACTTTGTCAGCTGGCAAGTTAGGTACCTGAGGGTCTCAAATTTAAATGGAAGGACAAATAAATCACGGATGGATCAATGGAGGAAGCCAAAGAAATCTGGATCTTCATGAGGAAGATGATTATAAAAAGGGGTGGGTAAAACCGCTGGAATTCTATCTAGTGTAATAATTCATAATTACCACAGAAATACTCATAATTATGTGTCATTGTCTGATTGTATGAGGAGAATAATCCAGCATTTAGCACTACCTTCTTACTTCTTAGTGCAAAATGTACCATCATGTCCAAAATGGACTCTAGAATGCATTTCTGTGCTAAGAAAATAGGACTAAATGCTACAGAACATGAACTGCAGTAGCCAGCAGGTTCTGGTCCATTGTTCCTGTGCTCATGTGGAGAGGTTTTTGCCCCAAATTACTCTTAATTACTCAAGGTGGCTTAATTGTTTAATTTTGGTAATGAACTTGAAAAAGAGTCGATATGGAGAGTTTTGAAACGTATGCCATTGAAGCAGAAACCCCAATGGAGGTGCTTTGACTCTTGGAATGAATGCTACTGAACACAACATCTGCTTTGAATTATATTGCATATAATTCCCATGATTTTTACAGGTTCAGTTGTACCCAGAGCAACATACTCCATGTGTTCTTTATACAAACTAGCTCATCTGCTGGGGTACTAGAGGCACTAATATGGATTTATATCATTAGCAGGTTCTCAAGGGTAGCTCTTAAACCCATGATACTGGAGGAGACACATACTTGGCAGGGATATGATGAAATTGCTTCATTTATGTTTGACCTTTTAGCATATATTGCAATGTCTTCAGTTAAGATTCCAATTTCATGTGGGTGGGATGATTCAAGTATGCACCACAATAAGGCTTTTTTATGCAGTCCTAGTAACATATAGAAACTGGCTACTTGCAAATTAAGTAGTGTTTAAACTAATATGGTTGAAATTGAAGGGTCTCAATTCACCAAATAAACATAACACATTCTGGTATTACTTGATCGAGCAACCATCATTCAAATGTGATGTTCCTACACGAATTCCAGTTGCTAGAGTGCGCATAAAATATAGAACTTACCCTGTAGAAACTCACTCTGTACACACATTAAAAAATAATTAGAGTGTCCATTTTGATGCAATGGGATGCCTCCCTGCAAAATATATATTTTTAAAAACCTTATAGGTAGGATTGTGTTGGCTCAACTTCACTACATTAGGACATTGCTAACACCACTGACTAATTGTGTCTCTAAGGCAGGCAAATATACTTACCTTACGCTCAAAGAGCCACTTGTTAGATCGGGAAGTTATATGAGGGAAATACTTTACCTTGGCTAGGGTTGCAAATACAGATATGTACAATTTTCAATTATCTACAACTCAAGCTGAGATTCACAGAAGCTTGGAGAAATCTACTTGCTTCTGAGAGGGTTTAACCTTATTTTCCTCAATAGACAGAATATACACAAGAATTATCTAACATTTTGATGATCATAGGTTGATGAAGTGGATGCAACATAGATACATTGGTGATACATTGCTGTCTGATCACTTGGAAATTGACGTAGTGAGGCGATAGCTATCTTAGTAGGAAAAATATAGATAGAGGTTTAAAAACGACCGCTTTAGGGACCAAGCGCAAGTATGGGAAATAAGAGACCAGATCGAAGAATTCTCGAACCTACATAAAGAGGATGATATCTTTCTAGTCACTTCATGGGAGGAACTCAAAGTGTACATAAGATGCACAATTATGGTGCTGGATGCACATACTAATAGGGAGCAGCAATGAGTTATTGATAAGATATTCAGCAGTGAACTATAAGATCAGGAATGGGAAAATAAGTTGCAAACTACTGCATGGCGGGTAAGAAAGATTACTTAACAAAGAGAGGAGTACCCCCTGTAGGCGTGTCAGAGAATTTCTCTGTGCCTAAGGCTTAAGGCTTCATAAAGAGCTTGTGCCCAACCTTTGCGCAGGACAAAGCATGTCCTTTAAGAAGACCCCTCACTCACCAACCTGGTTGGTGACATGCTTCCTCATCGGGGTCCCACCCCGAAGGCTGAGTGCCAACAGGGTGTGCTGCGACATCTGATTACAGTGGAGCGGGTATTTTTCTTTTATATGTGCAGTGATGAAAAAGTGGTAAGTGGTTTAAAAAGGGGCCAATTCTACTCACTACAAGACTTTATTCCTGAGTGACTGGACACCCTGTAAAAGAAATGTGACACCTATGCCTAATTAAGTAGACTCCGGTGTTCAAGACATGTAGTGTAATAAAATAGCGACGTGTGCTATGTGATTTAAAATATAGGTCTACATGTTTCAACCATCGTACGATTGTGGGTTTTCGTCAGGACCAGTGAAAAAAGAGACCTGGGTGGTGCGCACACGCTAAGGTGCGCCCTGCCCTAGATCAATGGTAGATGGAAACACAAACTTATGTTTCTTTTCAAAAAGTTATCTTCTTCCCGGTCTGGAAGAAAAACTCAAATCGCGGTGTGAATCCGCTTCATGGGCGTCCGGGTTCCAAGGGCGATGCTCGCATCACTTGCAGTTTCTGCTCCTCAGTCTGTAAACCTACTTGGTTACCTGGACGGTACGCCCCGTGCGAATCGCTCTTTGTTGTGTAATAATCCTTAACAGGGGGCCGGGAGTTCCCACCTTACATTTCTGTAAAACACCCTACTCTCTCTTATTGTTTGCAATAAGAAAGATTACTTGACTGAAGGGACAAGTGATCCGCCTGCAGACTAACAAGGCAGAGCGTACACACCTAAGGCTACCTCAATAACATCACAGCAAAGTTAATAAATTAAAATATTGGAAATATTAGAAACATTAGAATATGCTTTCAAAGATGGGATTTCCATATGTATGTATATTCACAGCAGCCACCATTGAATACACTTTCTGATATTTTTAAAAATTCGATTCCAAGATATCCGCCGTAAATGCACGCACATCTGCAGTGGATATCTTTGTTTGGAGGTTCTTAAAAAAAATAAGAAATGCATTCAGATATGGCTATCATAGATGCACTTGCATCTGTGGTGACAATCTTTAAATGAAGTTTTTAATTTTTGTGGAAACCCCTTTCAAAAATGTCTAATGCATATACAAGCTCATTTGTGAAAGCCATCTAGTGTGAAAAAAACATAGGCTAAGCCAGTAGGCTTCATGGCTGAGGACTATTGACTTTGCCAGTGGTTGTTCAATAGAGGAGTCACCGCTACATGCTTTAAAGCCCCTGGGCATTATTTTCACGCGTTCTGTTAATTGAAAAAAGGTTAGCATTATTTTGTGTCTTTATTGATGCACTTAATGTTTGTGTGTGTAAGTGGGTGTGTGTACACATAGCATGTTTTTCGCATAGAAAGTAAGCCCAGATGAGCGAGCATAACTAAACTCCCTGGGGCCTTATTTATGAAGGCCTAGCGCGGCCGGTGCGTCACTTTTAACATGGGAAAAAGTGACGCACCGGTGGCGCAAGGCCTTCGTAAATAAGGCCCCCTCTTTGCAAAGTAGCATTTTTACATGTTCCGTTAATTGAAGAAATGATCATTACTTTGTGTCTTTAATGAAGCAGTTAATGTGTGTGTGTGTGTGTGTGTGTTGTGTGTGTGTCTGCATAGCATGTTTTTCATATAGAAAAGGACGCCCAGATGAGAGAGCATAACTGTAGATTATAAAAATGGTTCAAAGAATTATTCAAGTCGCAATAAGCTATCATATTATACCGCAAAACACCATAACATAGTATAAAATGCTATCTTAAAATAAATATAGCATAACTCTTAATTTAGAGGCCCTAAAGAGCAATATGTAAGTACATGTACAAAGAAATGGATTACAAGTTTACAAACTAATGAAGGAACAAGCAATTTCAACTTCTACGCACAATCTAATAATTATAAAATGCTCTCAAAGGGGAAGTTCCTGTTACGTTTTTAGTAAACAGATGCTTCAGAAAAAAACTTTTCTATCTGGTCATTTGATATGCGTTGTTAGAATTTAGGTAAATGTGAGTGTTTGCAATATTAAGCAAGGATGGGAGCTCGATGTAGAGAAGCCTGCTCCCGTGCGTTGGGGCAGCTTAGGGTGTTAAATATCGCTTTAGGAAAAATGTATTTACACACATGCTGACAGTTCATTTCCAGGTGGAACCTCTTGTCTGCTCCCACATTGCAGATTCAATCTTCCCTCTGTGAGAATTTCGACAGCTTGTCTACTGAGCGCTCGCCAGGCCTATTAATATTTATACTTTCTATTCACACTCCAGTCAGAGCATATAAGTTGCAGATCTTTTTTGATTTGGAAGCTATTAAGATTCATGACCCCTACAGCTATTTACTCTGTGGCGTGGCAGCCCTTGCAATCAGCTTACACTTTGAGAAGAAAGCACAAATCATTATTGTTCAAACATGCACTGCATTGTGCATTTGTGGTCCATCAAAGAGCAGTCACGCTTTTTAAAATGTTCATTTATCTCCGAGACACAGGTGATTATATGACGACTTCTTTTCTTGAGGATTAAAAACACAGAACAGCAGCAGTGGACAGAAAATTACTTTTACTGCCAAATTAATTACCTTTTCATTGTTGCCCATTTGCTTTTTAGAGGTAGTAGTGCGCCGGCTGGCAAAACGACCGGTGACATTTACGCTGTTTTAATTTTGGTCCGCTTTTAAATCTGTTTTAATATTGTTTTATGCATTGTTATTTGCATATGTTCCTGTTGTGGGGGCAATAGCGGCCCGTGGTGGGAGTGCTGCTGGGCGCTGACGTGGGGCGTGGGAGGGGCAGATTGGGGGTAGTAAACTATAGATAATGACTGATTAGAGGTAAGTAAATGTATAAATAAATAAAATGAATTTCGTTGCGCACACTGCATCGCATTTGGCTGTCCCTCCCCTGCCCCACGTCCGCGCTCGGTAGCTCTCCCACCGCGGGCTGCTACTGTGTGGGGGCTTTAAAGGGCGGGCTTACTTTTCTTAGCTCACCCGCACTTTCCAGTCACCAGTCCCTGTTCCGTCACGGCTTGATTGTGCCGATTGCACGGAGCGACGTGACTTCGCCCTCTTCTCCCTCACTTCCGGGGCCGGCACCACTATTTCTACACACGTGGGTGCCCAGAATCGCAGTGGGCAGATGCAGCGGGTATGCCAAAGGCAAGCCCATCCTCGTCCGTCCGCAGCCAGATCGCTGCCAATGACTGTCTAGTAGTATGAAGGTTGGCTGGTCTAGGGAGGTGCTGTTGTCTTACAGAGGGAAGACATGCCAGAAAACGCACACCATCGACCTAGCCTCCCCGCCGCTTCCACATACATACATTGACTGCTTCTGGGAACTGAGGAACCACTCAGGGTGCCCGGGGATTGATGATAGAGATCATGTTATGAGGGGGCAGGCGGGGCACACTGACAGGATCAAAGCCGGCCTTGTAAACTGTAGATCCCTGCCCAAGCACGCTGAGGAGCTATGGCTGGTTTTACCAGGGAACACGTGGGACGTGATGTTTCTGATGGAAACTTGGCTGAACGCGGATTCCGTCTCTACAGTGGCCCTAGACGTCCCTCCTGGTTTTAAAATGTGCTGCACAAACAGGGAAAGTGGCAAAAGAGGTGGCGGGTAGCCATTATTTTTAAGGAGTCATGGGTTTTAGCGTCATCAACTCCTCTCAATTTTGAGGGGATAGAAGTTCTTAATTTTTGCTTTCCACTGGACCCCTCAACCTCCTTCTCAGGCATCCTCATTTACAGGCCATCGAATTGTGCCCCTAATTTAAATCATGGGCTTTGCCACTACATTGCCCAGAAATCCTTACTATATTCTTAGTTTACGGTACTTGGTGACTTTAACCATAATGTGAATGACCTATCATGCTCAAAGGCAACCCAGTTAGTGATATCCATTGCAGGGGCCAATTTAGTACAATATGTTACCTCCCCCACCCACTAGGCAGGACACAATCTTGATTTGGTGTTCTCTAACTTGGAGTCTCTTCGCATAGAGGCCACGATTGTACTGGTCTGGTCAGACCCCTATCTGATCCCTTTCTCCTTCAGAATGGAGAAATCCAGCTATAATAGAGGTAGCAAACTTGTCAGTAGCATCCTTGGCACCCCATCTTACAAGCCAATCAGCCTACTCTCTCGTCCGATCCTAATGCGGATTCTCGGGCCCCTGACCATTGCATTTCTACAGCTGCTGAATCCTTTGCCCGGGCAAGACTCCCTTAGAGCGGCCAAGAGCAGGTGCAAATGCCTGGAACGGCAGTGGAGGGCAAACTATTGTGAGGCAGCCAAAACTATCTATAAAAACGCACTGAAAGATCTGCACAAATTAATCACAGCTGCCAGGAGGGACTACATAGCTTGCTGATACTCAAAGCTGACAACTCCACTAAAGAGGTATTTAAGGTGGTCAATTCTTTTTTCAAGCCAAAAGCATTAGAGACCGGTGTACAACCATCTACTTCTCTGTGAGAAAATATCATTGACTTCTTTGTCAACAAAATCAAGAAGGTCTACCAGACTTTCTCTGAGATTCGTGAAACAGTAAAATTGGACAGTAAGTTGAGAGGCTGTTGGATTTGGGGGTCTCTAGTTGGCAGAGGTAGGTACCTTTGTCCAAATAGGGACCCTTGTGTCGAGTCAGGGTAAGGGGGTACACTCCTAAAATAACCCCTGCTCACCCCCTCGGTAACTTGGCACAAGCAGGCAGGATTATCTCAGAGGCAGTGTGCAAAGCATTTGTGAACACATACAGTAACCCAGTGACAACACTACAGATAGACACCACACAAGTTGTAGTATAAAAATAGGTATTTTTATATAGACTTAACACAAGACCACAAACGACAAAAATCCAAAATACTGTACTTTACAATAATGGAATTAACTTAGTTCTCTCTAGATGTAAAATGCAATACTTTAAGCTCAATGTCCCTTTGGATGCGTAACACTATACAACTAAAGTGTTGCAGGGAAGGTGATGCATTGGTTCCCTACATGCAAGAACGGTGATGCATCGGTTCCCTGCTACTGCGTATGGGATGCGTTGGTTCTTCTCCGCATGGGGAGGTGATGCATCGGTTTCTTACTGCGCTTCCGTAGCGATGCGACCAGCAGTTCCGTGATGCGATGAAGATCCGGGGGAATGAAACAAAATGGTGTCTTCTTCTTGATGTGACAACGATGCGGGCATGCCTGACAGCCGTGCGACAACGCAAAGATTCTTCTGAGCCGTGACAGGCCCTGCGATGCAACGGCATCTGCTGGGACTGCGACATTCTTTTCTCCGGTGATGCGAGGCGCTTCAGGTGATGCGATGACGACAGCGGCTGAGGCGGCATGCTTCTCTGGTGATGTCACGGCATCTGCTGAGACAGCTACACTCTTCTCCGGTCATGCGACAACAACCACTGCAGCGGTGACACGCTTCTTCGTCTTGAGTCACGCTTCCAGCTCCCCGTGACATGCAGTCTCTTAGAAGGCCCAGCTCAACAGCAGGTACTTCAATTCCTAGCAAGGGAAGGCAGGGGAGCTGCTTGGTGAAGTCTGTTGTCACTGAGACTTCAGCAGGAGGCAAGCTCTATCTCAAGCCCTTGGAGAGCCTTTAAAAGTTCATTTGAAAGTAGCACAAAGTCCTTTCTCCTTTCTTTGGCAGTCAGGAAACCACTGCAGGCCAATTCCCCAAACAGCACTCATCTTAGGGATAGTCTCCTCTGCAGTTTCTCAGGCTCTTCTCCTCAGCAAAGCTTCTTGTTTCCCAAAAGTGATCTAAAGTTCTGGGATCTGGGTCCCCATATTTATACTAGCAAATCCTTTGCCCAGTCCAAACCATTTCTGTGCAGTGCTGGAGCACTTTGTTGACAGAACTCCTTCTTTCCCTTGACAATGTGGGCCAGGGACATC
This sequence comes from Lissotriton helveticus, assembly GCF_964261635.1. Taxonomy (NCBI): domain Eukaryota; kingdom Metazoa; phylum Chordata; class Amphibia; order Caudata; family Salamandridae; genus Lissotriton; species Lissotriton helveticus. The sequence continues at coordinate 863,750,276 of NC_136057.1, read as the reverse complement.
AGACGCACTACAGGAGGTGGAGACAGCAATGTGGAAGGCAGGCCCAGCCCTATTCAGGTCCCAGGTGCAACTCCTCCGACCCATCTACATGCAGATAGCTCTATTCAGCCCTGTGCTGACTCACCCTGTCTCCTTGAATCCCCCAGCCCCTGTTACTCAAACTGCAGACAAGGAATGCACAAACTAGCAGAGGCAGGCTTGGACCGTTAGGCAAAAAAAACTACTTTCTAAAAGTTGTATTTTCAAACACAGAATGTTAAAACCAACTTCACTAAAAGATGTATTTTATCATTCCAAGTCCAGGCATACTAAACTCGAATTTCTACCTAGCTCCCCGAGTCAGTTAGGATTATAAGATGCTATAATCAAACTGCCCATTCTGGCCTATGGGGAACAGAAGGCATTGCAACAGTGAACAACAAAAATGGCTGTAATTCACTATTAGGACATACCACACACACCAAACCTTTTATCTACAATGCACCCTGCCCTTGGGCCTACCATAGGGGTGACTAATATGCAGGAAAAGGAAGGTTTAGGGACTGGCAAGTGTGTGCACTTGCCCAGTAAACATGGCAGTACTAGACTGCACACAGGATCTGCAATGGGATACCTGAGACACACTTTCCAGGCTGCTTCTGTGGGTGGTGCAACCAGTGCTGCAAGCCCACCAGCAGCATTTTATTTACGAGCCCTGGGTATACTCAGTGCACTGTACTAGGGTCTGACCAGTAAACCAAACCAGCCAATCATGGAGTCACTAATCCATACATCAATTTACCATAGGGAGAACTTGCACTGTGGCACTGAATAGCAGCGGCACAGTGCCCAAAGCATCTATACTCAGCAAAAATACATGAGGCAACAGCAAAAATGGGAAACCCATGCTAACAGTGCCAGGTTTAACAGAGGTACATATGATCCCTCATTCACAAATGTTAGCCTGATTCCAATGCAGGAAGTGGTAGCGGAAATCCAGGGCCATACGTCAGGGGCTCCAGATGACCCATGCCCCCCAAAACTTTGGAAAGTCATGACACACTCGGTTAAGCATGTGCCTTCTCACATTTGGAATTCATCCCTGACGTCCGACATTGTTCCCGACATATGGAAACAACTGACTAATTTCATTGAGAATAAAGGTAGCTTACATGATACCCAATCGGGTCTTAGATTGCGTTTCAGTACCGAGACGGCACTCTTGGAGGTGGCTGAGTCAGTGAGACTGGTGGTGGATTCAGGGGCATACGCTATGTTGGTGCTCCTTGATCTATCGGCGGCATTCGACACTATTGACCATACCTTGCTGTCTCAGAGACTGCAGGAGTTGGGCATAGGGGCTACGGTGCTGGTGTGGCTGAACTCCTACTTAAGCAATCGCTCCCATAAGGTCTCACCACAGCCATTTGTATCAAAGCCAAAACCACTATGGTGTGGAGTCCCTCAGGGGTCAGCATTGAGCCCTCTCCTGTTTAACCTATACTCGGCTCTGCTGTTCTCTCTGTTAGCCAGTTGGGGGGTAAAGCGATATCATACTCTGACAACACCCAGTTGGTCTTCTCTTTTAAAGAGAAGTCGGAGGACTCCTTCAGGAGTTTCAAAGATTGTCTAAGAGATATTGCATCATGGATGAATAACAACAAACTGAAACTCAAGGCAGGAAAGATGGAGGTGATGTTTTTCGGGAAAGAGTCACCTCCAGCACCGGATCTCTGGTGGCCTGAGGAAATAGGCCCCCCCGTCCCCTGCAGACAGTATAAAAAATCTTGGGGTGAAGTGGGAGTCTGATTTGTCATTTTCAGCTCAGATACAGCAGGTGATGGCCACATGCTTCAGTAAACTCAGAAATTTGCGCACATTTCTGCCAGTAGCGTGCCGGAAGAATTACAGTCGATGCCATGGTGACTTCCAGGCTGGACTATACGAACAGCCTCTATTTAGGCCTACCAAAGTATCTAATCAGGCGCCTTCAGATGGTCCAGAATGCAGCTGCGAGACTGATTAGGCGGGTCCCTTTCCAACTTCATGTCTCTCCGCATTTAAAAGAACTCCACTGGTTACCCGTTGCTAAAAGGATCGAATATAAGGCGCTGACATTGGCTTTCCGAGCTACCCATGGCAACTGCCCCAGCTACCTAAAACTAAGACTACGTGGTTATAAGCAGACAATATCGCTAAGGTCTAACTCAAAAAGCCTGCTCTGCATACCCTGTTTTAACAAGGCCCGCCTAGGAGGTAGATCCTTCACGGTTGGGACAGCAAAACTGTCGACTTACGCAATATAGAAGAAGAGCCTCTTTTCAGGAAAAAAGTTAAGACCTGGCTCTTTAGGGCAAAATAATGGGTCTGTGGATTTGCTTATTGGTTTTCCATCTGCATACTGTCGATCGCTCTGGGACATCTCCGATTGAGGTAGTTGTTGTGCTTTATAAGTGTCTGTATTATTATTTCCTTGCCTGAACTGATCTATGTGGGATTGAAAATTTGGTGTAAGATGGTACTAGATCAAAACATGTGAAAGGGCAGTGTGTGAGTCCGTTCTTTTCCTTCAAGAGCGACCTCTGACCCTGCTCGCAGGCAGGTCGCTCCCCACACCACCACATGGCTGCCAGCTGCCTCGTACCTGCTCCCTGCCACCCACCTGTTTTCACGCTGTTTCCTGCTCCTTCCCGCCGCTGCGTCCCTGCGGCCACTCCCCCCTGCTCCCCATTGGCCACACCGCCTCCCAGCTGCTCCTCCCTCCCTATCCCCCTCTTATGGAGGCTGCGCCGAAGAAACGCCAAAGGCAATCCCGTCTGTGCCCGTCCGTGCCTGGACCGCGCCCAGCACCAGAACCCCTGGAACCCGCGAACGCCACAGCACCAGACTCCCCTACGACGCCAGCACCCTCTATGCACTCAACTCCGGCCGAAACCACACCTGCTTCCAAGCCGCCCCGAAACGGACTCAAGGACCTTTCTCCTGCCACACCTGCAGCTCTACCTGCGACAGAGCCACCAAACCTCCAAGGACTGGCCCCAACCACCTCCGCTGCATACTCCTCAACACCCGCTCCGCACGCAAACACACCATCGAGCTCTGGGATCTGCTCGACACCTCCGCCCCAGACGTGGCCTTCTTGACCGAGACCTGGTGGAATGACTCCACGGCACCCGACATCGCCATAGCCATCCCGGACGGCTACAAGATCACCCGCAGGGACCGTGCCAATGGAATTGGAGGAGGAATCGCCATCGTCCACAAGTCCACCCTCAAGCTCGCCACCCATGCAGACGACACCCTCAACACCGCCGAACACCTACGCTTCCGTATCCACACCGACCCCAACACCACCCTCAGTGGAACACTCATCTACAGACCCCCTGAACCATGAGCTCAATTCAGCAACTCCATCGCAGACCTCGCCAGCAACCACGCACTCTCCTCCACGGACTACATCCTCCTCGTGGACCTAAATTTCCACCTCGAGAACAACAACAACGCCAACTCCACCACCCTGATCGCCAACCTCGCCAACCTCGGACTCAGACAACTCATCACCGCACCCATCCACGCCGCTGGCCACACTCTGGACCCCATCTTCTCCACAGGCACCCACGTCACCTTCGACCACCCCACCGAACTCCACTGGACCGACCAGGGCTGCATCCATTACAACTTCAATAAACCAACCATGCACCACCGCACCCAACAGCTACCTCGCCGCTGATGGAGCAAAGTCACTGAAGACCAGCTGATCACCAACCTTGCCCAAAACCCACCCACGAGTCCACCAACCCAGACACCGCAGGCCGCAACCTCAGACATTGGATCGACGACTGCGCCAACACCCTCACCCCACTCAAGAAACCCTCCAACAACCACACCAGCAAGAGAGCCACCTGGTTTACCGATGAGCTGCAGTCCTCCAAACGCGCATGCCGGAAACTGTAGAAGATATGGCTCCACGAAGGCACTCCGGACAACCACGCAGCCCACAAGGACGCCACCCGCAGACATCACCACCTCATCAGATTAGCCAAGAGATCCTCTTTAAAAGACCACCGGGATAACAACGCACACGACAGCAAAAAGATTTTCAGCATCTTAAAGGAACTCTCCAACCCCGGCGCCAACGCCAACGACATACTGCCCTCACAAGAACTGTGCAACTCACTGGCCATCTTCTTCCACTGCAAGATCAGTGACATCCATGACAGCTTCAACACCATGACAGCCCTGACTATGCCAGACCCCACCTCCCCTGTGAACACCACCTGCGCCAACCGTCTGACCTCCTGGTCCAACGTCGACGACGAGACACGCAAGGTCATGAACTCCATCCACTCAGGATCTCCGTCAGACCCATGCCCACACCACGTATTCAACAAAGCAGACGCTGCCATCGCACGTCAACTACGTAAGGTCATCAACATCTCCTTCAAAACAGCGACATTCCCGGAAAGCTGGAAGCATGCTGAAATCAACGCCCTCCTCAAGAAGCTCAAGGCGGACCCCAAGGACCTCAAGAACTTCTGGCCCATCTCCCTGCTCCCGTTCCCGGCAAAGGTCATCGAGAAAATCATCAACATGCAACTGGCCCGCCACCTGGAAGACAACAACATCTTTGACCTGTCCCAGTCCGGGTTCAGACGAAACCACAGCACCGACACAGACCTCATCGCTGCCACAGACGACACCAGACGCCAACTAGACAACGGCGAAACATCAGCCCTCATCCTCCTGGACCTGTCAGCCGCCTTCGACACGGTCTGCCATTGCGCTCTAAAGACACGCCTCCTAGAAGCCAGAATCCAAGAGAAGGCACTTGACTGGACCACGTCCTTCCTCTCTGGCAGAACCCAGAGCGTCCGCCTCCCGCCCTTCCGATCCGAGGCCGCCGACATCATCTGCGGACGTACCCCAGGGCTTATCCCTCAGCCCGATGCTGTTCAACGTCTACATGGCCTCCCCCGAACAAGTGGCCCGCTGATACGACCTCAATATCATCTCCTACGCTGACGACACCCAGCTCATCCTCTCCCTAACCAAGGACCCGCACACCGCCAAAACCAACCTCCACGAAGGTACTCATCCTCGGACCCACCCCCTCAGCCTGGGACCACTTCTGGTGGCCAACCACAATGTGAACAGCACCGACACTCACTGACCATGCACGCAACCTAGGATTCATCCTAGCCTCCTCCCTCTCCACGTCTAAACAGGTCAAACACCATCTCCTCCTCCTGCTACAACACCCTGCGCATTCTCCGCAGGATCTACAAGTGGATCTCGACCGAAACAAGAAGAACGGTGACACAGGCCCTTGTCAGCAGCAGACTGGACTACGGCAACACACTCTACGACTCTACGCAGGAATCCCAGCCAAACAACTATGACGACTACAACCCATCCAAAACACCTCCGCCCGACTGATCTTCAACGTCCCCCGCCGCAGCCAAATCACCCCCCACCTGAGAGACCTACACTGGCTCCCCGTCGACAAGAGGATCACCTTCAAGCTCCTCACCCACGCACACAAAGCACTCCACAACGCCAGACCAGCCTACCTGAACACCAGACTCAGCTTCTACACCCCCACCCGCCAGCTCCGCTCCGCCATCCTCGCCCTCGCCGCTGTTCCCCGAATCCAACGAACAACCTCCGGCTGCAGATCCTTCTCCTACCTCGCTGCCAAGACCTGGAACACCCTCCCTACCCGCCTACGGCAGACCCAAGACCTACTCGCCTTCAGAAGACTCCTTAAGACCTGGTTCTTCGAGCAGTAGCGGCACCCCCTCCCCTCAGCGCCTTGAGACCCTCACGGGAAAGTAGCGCGCTTTACAAGTACTCTGATTGATTGATAGATTGAAGGGGAAAACAAAAAGGCCCTCTTATTGTTCCAGAAGTCTGAATTTCTCTAAGTTCGATTTACATTTCTTGGTGTATCACTTGGGAGCTCACCAGTCAATCAATCAATCAGGTGAATTGTAAAGCCTGGCTGCTGATCCTCAGAAGGCACTGTGGTTCAGTCGAACAGCCAGGTCTTGAGGTTCTTCCTGAATTGAGGCAGTTACGGTGATTGCCTGAGATAAAGAGGCAGGGTGTTCCAGGTCTTTGCTGCGAGGTAGGAGAAGGACCTTCCTCCAGCCATAGTCTAGTGGATATGTGGGATGGTGACCAAGGCCAAACTGACGTAGCGTAGGTCTCTGGTGGGTGCGTGGAATGAGAGGCGGTGGTTAAGGTACGCATGTCTCACGTTGTGTAGGGCTTTGTAGGCATGTGTGAGGAGCTTGAATGTGATTCTTTTGTTGACTGGAAGCCAGTGGAGGTTCCTCGGGGGGCTGGTACTGTGGCAGGGGATATGGAGGATGAGTCTGGTGGAGGCGTTCTGAAAGTTCTGCAGTTTTTTGAGGAGTTTCTGGGTGATGCCAGCGTAGAGTCTGTTGCCGTAGTCGAGTCTGATGATGATGAGTGCCTGGATGACTGTCTTTCTGGACTTAGTGGAGATCCACTTGAAAATCTTTTGGAGCAGGCGTAGCGTGTTGAAGCAGGATTATGAGACGGCGTTGATCTGGCGGTTCACAGTAAGAGCGGAGTCCAGGTTGATTCCAAGTTTTTGCGCTTGGTCTGTGGGTGTTGGGGGGGGGAGCCAAGATCTGTGGGCCACCAGGAGTCATCCTAGGAGGCTTGGAGCCCAGGATGAGCTCTTCATTCTTCCTGGAGTTGAGCTTGAGGCAGCTGTCCTTCATCCAGGTAGCAATAGCCTACATTCTGTCGTGGAAGTAATCAATTTCAGAGCCTAACCCTAAACTTCATCCAAGTAGTTAGAGCTATTTTTCTAGTGCAAAATAAATCCTTTGGCCCATTTCTGAAACATAGCGCTAAATGCTGGATGATGCTAATCGCCTAATTACGAGCGATATTATGCTAATTGTGAGAAATTATGCTAGAGATAATAATGTCAGTTTGGCCACCCTTACTTTAAATCAGAGTGTATGGCATCAAATTTACAGAGTCCACATGTTTTCTTAATAAGTATGAGGAACTGCCTGTACACATCGACACTTCATGTAACTATGTTTTGGAAATAGGGCTTGACAGGGACTTTTATATCATATCAATTCTGAAATCCCAGCATTACTCATAGGCTAGCACCACTAATTGGACTTGTGTATATACATGAGACATTGTGCTGAAACAACTTTATTACTAAGAAATATGTATTGGAACATCGATGTGCATTTCTGAATTTACAAATCCATCCTTGTAGGCTAGTTTGATATATATGTGGGCCATGCCTCATCCTTCTTTCTCCCATGACCCTATATTCGCCCACTCTCGATTTTGAATACCTATTTTCTTATTCAATAGCATCTGGTACATTGTAAATTAAACTTTGGAGTGTTGATACTGTGAAGTCAGGCCAGGACTAGCAACCTTGACAATATGCATTTGAGGTGGATACGCTGTAAGCTCCATTATCAATATGCTCATTATCAATATGACATGAGCATTCACACAGTAAACAAAAGAGAGGGTACGCAGTTCCTAGATGACAAGATAGTCACCAGGCTACAGCTAGCCAGGTGTGTCAAGCGGAGAGAGTCAGAGAGGTGGTGACTGAACAGGGGCTTAAAAAGTGGAAGGAGGAGGGGAATTCCTCCTTGTGGAACTAGGGCTCTCACACACCCAGCAAGCTAGGTGTCATGCTTCATCATTTGAGCCTGCTCCTCGTTGGGCCGGCGCTGCAATGCCCAACGGGCACCCTTAAAGGGTTTTTTATCGCAATCTTTTGTTCCGCCGTAAGGGTGCAGTGGGGGTGAGGGGCCTAGTCTAGTGTAGATGTCAGTGTAGTGAGTTAAAATTAGGTTAAGGATTCATTAGTGATACTTTATTCAATTAGGTACCTTACCTATTCTAAAATACATTACAGGGAGGGTAATGTGTTCTCTGATTTAGGTACAGGAAACTCTACTCTACTCCCTAGTGGTCAACATGTTTCTCGCCATCTGGTAGTCTAGGTGCGATCTCGGGCGATTCTTCAGGACCGAGTGAAAAAAGTGAAATGATGTGTGCTATCTACAGTTGTGCAGTGGAAAGTGTCAAAGTAATACTTGCCACTTGCTAAGTCCAGCTAGGGTAATCCTTCTATGGACATATGGCCACCTGTAAAAATAAAAAAGGTTTGGCAGAGCTGGCATATAGCAAAATATTGCAGTAAACACGGTACAATTGATTTGCTCAGTGAGAATCCGCGAGGTAAGCTAAAGCAAGATGCCTGTTAAAAACAAATGTTACACTCCTAAGAACCAGGTAAAGTTGTGATTTCACATACAGTTGTGCATAGTGTCAGCATCGATGCAACGGCTATCTTAGTAAGACTCACCTAAAGTGGTGTTAGGACCGGCCTCATCTGGAAGCGGCGGTAATCTAGACACGCAACTGTAGTGTCCCTAGGATAGGTTTAAACAAACACAGATATTGGTAATGTGTAAATTATAAAACGTGCCTTCTCAGGGATGGTAAGGCTGTTCCGGCGTGCCACTGCCCCACGTCAACAGGGGTTCAAGCAGTAGCCCACTGAGTGTCTGTAAAATCTTAATGCCTGGAAGGTTTAGCCCAGGGTGGCGACACAGAGGTTAGCAAGCCCTTTTTATCACCGTCAATGGGCAACTGCCTCAGCTCCACCTCGTAGTTATTAAAAAGTTGTAAACCTGAGTCAGAGGGTAAGTGCGGTCCGCCCACTGGCATCCTGGCATGAGGCAGATGATGCTGCCAAAAGCCATAGCGCAACAAGATTGCGAACACACAGCAATGCCCCGACTCGTGTCCAACCTCCCTTAACCACATCCACACCAAGGGGAGGGGCGCGTGGGGCGTAAGAGCCCGAATACTGTGCTGAATTCAGTTACCCCATTTGAATGTGCGCTTAAAGGGTATCTCTCAGTGGGGTCACCCTTAGACTGCCCCGCAAGCAGCCAAAGTTAAACGGAATCGCTTGCTGAGCCATCCTGTCCCCTCATTCGGTAAGGGGTACTACTCCGACTCAGTCCGAACAGGAGCCCCGGTCCCCGGAAGGATCCTGTCTCCGTGCTTACCTCTATTTCAGCAGAATCTCGCTACACGACCTACCCGTACCGCCGCTCATCAGGGTGGTAATGGGTGATTCCCGGTGGTACCTATAATTACGTCCTGTGTTGAGGTTGTGGCGCGAAGATTCTGCGAAAAGGGGGGGCGTGGCTACTTGATTGGAAAAAAGGGGACTGCTCACACCCTTACATGAAGGTGCAGATGTCAGCCATCTTGGAGTGGTAATGCTACACTATATGTGAATGGTGATTACTATCAAGTCATTGAGCACCACCAGCTCATTCGCACCACCAAGAAGAAATCACTGAAGGATCGACTGGACAACAACGCCCACGACAGCAAGGAACTCTTCAGCATCGTCAAGGAGTTCTCCAACCCCAGAACCGGCAACAACGACATCACCCCTTCGCAAGATCTCTGCGACTCCCTCGCCTCGTTCTTCCACCGCAAGATTGCCGACATCCACAACAGCTTCGGCACACCATCCTCGCACCCGACTGCCACCCTCCGCACCTGGACCGCAGTGACCACCGAAGACACAGCCCGCACGATGAACACCATCCACTCCGGATCTCTGACTGACCCCTGCCCCCACCACATCTTCAACAAGGCCGACTCCACCATCGCACCCCAACTCCGAGACGTCATCAACACCTCCTTCGACACCGCCACCTTCCCGGAGAGCTGGAAGCATGCTGAGCTCAGCGCCCTACTGAAGAAACCAACAGCGGACCCCACTGACCTCAAGAACTTCCGCCCCATCTCACTCCTCCCTTTTCCTGCCAAAGTCATCGAGAAGATCGCCAACAGACAGCTGGCCGCCTTCCTCAAGACGAATGGATCCCTCGACCCCTCACAGTCCGGTTTCAGAGCCAATCACAGCACCGAGACCGCCCTCATCGCAGCCACCGACGACATCCGAGCCCTTCTCGACAATGGGGAAACAGCGGCACTCATCCTCCTGGACCTCTCCGCCGCGTTCGACACTGTCTGCCACCGCACCCTAGTCCAGCGCCTCAGCAACACCGGCATCCAAGAGAAGGCACTGAAGTGGATCATCTCGTTCCTAGCTGGAAGAACACAGAGAGTCCGCCTCCCCCCGTTTCGTTCCGAGGCCACCGAAGTCATCTGCGGCGTCCCGCAAGGATCATCACTCAGCCCCACCCTCTTCAATGTCTACATGAGACCCCTCGCAGCCATCGCACGCCGACACAACCTCAACATCATCTCCTACGCCGACGACACCCAGCTGATCCTCTCCCTCACCAGAAGGAATGAAAGACGTCGCCGAGTGGATGAAGAACAGCCGCTTGAAACTGAACTCAGACAAGATGGAAGTCCTCATCCTTGGACAATCACCCTCCACCTGGGACGACTCCTGGTGGCCCCCTGCCCTGGGCACCGCCCCCAAGCCGACAGACCACGCACGCAACCTGGGCTTCATCCTGGACTCCTCCCTCTCCATGACCAGACAAGTCAACGCCGTCTCCTCTTCATGCTTTCACACCCTCCGCATGCTCCGCAAGATCTTCCGATGGATCCCGATCGAAACCAGGAAGACGGTCACCCAGGCCCTCGTCATCAGCCGGCTGGACTACGGAAACACCCTCTACGCCGGAACCACAGCCAAGCTACAGAAAAGACTACAACGCATCCAGAACGCCTCCGCCCGACTCATCCTAGACATCCCTCAACGCAGCCACATCTCCGGCCACCTGAGGAACCTGCACTGGCTCCCCGTCAACAAGAGGATCACGTTCAGGCTCCTCACCCACGCACACAAGTCTCTCCACAACCTGGGCTCCAAGTACCTCAACGACCGCCTGACCTTCCACACGCCCACCCGCCAGCTACGATCCGCTAGCCTCGCCCTCACCGCCGTACTACGCATCCGAAGAGCCACCGCCGGAGGCAGATCCCTCTCCTACCTGGCGGCCAAGACATGGAACTCCCTCCCCATCCACCTTCGGCTGACCCAGGACCACCTCGCCTTCAGGAGACAACTCAAGACCTGGCTGTTCGAGCAGTAGCGGCCCCCTACCCCCAAGCGCCTTGAGACCCTTCCGGGTGAGTAGCGCGCTATACAAGTGAGATGATTGATTGATTGATTGATTGATTGATTGATCGGAACTTGCTACGGTGCTGCTGCTAATCCACCATTATAATGTTGTATTTGATAGTTATAAATCCCCCAAAATTATAGGCGGTGGGGATTGGACCTGCCAATAATGTTAACACTGGCATTCGAGATGCATGAATAAGTGCCACCAGGATAGAGGCCATTTTGGGAGGGGGGGAAATAAGGAAAAAGTCAAGAATGTACTTAACAAATTGTATGTCACTCACTAACAAGTTAATGAGCGGATATTATTTGGAACAACATACAGTGCTGAGAGTGATCTACAATTGTGGGTTGTTTGTTGTCTTCAAATGTTATGACAATTCAGGATGGGAAAAGGTCTTGCAAGATATATTAGTATCAGCAGGAGAAATGCCTCAGAAAACGTTACCCGGTATGGCGGCCATTTTGAAGAGGGGAAGGGGAAAAGGGCTGGAAAAGGTCAAGGTTATAACACAATGTTATGTAATGTCAGCAGACGGAAAAAGCGGTATATGGTCAGTGATTGGTGAGGGTGACGATCACTGTCCTCATTTAGTGGTTGACTCAAAAGTAGATACTAAACCATAGTGTCTTGACCTCATCTAATTGATAGATGCAAAAAACTCATAGTGTCTAGATCTCGCCTTCATCCTACTAGTGCAGATCGAAACGCTATTACTGTGGATGTAGTTTCTATTCCCTGTTTAGCGCGTTAAGCTAACCCATGGGATTTCATCGTTCAGCCCACGGGTATCTGATTGCAAGCAGTGGACCCATCTCTGTTCTATCCTGAACAGGGCGGACTGTGTGATGTTAGGGTGTGCCTCTTGGATCAGCCACTGTATGCTCTCTGGGGTGTGTCTTTTCTCTTGGCAGTGAGTATATAGCCTGGTGGTGGTTCTACCACATCTGATGTTGCTCTGGTGCTCCGTGATCCTTATTTTAACTGCTCTCATTGTTATTCCTACATAAAATTATTTGCAGGGGCATATCAGGAGGTAGATGCAGTGAATGGTGTTACAGTTTGTGTGTTTGTGTAGGGTCCAGGTGAAAGTTTCTGTCAATTTTATCTCCTTGTATACTGCAGTTTGGGGACAGACTGCGCAGACACAGCAGGGGTGGTGGCCTGCCACCGATGGAAGGCCCCACAAAATTGTCTGTGTGTTAACGATCTTGTTGCGTGGTCTGGTGTGTATCAGTAGATCTTTTAAATTGCTGGACCTCTTGAACGCAAAACGAGGTTTTGCAATTGTCATTTCGCCAGCCCCCAAAGTTCCCCAATGTTTATTAATGGTTTTCTTTATAAGGGTGGATCTGGGTGAGAATGTGGTGACACACGTGATAGTGTTGTCTAGAGTCTTCATTTTAGGTTCAAGTAAAGCTGCCCTATTGTTATTACGGGCACGTTTCATGCATTTTCTCACCGTTGTTTCTGGATATTGCCTTTTGTTGAGGTTCAAAGACAACAGGGTTGCTTCTTTTTTGAAGTCTTGTGTGGTCGTGCAGTTCCTCCTCAAACGGAGGAACTGGCTGAAGGGAAGATTCTCTCTCAGTGCTCTGGGGTGGTAGCTATTGAATAAAAGTAAGCTATTCCTGTCTGTAGGCTTTTTGTATAGCGTTGTGTCCAGGGCCCCATCTTCATTAAGTCTTATTGTGAGGTCCAAGAAGGGTATGTGAGTTGCGGAAATGGTGTGAGTAAACTTTAGGTGCTCATTTTTAGTGTTAATCCATTAGCAGAACTCTATGCAGGTAGCATGGTTCCCTTTCCAAAAAATCAGGATATCGTCTATATATCTTTTATATAGTCTCATATTATCATTAACCCTGGGCGCCCGATTCGGCTACGCCCACGGAGTAGGCGTAGTGTTGCCTTCTACGCATTTTGCGTAGACAGCGTAGCCGGCAACACTACGCCCACTCCGTGTGCGTAGCCGAGTCGGCCGCCACCCGCCTCCCTCCCGCCCTCCCCTAGATACATTATTTGAGCAATTAGCCTTATTAAAACAATATTAAAGCACTTACCTTGTCCGGGGCTCGTCCGGGGCTCCCTCTTGAATAGCATCCTTTTCCTGGATACCAATGCGCATGCGCGGGCGGCCGCGCATGCGCATTTCTCGGGAGAAATGCGCATGCGCGGCCGCCCGCGCATGCGCATTGGTATCCAGGAAAAGGACGCTATTCAAGAGGGAGCCCCGGACGAGCCCTGGACAAGGTAGGTGCTTTAATATTGTTTTAATAAGGCTAATTGCTTAAATAATGTATGCGGGGGAGAGCGGGAGGGAGGTGCGTAGTGGGGCTACGCGGAGTGCGGGAGTGGGCGTAGCTTCTCGCCCTCTCCGCGTAGCTCAGCGTAGCTCCGCGTAGCTCCGCGGAGCCCCACTACGCCCACTACGCCCACCCTTAATTATCATGAAAGGGGTTGGTATGGTTGAGTATACACTCAGGTTCAAAATTAGCCATATACAGGCAGGCCACGCTAGGGGCAAAAGTACTCCCCATAGACGTATCCTTGGATTGGTGGAACAGCTGGTCATCGAATTCAAAAAAGTTTTCTGTTAATGCTAGCGTGGCGCAATGCATTATAAATGAGATCGGTGTGGCCGATGACCATTCTGAATTCCTAAGTGCTTTCTCTATTGCTACAAGTGTATCACCTTGGGGAATATTGGTGTAGAGTTGTTCTACATCCAGGGTTACTAGCAGGTTAATCTCCATCTCTGAATCCCAGGTATCTATCAGCCGAAGGACCTCTGTGGTGTCTTTTAGATAGGCAGCGGTTTGAGCATTCATACAGCACATATTTTTTTGGGCTGTATTTTAGATTCCCAGTGTATAGCCAAATCTGTTCTTTTTGGAATTATTACGGGGTACTGATAGAATACCGGGTATTCTACTTTACTACGCTACGTTCAACCCCCCCTTACTGTCCAAGGCTTGGGTGCAGAGTGGGCTACAGCGCAAAAGTGGGGGATAGGCTCAGGGCCTGGCCTGTGACCAATCCCATGCCACGCATGGCTGTGTAGGGTCGGCTGTCAACAAGGTGCTGGAAGCAGGCTTGCTCCGGCATGAAGAAATGCCATGGCAGTGTGGAGCTTTGGGTTAGAACTAAAGGGTCCATTAGGATGTCGGGCGGTGGCACCACCGCGGTGCTGGCGGGGCGGAAAAACGCCTTTTTCCGCCTGCGAGCTGCGGAACTCACGTCCGCCACATTAGTATAGCAAAACATAGGTCATTTCCCACCCGCCACGGAGCGACGTGCACCGCCATCAAAGTGCGCCAACCACCGCTGCGGTGTGAGCCAGTCGAGACTCACCGTTGTGCGGAATGATGTCCACACCGCTCCACAAATTAGGATGGTCCAAACAGGCAGACACACCACAGCGGAAACATCACATAACCAGAGTAGGCGGAAAGTCGATAGCGGAGCACTATAGCCGAGACCCGGCCATGAACGCCATGGACCCAGCCCTCCACATGCATCCGGTCATGTACCTGCTACTGCACTACCATCAACAGGGCCGCCGGGGACGATGCTGCAGGTATGCAAATACACCTATACAACACATAACACACGGACCGACACCGGGTCCAAGTCCACCACAGACACCATGCTGGGGGTCACAACACATCTACAAGGGAACCCCTATATTACCCACCTGCCAACAAGTCACCCCTCTTCATCTGGGACACACATCGACCGCACCAAAGTCCCACTCCCGGTCACGTCACCGCCGCGGTCTACACATGCGCACAATGCAGAAGGCAGGGCCAGTCCAAGGCATGGGCAGGGCACTAACACCACAGGGACACACCACCCCCAATCACACATCAACACACAACATCAAGTCACAGGCCAGGGGCACATCCTGTACACCTCCATGCACAGCAACAAGCACAGGTACAAGCAAGCACAATACAAACCATGCACCACATAACAGACAACCAGGGAGATTGCAACTGCAGGAGTAGCTGACAAGGAACACACTACACCAGTGCCACACACACTCAAGTCTGACAATACTTCCCAGCACATACACACAACCTGGGTGTAACCACAAACAAAACACACACACACAGGGTAGCCTGAACAGATGCCTGCACAAAACTATACACAAATACCACAGGACATCAGGGGATGCACATCAGCCTATGCCAAGCACACAAACACACAACACTGTATGCACAACAGGCAGTGTGTGCACAAGAAGCACAACAGATACACACAGACATGATTGGCACAACCACAACACCCACCACAAAAACAACAGCACACCCAGGAAGTGAAGCTACACCACAGCCAACACACAGACACCCAACACAACAACAACAGGATGCACCACTCTGGGATACAACTGCAGACCCAGCAATACCAGAGCACTGGGCAGCACGCACAGCCCAAATGCGCAAGGGCAAGAAACACTGATGAATACCACAAGAACATCACACATAAAACAATGGAGCCATGTCCAGAGTGGAACAGCACACTTGGCCCAAAAAAATCCACCACAAGGCACAGTCTCACAAATGACGAGATGGGGAGGCACATAGACATGGAAACAAAGGGGGCAGCTAACATCAAAATCAACTGATTTGCATGTCAGTATCAGACATGTGAGGTTTGTCCAATACACAAATAGAGTGAATGCAGACCCACAATGTCGACTCACAAGTGGCAAACATAAGGGATGGCATCACACCACACACCATGCCTTACAGGAAGAGAAAAGGCACCATGTGCCTGCAGTGCTAGATAAAGTCACAGACAATGCCAGTGATGACCAGCAGGGTCACACAGTCCACACAAACACATTGATGAGCAAACAACCACAACACTGATGTGCAAGTAACACACTTTGCACACACATAAGTGACAAATACAACAAGGAGGAGTCACACAGAACTGCATGGACACACCAACACACTGCACAGTGCACAACAGACAACTCACACAAAAGCATCAAATCATTTACACAGGGCAGGACAATCAAAAACACAGGCACACAACTCCTGACTGACACATGTGTGTCTATCACAATCCAGGGGCACACACACATACACAACAAATACAAAATCACACCCTTCACACTGCACACCTCCTCACCACCCAAGAGCACACATCACATGTATGCCATGGGACCAGGACTGAGGGCCAACACAGGATGTCCATACACATACACAGCTGGGCATATATACAGGAATAACACATATACATCATGACAGTGCACAGCCAGCATGCTAACCTGGGCACAGCATCACACCCTGTGCTGGCAGTGTACCCCAAACTGACATAGCCACCACGTAACCAACAACATAAAACCACTCAAAACATAACAGCATGACAGCTAAAAGAGCCAACACAGGTAACACAACTATCAGTGTCAGACTGGACTGAAGCCCCTGTTACCCCTGTCTATAAATGTGATGCGGACAAAGAGCTTAGCAATGTCGAAGTGATACATAGAACATGTGGCCCAGTCAACTAAATGTACACACAAAAAGAACTTTAATCAGCAAGGACACTGACAAAAGACACAACAGGAGTAACTGTCTTTATTCACATATTGCACAGATGTGAAAGTATAACAACTGTACACAACATCAAGGTACAAAAAGCAGAGCAAAAGCAATCAATCAATCAATCAATCACAGCATTTGTATAGCGCGCTACTCACCCGGAAGGGTCTCAAGGCGCTTGGGGGAATGGGTCCGCTACTGCTCGAACAGCCAGGAGTTGAGTTGTCTCCTGAAGACGAGGTGGTCCTGGGTCAGCCGGAGGTGGATGGGGAGGGAGTTCCATGTCTTGGCCGCCAGGTAGGAGAAGGATCTGCCTCCGGCGGTGGCTCTTCGGATGCGTGGTACGGTAGCGAGGGCGTGGCTGGTGGTCCAAGCAAGATATCAAGATATCCTGCACAGGCAAAGTACTAACAGGAAGGCCAGTGTCCATGGCACAGGTGAGAGTACAACACAGCAGAGCAACAGGGTCAGTGTCCAGGGCAGGTGGCCCAGCAAGTACTTGAGAGGCTGCACAGGGGAGACTCCAACACAGCAGAGTAACAGGGTCAGTGTCCAAGGCACAGGTGAGAGTACAACACAGCAGAGCAACAGGGTCAGTGTCCATGGCACAGGTGAGAGTACAACACAGCAGAGCAACAGGGTCAGTGTCCATGGCACAGGTGAGACTCCAGCACAGCAGAGCAACAGGGTCAGTGTCCATGGCACAGGTACAACAGGACCAGTGGGCATGGCACAGGTGAGTCTCCAACGCAGCAGAGCAACAGGGTCAGTGTCCATGGCACAGGTGAGACTCCAACACAGCAGAGCAACAGGGTCAGTGTCCATGGCACAGGGGAGACTCCAACACAGCAGAGCAACAGGGCCAGTGGGCATGGCACAGGTGAGCGTATAACACAGCAGAGCAACAGGGTCAGTGGGCATGGCACAAGTGAGACTTCAACACAGCAGAGCAACAGGGTCAGTGTCCAGGGCAGGTGGCCCAGCAAGTACATGAGAGGCTGCACAGGGGAGACTCCAACACAGCAGAGCAACAGGGCCAGTGGGCATGGCACAGGTGAGAGTACAACACAGCAGAGCAACAGGGCCAGTGGGCATGGCACAGGTGAGAGTACAACACAGAAGAGCAACAGGGCCAGTGGGCATGGACAAGTGCAGAGTCAGGACATGAGAAGCTGCACAGTGAGTGTGTATGACTGTACCCTTTCATGGCCAGCAACACAACCATGTGGCTAACGATGGTCAGGACTAGCACACCTCAATGAGAGACAGGTGTATGAGGGAGACTAACACTCACATCTGGCTGTCAGGTTGACTTGGAGCGGGCTGTGTTTCAGGCTCAGCAGGAACAACAGACTGGGGAGACAGGAAAACAGGTGATGTAGGGCTATCAGTTGTCTGGCAAGCTGGAGGGCTGTTCGGACCAGGTGGTATAGTTGCACGTGGAGTTGGAGTCATGCAGACCTGGGACACAATGTGGGTGGGAGAGGTTGGAGGGGTGCCCTTCTACTTTTTGGGAATACGGAATGGCTTCCCTGTCTTGGGGTTAATGGGAACAGGTGATGACACAACAGGTACACACACCGACTGGCCCACATCTGGTTCAGACACTGGCACTCCCTCTGGTGATGTGCTGGATCCTGCAGGACGCTTTGTCTGGCTACGCCTCTGGACCACCTTACCCTGCTTACCAGGTGTCCCACTTACAGTGCACTCCTTTGCTTGTCTGCCTGGTGTGGCACCTACAGTGCCTTCCTTTGCCTCTTTGTCTGGGGTCATCCTGCATACTCCTGTCTCCTTCAGATGCACTGGTGAGCTCTGTGTCACTGGCCTCCGGTGCAGCTGTAGTGCTACTCTCCCCTCCACTGGTTTCCGGCTCCGGTTCCTCCATGCACACTGGCAAATCTGCATGTGAGACAGATGCAGGGTTGTATACATGACATCATCAGGACCAAGCTAGTTAAACCATGCATACAGGGGATGCACAAATCAACATGATGACCACCACACCCTGCATAAACATTTCAGCAACACACTACATACACTACAATAGTGCCTGCAACACTGACTACCTGCTATGACTGAGCCATGTTCAGGCCACACAGCACAACACCTTGCCGGTAGATGAAGTGTACCACACACAACTTCACATGACCACAAGTATCATGCACCAAAACTCTGTGACATTGAGATGCCTCCTTGGAACCGGATGGGAGGAGACACACACCTATTAGGACATGACAGTCCACAATGCCAAGTAGGCCATACTAATCAACATGTGCTACTCAGGGGCACCTTGTAGTCAGACGTGTGACCCTCATCAATCATGGTGCGTGTAAAGTAGGAATACATTAGTTCACAGTTAGATACTGGATCCTTCTGTTCACCCTTAATACATTTCCAACACCATCACAATGCAGAGTGACCATGTGTATCCCAACACACCTGGCTATGATTAAGCACAGCATGGATGATCAACCTTTTCATGAGCTGTTAGGCACAATGCCTGACACTAGCACATATCCCTGCAGCCACTCATATGACACATCACTGCACCAGACCGCCAACATTAAATGGCTCACCGCTGCAACTAGCTCTGTACACATGCATTGGCTCCCAGGCAAAGTCACCCTCACCCAAAACTCACCCATGCCTTGCTGCCTATGCTCCTTCAGACGTCCATCCAAATCCGGATTAGTCACTGCTAATATGCGGTACATCAGTGGTGTTAAGTTTCACCGTGCCGGACGCCCAGTGCGTGGTAGCAGCCCCAAGGTCATTTCGCCCACGTTTTTTGCCAGCCGGCTGATGTCGTCCCACCTCTTGTGGCACTGTTGGCGACCTCAGTTCGATACCCCCGTACCTTGACAGCAATGACCCTCCACATGGCCTTACACTGGTGTACCTTGAGCTGCAGGTATGGGAGAAAAGTAGGGATAAGTTACCAGTTGCACTGTGTCATGTTCACACATCTATTACTACAGCAGCATTATGCAGAGTCTGGACCTATTGGAATCCCACAAATACCCAAACTGGGGGACACCGCACAAGGGCACTCTGCATGGGCCAAATAGTCCTCACAACATGCAAACATGAGGGCGTACAGGCTACATGACAAACACACACACATGCAGGATGACTGCAATGAAAGCCCTCTGTGTGTCGCACACATCACCAGGACCATGCATGTATGACCTCCCCCTGCCCAACAGCACACTCAATGATACTTACCACGATATTGGGGCCACCATACAGCCTTAGGTACTGCGCCAGCACCTCTTCCACTTGCACCTCCAGCTCCTCGCTTGTGAAGGGACTGGGACGGATCTTCTCTGTTCTTGCCATCCCTGTGGACAAGTGAGACCTGTGGTTGAAGTGAGTGTTGATGAGTCCCAGGCGGCAGCCACTTCAGACAGCAGCAGGAGAGGGTCCCAGGCAGCAGCAGGAGAGAGTTCCAGGCAGCAGGCACTTTAGGCAGCAGCAGGAGAGGGTCCAAGGCAGCAGCAGGAGAGAGTCCCAGGCAGCAAGCACTTCAGGCAGCAGCAGGAGAGGGTCCCAGGTAGCAGGTTCTGTGAGCAGTGGAAATGTTGGGCTCACTCCCACAGATTTATATCCCCATGGGCTCGTTTGTGAGGTGCAAAGCTACAATTATTTGTTTTCCATGTCTGCCTCATTCAAACACATCCAATGACCAGCTCCGCGGTGGCGGAGCACGCCTTCCGCTATTTTCAAATCTGCATCATGCCACCGCAATCGTCGCTCCCATTGGCTGTAGGCTATTCCCCATTGCGGTGAGCAATGCTGTGGACAGGTGGTAGCAACCGCCATATCTGTGGCGCAGCTTGCCCACCGCCAGCAAGCCATGCCAATAGCTATCGCACGTGTGGACGGGGGTGGTACTGGCCTCACACCTCCATGGACAGGCGGTATCAACCTCCATATGTGTGGCGCAGCCTGCCCACCACCAGCAAGCCATGCCAATAGCTATCGCACTTGTGGACGGGGTGGTGCTGGTGTCCAGCTACCGCCTGTCCACGGCGGTGTGAGGCCAGCACCACCCCCTGTAAGCCAACTAGCCCACCAGGTACCTCCAGTATGCACCAGGCAGCTGTGTTGCAGTCGTTCAAAGGGCATGCCCCCTTTTTACAACACTCTGCAACACAGCTCCACGGGACCTCTGGATTGAATAGGAATTAATTCCCCAACTTAAAATGCGCCTCAGGGCATGCTTGCACTCACATCAGCTCAAGCCCCGCCCCCTTGCATACTGGGGGTCCCTGGGGGCCAACTAGCCCACAGGAATCTCCAGTATGCGCCAGGGGGTTGCATTGCAGAGAGGTGTAATGAGGCCACGCCCCTTTTTACACCTCTCTGCAATGCACTCCCCGGGCGCGTTTGCAGAGGGGGAACTAATTCCCCTTGCCTACTGGGGGTTCATGGGGGCCAACTAGCCCACCAGGTACCTCCAGTATGCGCCAGGGGGCTGCGTTGCTGTGCCCCAGGGGGTGGTGGTCCCCGGGGCAGTGCGGGGGGATTGGGGCCCCCCCACACTTTATTTCACTAAGCCCCCGGGATTTGGTCCCCCTCGGGGTTAGTTTGAAAAAAAGCAGACCGGGTTTTTAAAAAAAGAAATTGGGGGCCTTGGGGGTCCTTGTGTGACCACCTGAGAAGGCCTAGGGGTCAAGCTGTTTCTACCCTGCCCCCTTTTTGCGTTCTACACGTTTGTTTTTCTGCTGTTTTGTGCCTCGGTCTACCGAGCACAAGATGGCTGGCAACACTTCCTGGTTTGGAGAGTTCACAGCCAATGAGCATGCAGCTCGTACTCGTACACGTACGGTACTTGTACGGTACTCGTACCCCGTGATTTTTGTCAAAAAAGAAAATTTGGGGGGGCCTTGGTGGTCCTTTTGGGACCCCTTGAGCAGGCCTAGGGGGTCAGGGTGTTTCTACCCTGCCCCCTTTTTGCGTTCTACATGTTTGTTTTACTGCTTTCTTTTGCCTCAGTCCACCGAGGCACAAGATGGCTGCCAACACTTTCTGGTTTTGAGTGTTGACAAAAGAGTTGATAGCCAATTAGCATTCGGCTCATGCTCAGGAAGATACAGAGTACAGTAAGCTTACAGTAAGCTTACCGTACTCGTACGGTACTCGTATGGTACTCGTACCCCGCGATTTTTATAAAAAAAAAATAATTTGGGGGGGGGCCTTGGGGGTCCTTGTGGGACGCCCTGAGCAGGCCTAGGGGGTCAGGGTATTCTACCCTGCCCCCTTTTTGCGTTCTACATGTTTGTTTTTCTGCTTTCTTGTGCCTCAGTCTACCGAGGCACAAGATGGCTGCCAACATTTTCTGGTTTGGAGTGTTGAACAGATGACAGCCAATTAGCATTTAGCTTGTGCTCGGGAAGATACAGAGTACAGTAAGCTTACAGTAAGCTTACCGTATGCACCTCTAGATATACTTATGATTTTGCTTTTGATTTTCTCAGGAACCACTGAACGGGTTTACACCATTTAACAAAAAGGCCCACCTGCAAACAGAACTCTACTTTTTTGCCAAGTTTGGTGTAATTCCTTTCAGCCGTTCGGGCTGTAGCCCCGGCTATAGGTCCTATGGGAAATTGCATGGGGGAAGACACGTTTTGGGACCCCCCTTTTTTCTCGGCCCCCGCTTCACGAATTACCTACTGGCGGTCACCAGTAGGTAGTTATAGTTAGGACCTACTTTCCATAGGAAATTCGCAACATTCTATTCCCAATAACTTTGGCGCCGGTTAATGAATCTTCGCACAATTTTCAAAATGTATGGCCTGCTCCGGTCCGCTCCTATGCTGAAAGTATCGGGGTGATTCATCGAGCGGGGGCCGAGAAAAAAAGGGGGTCCCAAAACGTGTTTTCTCCATGCAATTTCCCATATGAAACTTTAGACACGGCTACAGCCAGAACTGAATTACACCAAGTTTGGCAAAAAGGTAGCTCTTGGTTCAGAAAGAGCCCTTTATGTTATATGGTGTAAATCCATTCAGTAGTTGCTGAGAAAATCAAAAGTAAAAAATGTTATATATCTATGACCGCGCAGGATCCGGTACCCTCCTGATCACGAGCTTTATGGTGATTGGCTGTCAACACTCCAAACCAGGAAGTGTTGGAAGCTATCTTGTGCCTCTGTAGAACAGAGGCACAAGAAATCAGTTAAAGAAATGAGCAAAACACGAAAAGGGGGCAGGGTAGAAACAATCCTGACCCCCTAGGCCTGCGTAGGGGGTCTCACAAGGACCCTTTTTTAAAAAAAAAAGGCAAAATCCGCACAGGGTGGGCGGATCCGGCCACAAAAAAAAATTAAGCGCGGACTCCCACTCTTCATTAATAATTAGCCCTAGGGTGGGCCAAATCCCGGAGGCAATCTTTGATTTGTGATGGGGGCCCAAAGGGGCCCCCCAGCCCTGGGCACCGCCACCCACCCAGGGCTGTTCAAAATTATGTGCAAGGGGGGCTCACAGCCCCCCCAGCCCCGGGGACCGCCACCCCCACGGGGCTTTAAAAATACATGGGTGGGGGTGCTCAAAGGCCCCCCCAAGCCTCAGGGACTGCCACCCCCGGGGCTTTAAGAAAATATGTGCGGTGACTCACAGCCCCCCCACAGCCCTAGGGACCGCCATCCCCTGGGGCTTGTGTTTTGTTTTTATTAAAAAAAAAATAACCTTGTGGGGGGGCTCGAGCCCCCCCACACGCCCTGACACCGCCACCTCCCCAGGGCCCTAAATATTATAAATCGGGGGTCAGTGATGAACCCCTCATCCCCGGGTACCACCGCCTCCCTGGGGCTTTTGTAATGTTGTGTGGGGGCCGTGCGGTCCCCTCCTGTAGCCCTGTCATGGCCCTGAGGTCCGCCACGTCCCAGGGCCGGCTCCAGCAATGTCCCGGGGTGCCCTCCCTAGGACACTGCAGTTTTCTGTGGCAGGGTGGGAGCCTCATGGCTCCCGCCCTGCCAAAGCAAACTCTGTTTTGGTATTTGGAAGAGAGAGCAGGAAACCTGCTCTCTCTTTCAAATACCAAAGCAAATTGCCTTTCCACAGCTGCATCTTAGCAGTTCCCCATGTGGAAAAGCAATGCCGGCTCCCGTAGGAGGCGGGGAGGCGGCTAGGACCATGGGGACATTGGGGCTCCCCCCGCGGTCCCCAACAAGGTGGCTAGGCCCCGGGGGATGGGGTCCCTGGGGCCATAAATGGCCTTAGGAGGGGGGCCATGTAGCCCACCTCCAAAATAATATTTTTAAAAAAGGCCATGCCCCGGGGGATGAGGTCCCTCGGGCCCGGATTTGGGCATGTGAGGGGGGGCACACGCGGCCCCCTTTCCCGTTAATATATATATTTTTTTTTACTTTGAGGGTCAGGCCCTGGGGGACGGGGTCCCCAGGACCACTAAAAAGAAAAAAGAAGTGGGCTACACAGCCCTCCTTCCAAAAAAATAAAAAGAGACGCGATCGTGTCTCGGCCCGCCCCCTCATGGAACCACTCTGCAAACACCCCCTGTGGCGCGTTTTAAATTGGGGAATTAAATCCCCTTCAATACTGGGGGTCCCTGTGGGCCAACTAGCCCACCAGCAACCTCCAGTTCGTGCCACAGAGCTGCGTTGCAGAGAGGTGTTCTGAGGCCACGGCCCTTTTTACACCTCTCTGCAACGCAGCTCTGTGGTGCTTAATGGAGGTACCTGGTGGGTTAGTTGCACCCCTAGGGACCCTTATGTCACAATTGCAAAACATGTCACTGGGCACTTGAGATCACGTTCACATCATTTGATGCGCCGATCTGCAAATGTAAATTGATTCTTCATTTGATTTTTCATGAATTAATCAAGGGTACTTATGAATGCAAATAATTCATAAACATTTTTTCTTTTACCCTATTTGGTTTGGATTTGCAATATTGTTTTGTGTAATGTTTTTGAAATAATCAACGACTGATGAAAACCTTGTATGAATAGTTCATATTATTATTAATTTAATTTCTTTGAAGCAATCAGGTTGCAAACCCGACAGAACCATTGTTTGTTATAAACAGTACTGCCCAGGTTCTGAGGGATACTGGGTTACCCCGTAGCAATTTATGTTGGCGGTGTCTAACAGACACCGCCACCATATTAAACTCTTTTCCACCCGGTCGACTTGTTGAAGTGGTGAAATAGCGGCGGATGGCCTTTCCCTCCGCCGCGGTCCCCCCGCCATACTAATATGGCGGGGGAAATGGGTGGCGGGTGGGGACGGATCTTGGGTAGATCACCACCGCCATACGGGCAGTGGCGATCTGCACGAGATCCTAATGACCCCCAAAATGTGGACTTAAACTTAAGAAATGTTAACGATATTACAGGGATATCTACTCTTGCTGATTCTTTGTCATCTACTGCTAACAAATATAACTTCTAAAGACATTTCTGGGCAGGAAAGGTTATAGTGGCAGCATTGCTCCACAGTTTGAGGGCCCCAATTAACGCTAACATCTCTTTGATGAACTTGAGGCAAGGGATTCTCATTGAGTGTGCAACTGTGATAACGAGCTGATCTATAGTCCTTGAGTTCTGGTCAAGATCACAGCCATCTTCAATATAACAATAGACGTAATCTGGCTTTATCCTAAAGATTACTTAGGCACAAGTCCATTCATAATGGAATCAAAGGTGCGATAGCAGGCAGTGACACCATTTTCCGGAGAAATTTGTTCTCGGTTACTGTTAAACTATTTGTGTTAGCGTGAGCCCAATGGTCACCCCATACAAAACTGATCCTAAGGCTCTGGCCTTGAATAACTGACTAGCAGGCTGAATTTGTTTAATGAAGGAGTTTTTTATGTTCTTTGCGAATTTTTTCCATTTTTTCGATGAGTTTTAATACAGCATTATTCAAATTTGAGTTACACTCCATAGTACTACTGAATGTTATCCTCAGATAGGTGAAGCTATAGACAGATTTGAGTGGTCCCCCTCCCAGATATATGCTCTTTCTGTGGGATTTGTGGGGGTTAAGCCACATTTGTTTAGTTTTAGCCGTACTGATATCCAGTCTCCTCTCAACACAAAAGTCCTCAAACAGTGACAGGAGATTTTGCAGACCACTTGGGATCTTGGAGACCAATAGAGTTTTGTCAGCAAATAATAATATTTGCATTTTTACACAGGCCAGAGAGGGAGCATCAGAATGAATTTTTCATAGGACGGGGACAATAGCATGGGGGCCAACACGCAGCCCTGTTGGACACCCCTATTTACTGTAATGTTATCAGCGAGCTCTTATTGCTTCCCCATTCTGTTCAAGCAAAGTTCTCCTAATGTAGGTGATCAATCAGTGGGTATAGGTGTGCTGGCATCTTAATGTCACTGAGCGACTGCTAGAACTTGGACGTTGGAACCAAATTGAAGGCTGAGCATAAGTCGACAAAGGCAATAAGTTGCCTTTGCCAACAAGAACTAAACACCAATAGATCATCAGAAACCATAGGGCCTGGTCTATGGTTGGAATTTTAGATTAACATCCTGCCTGGAAGGGACTGAGAAAGGACATCTATGACATCCAGGTTTGGATTTTAGTTAAGACGCACCAACAAAAGATTTTTTGAAAGCAGTCGATGAAACTTATCCTATAATTAGAATGTGAGGGCATTTCTTGTACACAGGAGTAACTGTGGCACCTTTCCAAGACTCCAGACCAGGACCATCCGGCTGCAATAGCATTCTTTTGGAGCAAAATAAATTGGGACCATAGCTCCTCCTCAGATAAAAAGAAATCCAATGGAACTCCATCCGGTCCAGCTGATGTACCTATTTCATTAGCTGTTAAAGATTGGTCTACATCAGCCAAATTAAAAAGATTCTCCTGAGGGAAGGAAGAAGGAATCAGGTGTTTAGGTTGTAGGGGAGAGTTTCCAGACATGTGACCACTTGAGTTGGCATACAAGTTTCTAAAGTGCTCAGCCAACATTGATGGGGCTGCATTGTTGGCTATCTCTTGCTCGATTAAAGTCCCCTTACAAGCCACCAACTTCTGGAAATAAAAGAAGTTATGCCCATGATTGTCGCATTACGGGTATACCACCTCGAATCATGTCAAGTCAAGTCAAGGACATCTTTACTTGGTTCATCTGAACCATAAACTTTCAAAACAAGATCATCATAATCTATCCAACTATTGCAACCGATAAATTAAAGAAAATGATTACATAGAATAATTATAGTTAAACAACGTAATAGTTTATGGATCATACAAATTCATTCACATTCTTGATCTATAATAGACAATTTCGAACAGCATACTATAAAAACCATTCATTATGCAGAGACACTTCCTTCGTAGGATTTTCTGATAGCCAAAAGAAGATTTTATGTAATTGGCTACCATAATACAAGTGTCTGGGGCAGCCAGTGAGTGCAAAAGATGAAAACCAACCACATATGTGCAGGGGCAAATTTTCCTTAATAATGGGAATAAAAATGTTCTCCTCGCCGTTTCATATGAAGTGCAGAATAAGATAAAGTGCATAGTGCTTTGTCACACAGACAAGGTTTGAGCTTATCAGCCCATCAAATTTGGCGTGGAAATGCCAGCAAAAAGTGCACAATGAGTAAACGAAATCTGGTTAAATAAAATCTAGTTTGCAAATCAGTAGTATAAGTTAAGTAGAATGGCAGCGGGGCAAGGGGCAACTGTTGTGGACCCAAGTTATCTTGTACAAAATGGCACGAATTAGCCCTCGAAAAGAGCGCCTCTTTAATAATGGCTTTAGCATTTAGTGGAATGTTCCCGGATTATCATCATAATATCCCAATCCTATCTCATAATAAGTGTCCTTCACAAAGCAAAGCCATGGAATATTTTGGGCATAAGCCAAATGTTGGCAATCTGTGATTACTTCATGAAAGAACGTTAACTCTTCTGAGAGCCAAATTTTCGCCCACAGAAACAAGGGAGCACTGGATATACGATCCTCTACAAACTCTAGACCCATTTTCTAATGACATAGGCAGTTGGAAGCACCATTCGGGGTCATCAATAACCTTTTGGTAAATTGGTTTTCCAGTGTTTGTAGCTGGCGGCTTGAGTAGTATCTCCTCATCCCTGCCCCATATGTTGCAATGAAAAGACATTTTGCTTTATATACAGTAATTAATTCCCTCACTAGCTTATGGCCTAATCCCCGTGCAAAACGAAATAGCCCATCCACGGCCCTGTTTGTAAAATGGGCACTTGCTGTAACAAGTGCCTCCCAATTCAACTGATTGTTATATACGTTCCCCAAATGCATATAGTTGCCTAGTTTTCCTAGTTACTTGCCCTGTACGCGAAATTTCCTGGTTCTTGCAGACTTGGCACAACTTACCATTATATATGATTTAGTGAAGTTAACATTTAAGTCGAGTGAAGACATAAAATCTGTATAAATATTGAGGTATTTCTGAAGGCTATTAGCTGTTGTTGCCATTAACACTCTGTCATCCGCTTAAGCTAATAAAGGAACATAGTTGTTTACAATTTTAGGGAAATCAAGCTCCCTGCTTAATAAAATAGCCTACAAGCCATTAGTATATATTAAAAACAATACGGGGGCTAGGATACACCCTTGACGAACATCCTCTGTTGATGTGATCAACTCAGTTTTTTCCCCTTGGGTGCTTTATCTTATGACGACCGTGGCGTGAAGGGGTAACCTCTGAAGAAGAGCTATCTGTGCATCTTCTATGCCCATACCTTTCATAATAGCCCACAGTTTGTCACGATTAACTGTATCAAAGGCACTGGACAATTCCATGAAGGCCAAGTGGGTCGAATCCTTCCTGGCCTTGACGTATTTGTTAATAATTAGGAAGAGATTAATTCATTGTTCGGTTATGTCTAATCCCCTCCCAAAACCATATTGTGTTTTAGACATGACCCCTACATTGGATGCCCAAGTCTCCAAATGTGCAAGTGAAATTGGCCTGTAGCATACCGGGTCACTTTTATTGCCCTGTTTAAAAACAGGGACTACTAGAGCCTCTTTACAGGATGCGGGCATTGACCAATGATAGCTGACTTGAAAACATTTTTCAATAGGGATGCCCACAATTTATGTTTGCGTTTGAAATGATTGAGAGGCACCCCGCCTGTGCCTGGTGCTTTGAAACAGATCCCCTGTGCTTTCACCTCCTCCACCTCCAATACTGTGATGGATAGACTAAGGGCCCAATTACGGTCTTGTTAGGAAGGCCTTCAGATGGGTACCGGAATGTGCGAATCTGATTTGGAGCCTATATTTCCGACCTATTTGTCACCCGCTCTGAACAACCAAGTACAATGTGAAGATCACGTCTGCATCGACCAAATCATTTCCAGAACCTAATCATGTCCGACCAACTCATTTGGAGACAAATCGTGTTGCGCAATGGAGCCGGATTCCAACCTAGTGAGTACGATGCATAATTCGGACAGGGGTATCGCCTCGGTATCAGCGAGATGAAAAGGATGTCGGAATTGGACTTCGGGGAGCCGAAGCATGTGGCCTTTCAAATGGGGCCCTTCGAACTAGTCGCGGGGGGTGCACATGGGTCCCCCCGATCCAAGCATGCACAGTGTGGTGGGCACCTTGGTGTGACCGCCACAGGTTGTACGCTTTTCCCCACCCACCCCTTTTTGCTATAGGAGTCTGTGTACGTGTCAGCATTTGGGCTCCCAGAGAGTTCAATGGGAGTCCGAGCGAACCCAGTCAGTCAGCATGCGGCTTCATTATACTCGTTCAGTCAGACTCGCATTCGGGATTTGTACGGAGGGCTTTCTTAGAGAGATTTTAATTGGGCCCTAAGTTGCGTGGCTGCAGATGAATCTTTGGCCCGACCCCTTGAAAAAGTTTCTACCTTCTTGCCTATTGGGTTAAAGATACCAGAAAAGTGAGCTACCCAAGCATCTGACAAGATAAGTGAGTCTATCTGCTGCACTTCTTCAGTAAAAAATGGGCGGTTAATGACTTTCCCAAAACTCTTTGCGGCTTTTATGGCTCCCGCTTTCTCTAGTTCTTCCCATGCAGAGCTTCTCGACTCAGCTTTCCTTTCCTCAATCACAAGTTTGTATTTGTGCCTTGCAGCTTTAATCAAATCACTATTGTGTGGAGTAAATGGAGTGCCCTTTTTAATTCTTTATGGGTTCTGGTGCATTCGGAGTTCAACCATCGGGCCTCCTGAGGTTCCCTATGCTGTACTCTCCCGGTCAGTTGTTCAGCTAAATCCTTGCATATTGTGCCAAACCATCGGAAAACATCCCCTGGGGAAGAACCTAACCACAGACACCGCATTATTGAGTGGTAGTTTCCTCCAATGGTACCTTCCTCAAACTTTTGTGGGTTAATCTTACCCATATTTATTTTGATGCCCTTGTTTACATGATAGTAAATCAGGAGTTCATCGACCTCTCTAGCCTGGATCTGTACATTAAGGGAGGCAATGAGGGGATTGTGGTCACTCGCACAAATGGGTTCTACCCCACAATCATGTGCAAATGAAATAAAACTCCCAGATACCAACATAAAATCAATAAAACTGGCCATGCCACAGCCAGCATAAGTGGGACACTGCGGTGAAGAATCAGCGACCATGCTATTCAGAGTTGTTCCCTATAAAAATAGAATTTAAGGCTTCACTGTGATGTTAACGAACTAAATGGGGCTTGGGTTGACCCTCAGTATCTATCAGCCCACACAAGCAATGGGAGCTATGTTTGTAAATTGTGCAATTAAAATACACCACCCAAAGGATGCATATTGTTTGCCACTTCCCAGTGACTTGTGAAATTTGATTTTGTAAGGATTCAATTCCCTGGCGATTATTTTGGTGAAAAATAGTATGGTACCAGTTTACCAATAGGACCTTTACCTTAATTAAATTGGAGATCATGATCAATTGGTACCAAGATGACAAATTAAAAAATTGACCTTTATCGATCCATATTTTACCACTATTAGTACCACAATCCCTCCCTTTGCCGTTCCTGCAGCTGAGGGCAAAGCAGGAATACAAACAGAACAATCCCAATCCATAGTAATATCAGCTCTTGATAGTGATAGGGATAGTGCTCAAGCAACTATCACTTTGAGGTGGACAGAAAAACCAACGGATATGCCTTGATGCGATCATTCTCCTCAAGTATATCCTTGAGGTGCATCAGGAGGAAAAGCACATACCAAGGATCCCTAAAATTGAGAACCACACAATCACCCTACAGTTCTAGCCATGTGGCCCAGACAACTCACCCACCTAGCCATGTATATATTGTCAAACAAATTTACCAGTGGGCTGATTTGTTAATAAGGCTCTGGAAATTTTCTTGGTAGCCAATGGGACGATGGGCAACTCCAGTAAGTACCAGAGTGTAGGGGATGCAATCTGGGAGCAAATAAAGTATGTCCTTTGCCCCCCCCAACCAAGTGATGTGTTTACTATTTTTTTTATTTGGATTCAAGCGATGGCGGCTGACCCCAGTTGGAAGATTTAGTCTAAAAGGTTTTTTGGCCCCTTACCCTCCCTTTTGACTGTTCCTAGAAGGTACTATTTCCCAAGAAGGGTGATCTGGGGAATTTGTAGAGTGATCTGTGGGTCCATCCTCCCTAGGGGCTTATTCCATGGTGGTAAGGGAAGTAATAGCTCTATGGACCTTCTCAGCATTTGTTGGAACAATTGATCTATTAGTTTCATTAACTTTTTCCCTTTGGGTAACATGAGCTGGTAACTTCGTTAGCTCCCGTACCATAAGGGAAAGCTGTTCTTCAATACAATCTAGACGCTCCCGAATAAGGGCCAATGCCTATGATAATAATTCAATTACTTTACAAAGGGAGACATCTACCCCCTCTTATGTGGACCCTCTGGCCTTACCCATGCCCCTTTTAGTTGTTACCTATTACAGGGTCCTGCCTTGTTCTTTTAGCCACGGGTGAGGCACCCTTTTGTTTCTGTGCTAAATCTCCCCCTTCACTTCTCGTACGTTTCCCCCCTATTACTTGAGGGGCTTTGTTCTCCACCAAAATTGTGTTAAAACGAGGCACATTTTGGGCATCTTTGGCCCCGGGTTTTCCCAAGTCTTTTTGGCTTTGCTAATAGTGTGTTTGTATGCTCCATGGATCGAGGTTATGCTGGTCAGGTCTTTGTTTTTGATAGCCCTAGTTCAAAGTTTTTGGTGTTTACGGCAATTTAGATCGAACCAGGGGTCTGTTTTTGGCTTATTTGGCTGTAGGTTGGTTGGCACTAAGAAATGGTCAGCTATGCAATTAAACAAAGCCACATTATTTGTGACCAGTTGACTGTGTGAATCTAAATGCCAGCTAACTATCTGAAACATATTGCCCTCTAGTTCAGCTTTAACGGTGGAGATAATTTCAGGTTGGCTCGCTGCCTGTTTCCACCATAGATGGCATTTAGCAGAAGTAATTCTGATGTCGCTTGAAAAACGAGTGGCAATAGGGATGAACGGAATAAAAAAGACCAGGGTCTTTCAGGAACAGTGAGAGACGATTGTGGTCACTCTCACACCTCTCAGAAATACACATATCAATAACCCGAGGCCATTGGCTGATGTCTACCAAGATGTAATCAATTTCACTCTTATGTAAAAATTTATTAAAGATATTGGCACCTGACTGGACTGATTTAGTGCACGCATTCAAAGCTCTTAAGCTTCCATGGTTAGCACCTGAAGCTGAAGGGTGATCTGGGTCCATCTACGGATAGGAGAGATTCCCAATATCTTCTTTGATATGCGAAATGTTGTCAACTGAGTCTAGGGACTGAAAGTAGGCATTAAAGTCACCTGCAATAAAAGATTGGTATTGGAGGGAGATAAATACAAAAGGTCTTCAAGTATGTGGACAGTCAGTGACTGGGCCCCACCTTTGGTGCCTCTAATACATACGTTGTAGACATTGAGTTTCTGCTTGCTCTTAAAGTTAATTTCAAAAGGCCAATATATCAGCTGATCCAGAAAGTAACTGTCTTATGCCACAGTTGAGAGAGGCTCTAATCCAAAGAGTGAGGCCTTCAGATGGTCAACCCCGTTGACTTGGAATAGCTGGAATGAAGAAGTTGAGAAAACCAGATTTGTGGATTTGCTCTACAGACCATGTTTCCTTAAAGAGACATATGTTGTGGTGGCCAACAAAAGAAAACCAGTCCAATAATATCATTTTAGATCTAAGACCTGCAACATTCCAATAAATCAAAGATTAGTTATAAATACTATCCTTAGTTGTCATATCATCAAGGTCTGTGGCAACATGAGGGATCTTGGGTCAATTAACAGCTTATATGGGTTCAGTTGATCTGTTTGAAACAAGTAGGGGATAATTAAAAGATTGAGATTTGCCCAGCAAAGGAGCATGAGAGATCAAGGAAGGTTCAATAGGTATGGTATCGATTAAGACAGTGTGGACAATCCCACCCACATGCGTGATAGTGCAAGGAAGAGTACACAGAAGAGAATTAAGATCATTTATGTGGCTAGGACCTTATTGAGTGATTGACTACAATGGCAAAAATATGGGACTGGCGTTAAAAAGAAGGGAAGCTGATCTACTGGAAAGTTAATCTCGATGGTCAGAATGGTTACTGCCTGTGCATTTCAACAAGTGATAGGTAACCCTAGGAGGAGTTCACGGAGTATCACTACGCGGAGCGACGCGAAGTGCAAATGAAACTCTGCCGCACAACGCGGAACTCCACAAGCGGTGGGATTCCATAGAAAAATGCTGTTCGTGGTGATTGCACAGTGCGGACGGTCCCCTCTTTCTCTTTTCTGCCACTCGAGTAGATTTTTACTTGAGCGGCAGCTTTCTCAACGCAAACAAGAAGTTTCTGATTACGAGCGAGCATACGTGACCACTCACAATGAGAAATCTGACCACCCCGCGTTGAGAAATCTAGCAGGGATGTTTATTTTCCACTCTCGCCAACTTGATGTTGATGATCGCATACAAGGAAAAATCTCGCAGAGAGGTTGATTTTCCGCGCTCGCCAACTTGACATTGGTGAACGTGAGCGAGGAAAACTGCTCTGCTGCTCGAAGCAGAGTTTTTCAGAACTCCACCAGCTCCGCGTAACCCAGGATTAGTTATAAGCAAACATGTGTGAAGCCAGATTAAGTCAATCAATGTGGTTTAACCTAGATGTGTCTAAACCTGAGTGAGGGTGAGCTTGTGTCCTGGTGTATTTGAACTGAATAATGGATGGCCCTGGAGGGGAAGTCTTATGGTCCAAATCAACTAAGTTATGTGCCAGGCTATAAGTCAGCAGGGTTAACTCTATGATGTCTTAACGGTACTCTAAGAACATATTGACGTTTAAAAATATAGATTTAAAAAAAAATTGAGGTAAAAATATAGAATGCAAAAATATTGACTCCCCATACTTAAACAGGTAAGTACAGTTAGGACCTATTTTCCATAGAAAATCCGCAACATTCTATTTGGAATACCTTTGGCCCTGGTTGACGAATCTTCGCAACATTTTCAAAACTGGTGAAGCACTCCGGTCTGCTAATATCCAGTCTTGGAGTGATTCGTGAAGAGGGGGCTGAGAAAAAATGGGGTCCCAAAACATGTTTTCCCCATGCAATGTTCCATAGGTACCGTTCATTGTGGCTACAGTCCGAACGGCTGAACGGAATTACACCAAATTTGGCAAAGGTGTAGTCCTTGGTTCAGACTTGTGCCTTTTGCTTATATGGTGTAAATCTAATCAGTAGTTCCTGAGAAAATGACAATTAAAAGTACATATATCTATGGCCTGGGTGGATGCGTGGGTTATAAGCACAAGCGCACCTTCCCGATCAAGAGCACAATGCTGATTGGCTGTCAAGTGTTTGTCAACATTCGAAACCAGGAAGTGTTGGCAGCCATTTTGTGCCTCGGTAGAAGCAAGGATCTAGAAATTAGTGGAACAAGTGTTTAAAATGTATAAAGGGGGCAGGTAAGAAATAATTTGAACCTCTAGACCTGCTTAGGGGGGTCACACCAGAATCCCTATCCTGAAAGTCTTGGGTGTTTCGTGAAGCGGGGGCTGAGAAAAAAGGGGGGTCCCAAAGTGTGTTTTCCCCATTTAATTTTCCATAGGAACCGTTCATCACGGCTACAGCCTGAACGGCTTAACTGAATTATACCAAATTTGGCAAAGTGGTAGTCCTTGGTTTAGACTCGTGCCTTTTGCTTAAAAGGAGTCAATTTGTTCAGTAGTTCCTGTGAAAATTACAATAAAATATACATATATATCTATGACCTCGGTGGATCCGTGCATCTTGCGTGCACTCCAAGCACACCTTCCCGATCACGCGCTGAATGCTAATTTGCTGTCTAGTGGTTGTTAACATTCAAAACCAGGAAATGTTGGCAGTCATTTTGTGCCTCGGTAGAAGCGAGGATCTAGAAAATAGTGGGACAAGTGTTCATAACGTATAAAGGGGGCATGTAAGTAATATTTTGATCATCTAGACTTGCTCAGGGGGTCCGCAGGGATCCCTAGGGCCCCCCAAAAAATGTTAGTTTTTTTTTAAAAAGGGAGAAATGTGCGTTGGGTGCATGGATCCATCATAATAAAAATAAAAATGCAGCGCAGGCTCCTGTGCTTGTTTAAAAAATATTTACCTGGGGGGGCCAAATCTCGGGGTCTAAAATATTACATTTGATGGGGGTCCAGAGGGGCCCTGTAGCCCGTGGACCGCCATTCCTGGGTGCTACAAAATAAATGGGTGAGGGAGTTCAAAGGTCCATCTTAGGCCCGGAGATTACTACCCTCCGGGGCTTTTTATATTTTGGAAGGGGGGGCCGCATGATCTGCATTCTGGAGCAGTCGAAAGTCTTGGGGAACACCACACCCCAGGAGCAGTTCCTGCTGTGTCTACCACTGGGATACTGCTGTTTGGTATGGCAGGGTGGGAGTCGAGGTTCCTGCTCTGTCATAGGAAACTTGAGGGCATATTAACAAGTGCAATTTGGCCGCAATTTACAAAAAAGCCAAAAATGCAGTGAAAATTATCTCGCCCTATTTACTAGGTGACGCTAAGATGCATTAATGCATGTTAGCAGCCGGTTTGCTAAGGGCTCGCCTCGCAACTGCAATGAAGTTGCAATGTAGGTGTTCTCAGTGGCAAGGTAGGTGTTTCTATGAGAATATAAAAAGGAAGAGGGAGGTATGATAATAGCGTTGTATTTACAAGGCGGCCCTGGATTTGAGGACCGATAGGAAAACTCTTGCTAATCGCGGTTTATGTCGGATCCTAACATCTGTTCTGAAGTAGACTTAGGCATGTTTAAAATGTATTGTAGCAGATTTACAAGTTCCTTGCGTCACTATTGCATCACTTTTAACATGGGAAAAGTGACACGAAAGTGGTGCAAGGGTCTTGTAAATCTGCTACAGTGTTCTGTCTTAGTTTGCTTTCCTTTCTGTCATCTAGATGATCCTGGGTAAATATAACGGTTTCTGTACAGCCAGTACCTTTCAACCCTACCCCCAAACTACTTACTGCCTGTTATTATAGTAACATTTCATGGAACACTTAAGTGAGGACACAGGTTAGAAGTTCACCACACAATGTTGCTAATCGAAACAGTTTCTGTGCCGTAGTTTGAAAAAAATTCCATAGGAACCGTTAGTCACAGCTATAAACTCTGGTAAAGAGCTGGTTAAGAGTTAGCCTTAGTATTGTACTTCTAGTTATAATCATCATTTCTATTTTTAAATGTTTTTTAAGCATATGATTATCATACTAAATAATAGTGAAATGTTATCAGAATAAGAAGACGTATATACTTTTTTAATTAACTTTTATTGAAACAACAATACATAACTAGAAACGTAACTTTAAGATCACAATATAATAAATAACTAGAAACATAACTTGAACAAAACAATATAATAAACAAAATGTGATTTGTACTCCAATAGGAGTAGGGTAGGTAATCTGCAAAACAAAAATGAAAATAAGTGTTTAAAATTAGATCGATGTGACTGAAGGAGGT
This sequence comes from Lissotriton helveticus, assembly GCF_964261635.1. Lineage (NCBI taxonomy): Eukaryota > Metazoa > Chordata > Amphibia > Caudata > Salamandridae > Lissotriton > Lissotriton helveticus. The sequence goes on along the minus strand of NC_136057.1, from coordinate 863,713,573 downwards.
CAAAGATTACAAGTTAAGGTAATACTTGGCAATATTTGTTAATTTTCACGTCTGCAGTGTGCCTGATACATTCCACCTCTCTTATAGGTCCGCGTTGAAGAGGTGTCTGTACAGAAGTACCTATTGTGTCAGATATACAGTATGGACCAATAGGTCTTTAAAATGATTCAGAGATGAGATACATCACGTCATTATGCAGGACAATATTGATTCTTTTCAACGCATTTAATCGGAGGTATTGTGGATCTAGGCTGCTCTGCTTACCTTGTGTAAACACTGTGAATTCACAACTTCAACTCAACTTTGATTCTACACTGCAGACTATTAAATTCAGCCTTGAATGTTTTATCGGCAGAGTGGACAGTAGTGTCCATATCTTTAAAAATAGAAAGAGAAACAATGTGAGAGAGAGTGAGAGATAGAAAGAGAGAAAAACAACATTAAAACTGTGAGAGAGAGAAAGTTATAGATGGAGCAGTTAATACTGGAGAAAATCTTCGTAGCTCACCCTTTGTCCTCCGTTGTGTGTCTAAGCACGTGCCAATTCATAGTTCACCCTCCAGTTTAGTGATCTGAAAGATAGTATATAGAGTTAGTAATAGCATAGTACATACAACTGCACAAGTATATTTTTGCTTTATTTCTTTGTACACTCAGGATACTGTATTTCATCAACTTCCACTGCAAGGAGGTGTTTGTGCGTTATTTTTCTTCCAAAGTATTATATCCCATGCACTCCCACTGCATAGCAGTGAGTTCTCATTACAGCATACCTAGACTGTTGCACTCCATTGACTCCCAGAGTCCGGAGGTGAGTGCTTCTTCTTGCGCACTCAGGGCCAGATTTATAAGCTCCTTGCGCCACTTTTGCATCATTTTTCCCGTGTTAAAAGACACACAAAAGTGGTGCAAGGGCCTTGTAAATCTGCCCCTTAGACTGTTGCAACCTATCTATTCTCACTGCCTGGAGGTAATTGTACATTTCTATGCAGTCAAGTTGCTGCACACTACCAACTCTCTTCGCCCACAGGTGACTTGTCGTTGCTTCGGAAACAAGCTTCTTTGCTCACCTTGTGCCATTGGCGTGATTCAAAGATTGTGCACCACGTGTCGAAGCAGCCTTCTCAGACGTTGTTACGATGGCCACGCATCATCGCAGAATCCTCGAACGTTGAGCTTTGGAGGTGTTGGGGGGACGCCAATTTGTGAAACACAACCTGTAAGATTAAAAAGAAGTTAATATTGTGCGTCATATCTTTATCAAATGAGTGAGGAGGTGAAAGAGTGACTGAAAAGAATATTTGCAGCTCACCTTTCTGTGACCGGTGTGTCTTTAACCACGTGCCGGGACATAATGCACCCTGAAGCTCTACAGCTAAAAGATAGTAAAAGAAAGATGTTATGATTGGTAATTGTTACTATCTTAATGTGGAGTAGAATTACATCGCCCTTTTACACACACCTTCCCTCCCGCATTTAAAAACCAACTATTTGTACAGTTCCAACTTGTTTAATGGGCTTCGATTTTTGAAAAATTTCTATAGTAGTAATGTTTTTTATCCGGTCGTGAAAGCAAGTGGTGCGCAGTGATACACGTGCTTTCGATCATCACAAGTGACGGACATTTCCCCGATCATAAAAGGTTTCCTGCTATTAGAAAAAAATACAAATGCAATAAGATACGGTATATAGGACTGCGTACGCCTAAATTGCTGCATCGCCTTTTTGTATCCAGTCTGCTGCACCCCATCTACTCCCTGCACTGCACACCCAGGCCTCATTGCTCACCTTTTAGTGGTCAGGGCACCATGTACATCATGCAGTCCCGCTCTTCCACCAAGAAGTCTCATATATGGTGCCTAATCTTGATATCCCTATGGTTAAGGACATACTCGTACTCCCATCATCATCGCAGGTTCCTCACCCGCTCAGTCCTTGTGGTACCACTAACTCATTGACCAAAGAGGCCATGCACGTAGTGGTGGGACCCCCACTCGGTGGTTTGGGCCTACATGAGGCGTCCGAACCACTAGGATGGGCCATCTCAGCGTTTGTGCGCCCCGTCTTTTTTATTGGTAGGGTCATGAGTGTAGAGACGCTTGTGGTGGATGGGTGTGGTGTGGGTGTATACCAGCTATGAGGTAGTGTGTGTATGCCGTTCTGACAACTAGACCTGGAGGTAAGAAATCACTACAATGGAAATCTGGGCCATGTAGCATTGTTGTATTTTCCTGGTAGCGTAAGCGGAGTGGGCTGGACTGACGTATGCCAGCGCTGCGCGAGGCTCTGAACCATGATTCCGGAGCTATGGGCGTGGTTCCGTTGTGCGCTGTATTAGAAATCAAGTGATTTGGGTGTCCGCCTTGTAGTGCTGACGTCACCCGGGTCTTAAACGCAAATGTGTCATTATATCTGTAAAGTCCTACAACATGGCCAACATGGAAGGTACGGGGTATCACTGACTCTGCGTATACAAATGTTTGTTGTACATTCAGTGGAGTGTTGTAGCTGTAGTAAACAGGGCTATGAAAGCTTTAGGATGCAGTTTTTGGTTCATGAAGTGCAGCTAATATATATACGTATGTAGTTATTCGGTGTACTGTTGAAGTTGGTGCTGGAAATCAGTGTTCGAGCCTCTGAGTCGGCTCCACATTCTGTTATTGAAGAGAAATGACGTAATCTACACGTGCCTGAAAATGTGCTGTAAATACGGTGGTCATGTAAAGTGTTGATATAGTTTTGGGTTGACTTTGCGCTATATAAATATGCTAAAACAAAAACCCAAGAAATAGAACACATTTATAAATTGACTATACAGATTCTTTGCAGTATTGTAATGATCCATTTTGTATGTTCGTATTTGTAGAATGATCGAGAGAAAGTTATATAATCGAAGTTTTTGTTATTGGCAGAGGTAAGATGGCTGCATACGCTGTTTACAGCACAATATAATGTGGTAGGGCGCAGGAGCAGCATTTTACAAACATAATAAGTACACTGGCACAGATTGATAGTTGAAGTGGGTACGGGCACCTGTGCTCGACTCCATTTTAATACGTTTCTGTTGGTAACAAGTAGACTAGTAATCATGATATCATGCACAGATATTCAATCATAAATGGTTTATAAATTCTGCTGTACAAAGGTAGGAGCACTATATGTGAAATAATACACAAAAAATTCTGTCGCAAAGGGTTTATGAGTTGTGGTACTCTGAGGTAGGGGCAGTTTGTATAGAGTCTGTGATGATGCGTGGTTCAAGCAGAACGCACTGGTAAAAATGTCTTTTGGCAACTCAATTTTGTCTTAATAAGGCCACGTGGAGATTATTTATGGTGCACTGAGTTAGTGGTACCTCTGGTGCTCAGTGTGTGCTCACCCTGCGATGATGCGTGGTTCTAGTGGTCTGTACTCAAAATATTGAGTGTTGCATACTGGTCTGCATGAACTTTGAAGTTAAAAAAAACTACCATCAATGGTTATCAATTGCTCTGCAAACTAGGTCTACTGATTGCCCCCATAGCAAATTAAACAATTGCATTTCACGCAGTGCATTCTAACTTTTTCAAAATGGGGTCGTATGTCTGGTGGCGTTGTTGAAGGTGATACCCCAGAGGTGCTTGGTATTGCCGGTGGTGGAGGTACATTTTGGCGCTGTGTTCTACATTTTTGTAAATTTAGTTCACAGGATGTAGGGGTTAAAGGTGCTTGCGCATACTAGCAGTGACATAAGAGTATTTTTTGTCTGTGCGTTAAATAAATCAAGGCTAAATTCCCTACTGTCTGTAGTATAGATCCAAAGCTTAATTCAAGTTGTAAACCCTTGTGTACGCAGAATAGATCTTAGGTGGACTACATTATCTGCAACCATGATTGAAGTGAAAGATAGAACATGTATGTAGCGTAAATTTTATTATTCAACTAAATGTATAAGTGATATAAAAGAAGTTTTTGAAGGAAGCATACTAAAGGGATTTTGTGTAGGTTTGATAGGTGTTATACTTAGTTTGGTTTGCACTGAGTTAGTGGTATTTGAAACAACAAGGTTCTGTGGAACCTGCGATGATGCGTGGTCTGGGCAGGCCGTACTGATAGTAATGTTTTTTGTGTTGTGAATGCTGCCTTAGTAAGGCCACGTGAAAATGATTTTTGGTGCACTGAGTTACTAATACCTTTGGTGCTTAACCTGTACGTATCCTGCAATGATGCGTGGTCTGGGGGCACAGTAATTGGAGTAATGTCTTTTGTTGATTAGATTCTGCATGAATTCCACTTAAAAGGGATAGTATGCCTCATTGCTGACATAAAACTGTTCACTCTTCTTTCCGATGATTTATGGTGCACTGAGTTAGTAGTATCTTTGACGCTGAGCTTGTACGTACCCTGCGATAATGCGTAATGTAGGGGGGCTGTACTGGGAGCAATGTTTTTCTGCCTAGTGAATTATGCTTTAATAAGGCTACGGGGAAATGACTTGTGGTGCAGTAAGTTAGTGATACCGAAAGAACTCAGCGTGTGCGTACCCTGTGATGATTCCTGGTTCGGGGGGGTCGCAGTGGCATAATGTCTCTTGTCTACTGGAATGTGTCATGTACAATCGCCATTATACCTGAATGGGGAGCCCTCACAATGTAGATCGAAGGCAGTAGTCATCACTGACATCAAGAAATTCTTTTTGTCGTATCTTTTAACAAAACCTGAGGACATAAAGTACAATTAACTCTACCTTAAAATAACAAGGCTAAATTTCATGCTGTTTGTAGTATAGATTCAAAGCTGAATTCAAGATGTGAACCCTGCTGTCGGCACTGTAAATCCAAGGCAGTAGTCAGCAGAGATATCGATGAATGATTTTTGTCACTTATTTTAACAAAATCAGAACACATACAGTACAATTGTCTCTGCATTAAATAAATCAAGGTTGAATACCTTACTGTCCATAATATACATGCAAAGTTGACTTCAAGTTGTGAACCCTGCTGTCCGCAATGTACATCAAAGGCAGTAGTTGACACAGGCATCGAGGAATGCTTTTTTTGTCACATACTTTAACAAAATCTGAGGACACAGTACAGTTGTCTCTGCCTTAAATAAATCGAGACTGAATTTTATGTTGTCTGTATTGCTGATGCACCACTGGTATCAAGTGGTAAACTATGTTGATCGCAGTGTAAATTTGAAATCAGAACTCAGTACAGTCATTGAGGAATATTTTTTGTGGCATCCTTTAACAAAATAGTCTTTGCCTTACATAAATCAAGGATAACTTGAATGTTGTCCGTAGTGTAGATGGAAAGCTGAATTGAAGTTGTGAACCCTGCTGTCCGTAGTGTAGATTGAAGGCAGTAGTTGACACAAACATCGATGAATGCTTTCTTGTCACAGTTAAAAAAATCTGAAGACACAGTCCAATTGTCTCTGCCTTAAAAAAATTGAGAAATAATGTAATGTTGTCTGTAGTGCTCATGCGATTCTGGTATGTAGTAGTGAACTCTGTTGATCGTAGTGTACATTTGAAGGCAGTACTCAGTACAGACATTGAAGAATATTTTTTGTTGCATCATTTAACAAAATTGTCTCTGCCTTACATAAATCAAGGCTAACTTCAATGCTGTCCATAGTGTACATGGAAAGCTGAATTCAAGTTGTGAACCCTGCTGTCCGCAGTGTAAATCAAAGGCAGTAGTTGACACAGATATCGAGGACTTTTTTTGTCACATACTTTAACAAAATCTGACGACATAGTACAATTGTCCCTGCCTTAAATAAATCGAGACTGAATTCAATGTTGTCTGTAGTGCTTATCCGCAACTGGTATCAAGTTGTTAACTCTACTGACCACACTGTAGATCGAAGGCAGTAGTCAGAACAGATATTTCGGAAGAATTTTTGTCACTTATTTTAACAAAGTCTGAGGATGTAGAGTAGAATTGTCTCTGCCTTACATAAATCAAGGATAACTTCAATGCTCTCCGTAGTGTAGATCCAAAGCTGAATTCAAGTTGTGAACCCTGCAGTCCGTAGTGTAGATCTAAGGCAGTAGTCGATACAAACATAAATCTGCGGTGCTGTGGTGCTGAGTTCGCAATGGGCCTGTATCGAGGAGGCACGTGGTCATGGCCGCAGCCACATGGCAAGCACCTTTGCTGTGATGGAGTTTCTTCTCTTTGCAGAAGTGAAACACGCCCAGGTCGTAGCCTAATTATTTATAGACTTATGCTGACGTTGCATACGTTGGACCAGTCCACTTCGCTTCTGCTTCAATGGGAGGTTGAGAAACACAGCTACATGACCGATATAGACCCCAGTGTCTGAGATCATATGGTCGCGTCCACTGTGGAGTACACTACACGTATCAATAGTATATCTACACATGGAATAGTTTTTGGTTTCTATAGTGAGTTGTGTATAGCATTTCACCGGTAGTCTTGGCATTGTGTAAATTATTGTTAATGTGTGAGTTCCTTCCCTTGTACATAGTTGGTTGCCACATCTCTGAACATTGAGCTAGTGTGCTGTTGAGGGGATATATTATTTTGGGAAAGTCCGTTGTTCTGTTTTGCGCTGCCTGTGAAGTAGTAGAGGGGGAGGTGTTAGGAGGGGTGATTATAGTGGTGGTGGCGCTGGATATTGTGATTTTGTTTGGTGTGAGAAGTGTATAATTAGTACACATGTTGCTCTTTAAATATGGGTGTGAGTTGGATGTAATTCACACAGTACATAGTCGACGTCCTTACACTAGTTAAATGTTGATGCTAATTTGTTAGTGGCAAGTGGAACTATTGCCTGTTTTTTTAGGTATTATTGCAGATTTGGTTTCTTGTTGAAAATATGGGGAAGTGATCAACATTATAATTAGGAATTGTCATTGAAGAAACCTTTGAAATTCACTGAAAAAACCATAGGTTTCAGGCAGGTTATAGTTAGGAATTATCATTTAAAAAAACTTTTAAATTCACTGAAAAAACCATAGGTTTCAGGCAGGTTATAGTTAGGAATTATCCTTTAAAAAAACTTAAAAATTCATTGAAAAAACCATAGGTTTCAGGGGTGTTATAATTAGTTGGACATTTCACTCATACAAACCATTGAAATTCCTCTGTTATAGTGAGTTCTACTAAGTGTAACTCTCGCGCCCGCAGTCCACGGGTGATGATGTCACATATTACATCATTCATGACATGGTCAGTGACATCACTGAAGACATTACTGATCACTTTAAAACAATTAATAAACTATAAATTTTAACTTAGTTTACAATTTTAAAATTCTATAAAAATTTACAAATAAATATAAAAATATACCAATAACATAAAATCTAATAAAAAAATTCTGTTATAAATTAAAACATTCAACTATTTAAAAATCTTTAAACTTAAATTTACCACTCCAGTCAGTGCAACAGTAGGGAACGTGTTGGATATCAGACAGTTAAAATGTACTATTCCCACCCCAGTCAGTGCAATAGTAGGGAAAGTGTTGGATAGCGGAGGGGTAACAATTACTATTCCCACTCCAATAAGTGCAACAGTTGGGACGTGTTGGATATCAAAGGGGTAAAAATTACTATTACCACTACAGTGATTGCAACAGTAGGAAAAGTGTTGGATAGCAGAGGAAAATTTTTTTACTATTACCACTCTAGTCAGTGCAACAGTAGGGAAAGTGTTGGTTAGTGGAGGGGTGAAAATTACTGTTGCCACTCCAGTGATTGCAACAGTAGGGAAAGTGTTGGATAGCGGAGGGGTAAAAATTACTATTCTTATTCCAATGAGTGTAACAGTAGGGAAAGGGTTGGATAGCGGAGGGGTAAAAATTACTATTCCCACTCCAGTGAGTGCAACCGTAGGAAAAGTGTTGGATAGTGGCGGGATACAATTTATTATTCCCACTCCAATCAGTGCAACAGTAGGGAAAGTGTCGGGTTGCAGATGGGTAACAGATGGGTAACAATTAATATTTCCACTCCAGGAGTTCAAAATTAAAAACAAACAAAATATCAACAACAACAAAATATTTAAAAAAACAAAATAAATAACAAATATATAAATATGTTCAAATTAAAATACAAATATATTTAGTATTATAAATACAAAAAATAAAAACATATTACAATGTTAAATACATATGACAAATATCTACAAATCTTATATTAAATACAATAAATAATATTTTTCAAATACATAAATATTTATAATTAGAAAATACTTAGATACAAAAACATTAATTATTACATACATTTAGTTTTTTTTTATTTCCTACCCCATAACACCACACAATTCACAACCCAACATTTAAATAAATAAAAATGCACTTCCATAATTAACATAATTATTTACCAATTAAAGAAATATTATTAATTATTAAACACATTAAAACTCAAAAAATAATTAATTTCCCACACTTTACCCCAATAATCCCCACAACCCACAGCTAAAATTAAACTGTAAAACAATTCAGTACACATTTAAAACTTATTTTCAATTAAAAAAATATTAGCATTGAACAACTAATCATAAAGTAAATAAAATTAGTATCAGAATATTTTTTGTTCAATTAATTAAAACCATAACAATATGCCAATAATCTCAATACAAAACACAGTTGAAGTATAGCATAAAAAAGATTTGAATTGAAAAAATTATTGTTGCAAATGTACCGTAAACGTTCAATTGGGAATATAAAAAATCACAATGAATTAACAATGCATGTATGGGTCATAAATACACAGAGTATACAGGATAAGTGATCTATACAGTACATTGATATTAAAAAGGAGACAAACCTTAGTCTCTAAAGTGCCATTATGCAGGGTCGTTAGCTGTACTTAATGCTTTCTCGCAATGAATTAAAAATAATATTAAATAGTTGGGCTGTGTGTAATTTGGATTGAGACATTTTACTTTTGCAGTTCTACAAGAACAAATGCCTCTTACGTTGAATAATTTCTTCAGCAATCTACGACTGTGTAGGCTTAGGGCTGGGAAAATACATATTAGATTAATAAATTCCTGTGTGGGTGATCTACAAAGAGTACATGACTTTGGGCCCGGATATTTCCAGCGGGGCTGGCCCGCATAGGACTGCAACATTCCTAGTTGTACTGCTAAAGACTTAGGGCGTCATTACAATGGCACTGGGCCTGCCACCGACCTGCCATCATACTGCTGTTTTGCCCCCGCCATATTATGATGGCGGGGGATTTGCTGGTTAAGCTTGGCAGTCGTAAAGAATGACTGCCACAGTTCCAACAGGCGGTCCTTTTCCAACTGCCTGTCAGAGCAAAAACATTGGCCAACACTGCGGCGGTGCTTTGCAGGCACTTCCGTAATTATGATCTCCCTTTCCTCCATTTATGTTGCGCCAGACAACCCGCCGCAAAATGAATTGCGGAAATGGATTTTGGGGTGCATGGCGGGCCCCCCTCAATCCTAGGTGCAGGGACATGTACCCTGGGGGCACATAACCCTGCCTTGTGTGGCACGCAGTGCAGGGATGTGTCTGCACCCTCTATTTTGCATAGTGGCGGGGGCTGCTGACCGCATCCCTACCACAATGCTAAATATATGTGATACGACCGCCGTGGTGGCAGTCGAATTGCGATTAGGATTGTGGAGAAGCCGCTTCTTAGGCGGCCGGTCGCAAATCCCTATAAATGACCATAAGGGCCTCATTCCGATGGCAAACTGACTTTAGTCCGTCTGCCATCGATATGGATTTTGGACCAGCTGCCTATGAGACGGCCTCACTGCAATCCTAATCACGATGCGAACACCACCACGGCGGTCGCATTGCCTATATTTTGCATTGTGGTGGGGCTGTGGACAGCAGCCCCACCACAATGCAAATTAGAGGGTACAGAGACATCCCTGCACTATGTGGCAGGCACCCTGCGGTGCCTGGCACATGGGGCAGGGATATGTAGGGGGGCACCATAGGTTGGCCAATGTTTTTGTTCCGACAGGTGGTTAGAAAAAGACTGCCTGTCAGAACTGTGGCGATCGGTCTTTACGATCACCACGCTTAACTAACAATTCCCCTCGCCATCATAATATGGCGGGGGCAAATCAGCAGTACAATCGTGGAGGGCCGCCACCGACCGGCTTGCAGTGACAGCCCTCCACCATCATAATTAGCCCCTTACTTTAAGGAAGGAGAGAAAGACAGACCCAAATAGGGAGCTGGTTGCAGTTTTTTATACGACTGCAGAGCCATCCATGCATAGGCTCACTTGCTTAGCCTGGCTTTGTCCTCTGTTAGTGAGTGCTTTTTTGCCTCCTTCTTTAGTATTTGTTGAAAAGAGGTAAATGGTAGCTTCTGCTGCCAAAGGTATGCCATGTTGGTAAGTTTTAAAGATGATTGCAGGTATTTGGTGTAGGCGGACTGAGGGTCACCTTGTAATGTATTCAAGAGTGCATTATTAAGCTCATTTCCTGAGTTAGTCCAGATTTTATATCAGGTTTTTCTTGTTACATATCTTCTGTACGTTAGTTGCTGTTGCAGCACAAATTCTAGCCGGATCTGTGCCAGTGAAGAGTTGCGTGGTAAAGAAAAAACCTCTGTACACCCGCGTTTGGAGGCTATCCAGGATTAGTGAGTCTTTCCTGTGCTGTACTTCACTTCCATAAGCTACAGTTGGTAAACGTTTTACTTTATTGATCGCTAATAATGGAGTGAACAATGGACTTTTTAAACTCTTTGACATTGTACACAATGCAAATATTAGGGCATTTCCCTTTTTTTGTATTGCTTCATTCTGCTGTGAAAAGGTTAGTTTTCGTCCAAGTGTATCCCTAGATATTTATAACTACTAACCACTTCCAATTTTGCATTGGTGATTGTAAATGGTGATTGATTATGGACGCAACAGCTACTAATCATGGCTTTTGTTTTTGTGACGTTTATCTCTAACAAGTTAGACTTGCAAATTTCCTAAGTTAGTTAATTGCTCTTTGCAGGCCAATTTGCGTGTAACTTAGGAGCACAAAGTAATTAGCATAAGACAGGTGTGTAATTGGCAGTGTGCCCAGTTGTGGGGGATGCGAGTTGATCTCATCTAGCCTTGGTTCTAGGCCTGCCATGAATATGTTTAATAAATGCTGTGCTAGGACACAGCCTTGCTTTAGACCATCACTTGTGTAGATTTTTCTGGTGAGCCTCTTACCGTGTGCTATTTTAACTTGCATCCGTGTGTCGGAGTATAGTTCCATTATTGGTCTTAGTATTGCTTCCGGAAGGCCCCACTGCTTCAACTTTTGCCATAAAATGCTTCTGCTGACTTGATTGAATGCAGCTTTAAAATCAATAAAGCATAGGTACAGGTTCTTTCGCTGTTGTAGGCTTTGTAGGCTTTTATCTTCCATTAGACCTAGAGCGAGGACATTAGTGATAGTACCAGTGCCCCGGCGGAAGCCAGACTGATTAATAGGAATTATTTTGTTGCTCTCAGACCAGCTAAATAAATCTGCCAAGATCAGTGACGTATACTATTTTGCTTCGACATCTATGAAGGTAATCAGTCTGTAGTTAGCTGAATCAGTTCGCTCCCCACCTTTGTATACTGGATAGATTATTGAACCTCTCCAGCTCTCTGGGAGGCAATTTGTCATGCCCACCATGTGGAACAGGCGGGACCACTAGGCCGCCCAGAAGTTGGGATCTTACTTCTAGATTAGTTGGGGTATGCCGTTCAGGCCTGGTGCCCCAACTAGTCTGCCCTTAGCTATGGCCTTGGAGATTTCTTCTTCAGAGTATGGTATGAATAACTAGTCTATGAGCAAATTGCGCTTTGAGGTTCTTCCTGATGTTTTAAAGGGCATTGCTATTGTGTGCCCTCTGTTGGTCTGTTTCTGCAAGCCTACTGGTGCTGTATGGCCTACCGGGGTTGGTCTCAACTGCGTTATTGTGACTTGGACCTTAGCCAAAAGAGGGTTTAGCATTTCCGGTACCGCATCTTTCTCTCAGGTTTTATTAAGAAGGTGGTAATTAAGTGTTGCATCCAAGCTGGCTTTGTTTCGCAGGTCATTATATTACTTTTGACATACTTGCAAGGGAATTTACTTGTTCCCAAAAAGCTTTAGGATTTGATCGATTAGCGTTGTATAACAGTTTCGACCAAAAGTTATCCTGCTGTATTCTTTTGTCATCCCAGATTTGTTTATGTACTGCTTCTTAAGTTGCTGTATTTGTTCCCATGTTGCAATAGGTGTATTGAATCCTTTGCGAACCTGATAGTGCCACTTAATTCTTTCCTTAAGTTTCTAGCCGCTTGACTGAGAAATCTACATTGGTTGATCTTTGGACTGCATTGTGATTTTGTTGTTGTTGCTTCCTGAAAAAGGTTTCTATCGTCAAACTGTTTTGTGACTCTTGGGTTGCTATCAGTTCCTTTGCTCTCGAGGCTATTGGGGGAGCGTGCTACTTGTCCATCACAATCGTTTAAGGTTTATTGTTGTTTTAAACCCAATATCAGCAGGTGCTTCACTACGCCTTGGAAATGATGTTACTAGTTCAAGATGTTGACGCGAATGGTCGCTCTCAGTGGTGAATATGATCGAGAACACCTTTATTTGTGCTAACTATGGTAGAGTGACTATTGTGTAGTCTATAATAGAGCGTGCATGGGGAACGTGATGGGAGAAGATGGGAGTTCTATCCTGTGCTGCTCTACCATTTAGTACTAGCATCCCTAAATATACAAGATCTGTCACCAATTGCTGACCACTAAAATCACGCCTCTTGAAGGTATGATTGACTTGCATTTGTACTCCCCAGATTCCATTTACTGTAGTAATATTATCGTCTTCCTCTGGGGTATATATTACCGGGACGCGCGCGGGCGGGTGCCGGGCTAAGCCCGGGCAAAGGGCGGGCCGTCTGTGGCCATCAGGGGCCGAAAGAGTCCGGGCTGGGCCACCCCTCTAATGATTCTAACAGGCTGATACAACTGCTGGGAGGTATTGTTTTGAACTACTTGAAGATATATTTTTCCTCTATACCTGAACATTTATTTTGTATGAGATACCCGCTTGTAACTTTCGGCCTGATCCGTGATATATTAACTGGTGAAATCTAAAAATGACAAGAAAACAGGGAAATAAGAACTTGATGGATAATGCATGTAATACTTTGGACACATATTTAGTTAAAACAGTAAGTGTTTTGTCAGAGGAAATCGATCGTACAGATAGACGATTATCTATGGGCTCCAATGTAGTGTTTGGAGACAAATCTAGGGAAGATTTAAATTTGGTGAACATAGAAGATGTAACCAATATAGGGTCACCCCTTATAGCTGAATATGTAATTAGTCACGCTGATGATGTAAACGATATTATAGAAGACCACTCGCGTATTTCAAAAACACCCACACTATCTATATCGGCTACTTCACCCATTATATCTCCCACACTGCCACCAATGGCCATAGGTACTAAGAAAAAACTAATTGGCCAGGGAACTACCAAGGCAAAGAGAGATAGAAAATACCCTACCCGTGGCGGCGTAGCAACTACAAATAAAGACCTGGATTCTAATGTTGTTTCTAAAACCATGAACATAGAAGCCATTTTTGACAAGTTGGTAGTATTGCTAAGGTCGCTGCACGATAGAATAGATAATATAGCCAAAGAGGTGCCCAAACTTAGTGGGTGTCTCGAGAAAATGTATGCCAAAATAGAAAAAGGCAATGTGGGTGTGTGTGAAAACGGAGAGGGTCCCAAATTGAACATCGACAGCGGTGATAACATACCCACAATCAGTACAAATAAACAACACAATGGGAGGCTACATAATGGGAACCAAACCCACATGAAAGAACCCAGAGAAAATCCCCAACAGTTACAAGATAAGCACACTGTTATAAAACAATGTGAAACGGATCAAAGGGAAGTAATAGAGGTGGAGAATGAAAATCCCCCTGTACCAGTTTTACATGAATTGGGTAACACAAACATCACTCCCGCTAATACTAATATAGTACCCCCATTCATTAATCTACCTCCTGAGTGTGGGCCTTATGTGGTGGTCCTGGTGAACGTGCCTAAATTAGGGAAAGAACATCGGGAAAATCATGCGGCACTCAAAAATAAAACAATACATTGGTTGTCTGAGAAATGTGGCTTCCCGCTGACGGGTGCAAATCAGATATTGCTAACGCAACGGGTGGATTGGATTGGTCCCCTCAAGAAAAAGTTTGAGGGAGACTGTATTATTATCAATTTCAAATCTTCAGTCTGGGCGAGGTACACCTTAGCAAATGCCACTCCACCATCCCAATGGGAATATAATATGACCCTCTTGCCAATAGGATATTTTTATAGACACCTCATGATGAATTCTGACCAAGCTGATATCACCTGCAACCCTAAAACTAAGCACCAGACATTCTTTCCACCACCACCACTTTTACAACCAAGTATTCCCATATTTAACAGATTTCAGCTATTGAGTTCCATGGAGGACAATGACTGACTTATGTCAAAGGAGGGAAAATTATTAACATTAGATCCAACTGGGAGTAGGACCACAATAGGCTATGAAGGAGTAGGTAAGGATAGCCTGTCACAAATTTCTTCCAGTGGTTCCCAAGATGGCAACATATTTAAATTTAATTGTGTTGCAACCTCTGGAAATATCTTACCCTCATCAAATACAGGGGGGTCAACAGAAAATCAAATTTCACCTAGGGCTACAATATCAGTATCTATATATAATGAGGGCCCGACTATTGCACACCCAATTGACATGTTTAATACAGTCAACCATCATGAAGGCTATGCAGCTAATGACTATGAGGATACACATTTATGACATGGAACATAGCAGGTCTTAACAGCAAATTAAACACACCATTTTGAAAAGATCTTATTGCATCAAAGTATGATGTCATTTGTTTACAGGGGACCTGGCATAAAGACCCAGTCTTTGTTGAGGGTTATACCACAAACTGGATCAAAGCGGTTGATTCTACCTCAGGCAGGGCAAAGGGCGGTCTTTTGATACTTGTTTCCAATAAATTAGTCGAATGTAAAATCATGAGTTGCATAACTATAGACCCCAACTGCCAGTTAATGAGACTTAGATTTAACAGGTGAAGAGATATGCTCCTTATTAACTTTTACAATAATAATTTTAGCAATAATAGAGGTGGTGCTATTTATGAGATAGAAAAGGAAATAGATAGGGCATTGGCAGTGCCAAACAGACAAGTGACTATCCTCTGTTTGGGAGATTTCAATGTTCAAATGTGTCGACTTGCCCACACTAAAACCTGTGGCTTTACAAAGGGCTATAACTCAGACGAAAATTTAAATTTTCTGCACTTCCCCCATGGCGAATATGGTACAGCATTAAACTCCATGTTATCTAAATATGATCTTGATCTTTTAAGCTGTACCAGGAATAAGAATAACATTACATGTCCAACTTTCACTGGTAGGGGTGCATCTACAACTATAGATCACATCCTGTTATCATGCAATAGTGAATATAAAAACTTATGGATTACGGAACAGGTGGTCAGTGACCACAACAGCATTTCTTTAGCCCTGTTATGCTGGGGGAATAGGCAATCAAATACATCAAATTGTATTACTGATATTGTCCCCATAAAATTAAATGACATGAGGTTAAAATGGGCAGCTGTTGATCCAAATAAAATACAAAAGGAAGTTATCACGCATTGCAAACAGGAAATAGATCACTGTTTAAGCGAGGAGGTGGACTCAGGTTCCCTGATCTCCAACTTAAGATTAATGCATTTATAGAAGGTCTCCTTACTAAGAAGAATAAAATCAAGAAACAGACACACACAGGGTGGTTTAACAAGAGCTGTACCCAGGCCCTATATAACCTGAAGATATCACTAGGAATTAAACCTCGCAACAAGTAGCACATCAGAGATTTACGCCTCAACTATAAACATATCATTGGAGCCCATAAAAACGAACTGCAAAACGAGGCATGGCACAATTTTAGTCTAGCGGCAGCTACTAATAACAGTAAATTATTCTCGGAGACGGTCAATTGTCCTTTTTTGAAGGATGATAGCCGACCTGAACTTACTTCACATGTAAATAGCGATACCTGGATCAAACATTACACATTCATTTTTAACCCTGATAGGACTGATATTAATCAATTATCTGACTCCATCTGGCCCATACTACCACTAATGATAAACATAGAGGAAGTTCATGAAGGACTATCAGATAGTAAAGGGGGCAAGGCCCCAGGGCCTGATGGCGTGCCCATTGACCTACATAAAAGTGAAAAGGATCTATGGGCACCGATTCTAGCAAAGATTTTTAATGCAGCTGTTGAAGGCCAGTTTCCGCCAACATGGGGCCAATCACTAATTATCCCCCTTTTCCAAAAAGGTTCAAAATCTGAGGCCTGTAATTACCGACCCATATTGCTGCTGGACTTGTCACTTAAAGTAATGAATGGGGTCATGCTGAAAAGACTTGAAGCATGGGCCGAAGATAATAAAATTCTCTCACCAGCCCAATATGGGTTTAGGAAGGGCCTAGGCACACTGGAACAGTGCGTTAATTTGGACCTTCTTATAAACAAATACACAATGGCTAAAGGGGGTAAAATATTTTTATGTTTTGCGGACCTTAGCAGCGCTTTCGATCTTGTGGACCACTCCTTATTGTGACAAATACTACTGGACACCGGCCCTCCCTAAGGAAATTGTGTATTTTCTGGCAAGGGTGTACGAGAAGTTGTCTAGTAAAGTGCGCTACGGCCCAGCAGGTGAATGTACTCCCCTGTTTAAGGTGAAAAGGGGCATCCGCCAGGGATGCGTACTTGCTCCACTTTTGATTTCATTATTCATTAATCAAGTGGACATTACACTAAAACAAATTCCTGCTGATGCACCTTCTATTGAAGGCCAGGCTGTCCCTATTTTATTATATGCAGATCACGTGGTTTTACTATCACGCACCCCCATTGGCCTCCAGCGTCTTATTGATAATTTTACATCTTTTATTAATGACAGAAAACTTCGAATTAATAAATCCAAGACATTTGCAATGTCATGAAATACAACAATTAAACCAGGAAAGGCTTTTTATTTAGAAGGAACGAAAATGCAATCAGTCAAATCCTTTTGTTATCTTGGTGTAACTTTTGCGGGAAACGGGAAGTGGTCACACGAATATGTTAATATCCGTCATAAAATGAGTAGGAATACGAATGGCATTTTCCGATTTTCTGCAAAAGTTGGTGCACGAAGAGTTAAAGATATGGGGCCCGATGTAGGTAATCTCGATTTACCTACTCTTAAATACCGAATCATACCGATTTGGTATTTAAGAGTAGGTAAATGGGATGTAGGTAATTTCTATTTTTAAATTACCGAATCGGCAAAATTCGGTAATTACCGAATCTAAATTTACCGATTCGGTAATTGCCATTGATTCCTATGGACCTTGAGGCCCATAGGAATCAATGCCAATTACCGAATCGGTAAATACCGATTCGGTAAAATTACCGAATTTGCAAGGGGGACAGGGTGTCACTTTGACACCCTGTTGCACCCCTCAATTGTGCATGGATGCACATGTTGCTGACATACATGCCCTTATGGCATGTATGTCTGCAACATGGCACATTTTTAAAGCAAAAAAAATGCTTTTAGAAGGGTTTTCATTATTTACCATCAACTACTAGTTGGTGGTAAATAACGAATTCTTAAACCCTTGTAGCACTGATTACAGTGCTACCTACATGTTAAATTACAGAATCTGTAATTTTACCGATTCGGTATTTTACAGAATCGGTAAAATTACCGATTCTGTGATTTGACATGCTCCTAAATCTCAATATACAAATACCGGTCGGAAATGGCCGAAAATCTGTATTTTCGGCTGTTTCCGACCGGTATTTGCCTACCTACATCGGGCCCATGGTGACTATATATAATGCCAGATGTGTATCTTCTGCACTTTACGGTGTAGGAGTCTGGGGCCACCATTATGAACAATCATTACAGCAAGACGAACACACATTTATTAAACGTCTGCTGTGTGCCCCACCATCGGCTTCAACCGAACTAATACACCAGGAAGTGGGTTTAAAATCCATTTCAGACCTGGCAGCACTCCGTCCCCTTCTATTAAGGCGCTCCATTTGGGCAAAAGTTGAAACTGCATTCATACAAAGTATTATTAAAGATTGCCTGAAGCTCGACCACAATTCACGTATCCCTTGGCTGAGCTATATTTATCATTGGGTGACCTGTCCCAGGACAACCCCGCGCCGCACGGCCACCAGCTGTGTGTGTGCCCCTCGCCCTCTGCTGCCCGCAGACTCGTTGGGACTGCCTCTCTGCTCCCAGACCCTCCGCAGGTTTCCTCGAGCGTGTGTTGTGCCACCTATGTAAATCCTGTGCCTTAACCTTGTTTTTCTTCCTTATTTAATTGCTTTTTTGCCCTTCTGTACTGTGCCACTGCCAGGCATCGCTGCTGTTCTGTCCCCCTGCGCCCGCCCCGCTCCCCGCCTCCCGCCGCCGTCCATTAGGCCACGCCCCCTTTTGTTTAGTGCCCTCCCCGCTCCTGCCTCCCAGCTGCTCCTCCCTCCCTCTTCGCCATAAATGGCGACAGCGCGTACGCGCAGCGGTCACGCACAGCGGTCACGCACAGCGGCAGCGCCGATTGTGCGCCGAAGGCGCGCCAAAGGTAAGCCCGTCTGCGCCCGTCCATGCCTGGACCGCGCCCAGCCCCAGGACCCCTGGCCCCCACCGATGCAAGACGACCCGACAGACCTACAACGCCGCCGCCCTCAACGCACTCAATGCCGGCTGGAACACCGCCTGCTGCCGGGCCACCCCGAAACGCTTCCACGGACCCTTCACCTGCACAGCCTGCAAGTTCACCTGCCTCCGAACATGCACCGCGCCCGCCAAGCCAAACCCCAGCAACCACCTCAAGTGCATCCTGCTCAACACCCGCTCCGTCCACAGACACGCCGTCGAACTCTGGAACCTGCTCGTCACCAGACGTCGCCTTCCTCACTGAAACATGGATAAAAACGCCTCCTCAGCCCCCGACATCCCCATTGCCATTCCGGATGGATACAAGATCATCAGGAAGGACCGCGTCAACCAGACGGGAGGAGGCATCGCCATCGTCCACAAGAATACCATCCGCGTCACGACCGACTCCAAAGACACCTTCGCCGCCGCCGAGCACCTCCACTTCCAGATCCACACCGACCCAAAGACGACCCTCAGAGGAACCCTCCTCTACAGACCCCCGGGACCACGGACACAATTCAGCGAAGACATCACAGACTTCATCAGCCCTCACGCCCTCCCCTCCGCCGACTACATCCTCCTAGGGGACCTCAACTTCCACCTGGAGAACAACAAGAACCGCAACACCGTCACCCTGCTGGACAACCTCGCCAACCTCGGACTCAAGCAACTGGTGACCACCCCCACCCACTACGCCGTCCACATGCTTGACCCCATCTTTATATCCAGCAAGCACATCTCCTTCAGCCACTCCACCGGACTTCACTGGACCGACCACAGCTGCATCCACTTCAGCTTCAGAAAAACCACCACCCACCACCACCCGCAACAGGTTCCTCACAGGAGCTGGAGCAAGATCAACACCGACCAGCTCACCGCCTCCCTCAGCCAGAACCCACCTACCAGCACACCGGACCCCAACGAAGCAGCCCGCAACTTCACGCAATGGCTGACCGCCTGCGCCGACGGCCTCGCACCACTGAAGAACCCCCCCAGCAAACCCAGAAGCAAGAAGGCCCCATGGTTCACCGACGAACTCCAGGACTCCAAGAAGACCTGCCGCACCCTCGAGAAAGCCTGGCTCGTCGACCGGACCACTGACAACATGACCGCCCTCAAACACGCGACCCGCAAGCACCACCAGCTCATCTGCACCACCAAGAAGAAATCACTGAAAGATCGACTGGACAACAAAGCCCAAGACAGCAAGGAACTCTTCAGCATCGTCAAGGAGTTCTCCAACCCCAGAACCAGCAACAACGACATCACCCCTTCACAAGATCTCTGCGAATCCCTCGCCTCGTTCTTCCACCGCAAGATTGCCGACATCCACAACAACTTCGGCACACCATCCTCGCACCCAACCGTCGAACCAACGCACCCCACTGCCACCCTCCGCACCTGGACCGCAGTGACCACCGAAGACACAGCCCGCACGATGAACACCATCCACTCCGGATCTCTGACTGACCCCTGCCCCCACCACATCTTCAACAAGGCCGACTCCACCATCGCACCCCAACTCCGAGACGTCATCAACACCTCCTTCGACACCGCCACCTTCCCGGAGAGCTGGAAACATGCCGAGCTCAGCGCCCTACTGAAGAAACCAACAGCGGACCACACCGACCTCAAGAACTTCCGCCCCATCTCGCTCCTCCCCTTTCCTGCCAAAGTCATCAAGAAGATCGCCAACAGACAGCTTGCCGCCTTCCTCGAGACGAACGGATCCCTCGACCCCTCACAATCCGGTTTCAGAGCCAACCACAGCACCGAGACCGCCCTCATCGCAGCCACCGACGACATCCAAGCCCTTCTCGACAACGGGGAAACAGCGGCACTCGTCCTCCTGGACCTCTCTGCCGCGTTCGACACGGTCTGCCACCGCACCCTAGTCTAGCGCCTCAGCAACACCGGCATCCAAGAGAAGGCACTGAAGTGGATCATCTCCTTCCTAGCTGGAAGAACACAGAGAGTCCGCCTCCCCCCGTTTCGTTCCGAGGCCACCGAAGTCATCTGCGGCGTACCGCAAGGATCATCACTCAGCCCCACCCTCTTCAACATCTACATGAGACCCCTCGCAGCCATCGCACGCCGACACAACCTCAACATCATCTCCTACCACGACGACACCCAGCTGATCCTCTCCCTCACCAGAGACCCCGACACCGCCAGAACCAGCCTCCACGAAGGGAAGAAAGACGTCGCAGAGTGGATGAAGAACAGCCGCTTGAAACTGAACTCAGACAAGACCGAAGTCCTCCTCCTTGGGCCATCACCCTCCGCCTGGGCCGAATCCTGGTGGCCCCCTGCCCTGGGCACCGCCCCCAAGCCGAGAGACCACGCACGCAACCTGGGCTTCATCCTGGACTCCTCCCTCTCCATGACCAGACAAGTCAACGCCGTCTCCTCTTCATGCTTTCACACCCTCCGCATGCTCCACAAGATCTTCCGATGGATCCCGATCGAAACCAGGAAGACGGTCACCCAGGCCCTCGTCACCAGCCGGCTAGACTACGGAAACACCCTCTACGCCGGAACCACAGCAAAGCTACAGAAAAGACTACAACGAATCCAGAACGCCTCCGCCCGACTCATCCTAGACATTCCCCGACGCAGCCACATCTCCAACCACCTGAGGAACATGCACTGGCTCCCCGTCAACAAGAGGATCACGTTCAGGCTCCTCACCCACGCACACAAGTCTCTCCACAACCTGGGCCCCAAATACCTCAACGACCGCCTGGCCTTCCACACGCCCACCCTCCAGCTACGATCCGCTAGCCACGCCCTCGCCGCCGTACCACGCATCCGAAGAGCCACCGCCGGAGGCAGATCCTTCTCCTACCTGGCGGCCAAGACATGGAACTCCCTCCCCATCCACCTTTGGCTGACCCAGGACCACCTCGTCTTCAGGAGACAACTCAAGACCTGGCTGTTCGAGCAGTAGCCGCCCCCTTCCCCCAAGCGCCTTGAGACCCTTCCGGGTGAGTAGCGCGCTATACAAGTGTTATGATTGATTGATTGATTGGTACAGTCTTTTATTTAACTGTAATATCTTTACCGAACCAGATTATGCAGCTTCAATGCTAAAAAAGACCTTAAAGAAGCATTTTTGGCCCACAAAAATGAGATAAGGGGGAGTTTAATTAGGTCACAACCTACTGCTGTATTTTATAAACAATTAAATCTCACAACAGGCTTCCAGCCATACCTGGACGAAGTAACTATATCTTCCCACCGTTTTGTTTTAACACGCTTAAGGTTAGGGATTGCATATCACCTCGTGGCATTTCCGGTCATGAAGAGAAGCACTAGCTTACTTTGTCCATGTGACAATATGTCAACGCAAAGCTTCTGTCATTTTTTATTGTTTTGTAAATTTTACTATTTTTTTAAGGAAATATTATCTGAAGCCGCTGTTTTTAAAATGTCATGTTCGCTCTACCAAAAATGCTCTGAGGGTAATATCCTCATTGGAAAGTTTGGATGTTTGTTATTTTGTGACATCTTACATTCTAAAAAGTATTGCTGCCAGGAAATCAATTGTACCTTAAAATTTATATGTATTGGAAGCCCATACTTTAAGATACCCCGTACCTTACACTTAACCTGCATTAAATGAAATTGAGTTGGTACATGGAATCTTGTAACGCGTTTGGCACACTTATATATAAAGCCACTAACTGCAATTGTAAGCTGTATGCACTAGTCACTTTATATACAACACTTTAGTGTAATTTGCACAGGATTTATAGGTTAATAACTGCTACTTGTGGTTATACCAGTCTGATATCTTATAATAATTAAAGGTTTCATTGTGCAAGTTTAATATTTTGATAAGGCTCAAATACCTAAAGGCGATAGTTGTTGGTTATGAATATTGTATTCTGTAAGCACAAGCCACTTTATTGCGATACTTGCACACAGCGAATATTGTTATCTTGCGATATTGCACTTGTTTTTAGTTCCTCTGCCAAGTTTATTGTTATAATATGAAATGGAAGTTGCAATTCATGTTTTATGTATGCTTATATAGTTGTTATTATACACCAAATAAAGTTTTGAAATTGGTTGAGTTATTTCCCACGTTGGTTTTTCAAACCAAAATTCTGCTCTGGTAGCAATTCGTGTTTTGAATAACTCTTTTTTGACCTTTTGTTTTGGGTGTGCGTAGAAGTTAATGAAGATGATGATACTTGCAGAACGGTTGGGGTCCAAGTCCCTTTTTATTATTTGCATATCCGTTGTTGTGGCAGGCAGTGGGATAGGTGTGATATTTAAAGTTGTGTAAATGTAAACGGCAAGGCAGCCCTTCAGTCCGCCGTACCACTGGGTTCTTGTGGCATTTACATGATGAAGGATGCGCCCAGGGCCCTTGACTGGGGCTGTTAGCCCTGTTTCTTGGAGGGCAACTATTTCATAGTTGTTCCAGTTCTTGGAAGTCGTATTTTCCTGCTAGTCACACTTTGGACCTGCTATGTTCCATGAAATGATGTTTATTGGCAGGTTTGCTGATGTGCTTTTGAAGTAATCAGGTAAGGAAGGTGAAGGCAATACGTTGTTGAATGAATATAGTAGGTTTATTTCATAAGCCGAGTTAGAAAGAACAGGAGCCCACGCCAACCGCTGCACAGACATACATGGAATGCCAACACGTTGGATTCCAGGTTCCAGTGCATGCGGCGAGCGCGAGAAGACAACACGAGGATACAACACATCCTCCTTTCTAGAAAAGAAAAAGAAAGTATAATAACATAAAAGATGCAAACAAATAATACAATGAATAAAAGTAACTTAACAGTCTGATATGATGAACTTAATTTCCAACATTGTAGTCTTTGTGCCAAGTGGGGGGTTTCCTTAAACGGGGACTACACACTTTGCGAGAAAGAATGGGAACAGGCTGGTGCGGATGAGAGGTTGTAGGAAAGTGACAGGAATTGGGAGAAAGAGGGGTTCCTGACAGGTTAGGGGAGGAAGAACCACTTGAAGGTGACAGCCTCATACACAGAGAAGGAACTTTAACAACCTTGGAGAGGCTCCAAACATTTCCGTCTGACAATTCCACAACTTGTCTACCCACTCTAACAACAAGCAAGGGGTCGGAGAAGTGCGACACACCAGATCTAATAAAACCGGACTTTCT
The DNA here is from genome assembly GCF_964261635.1 of Lissotriton helveticus. NCBI lineage: Eukaryota > Metazoa > Chordata > Amphibia > Caudata > Salamandridae > Lissotriton > Lissotriton helveticus. The sequence continues at coordinate 863,689,658 of NC_136057.1, read as the reverse complement.
CACACGTACCCAATCTCCAACCTTGCACGGATTGTTGGTAGTAGCACAAACCACATGAGAATTACGTTTCCTGTATTTACCATCAAGCTGATCCCTCATCCAGGGCTGGCTCATATTACACACACCCTTTCTCCCCCGCATTTTTTCAAAAGGAGACAAATCACCATCAGACTTTGGAGTGTTCCTATAACTCCACAAGAGTTTTCCAACAGCATCGTAGCAATTCTCACCGTTGCACACAGCAAGTTGTAAACCTTCCTTGAGCACCCTGATCCACCTTTCTACCATGCTGTTACCTTGAGGATAATACACTGAAGAACGTTTGTGCAAAATACCATGGTTGCAACAAAAGGATTTCATCTCCGCAGAGGTGAACTGTGTGCCATTATCAGATAGGATGGAAGTAGGGAAGCCTTCTTTTTCAAAAATTGAATTTAAAAAGTCGATAACTACCCTAGAAGATACATGGGGAACGAATTTCACCTCAGGCCAACTGGAGAACTGGTCTATCAATACAATGGCATAAACTGGACTACGACCTAAACACATCGGACCAGCAATGTCTATCGAAACGCATTCCCAGGGCTTAGAAGGTCTCGAGACAGAATCATGTTGATATTTCATAGGTTTCTGTGATTTATCACTCACACAACATTCAATACAAGATCTTACTTTTTTCTCAATCAACCTGTCGACACCCGGCCACCAAAATTCACTCCTTATTCTCCTTTTCATACTGGACATGCCCGGGTGACCCTCATGTGCCATGTCTAGAATGGTGTCTCTTAAACCGTGTAGTACAACCAAAAGCAAACCCCTCAACAAAGTTTCACCCTGGATGGATAGCTCTTGAGCTACATGGAAGTAAGGCAAAATACTAGAAGATAGAGAGTTCTTGGAAGGCCAACCATTTTTAACAAAAGACAAGACATCCAAGTAATCACGATCCTCACCACAAGCCAATACCCAATCATCTTCACGGATGCAACCATTGGACACCTCACAGATTGACACAACTTTATCAGGATCATCATCAGGAGCAACATGATTATCATCTTCTACAGGTAACCTAGAAAGGAAATCAGCTAGAACATTTTTCGCTCCTGGAATGTATTCAACTGAGAAATGAAAATCTTGCAATTTATATTGCCATCTTGCAATCCTAGAAGTGGCTTTACCACAACCTTTAGTTGTGAAGAGATCCACAAGAGGACGATGATCAGAGCGAACAACAAAATCTGTACCATATACATATCTGCGAAAATATTCAATTCCCCACCAACAAGCCAAGGTTTCTTTTTCCAAAGTGGAAAATTTTGTTTTTGCGCCACGTAACGGTCTCGATGCAAAAGCAATAGTAACAAAACCACTATTTTGCTTCTGCATCAGCACCGCACCAACGCCAACATTGCTTGCATCAGTGACAATAAATGATTTACAATTGGTGTCAAACGGGGATAAGGCAGGAGCAGAAATAATGCATTTCTTTACAAAATTTAATTGATTTTTGCAATTGTCATCCCAAATGAATTGTTGTTGGTTTTTCATCAACTTCCGTAAGTGAGAAGTTTTATCAGAAAAGGAAGGAATGAACTTTGCGTAATATTAGGCTAAACCGAGAAAGGATCTGAGCTGATCCTTGTTGACTGGTTCGGGAGCATTCTCAATAGCCTTAACTAAACTCAATTTGGGAGAAATACCCTCTTTGCTGATGGAATGGCCTAGGTAATATACGGAATCTTTGCCAAATTTACACTTTTTCTTGGTAAGGGTAAGACCGTTGTCTTGTAAAATGGATAGAACCTTAAATAAAATTTCAGAATGTTCACATTCATCTTTGCCGAAAACTAATATGTCGTCCTGAAAATATAATACATTAGAAATATTTTTGAACATGTTGTGCATGACCCGCTGAAACACTGAGGACGTGGACACTAAGCCAAAAGGCATTCTCTTATACCTGTAGGCACCCTCAGTGGTTATAAAAGATTTAAGATGTTTACTGTCCTCGTGAAGGGCTATCTGATGATATGCGTTAGATAAATCCAATGTGGTGAAGATAGATGCATCCTTAAGTTTAGAGAACATTTCTCCAATATTGGGTAGAGGATGCCTATCAACCCACACATTAGAATTTAAATCGCACATATCAACACAAAGACGAATTTTCCCATTAGGCTTGTGGGCCACGACTACAGGAGAAAGCCACTCAGAGGATTCAATTTCCTCAATTACATCCAGGTCACATAATCTCTGAAGTTCTTTCTTAACAGATTCTCTTAAAGCCAAGGGAATATTGCGTACCTTATGTACCTTGGGAACAGCATTGTGTTTAAGAATAATAAATGGTATAGGTTTTTTACCATAACCTCGTAGTCTTATGTCAGAAGGAAATAAGGATATAACATCAGGAAATTCTTTCAACAAAACATCGTCACCAATCAAGGTGTACTTTGCACCAGAGTCTGCCATGACTTTTATAGATTTGGATCCGATCTGAAGCATACAGAAAGGTGAATCTTTTTTTTCTTCTCCTACTTCGTATACGGTGCATACATCATCATATACATCATCATCCATGTCTACAGCTTGAACTTGGGAAAATCTGGGGCGTCTAGAATCCGAAGAAAAGTTCTTTGACCTGTTGCGATTCTTGCACATCCTAGCAAAATGACCTCTAGATTTACAATAGTTGCAGAATTGTCCGATAGCAGGACACCTTTTATCAGTTGCAACGTGTCCGGGAAAACTGCATTTGAAGCAAACTACTTCCTTTCTGAAACCCTGATATGATGAAGAAGGAAGCGTAGGTCTGTTGGGAATAGATTCAGTTAGACTTTTCTTGACAGTTTGAACCACAGAAACATTGGGTTTATCCAAAGGAAATTCTTTTGGTTTTTTATCGGACAACTCTTTGATGCCCAACTTCATATCTTCAAATCGGTGTGCAATATCAAGGGCTTTTGAAAGAGATAAATCTTTTGCATCGAGTAACTTTTCTTGGAGTTTTACATCAGAAACGTTATGCACAAGCTGGTCTCTCACCATTTGAACATGAAACTGTTGGTAGTTACATTTGGCAGCCAGAATCCTCAAATCTTTGACAAAAGAATCAATGGGTTCAATGGGAAGTTGTTGTCTGCTTAGAAACTTGTGACGTGCTACAACTTCGTTGACTTTCTTGATGAATTGTTTATCAAGTTGCATGATGGCATTTTCATAAACATCAGTTTCTTCCTCAGAGGAATTGTCTAAAGCTAGGGGAGGAAGATGAGAAAGAACTTGTCTTCCTTCAGCACCCAGAGAATGTTTGAGAATTGCGAGTTTGCGTTTATCAGTGTAATTTTCTCCACCTATGGCTTCAAGGTAAGCTTCAAAACCTTCGCGCCACTGTTTCCACTCCAATGGAGGTTCACCTGGACTTGCTAGAAAAGGTGGTGGAGCATTAAAACTCTCCATTGTAAGTAACACAGAAATATTTTCAGAGATAATATGATGTCATAAATAACCTTGAAAAATAGTTTGAATTGGAATCAATTCTTTCAATATAAGAACTATTGTGAGGTAATTGCAGTCCTTTATTGAGCAGAGTAAGAGATTTATTAGAAGAAAAACTTTGTGATGTCACAGAGGCGAGAGATCTGTAAGAATAAAGTTTACTTGTGCTGACTCTGCCTTTGTGATGTAATCCGAACGTAGAACACGAAGTTTGCTTGTGCTGACACTGCCCTTGTGATGTAAAACAGAGCGTGGAGCGCGAGCTTATGCGCATGCACTGGTTTGCTCGAGATGTAGTGTTCCTAGCGCGTGATGATGCGCATGCGTTGGTTCAAATGGCAGAGAAATGGAAGAAAAACGAAGTAAAAGTATTAAAGTCTCACCGCTTTAGCAGAAAGAGCGGGATTTTCGGGATGATTTGGATCACAGGATAACAAAGCTTCGGCGAAGTGCGTGGTGAAGATTGCGCACACAACTTCAGCAACGGTAATCTTGTCCGGAGGTCCCGGGGCTGTAGGCTCCAAAACTTACGTGAGTTCGCTTCCCCGACGTCGCCAGTGAAGTAATCAGGTAAGGAAGGTGAAGGCAATACGTTGTTGAATGAATATAGTAGGTTTATTTCATAAGCCGAGTTAGAAAGAACAGGAGCCCACGCCAACCGCTGCACAGACATACATGGAATGCCAACACGTTGGATTCCAGGTTCCAGTGCATGCGGCGAGCGCGAGAAGACAACACGAGGATACAACAGCTTTGTGTTGTTGCAGGTCATTCTCTATATGAATGTGGACTCTGCAGGGTCCTGTGTGTGTTTTATCTTGTGGTTTTGATGTTTGTGCCATTCTACCCTCTTTACCTCTGATGCTTAGTAGTACTGAGTGAACTGGCTTTACGCTGGGATGATTAAACTTGGAGTTGCACAGATGTAGGAGGGGAAGAGGGTAACATTGTTTTGTGGGAATTGACATAGTTATACCTGAGCCTCAAACTGTGGAGCAGCATTAGAATAGCTAAGACCATGTCTTCTGTCTTCCATGATGCAAATGTTTTTTCCCTTCCATTGTTGTCCTCCTGATCGATGAACTCTATTGCAAACTGGTCTGTTGACGATAGGCTCTTTAGTGTTGGGATTGCTGCCATTAGGATCAGGACGTTTAAATAGTCTTGTGGTCCTTGTGATATGTAATGTGGAGTTAATAATATCCGGTTATTTAAATGTTGTATAGGGTCATTCATCCGTAGGTGAGATGTGGATGTTGGACTAAGACTTTGATTTCCAGGCTGCCCATCTTTGTATATCTCTTTTTCACGTTGTAGGTTTATTTTTTATCAATACCTGGTCGCTTGGTTCCCTGCCAGGTTGGTCACCTCTTTGTAATAAGATTTATCATTCTCCTATACAAGGGTTGATTGTCTAAATATGGGGTTTGCAAGATAAGAACTGGACTTTTGTAAGTGCTACAAGCCTCTTTTGTGTTATTAACTGGTGTCTGGTGGTGATTTGTTCAATGTGCCCTGTGTTGTTTTTATATTACTCATGGGTGGCAGCGATCTTCTGTCTAAGGGTTTTGTTACTTCTGCTTGAGTTTTATTTTGCAGGGGCCCTCAACACAAAGATCTCTTGGTAGCTTTATTTAAGCCATTTGATCCTGATGATTCTCCTGATGATAATCCTGACGACTCCAATGTCACCAATTGAACATTGCAGTATTTCTCCCCTTCCTCTTTATTTTCCGACTGGTACGGTGGCAGTTAGTGACCGTTTTTTTTCCTCCTTAAATTTGAATATTGGGTAAATTCAATTTACCAGTTGGTCTGTTGCCTTATTATTGTGATGATGCTTTCTGGCCTTCCTAGCACATTTCTTTTGTCTTTTTGTTAGAGGTGGAATAAGTGAACTTGAGTGTTCCATCATGGAATTTATTTGCAGGTCCGTTAAGCTTCTGTGCATGTCATCCTGAATACCAGGTGACAGTGGTGGTGGTTGCATTGTCATCTAATCCCAGTGAGGTTTTCCATTTATCAGTTGCTGAGAGATTGTAACCACAAGTTTTTGGCAAGGCTAAGGGTTTTGATGTTTTTTTACCACTTGGTAAGTCACTGGCTATTATCCTGTGTGGTACTGATAGCTAGACTGGCTGCTTGCATTCCCTTAAAATATTTGTTAGAATGGTTGGTAGTTCACTTAATTTTTCCACTACATGTAACATGCACAATTGATTTCCAGATCCGGGGAAGGTATGTTGTTCTTAGCAATTATTAGGCCCATTATTGAGTTGATTTTGGTGTTTATACCGGAGATATAATCTGCTATGATGTTCATCAGATTGATTTGAATATCAATTTTGTCAAACTGCATATTGAGGGCATTAACTGAAGTTTCAAGGATTTTTTTAAGGAAGTGTGCAGATTTGAAACAACTTCCAATTTTACGTCAGCTTCATTGGATTCATGTGCGTTGGCTGAAGTCTTGAAGATAATTCCTGTAGCCTGCATTAGATCTGTGTTGTTTGTTATTGGGAGTGGCTCCTTGCTGTCTTTGTCCAATTAGTCCTCCTGTTTGGTCTGATGAACCTTAATTGTTTTGTTTTTGTTGATATTATTATTTGCTAAATTTAATATGTTGTCTGTTGGACACTCAGGCGAACTTGATATTTCTGCTATTGTTTGTTGTTATTCCTCCAGTTGGAATATTGGTTGATTACTGGATTTCAATGGGTTCTTGGTGGTAAGTCCTAATGCCTGCGTTATGTCTGTGTCATTTGTTATTCAGAGGGACTCCATCCAGGGATCACTAAGATGTTCTGTGTTATGAATGATTTCCTACGTATTGTTTATCACAGATTGTTGTATTGGAGTGGAATGGTCTTTGGGTTTTTTTGTGTTACAGATGGCTTACAGTCTATTATCTGTCACTAGATTGAACCTAGACATGGAATGGGTTGCAGTGTTTGTGTGGACTTGAGCTTGAATGACTTGCCTAGTACTGCTGAAGCTATTTAGCTTTACTGCCTCTGGTTGTGTGTCTGCTTCCGTACAATGTGAGTTTCTGGTGCTGCATGATACTGCATTCTTTGTCGTTGCTATTGATGTATGCCCTGCAGTGTTCTTTAAGGCTTAATCCTGTGTGGAGGCTAATTTCGTCAGAGGTTTGGGAAGTCCTATGAGTTTGTCTGGTGTTGAATAAATGATTGCTGATGGATCCTTTAAAACATAAATTTCCCAGTGGGATTCATTGATCAAAGATGGAGTAGGTTGGTGATATTATTGTTTCTCCACGATTTTGAGATGATTTTGGCAAACCTCCCTTAGAGTACTTGACGCCTTTTAGTTTTTGTTTCTTCTTTGGGTTTTTTGTGTTGGTTGAAATGGTTGCTTCTGAGTCCTGCCTGATCTAATTTTACTGCTATTTGGTGGTAGCTAGATGGAAAAGTAATTAAACAGCGTTTGCGAAACAATTCTGTTCGTGTTGCCTCTCCTTTTTAATTTCTCCTGCCTTGTCTGTCCCGTAGATCTGCTGACTTACTGGGACCAAAGGCCCAAGGACACAAGGGCTGCACAGAGGGCCTTCCATAAGTGACAACCTGTCACTCAAGGGCCCAGAGGTGGGTGGAGCGCTCTGCTTCCATAAGGGTAGTTGAAGATTAACCCTAGTGGACCACACTATTATATGCTTGCTCTAATGGCGCTAAGGTGAACGCAGGTGGTAGGAGGAGGGAGAGGGCCTAGGGGCCTAGGGGACCTTGCAAGCAGGACACTCTAGTTGTGGCAGCAAGCTGCACCCAACTTAGCTGGCCCGCTTCCGCAGCTTCACCTGGACTCACACTCAGCGACTTCCCACTAATGACAGTCACGCTCACTCCCCACCAGGCCACACCTTGCACCCTGCACCTTAACGCTGTGCTGCAGGTGCTGCTGTGCTTTGTATTCTGTGCTCGCTCTCAAGGTCTGGTCATGCTCAACCACGACTCGGGCAGCGTGGCTCAGGCGGGTGCAGTACTTCTCCCAGGGTGCTGCGGTGATGGAGACAGTGAGATGATTGAGAACAAGGGGTACAGCGGGGGCAACAATGTCTCTGCAGCTGTCTGCTCACCCCTGGCACACCCTCATATCAAGTCAAGTCAGGGACATTTGTATTGCGCACACATCACTCCAGGAGTCTCATGGTGCATGCAGACGGCTCTGAACGAAACTGCTGGCTTAGTTATCAAATAGTCATGTTTTTAGCCTCCTGCGAAAGCAGTGATGGTCAGAGATGGAGCGTAGGTGTAAGGGCATTTTATTCCAGGATGCCGGGCGAGAAAGGAATAAGCTTTACCCCCTTTTCTAGCCATTTGGATTCTAAGGTGAGTAAGCAGAGCCTCATTACTGGATCTTAGTACCCTACGTGGCTGATACCAACGTAACTTTCCTGACCAGTATCTTGGGCCAACTCCATACATGTTTTTATGAGTCAGACAGAGAGTTTTCAAAAGAATCCTTTTTTTCACAGGAAGCCAGTGAAGGGTTTTAAGACATGGAGCAGACGAAGATCAATATGGAAGATCTAAAACAAGCCTTGCGGCTGTGTTCTGCAGGATCGGAAGCCTGTTTAGTAGGTTTTCATTTATTGAAAGTAGTAAGGCATTGCCGTAGTCCATCCTATTTATGATCAGGCCCTGGACAAATGACTTCCGCGCCTCAGTGGAGATCCATTTAAAGACCCTACACAGACTCCGCATAACACCAAAACAGGTGCCAATGCCGTGGTTTATTTGGCTTTTCATGGACAATTGGTTGATCATGTAAAAACCGAGGTTGCAGACCGTTTCCTTGGTGGTTGGACAGGGGCCTGGATTGACTAGCCACCAGTCATGTGCCCAGTGTTCTGTGGCCTTGCCAAAGAGCATGATCTCTGACTTACCACTGTTTAGTTGGAGGTGGTTAGAACTCATCCACCGTTCCACATGAGACAGACAATTTTGGAAATGTTTCTTGGTTTCGATAGGGTCCGGGCCTGAGGTGACCAGAATCTGCGTGTCGTCTGCATATTGTATGACATCAAACCCGTAGGCCCTGATCACCTTAGCCAAAGGGGTCATGTACAGCTCAAAATAGAGCCCTGATGCACTCCCATCTTCACATGTCTTTCACATGAAATGGTGGTTCCCATCTGAACAGTTGTCACACGGTCAGATAAGTAGCTTTTAAATCACTTAAGGGCATTTCCTCTGACACCAATCTCCCAGAGCCGATGTTCTAGAATGCTGTGGGAGATGGTGTCTAAGGCGGCGGGCAGGTCGAGCAGTAAGAGGATGACTGACTGATGTTTATCTAGTGCCAGCCTGATATTGTCGGTGACCTCGACCAGTGCTGTCTCTGTACTGTGCGCCGCCCTGAACCCAGACAGGGAAGAGTCTAAAAGTCCATTCTTCTCGAGATGGTTAACAAGCTGTTGGCTGACAAGGGATTCCAACATCTTCCCAAAATAGGGAAGCAGAGTGATGGGATGATAGTTTAGGAGAAGGTTTGGGTCAGCCATTGGCTTTTTTAAAATGGTTCTCACTCTGGCTGCCTTCCATATTTATAGGGAAGTCCGCCTCTGAGAGTGACCTGTTAAAAAGACGATTAAACTTTCCAACAATACCGGAGCAATCTTGGCCAAGAATGTTGGAGGCACAGGGTCTGAGGGAGAGCCAGATTTTATCTTCTGCATGACAGATGTAACTGACTTAATATCACATTTAATAAATTCCCTCAGAATGTGAGGTGGGTCAGAAAACGTATAGGGCAAATCTTCAGAGGAAAATTTGTTTTGTTGCGAGGATAAAGAGTGATGGATGGCAATAATTTTCTCCACAAAAAATTTAGAAAGAGAGTCAGTCCAGTCTTGAGAGTGGGGATTGACAGCTGGGTACTAGGCGTTGTAAATTCATTCAAAATTTGATAAAGCTCTTTTGAGGAATTTTCTGCCTTATTTATCTGATCTATAAGAAATTATTTTTTTGTAAATTTTATGTCATTTGTGTAGTTGCAGTGTAGTTTTTTATATTTTTCACAGTTGGCTGAATCTTTGCTGTTACGCCAATTGAGTTCTGCAGTTATACACGCGACCTTTGTCAGTCTTAATTGATCGGTAAACCAGGGGGCAATTCTGGTCTTGATCTTCACATGGCTGAGGGGGGCAATTTTATCAAGTGTGGTCAGAAAGGCGTTATTAAGACTATGTGCCGCCTGGCTAACAGTGACTCCTAGACTTGTCTGACCAGAGCGAAAATGATCATCATCAGGAGATCCGCAGCCGTGGGGAAAAGGTGCACAAAGAACCCCCTTCATTCTTGCCTCCTTGCAGGGGCTCCCACTGCCAGGAATCAGCAGGAGTTAATGGGAATCAGCTGGAGATCCGCAGCCTTGGGAGCAGGGGACATGTGCACAAACAACCCCCTTCCTTTTTGCCTCCTTGCGGGGGCATCCACTGCCAGGAATCGGGTGTCAGCAGGAGATCCGCCACTGCATCACCCCCCCGCTTGCCGCTACTCACCGCTTACCGAGTCTCCTTACCACTCAGCCTCTCTCGACTCTCTGCTCTGCGTACTGCATCCTCTGAGTTCTAAATAGACATTCTGCCAGAGATCAGCAGCTCCGAAATTAAACGATCTAACTAAACTGAGCAGCTACAGCACACAAACTCTGTTTGTCTACTTGCTGTAAGTAAAACTAATTTACTCCCCACTCTTTACCCCATAAAAAGTAAAACACACACTCAGAAAAACAATTACGCTAATTAAATATCAATTAAATATTTAATTAATATTAATGATCAACTATTAATTAAACATAATTTACTTCCCACCCTTTACCCCTATAAACCCCAAAATCCACATCTAAAATGAATTACAATTTCCATATTCAATGTTCAAATAATTAATATTAATTTAAAAATAATTATCAATTAAACATAAATTGCTTCCCACCCTTTACCCCTATAAACCCCACAACCTGCACCTAAAATTAACTACACAATTTCCATAATTAATTTTCCATCAATGAATTAATATCAATTAACAATTACTTATTAATTAATGAAAAATAAATTACTTCCCACCCATTACCCCTCTAAACCCCACAACCCGCACCTAAAAGTAGTTACACAATTTCCATATTTAATTTTCAATTAATTAACTAACATTAATTAAAAACTCATTATTAACTCATTAAAAATAAATTACTTCCCAACCTTTACCCCGTTAACCCCACAACCCAAACCTAAAAAGTTACACAATTACCATAAATAATTACCAATTAACTAATTAATATTAATTAACAACAAATTAATTATTACTAAATTACTTCCCACAATTAACACAATAAAATCTCAATTAAATAGATATTAATAAATAAGAAATAATCATTAATTTATTATAATTACTTCCCACCCTATTCCCCTGTAAACCCACAACCCCCTATGGAACTAAAAAAAGCAAAAGGTAAATAAAATAAAATTGATAACTACTAAACATTTAAAACATGTATTAAAAAACATAAACAATTCTTATACAAAAACATAGATCACATACATTTAAAATATGTACTCAAATACATAACACTAATTTAAAATAGATATTTTAAACAAATACATTTTTTCAAATGATATTATTGATTTCTAATTTTTTTAACCAATATTTATTTCCTTAAAATCAATATTCTTGACCTCGATGTTCTTGCTGTCGATATTTCTGACTCACGATATTTAGCACTCAATATTTCTGTAGTTTGACATTTCCAACTCGATATTTTGTCTGCACATCGTCTTAGCTGGGAGAATAACTTCCTGTTCTTACAGCACTGACTATGTGATCGCGAATGAGACCCCTACATGACACATCCAGTGAGTAACCTTATTTTTGAGTGAGTACACGAATTGAGGGCCCAGTTTTAGCTTGATGGGGAATATGCTCAGACTGGAATGAGCCTAGATGGACGTCAGTGTTTGGCTCTTTGAATAAATTTGTTCTTGAGGTACAAATTCGAGACCGAAATCCAGGCATTTTAGCAGGCAAAGTGACTGAAGGGGGTACTCTCTTAGGTAATGATATATGTAAATGGTTCTCCGGCATAGTAAGGTTTTGCATTCACTGAGAGTGTTTCTTTTCGAGCTGGGAAGCCATGAACAACTATCTCTGACACACATGTGGTGTTGGTGACAACTGGGCTTTGTGTATTCCCTCTAAACTGCCACACACAAAGGGAGCTGTCACACACAAAGGGAGCTGAGGTGTGGCATAATCATCCGGATTGGCCCATCAACAGGCTGATGGATCTTCCTGGGCGAGGTGGGAGGCAGAAGTTGATACTTGCCACAGAAAAGGGCCGTACCTGTCCAAACAGAAAGAGTTGCATACCACCATGTAGTGAATCTGGAGCCAGGGCATAAAGGACAGTGTACTTCAAAGACCTATTTATAGCCCCCCATTTACAAGGCAAAACTGGGTTTATGTACTGTATCATTGACACCGCCAACTCTCTGTACCTAAGGTCACTCTGCAAGGCCTCCAGAGGAGGTATAAGGGAGGCACAGCAGGGAGACATATCTTTATTTTTCCTCGTTTTTCCTTTTCTATGTGTGCTGCATTCTGCAGCACATGTAGAAAGAGGAAAAGCCTCTTGTGATTATCTTTGTACAGAAAGGTTTCCCTTCCTGTACAAAAATAATCATCCCCGCAAGGCAGGCACCCTTGCACCATTGTGCAAAGGTGCCTGTGTTGGCGCTCAGCAGCCCACTGTGCGCCAGCGCTGGGAAAAAGGACAGGAATGTGCTGTGTCTTATAGATTCAGAGCGATACCAAAGCTAAAGAATGATGATGGATTAAACCCAGATCAGTTGACTGGGGGTGAGTGCTTGCAATGTTCAACACTCCGTCCATCAGCCCCTTTGGTTTTGCTTTGTTCGCCCTAAATTGGCAGGGTATGCCCAGATGTGGGTCCCTTGCTCACTTTGCCACTGGATTCCAGCTAGCCTGGCTGATGATGGCTGATTAGCCAGAAACTGGTCCCAGGATGCTTGTTTCCAGTCCAGGGAAGACATGGTTTGGCAGTTCGGGCTGGACTGTTCCCATGAGGCACAGGGTCATATTGATTTGCATATGGCCATGTCTCAACTGGGGTGGTGCAGTGAGCTATAAAATGAGGATGGATTAAACCCAGATCAGTTGACTGGGGGAGAGTGCTTGCAATGTTCAACACTCCGTCCATCATCCCCTCTGATTTTGCTTTGTTCGCCCTAAGTTGGCAGGGTATGCCCAGACTTGGGTCCCTTGCTCACTTTGCCACTGGATTCAAGCTAGCCTGGCTGATGATGGCTGATTAGCCAGAAGCCGGTCCCAGGATGCTGGTGTCCAGTCCAGGGAAGACATGGCTTGGCAGTTTGGGCTGGACTGTTCCCATGAGGCACAGGGTCAGACTGATTTGCATATGGCCATGTCTGAACTGGGGTGGCGGAGTGAGCTAAAGAATGATGATGGATAAAACTCAGATCAGTTGACTGGGGGTGAGTGCTTGCAATGTTCAACACTTCGTCCATCATCCCCTTTGGTTTTGCTTTGTTCGCCCTAAGCTGGCAGGGTATGCCCAGACGTGGGTCCCTTGCTCACTTTGCAGCTGAATTCAAGCTCGCCTGGCTGATCACGGCTGATTAGCCAGAAACCGGTCCCAGGATGCTTGTTTCTGGTCCAGGGAAGACATGGCTAGGCAGTTCTGGCTGGACTGTTCCCATGAGGCACAGGGTCAGGCTGATTTGCATATGGCCAAGTCTGAACTGGGTTGGCGGAGTGAGCTAAAGAATGATGAAGGATTAATCCCAGATCAGTTGACTGGGGGTGAGTGCTTGTAATGTTCAACACTCTGTCCATCATCCCCTTTGGTTTTGCTTTGCTCACCCTAAATTGGCAAGGTATGCCCAGACTTGGGCCCCTTGCTCACTTTGCCACTGGATTCAAGCTAGCCTGACTGATGACGGCCGATTAGCCAGAAACCGGTCCCAGGATGCTTGTTTCCGGTCCAGGGAAGACATGGCTTGGTAGTTTGGGCTGGACTGTTCCTATGAGGCACAGGGTCAGACTGATTTGCAAATGGCCATGTCTGAACTGGGGAGGCGGAGTAAGCTAAACAAGGATGATGGATTAAACCCAGATTAGTTGACTGGGGGTGAGTCCTTGCAATGTTCAACACTCCGTCCATCATCCCCTTTGGTTTTGCTTTGTTTGCTCTAAATTGGCAGGGTTTTCCCGGACTTGGGCCCCTTGCTCACTTTGCCACTGGATTCAAGCTAGCCTGACGGATGACGGCCGATTAGCCAGAAACCGGTCCCAGGATGCTTGCTACCGGTCCAGGGAAGACATGGCTTGGTAGTTTGGGCTGGACTGCTCCTATGAGGCACAGGGTCAGACTGATTTGCAAATGGCCATGTCTGAACTGGGGAGGCAGAGTGAGCTGAACAAGGATGATGGATTAAACCCAGATCAGTTGACTGGGGGTGAGTCCTTGCAATGTTCAACACTCTGTCCGTCATCCCCTTTGGTTGTGCTTTGTTTGCCCTAAGCTGGCAGGGTATGCCCAGACGTGGGTCCCTTGCTCACTTTGCAGCTGAATTCAAGCTCGCCTGGCTGATCACGGCTGATTAGCCAGAAACCGGTCCCAGGATGCTTGTTTCTGGTCCAGGGAAGACATGGCTAGGCAGTTCTGGCTGGACTGTTCCCATGAGGCACAGGGTCAGGCTGATTTGCATATGGCCAAGTCTGAACTGGGTTGGCGGAGTGAGCTAAAGAATGATGAAGGATTAATCCCAGATCAGTTGACTGGGGGTGAGTGCTTGTAATGTTCAACACTCTGTCCATCATCCCCTTTGGTTTTGCTTTGCTCACCCTAAATTGGCAGGGTATGCCCAGACTTGGGCCCCTTGCTCACTTTGCCACTGGATTCAAGCTAGCCTGACTGATGACGGCCGATTAGCCAGAAACCGGTCCCAGGATGCTTGTTTCCGGTCCAGGGAAGACATGGCTTGGTAGTTTGGGCTGGACTGTTCCTATGAGGCACAGGGTCAGACTGATTTGCAAATGGCCATGTCTGAACTGGGGAGGCGGAGTAAGCTAAACAAGGATGATGGATTAAACCCAGATTAGTTGACTGGGGGTGAGTCCTTGCAATGTTCAACACTCCGTCCATCATCCCCTTTGGTTTTGCTTTGTTTGCTCTAAATTGGCAGGGTTTTCCCGGACTTGGGCCCCTTGCTCACTTTGCCACTGGATTCAAGCTAGCCTGACGGATGACGGCCGATTAGCCAGAAACCGGTCCCAGGATGCTTGCTACCGGTCCAGGGAAGACATGGCTTGGTAGTTTGGGCTGGACTGCTCCTATGAGGCACAGGGTCAGACTGATTTGCAAATGGCCATGTCTGAACTGGGGAGGCAGAGTGAGCTGAACAAGGATGATGGATTAAACCCAGATCAGTTGACTGGGGGTGAGTCCTTGCAATGTTCAACACTCTGTCCGTCATCCCCTTTGGTTGTGCTTTGTTTGCCCTAAGTTGGCAGGGTATGCCCAGACGTGGGTCCCTTGCTCACTTTGCCACTGGATTCAAGCTAGCCTGGCTGATGATGGCTGAATAGCCAGAAACCGGTCCCAAGATGCTTATTTCCTGTCCAGGGAAGACATGGCTTGGCAGTTCGGGCTGGACTGTTCCCATGAGGCACAGGGTCAGACTGAATTTCATATGGCCATGTGTGAACTGGGGTGGCTGAGTGAGCTAAAGAATGATGATGGATTAAACCCAGATCAGTTGACTGAGGGTGAGTACTTGAAATGTTCAACACACCGTCCAGCATCCTCTTTGGTTTTGCTTTGTTTGCCCTAAGTTGGCAGGGTATGCCCAGACGTAGGTCCCTTGCTCACTTTGCCACTGGATTCAAGTTAGCCTGGCTGATGACGGCTGATTAGCCAGAAACCGGTCCCAAGATGGTTATTTCCTGTCCAGGGAAGACATGGCTTGGCAGTTCGGGCTGGACTATTCCCATGAGGCACAGGGTCAGGCTGATTTGCATAATGCCATGTCTGAACTGGGGTGGTGGAGTGAGCTAAAGAATGATGATGGATTAAACCCAGATCAGTTGACTGGGGGTGAGTACTTGCAATGTTCAACACTCCGTCCATCATCCCCTTTGGTTTTGCTTTGTTCGCCCTAAGTTGGCAGGGTATGCCCAGACTTGGGTCCGTTGCTCACTTTGCCACTGGATTCAAGCTAGCCTGGCTGATGATGGCTGATTAGCCAGAAAACGGTCCCAGGATGCTTGTTTCCAGTCCAGGGAAGACATGGCTTGGTAGTTCGTGCTGTACTGTTCCCATGAGGCACAGGTTCAGACTGATTTGCATATGGCCATGTCTGAACTGGAGAGGCGGAGTGAGCTAAACAATGATGATGGATTAAACCCAGATCCGTTGATTGGGGGTGAGTGCTTGCAATGTTCAACACTCCGTCCATCATCCCCTTTGGTTTGCTTTGTTCGTCCTAAGTTGGCAGGGTATGCCCAGACATAGGTCCCTTGCTCACTTTGCCACTGGATTCAAGCTAGCCTGGCTGATGATGGCTGATTAGCCAGAAACCAGTCCCAGGATGCTTGTTTCTGGTCCAGGGAAGACATGGCTTGGCAGTTCGGGCTGGATTCTTCCCATGAGGCCCAGGGTCAGACTGATTTGCATATGGCCATGTCTGAACTGGGGTGGCGGAGTGAGCTAAAGAATGATGATGGATTAAACCCAGATCAGTTGACTGGGGGTGAGTGCTTGCAATGTTCAACACTCACTCCCTCTTCCCCTTTAGTCTTCCCTTTTCATTGTGTACATGAATATCAATATTGACAGCCGCTTTCTGACCTCCTATCTTCCACATGGCAGGATGGGTCAGTGGAGGTTGTCAGCCTCTCACCTACAGTGACCCTATATCAACAGATAGACTCCCACCAGCTGTTGGGGCAGTTTGTCTTTCTCTACTTACTTACCCCAGGGATCACTACATGGTGCACCCATGATATTAAAATTGGGGACAGCCCACCTGTGAAAACTAAATAGCACAGGTTGTCAAAGTGAAGACTAACATTAAGGAAGAGACCTCCAAAATGTTGGCATTAGGGTTTACTGAGCCCTCCAACAGTCCTTGGTCCAGCCCAGTGCTGCTGTTCCCCAAGGCTGCCCCTCCAGGTGCTACACCTGAAAGGGAACTTTTTTGGACCACTGTGGGCTCAGTGCACTCATTAGGACTGATGCACACACAGCCCTAGAGCTGATGAGCTCATTGATCAGCTGGGAGCTGCCCAGTTCCTCAGCACATTTGACCTAGTCTGGATACTGGCAGATTGCCTTGACTGATGGGGCAAAAAAGAGGTCCGAGTTCTCCACACCAGAAGGGCACTTCTTCATCATGACCTTTGAATTTAAGAACCCCTGTGCCACCTTCCAGAGGTTGGTCAACCAGTTCTTGGCTGGGTTGGAAATCTTCAGTGCTGGTACTTATGTGACATTGCTATCTACGGCTACATCTGGGAAGACCACCTGTGTCACCTTAAGGAAGTGCTTCTGGCTCTGCAGAGGGCAGGTCTGACTATCAAGGCCAGTAAGTGCCAGATAGGTGGCCAACTTGGGTCACCACGGGGAAGGTGGCAGGGTACAGCCCCTCCAGACCAAAGGTGAGACAATCTGGATTGGTTACTACTGGAGATTCATCAAAGAGTATGCCACTATTGTGGCCCCTTTAACAGGGGACTTTCAGAGAGCAGCCACGTCAGGTGATGTGGACAGAAGCATGCCAGAAACCCTTTGATGCCCGTAAGAAGGACATGTGCATGGCACCTGTGCTCAACGCCCCTGACTTCTCCCAGAAATTTATTTTCCATATAGATGGTACAGAGCATGGTGTAGGGGCCGTGCTCTCGCGTTCAACAAAGATGGCCTCGACCAACCTGTAGCCTGCATTATCTGGAGGCTACTTCCCAGGGAACAGAGGTGGAGCACAGCAGAAAAGGTGGCCTTTGCCGTGCTCTGGGTGCTAAAGAAGCTAAGCCCATACCTATTTGGCACTCACTTCTGGGTTCAAACAGACCACAGGCTCCTAAGATGGTTAATGTAGATTAGGTGTGAGAACACCCAATCTTTTACGGTGATGCCTCTTCCTACAGGGAGCAGACTTTACAGTGGAACACCGTCCTGGAACAGACCACGCCAAAGCTGATGGTCTATCCAGATTCTTCCACCTTAGTGAAGAAAACTCCCAAGGGTTTTGGGTAGCTCTCCCCACTTTCAGCTGAGGGGGACACATGCTAGACCTGACATCCTTGCCGTGTGTTCCCCTGACTTTTTTTTCCTTTCTGACCTTTTGTTTTGCTGACTTCATTTTTACTGGCTTTAGGATTCAGGGCACTTTACCACATCTGTCCAGTGCTAAAGTGTAGGTGCTCTGTCCCTAAAACATGGTAACATTGTGTTATCCATTATTGGCATGAATAATTTTCTTTTAAGTCCCTAGGAAAGTGTGCTACAGGTACCCAGGGACTGTAGATTAAAGGCTAATGGTGGGCCTGCGGCACTGAGTATGCCACCTATTCCAATAGTCTGTGTGTGTAGTCGTATTCTGCCATGTCTAGCTAGCAAGATAACCCACGTGCCAGGCCCAAACCTTCCTTTTTAAAACATATTATTCATCCCAAAGGTAGGCCCTAGACAGCTCCAGTGGCAGTGTGCAGTGTATTCAAACAGTTGGACATGTACTTTTAAGTTTTACATGGCCTCTTTGAATACTTCCACACTTTGAAGGCACAACTGGGTATAAGTAAGCATGGGCGGATTTTGCGGATTGGCAATCCGCGAACTTGCGTATTTACGGATTCGCAATCCGCGGTGATCCGCGAACTCTAGCGGACTTGCGGATTTTTCCGTTTTTTGTGTTGGCGCGTGTTCGCGCCGATTTTGGGACAAGTTCGCAATTGCGAACTTACTTTTCGGCTTGCAACGGCCGCGACTATGTTGTTTCTACGTCTGGTTTATCATCACAGGTTCACAGCACCCTCTGTTTCACCACTGCCACCCTCTGGGACACCCATGCCACCCTCTAGTACATCCTCACAGGCACCTATTAGGTTTATTTATTACTGTAGATTATGGTGGTTGAAAAAAGCTAGCACACCTGCCCTTCTTCAACTGCCATCAATTAATTTGTGTTTCATTAATGTGTCAGTAATTTTGAAAGTTCCAGTCTGGCTGGCACCTGCTTCCTTCCTTATCTGTAATTTGCTTTTTGTTGCAGTGAAATTTTTTTTTTACAGGACCTTTATGGTGCTATTCTATGAGCCTGCTGTTTGGGTCATAGCAGGGTCATAGAATTGTTGCAAACTCTGGAGGGGCCCATCAGGAAGCACTACCTTGAATGTTACTAATGTTAAGTTTGAACTTTTGCACCTGCTCATTGCTTTCATTTTAGCTAAAATCGTTTTTTTTGCAATTTCGCGCGTTATTTGGGGCGCGAATCCGTGCGAGATCGATTTCGGAAGCCGCGAATACGTGCGAATACAAAATTGTTTTTGTTGCGACGTGTATGTTCGCGTGATCTTGCGCGTGTTCGCGAGGCGCTTCTAGCTATTCGTTTGCCAAGTTACCCTATCGGTCGTACACGGGCGCGGCCATCTTGTTGGCGTGACGTAATTCCGTTTCCGCCCGCTATGTGTAATCTCGCAAAGTGTGCTGCTCGCGAGTACAAGTTCGCGCGTACTCGCAAGGAAAATCTCGCGCGAACTTACCCACGCGGTCGTGAACGGGCGCGGCCATCTTGTTTCTCATTCATTGCTATGGTTCTGGGCATGCTTTCTCTATCCTCTCTCAATCTCTGCCATCCTTTGCTTGTTTGAAGTTTTTTTGATCTAATTTTACTTATTATCTAACCCTCTATTTTTCTAGCTCTATATTTTTGTGTTTTCTGCAGCTTTTAGTTACTTTTAAACTACTTTTTTAAACTCTTTTATTTTCTTCTTCACTATTCTATTTCTTCTTTATCATTTAAGTTTATTTCTGCCCAGACCATGGTAAAGGGAGCCGGGAAGCACCCTGAGAAGGGGAAGGGTCCCGCACCCCGTGCCCGGCTCCCGTGCGGGCGTTTAAGGGGGGAGCAAGTGGTCCCGAGGGAGATCTTTAGCGCGGAGGAAGTGGCGGCACTGATCTTCCATGTCCAGCGCCGCCTCCCCAAGACGATCCTGGGAGGCGGCAAGATCGCGACCGGCTATGGCATCCGGGAGCGCCGCCAGCGGTGGGAGAAGGTGTGCCGGGCCATGTACAAGATCTCTGGGGTCCGGCGCACATATAACCAGGCCACCCACCGCTGGACCGATGTCATGGACCGGGAGCGGGACTTGCTGGACGCGCTCGGCGTAGAGGTCCCCGGGCTTGGTGAGTAGTAGTAGTAGTACATTTACTACTCTGTTTTATCCTGCTCTGTTATTTGCAAATCTTTGTTCTTTACCAAGAGCAATAATGCTGCCGATTACATTGAGGTAAATTATATTTCAAAATCTTCTATGCATTTCATTTTCAGGTGCACTGCTCTCCTTCTCAGTAGCCTTGCTTGCTACTATGCTTCTTTGTTTTGTATGTTGTGTTCAGAAGCATTTCATTGGCCTGAGAAATTATGTATCAGTGTACTGTAAAGAAAAGAACTGCGTAATGCTAGACAGTAAGGGTCATATTTTCAATTACCGGCGCATCCCTGCAAAGTAGCAGGGATGCGGCAGTAATTGTGTGCCATGCCACCACCACCCATTGGCCCAAAACGTCACAGAAGCCTTACGCATCTGTGCCGTAAAGGCAGCGCATTGCTGGAGTTGCGTGCCAACGATGGCGCAGCTCCAGCAATGCTCTGGGGTACCCTATCTCCCCAATGCTGCATCAAGCCGTACGTCGGCTTCAAGCGCGCAGGGTTTGAGTCATGCATCATTGTCATAAAAATGACTGATTGACATCTTGTAGATTTCCCTCAGCCACTTTTAGGATTCGTTCCTGCGCAGGTACGCCCTCCCTTGCGCCGGAACGCCCCCTGATGGCGCAGGGCTTTACAACGTGATGCATCGCCCATATGTGTTTTTTTTTTTAATATATACGCCGCACCAACACCATGGCGAGTCTTTTGTTCTGCCGCTGCGTCAGAAAAGGCACGCAACAATGGAGGAAAATCAGCCGCAACTTCCGCAAGGGACTTATAAATCAGCCCCAACAGACTGAAGTCCAGTGTCCTTCCTTTAGACAGTCACATGGCTATCAGAAGAAATAGTGGCGGTGGTGGCGGGTGGATTGATAGTTTGAGTATTCACTGATCTGCAAGCAGGATGGACTTTGTCTGTCACGTGTTGTGCACTACTGCCTGCAGTGCCAGGCCTAGGCAAACCTCTTTAGTAGTCTGTTTATTGAGTTACATAGGAACTTTCTAAGTCAACGTTCCGCAAATCAGGCAATACGAATAACGTAGTATACCACATGAGATAGATCCCGTGGAATAGTTGTCTATCTATTTGCTATTTTTCCAAAATATGTTGTTATTGTTCTTTTGAAATGTTTGATTTGGTTGAAAAATCTCATCCATGTTTTATGGTTTTTCTTTCTTTCATGTTGTACATCAGCTCCCCCCAAGGGCAAGAGGACACAGGAGGAGGGTGCTGAGGATGCAGGCCAGGATCGGGCAGGCGAGGGCTCCTTTGCTGGCCCCAGTAAGTTTACATTTTACTAAACAGTACCTATTTTTTCCTAGCGTTCCTCATTCGATTTTTTCTAAATCGTCTTTGATCTTCTTGTAGACTGGATATAAATTCTTATCCTGCCTCGAATATGATGACTCCCTGTGGTATTACTAGACTATTCTTATTAGTCTGTCTGTGTAGCTAACTAAGATTGGACATTTGGCAATTCCATTGGACTCCCATTATATTCAGCAATACCTCTATGCACTGTCTCCTTACTGACTAGATAGTGTGGCAGAGTCATTCAGCTCCCGAAGTCACCGATTATAGATCCCCAATGATCTCTAGATTATCGTACGCAGGACAAGAGAGTAGTACGGAGTCACAGCACAGTCAAGAAGTGTCAGAGGCACTCATGCTTGCAAAAATTCCAAAACCTTTAGCTCATCCACTCTAGTCTAGAGGAACAAAAACCACAGAGTCTATTTAAGTGTAAAAGCTTTATTAAAAGTAAACACATTTATTGAAATCTACTTTGTCATAAAACTATTTAACTGTAAACGGAAAAGTGGTTAGTGCTGACGATTAATTGGACACATTTCTTGTGGTCGAGCCGAACTCTCACCTACTTTGAACTTGATCCTGGTCGTGTTCTTAGGACTCAGGAGTCAAGCTTCTGTCTGTTAGGAGAAAAAGTGGTGCGTGTTAAAAATCAAAAGCAAGCATTCATCAGTTGTGCATAAAAGTGCAGCAAGACAACAGCCTTCCCTGGAAAATGGGACATTTTTACTATGGAGTAGACAGTCACAAATTATTACATTGTATTCTGTTTTTTTAACATTTCTCCTAGACCAAATATTATATAGTAGTGAGTGGTGTATTCTAACTTTCTTAAATGTACTTTGTAGGTGTAACATCTGGTGACGGGGCCAGCGCGGAGGTGGCTGATGTGTTGGACTTGGACTCGGAGGCCTCTGGGGAGGATGCGGCGGTAGAAGAGCTGGTGGCCGTTCCTGTGGGGGATCAAACGGTGGTGGCGGAAACAGGTAAGCTATATATTCCTTACTTATTGAGATTGAAGACTGCATAGTGTGCTTTCTGCACGGGTGTATTACAATTACAAATCAACCAGGTAGTAGCCTCCTCGAAATGTACTTCGACTTAGCTGTGAAGTTTTTGGTGAGAAGAATCCCAATAAGTTCTTAGACGAACGTGATGGATGGGATGAACGAAAAGCGAAAGAAGGGTGTAAGTAAGTGGGACGCGAACTTGTATGATGGCTGGCAAAGAAGAACGATATGTGTTTGCTTGGACCCAGAGGTGGCTGGGAAGGAAAGAATATGGTATGGTGCATGGCTGGGTCAATGATGAAGCAAGGATGGGTGGAAGGACAGCAGCCTGGGTGGGTGAAACAGAAACTGTATGTGTGCGTATACTTTGAATGAATGGATGCCTGGAGCATGGTATTCTCTGACTCTTACATAGCAAATGTGTATCTAGAGAGAGTAGATGGTCGCCAGGTGAAGTAAGTGTTACCTTGAAGAGCATGTACCACCGCACCCGCACGTCCGTCCCAGTGCAGGGAAGGCAAGGAAAAGAAATTGTAAATGTGTCCAATACTTCCATGAATAGTAGCAGTACTTTGTATTGCGTTTGCATTCACAGCATATATCTGGTTATTACGGTGGACACTCCGTACCTCTCTTAATAACTTTAGTTTACTTGTAGTACGTCATTCATGTGTGGGTGTATCACTGTGTTCACTCAATATTAAGCAAAGCACCTAAAGTCATCTCATCTGTCATTAAATACGTCCCATGTGAAGTGATAGATAATCAAATTAGTTAGCTTCTTCAGTTTCCTTTTCTAGTACTCATTTGCACTGTAGGGTGAAAGGTAAATTAATTAAGCAGTAGCCCTTGTAACAGAGTATTCTCAGTGCCACCCGTAATAGAAAAGTAATAGCTTCACCACCTGCATGTACTGGACCGGTACAGTAACGCAAGTCTGTCTCCATCATCATGGTGTGCAACTTTTTTTCTCGGGTGCAACTTCACTGTGCTGTGTCCATGTCATTCTGCCGGCTTGCATAAGATAACGTACCCATTTCCCTAAACAAGAGAGAAGAAGAAGAATAAGACTGGTGTACTGTCATAGTCGACTGTAATGGAAGTCCATAGTGGTCGTAGAATTAGTTCATTAAACTACCACTACTGTTAGAGCAAGGATGCAGAAGTGGGAGGGTTACATAGATACTGTCCTCAATAGTTATGTACTGTGCTTTCAATTTGCTACTTGTACTCTGTGACCCAACTTTCGGCTCAATCACTTTGTGTTATTAATAAGGAGCATTGGTTACAGACTATGTCTTTCTTTCTTCATATAGTTGCTCCTTCTTCCAAATCAACAACAAGGAGGGAGCAGGCTAGATTGGCCCGGCAACGGAGGCTGGAGGCCACAGTCGCCGAGTATCGGCGGCTGGTGGCCCTGGAGGAGGAGGAGGACACGCAGTCGAGCGGGGCAACATCTTCGACTGCATCCTCCTCCGTGACTAAACCAGCGGGACCGAGCCGGGCTAAGAAAGCCGACCGCCACCGCCAAGCACCCGAAACACCAGCTGCCCCCCACAGGAGCTGCAAGGAACGCCAACACCGCCTACGAGTCCGCATGTCCAACCTGGAGCAGGAGGTCCTGAGGTATAAGACCTTGGTTAAGGGCCTCCGCTCCGAGCTTGCCACCCTCCGCAAGGAGTATGATGCCCATGCCGCATCATGCACCAGCACCAGCACCCTCCAGTAGTGGAGTGTCCCTTGCCCTTTTTTTATAGACTTTTGGGGGGTGGGATTTGGGAGTTGGGATCGTTTTGGGACGTTTCAGAGACAATCGTTGGGGTTAGGGTGGGTGAGGGAGATTATTTTGTTAGGGATAAATAAATATATTTTTCAACTACTTTATCTGACCATACCTGTTTTTTACTGCTTTTCAGTCTGGTGGGTGGGGGGCGGGGGTGTAACAGTAACTTTGTTTTCCTGAACAGTCGTAGGACTTTAGTAGTACAACCGTCAAACTCTTGTCTACTCCGAAATAATACTCCATTATACTACCTCCCACCAAACGCTTATCTTACCTGTAATTTGTGTTAGAAATTAGGGCTAGGCCCAGGGCTGGCTCCAGGTGAAATGGGGATTAACGTTGTCATTCCTGGGCGGGTGACATTTCCTCATTGCGGTGTTACTAGTGGTGTGACACAGTGGCAGTTGCATGCCTATGGAAAAAAAGAAAACGAAACCTTGTTTGTACTCCTTACTGTAGCATTACAACGGTTACGGTACGATCGAGAAAATAGCAGGTGACAGTACACTAGAACAGTGCCATAATGTAGCCTAACAAATGGTAAAGTATTGCAAGTATAACTAGTACTTGCGTTGAATTTATTTGACATTGGCTACTACTACTAGAAGATATAGTACTGAAGCTGAGTAAGTCTAGAAGATATCCTCGTATTCCTTCACCAGCCTGTTGCTGCTATCACCTTATCCTCCCCAGCAAGTGTGTGGAATTATTGATGTCATTTTAGTCAGACATCAAGCAAAACAACACAGCCCGGGGGAAGAGGGTTAGGGTTTGTAAAATGGATGGGAATGGGGGTTTCTTTTTGGGTAGGTTTTGTTGAGAGAAGAAAAAAAAAGCAGAGCATGGACAAACAATAATTGAAGATACAGAGTTTACAGACAATCTTTGGTTACAAAGTAAAGGTAAGCACATGCAGTCACACTCATAGAATAAAAGACAACAATGGATACTGTATCTGTATTGCGTATGTTGTTGGAGTTGTCCTGTTGAAATTGGTAAGTAAGTTGCATGCAGCAAACAATTCCTCTTATTGGCGGCACTCCTCCATTCCAGCTGACGCTTCGTCCATCAATGTGGTGGTGACCACTGACAGAAGAGACACCCTGTCCACTGCCTGCCTGGCGGATGTTGACTGAAACCCGGCCTGTAATTATTGAACGGAAAACAGGAAGTGCTATTACAATACCACTGATAAATAAATAAAAGGTATGTACGCTGTGTGGTTCAAAAAGTCACACTTTGATGATGCCTAGCAGAAAAATGGTTACAAAACGTACTTTGAAAGTAACAGTAGACCCAAATACAGACCGTGGATTGTATTCAAACCACTTGCCTGCAAGCAAAAGTATCCATAGCCAGCATCGCTCCAACAGTGCTCTACAACAACAGAACCGCGTTGCAATAGAACCCCCCTAAACACATGCAATCCTGCTGCTAGGGCTAACCCTAACGAACCCTAACTTACAAAGTGCCAAAACTGGTGTTTCCTTATGGATTTTGTCCAACTAACTTCTAGCCGGTATTAGACCTTCCCAGGAATGCCCCAGGCAAGACCCGCCAACCCACCCGCAAAAAAACACCCGACACAACACCACCAAACAGCGAAAAAGCTAAATCTCATACTTACAATGTCTCTCGGCCTTCGGTCCAAACGCGGCGCTGTGCAGCTAGGTCGTCATCATCATCATCAATCATCATAACTCCTGTTTTCCACCACGGATTTCCTGAAAAGCAAATGCAATCAAGATTAGACTGTCGCAGCAGTGCTTCGACAGAGACCCCGGCCGCAACCCACCCACGAACAGCAGGAAGCCCCCCAAAACGCTACATTGAGCAAGATGTCTGAAGAAATGGCAAAAAAAAGGCTGTTCCTTATGGATTTTGTCCAAAACACTTGTATCCGGTATTAGACCTTCCCAGGAAAGCCCCAGGCAAGACCCGCCGGCGCCAACCCACCCGCAAAAAAACACGCGACACAACACCACCAAACAGCGAAAAAGCTAAATCTCATACTTACAATGTCTCTCGGCCTTCGGTCCAAACGCGGCGCTGTGCAGCTAGGTCGTCATCATCATCAATCATCATAACTCCTGTTTTCCACCACGGATTTCCTGAAAAGCAAATGCAATCAAGATTAGACTGTCGCAGCAGTGCTTCGACAGAGACCCCGGCCGCAACCCACCCACGAACAGCAGGAAGCCCCCCAAAAGCTACATTGAGCAAGATGTCTGAAGAAATGGCAAAAAAAAGGCTGTTCCTTATGGATTTTGTCCAAAACACTTGTATCCGGTATTAGACCTTCCCAGGAATGCCCCAGGCAAGACCCGCCGGCGCCAACCCACCCGCAAAAAAACACCCGACAACACCCCCAAACAGCGAAAAAGCGAAATCTCATACTTACAATATCTCTCGGCCTTCGGTCCAAAGTAACGCGCTGTGCAGCTAGGTCATCATCAATCATCATAACTCCTGTTTTCCACCACGGATTTCCTGAAAAGCAAATGCAATCAAGATTAGACTGTCGCAGCAGTGCTTCGACAGACACCAAAAATTACACACAAACCCCCGGAACCCCGCCAAAGAGCACCTCAAAGGCAAGCAAGTCAGCAAAAACGGCAAGAAATTTTCACCTCATATTTGGTCCAAAACACTTTTGTCCATTATTAGAGCTTCACAGCAATGGGCCCAAAACCGTCAACTCACCCGCAAAGAAGTACAACACCCCCACAAGTGCTGAGTCTTTCTTCATTGTGCGTAATCCAGCACTCTGCTTGGAGGGAAATCGCAGTCTGGAGGAGGAGGATAGAGGAGCATGTTCTTCAGAACTTGTGAACCTGAGGAATGTAGACTGCGGCACCTTCAAATCAATAAGCAAACAAGTGAAGACAGTTCTGATGATGGTCTTCTTTTTGGGATTAGGTGATTAAAGTTTGAATTAAATTAACTGTGCAAAACAAAGAAAGAGAGACACAAAGCACACAGGAATAAAAGTGAATAAGGACGAAAAAGAAAGTTCTTGATTGATTGTCTCATTTTCAGGGCTCGGTGTCAGGGAATAAGAACAAGATTTCGACCATCATACTCTGCGAATTCAGGCTGGATGAGGTCAGTGGCACCGAACAGAGAAAAAATCCCCTCATCTACGTTGCTGTCCTCATCGTCTTCATGTGGCGTGCTTTCTCGCACTTTGTAATCTGGTGGTATGAGGTGCTGATTCATCTTGATCATTGTCAGCCGCTCCACATTTTTGGGCGATAGGCGGCTCCGTTTGGCAGTTACAATGCCACCAGCAGCACTGAAAACACGTTCAGAAGACACACTTGCGAGTGGGCAAGACAAATAGTTTATAGCCAGGTTGTAGAGCTGTGGCCACAATTGTTTTTTGCCATGCCAATACTGCAATGGCTCCTCATTAAGAAAGACCACTGTTGAGTCATTCAGATAGTCCTGCACCATCGACTCAAGGTCATCAACTGTTCCTCCACTTTGCTTACTTTTTGCTGTGCCTGTGACATTTTTTAGAGAACCATACCCCATCAAACTTAGCCAATCCTCCTCCCCAGCCACTGTTAGTGTTGTCATTGTGTGTGGTGCAGATGATCCAGTTGCCGGTGTCTTTAACGGCTGAGAGGTCACTTGTGCCCCAGCCACAGGTGCAGAAGTGGATTCTTGTGACTGCGGATGGCCTGCTGATGCTGATGCTGATGTACTGGCTTCTCCTTCAATAACCTGCCGTTCTTTTTCAAACCTCTTGGCTGACCAGGCTAACCAATGTTTGTACTTTTGAACATCTGCATCAGCGAAAGGAAAGAATGCGTTGTCTGCCAGCGCCTTTTTGTAGCGTGGATCCAGAATAGTAGCACAAATGTAATGCTGATCTGAGTTGATGTTTTTAAGACGTTCATCACCACGTAGGCGATGTAATAATTTCTCAGACAAAATGAAATGTTTTTTTTTTTTTTCATCTTTTTCAAACTCAGAAGAAACCGCCATCAGTTGGTGCTCCAGTATGCACAACAATGGGATAGCTTTTCCCAAATTACAGTCCTCCTGGCTGACTGCACGCGTGAAGAACTCAAAAGGACGAAGCATGTCTGTCAGGCTTTTAACTATGGCCCATTGCGCCTTACTCATCCGCAGGTCCTCCTTCTGAGATGTAGCCTCTGTCAAGAAATAGTGATCGAGTACCGTATACTGCTCATGCAGACGCTCAAGCATGTAGAAGGTTGAGTTCCAACGTGTTGCCACCTCCTGGATGAGTGCTTTCACTGGCATTCCACGTTGAAGTAGCAGTCTCCGCAGATGCTTCCGGGCCTTAAAAGAATGGCTGAAATGGTTGCACATTTTGCGGCAGGTGGCCATTACCTCGAACGCTGGACTCTCTTTATCACTCAAGAATTTTTGAACTACCAGGTTGATACAGTGCGCCAAACACGGCACTCTAACATGGTGACCCTGTGACATGGCCTTAACTACATTGGCGCCATTATCCGTGGAAACATAACCAATCTTGCGTTTTAGGGGGGATAGCATTGACAACACCTTTTTGTCAAACTCTTCCAAAAGGTTTTCTGCTGTGTGACTTTTCTCCAAGGCAAACATGGCTAGTGTTGCATGTTTCCGAGCAGCTTTGAAAACTTGGTCCGGGTCAACACCTGCGTTTAGCTTTGCTATAACACCTGAAAAAGAGACCCAGTGTGCAGTGATGCACATGTAATCATCGCCTGGGCCACTGGTCCACATGTCTGTTGTCAGATGTATTGTGTGAACAGCACTCTTCTGCAAAGCTGCCCCAATCGCCTGCAGCACATCTTCATGTAGTGCTGGAACCACAACTCTGGCAAAATAGAACCGGCTCGGAACCTTCCATTTAGGGCAGAGCGTTGCAACTAATTCAAGAAAACCTACCGCTTCTACAAAAGAAAAAGGTAGAAGGTCCACAGCTAGCATTTTAGCCAGCTTAGTGTTATACAGACGCGTCAGTGGGTGGTTGCGTTCATATGGCACGTCTGAAGTAAGCATTGTTCTAATGTTGGCCTGGACCAAGCATTTACGGGCTGATAATGACTTCGTTGACCCAATTTTGCTCGCTGGTGAACTTTTGTGCGTTGGTGTCTCACTCGCTCCAACACTCTTAGTGTGCCTCACATTGGGTGTGCTGCTGAGAGGGGTACTGGGTGTAAGGGAAGTGTTTGACACGTCTTCTTCCTGCTCGTCAACATCAGATGAAACATCAACGTTTCCTTGATTTTGGCCTTTCTTGATCGCAGCTAGGTGCGCAAACCATTGGACACCGTGCTTTCTGTCAAGATGACCACTCTGGCCGCCGGTACCATAGTTGCTACCTGGCTTACCACGACTAACTGCAAGCTTACAAAGGGTACAAATGGCAAACCTTGGATTTTTGGGACAAACAGTAAAGAAGTCCCAAACTGGGGACTTGAAGTGTCTGTGGGACCTGGAGGAGGCGGCGATACTGGTGGTGGTGGTGGTCATGAAGCTAATGCCAGATGAAGTGGAGGATCTGGATTGGCCAACTTTTGTACGTTTTCCACTTTCACCGCCACTAATTAAGGTCGAGGTTGACGCAGGTCTCTTCTTGCCAGAAAGAAATATGGAAGCGGGACGAGTTGGTGTACTACTTAACTCCAATGATTGTGGTGTTTCCACTGCCTCCTCATCGACAACATCATCATCATCATCATCACGCGCAGCAGCTCTTCGGGCTAGGGTCAAAATGTCTGTTTGCTGCATGCCCGCTGGGGCTGCAGTGACCTTTATGATGACTGGGTCGTCGTTGGCAGAGTCTTCATCAGCAGCAGTATCCGCCACTTCTTGTTGAGCCTCATCACACTCCATAAGTCTGAGACTTTGGACGAGCTTCCTTTTACGCTTAAGTACCTTTGTTGGATCATGGTGTGCCTCACTCTCAGACGGCTGTGGTGCTGGTTCCCAAGTTTGATCCGTATCATCAGAAGGAGGTGTGCTTGAAGAGGATGTAGACACCACCCTTGATCTCTTCCTTGCTAGGGTTGTGGAAGACAATGAAGGATCATCAGGAGGAGTGGCTTCCTCAAATGATACCTCGCCTTGATTGTCGATTTCCTGATGTGCCCCTACTTCGGGAGGAACAACTATTGTGGGCACTTGTTGTGACCCTCCATGCACCTCTGCATGCGCATCTCCTTGCGCTGCCTCTCCTTCCACATGTACTTGGGCTTGTACTTGCACATGTGATTGTTGTTGCCGCTGTGGTTGTTCAACACTCGTCAGATGAGCTACAACAACCTGTGTTGATTGAGGGACATTGCTGCTGCTTTCTTGCGATGAGCCAACATCACTGGTCGATGGTGATTGAAGAAGTATACTGGCTGCCTCTGCAGCACTCAAGGGCTTGGACTTAAGTTGGCGTGGTGGTGGTGGTGGCACTGAGCCCAATGGAGCGGGGGTGCTGCTGCCAGCTTGGTCCCCAGCAGATCCCGCTGCAGCTGCTGCAGGCATACTTTTTTTTTTACTCACAAAAAAAGGGGCGGGCGGCACACCAGTGTCCTTGGTAACTTGCTTCTTCTGCTCCTTACTGGCACCTTTCTTGCTAGAGGAGCTACGGGTTACTTTTTTTGGGGCCATCTTCTTCAGAGCAGGTCAGCAGGCAGCAGTTGCACGAGTTGCAGAGGGTTCTGTGTCCAGACGTGCCGTCGCGTGACGTTATGCTGCACACACCGCTGCAGGACTTCTTCCTGGCACTGGTGGTTCTATTGAGTCTTCTTGTGCACCTAAAAGCAATGGAAGACAGAGGAACATCAGTTCAGTTATACACCCCAAAAAATCGACAAAACACAGAAAAATGAGCACAATCCCATGCCATCCATGATGTTTACATTGAAGACACCCCACAGAAAGACTAGGGACATGCAAGTATGCAACACTCACTACCCCTGGGCATAAGGGATGAAAAGTAGGCAAAATAAGTGCAGGCCTCAGACACTGCCTCTCCTCAAAATGGCCCCCTTACACCCCAAGCACATGTTGCTGCCTGTACCAGCCAGCACTCAAGATGGCCACCACCACCACCCACATGGCCAGTCCACATCAACAGTACACCCCCAAAAAACAGAAAAACAGCCAGAAATCACCACAATCCAATGCCATCCATGATGTTTACATCAAAGAGAGTGAGACAACACCACAGGCACACTCAGTCCATGCACCACCACCACCCCTGGGCAAGCAAAAGGCCACACCAGCAGCCCCCCAAAAACGACAAAAAACAATAAAATAAGCACAATCCCAGCCCATCCATGGCCTCAATTATGTTTAAATTCAAGAAGACACCCCACAGAAAGACTAGGCCCATGCAACACTCACCACCCCTGGGCAAAGGGCCACACCAGCAGGCCCAAAAAAACGACAAAAAACAATAAAATCTGCACAATCCCAGCCCATCCATGGCCTCAATGGTGTTTAAATTCAAGAAGACACCCCACAGAAAGACTAGGCCCATGCAACACTCACCACCCCTGGGCAAAGGGCCACACCAGCAGGCCCAAAAAAACGACAAAAACCAATAAAATCTGCACATTCCCAGTCCATCCATGACCTCAATGGTGTTTAAATTCAAGAAGACACCCCTCAGAAACACTAGGCCCATGCAACACTCACTACCCCTGGGCATAAGGGATGAAAAGTAGGCAAAATAAGTGCAGGCCTCAGACACTGCCTCTCCTCAAAATGGCCCCCTTACACCCCAAGCACATGTTGCCTGTACCAGCCAGCACTCAAGATGGCCACCACCACCACCCACATGGCCAGTCCACATCAACAGTACACCCCCAAAAAACAGAAAAACAGCCAGAAATCACCACAATCCAATGCCATCCATGATGTTTACATCAAAAAGAGTGAGACAACACCACAGGCACACTCAGTCCATGCAACACTCACCACCCCTGGGCAAAGGGCCACACCAGCAGGCCCAAAAAAACGACAAAAAACAATAAAATCTGCACAATCCCAGCCCATCCATGGCCTCAATGGTGTTTAAATTCAAGAAGACACCCCACAGAAAGACTAGGCCCATGCAACACTCACCACCCCTGGGCAAAGGGCCACACCAGCAGGCCCAAAAAAACGACAAAAACCAATAAAATCTGCACATTCCCAGTCCATCCATGACCTCAATGGTGTTTAAATTCAAGAAGACACCCCTCAGAAACACTAGGCCCATGCAACACTCACTACCCCTGGGCATAAGGGATGAAAAGTAGGCAAAATAAGTGCAGGCCTCAGACACTGCCTCTCCTCAAAATGGCCCCCTTACACCCCAAGCACATGTTGCCTGTACCAGCCAGCACTCAAGATGGCCACCACCACCACCCACATGGCCAGTCCACATCAACAGTACACCCCCAAAAAACAGAAAAACAGCCAGAAATCACCACAATCCAATGCCATCCATGATGTTTACATCAAAAAGAGTGAGACAACACCACAGGCACACTCAGTCCATGCAACACTCACCACCCCTGGGCAAAGGGCCACACCAGCAGGCCCAAAAAAACGACAAAAAACAATAAAATCTGCACAATCCCAGCCCATCCATGGCCTCAATGGTGTTTAAATTCAAGAAGACACCCCACAGAAAGACTAGGCCCATGCAACACTCACCACCCCTGGGCAAAGGGCCACACCAGCAGGCCCAAAAAAACGACAAAAAACAATAAAATCTGCACAATCCCAGCCCATCCATGGCCTCAATGGTGTTTAAATTCAAGAAGACAGCCCACAGAAAGACTAGGCCCATGCAACACTCACCACCCCTGGGCAAAGGGCCACACCAGCAGGCCCAAAAAAACGACAAAAAACAATAAAATCTGCACAATCCCAGCCCATCCATGGCCTCAATGGTGTTTAAATTCAAGAAGACACCCCTCAGAAACACTAGGCCCATGCAACACTCACTACCCCTGGGCATAAGGGATGAAAAGTAGGCAAAATAAGTGCAGGCCTCAGACACTGCCTCTCCTCAAAATGGCCCCCTTACACCCCAAGCACATGTTGCCTGTACCAGCCAGCACTCAAGATGGCCACCACCACCACCCACATGGCCAGACCACATCAACAGTACACCCCCAAAAAACAGAAAAACAGCCAGAAATCACCACAATCCAATGCCATCCATGATGTTTACATCAAAGAGAGTGAGACAACACCACAGGCACACTCAGTCCATGCACCACCACCACCCCTGGGCAAGCAAAAGGCCACACCAGCAGCCCCCCAAAAACGACAAAAAACAATAAAATAAGCACAATCCCAGCCCATCCATGGCCTCAATTATGTTTAAATTCAAGAAGACACCCCACAGAAACACTAGGCCCATGCAACACTCACTACCCCTGGGCATAAGGGATGAAAAGTAGGCAAAATAAGTGCAGGCCTCAGACACTGCCTCTCCTCAAAATGGCCCCCTTACACCCCAAGCACATGTTGCCTGTACCAGCCAGCACTCAAGATGGCCACCACCACCACCCACATGGCCAGACCACATCAACAGTACACCCCCAAAAAACAGAAAAACAGCCAGAAATCACCACAATCCAATGCCATCCATGATGTTTACATCAAAGAGAGTGAGACAACACCACAGGCACACTCAGTCCATGCACCACCACCACCCCTGGGCAAGCAAAAGGCCACACCAGCAGCCCCCCAAAAACGACAAAAAACAATAAAATAAGCACAATCCCAGCCCATCCATGGCCTCAATTATGTTTAAATTCAAGAAGACACCCCACAGAAAGACTAGGCCCATGCAACACTCACCACCCCTGGGCAAAGGGCCACACCAGCAGGCCCAAAAAAACGACAAAAAACAATAAAATCTGCACAATCCCAGCCCATCCATGGCCTCAATGGTGTTTAAATTCAACAAAACAGTTGTATCATGCACCCATAACCAACCCTGGTCCTACTGGATACTGTGGCTACCCACAATATAATTTATTTAATTTTCTGAAAAAGTTCCAAAATTGTACTTGCAGCAACTGTAATGCCCCAAACAAACTTACTTGTGAAAGTTGATTTCTAATCCAAAAGTGATCCAAAGACAGTCAAAAAGGCCTCAAATCCAAATATCCAGCAGCACCCACAAAAAGTAATCCTTCCAGCTCCAGATCCAAATGAAAGTGACCAGGAGATGGACAAAGCACTGGGAGGAGCCTGCTGGACAGGAACAGGAAGTTGGAGACTGTGGGGCACTTCCTTCCTCCCCCCCCCCCCCAAAATGGACTCCTTGCAAAAAAAAAGGCCATGCAAATGTCAACCTGAGGAGTGATTCTGATAAAAATCATAATTTTCTGAAGGTTTATCCTGTTTGCTGGTGATTTTCTTGTGCGAAATTGCAAAATCTCTATTTCGCAAGTGCGAGATTGTTCCTTTCCGCCGCAACTACATGTTCGCAATTGCGAACTCTCGCGAGGTGTGCTGTGCAAGGTGGCAAGCCGCGAGTACGTATTCGCGGGCGACAAACTCCCGCGGGAACACGCAGCAAGATCTAAAATGGCGCGTCACTCGCAAAGAAAAACAACTCGGCAAACGCTAAAATGACGGAAAGTGAACGCCGTGCACCACGCCGCGCGCCGCAACCAAGCAAAAAATCCGCCGCGAGCGGATTCACGGATTTTCGACAAATTCGCGAGCGTTCGCGGATTGCGGATTTGCCGAAAATCCGAAAAATCCGCGAGCGGAGCGGATTTTACGCCCATGCTTAGGTATAAGTACTGGACCCCTGACACCACCAACTCAGTACACTCTAGACCTCAGGACACTATGTCAGGAAGAAGGACTGCTGTGTTGCTAAAATGACTGTCTCTCTTCTGGACTCTGGTGGATTTGTTGGGCTTCTGCTCTGCTGTTCCTGCCCTGGTGCCCCCTTGCCTGATGATGAGAAGTTCTGGACCTGACTGTCTACATCCCCAGAACCAAGTGACTACAAGGGCTTGTGGCTTACCTCCTGTTCTGAAGTCTCTGGGACATCAAAGACTTCATTTAAACTCTGCACCAGCTGCTGGACTCCACCAACAGTGAGCCCTGCTCTGCCAAGAGGTGACAATCCAGTCCTGGGCCTTCACGAGGGGTTCTGCAGCTGTGTCCTGCCAAAATCCATGCATCACTTGCTTTGCATTGGTCGGACCTGGTGCATTTGACTTCGACATAGATGCAGTGCCATCTCAGAGACTCCACCGCACCTACAGCGTGGCATGGCAATGATGCAGCACCTTCATCGTAAGTGGTTATACGATGATGTGGGACCAGACTGCGAGACTCGTAGACGATGTAATGCCCTCATCGTAGAGGGGTTTAAAGACTACACGCGACCTGACTGCGCTAATTCGAACCGAGACAGTTGCTGCTTGATGTTGACACATCCTATGGAAAGGTACTGTTTTCAGGAGTTCCTATTTGGCTCCTGTATCTGACCCGTGCTCCATCGCAGTCAGTTTGACTTTTTAGATTTGACATGCTCCAGCACAACCAGATGTCCCCGGTTGGTGCTTTATACTTTTAAGCCCTATATTTCAATGTAATCTTTAAAAATTCATTACGTATTGGATTTTGTGTTGTTTTGGTCTTGGTTTGTCCATTTATTTAAGCTCTATTTGTCTAATCAGGTGTTGATTATTTTTGTGTGGGGTTTTCACTGTTGTAGTGTAATAAGTGCTGGCCAAATACTTTGCACATTGACTCTTAAAATAATCCCAACTGATATGGCCATCCTGCCCCAGCACACGTTAATTTAGGGTATGTATCTGACTTACTTTGACTAGAATGCTGGTCCTTATTTGCACATGGTGCATACCTCTGCCAACTAGAGTCCCCATTTCTAACAGGCACCTACATACTCATCGATAAGCAGAGGGTGCAGCAGTAAATCCTGTTCTGCAGTCCTTTGCAAAAGGATTATCCAGCCTCATGGAGCCCTCATTGGCTCCAGCTAGTAGCTGTGTCTTGCTGGAAATTTACAACTTCCAAAAAAGAGACAAAGTCCAAGTTTGGAAATCTTCATTGCAGCTTCGTTCAGCAGCTCCCCACAACAATACCTCCTTCTCTAAAACTAATTTTGGCATCTAAAACAGCAGTAATATTTGTCCATACTCACACATTTTTAAATGCTATGTTGACAGAGATTCTATACTGAGCGAAGCACAGGCACTCTTAAACTCACCTGGCTTGCCAGCCCTTGTCCCCACAAACTCTTGATCCATCATAGAGGGTGCCTTCAGTTCACCAATGGAGGGGAGGGACATGCAGGAACCAACTTCCCCAACCTGATCACACTCCTGAGCTAGAGCAGATAATTCGAAACCAGCACAGAGCCCTTTAAACAGTGGCGGCTGTGAGAAGTTGGCCTGGCATATGTTGTCCACTATTCTAGTGGGCACCTTGCACCCGTCCAAACTACCCTTATTGATGGTAGGTTTAAAGACAACCTATATAGAAAGCTATCCTAGTGGTAGCTGTGGAGAGCAGCCTTCAGGCTAAGTCTTTAAGGAATGTAAAGCAGCTTGTTTTACCAGTCTATAATCTCATGAATGATCAAATGAAAGGAGAACTACACCAGGTATATATATATAAAATATATGTATTTATTCTAAACACATCCCTCTAGTCTCTTTATTAGGCTAGAGGCAAAAGTACATTCAGTAAACTTAATTAGCGCACAGTAAATTAGCACAATATACGTTGAGCCCTAGGGGCGTACCAAACCATATATTAAGAAAGTGGTATAAGAACCACGACTGATATAGATACAAGGCCTAGAGCCTTTAGAACTGCTGGGGCCACCAGAAACCACCCAAGGTAGTGACACGGGGGACGTGTGCAGTGTCTAAACACAGCCACAAATCACCATTAATTTCCATGGGGAAAGTCGCGGTTGGAATTTTAAAGATTAAGGACACTTAGATGAGGACTTGGAGCGAACCTCTTTAGAACTAGGAGGTTCTAGAGTCAACACCCACAGGAGCACCGGAGTACTCGAGTTACCTCACCCAGGGAAGCCGGGTGCATAGGTGTCTTTTCGTGTTAGGTTTCGTCATCGATTTCAATGGCGATCTGCTGCAAAGTGCTGCTGGTGACCAAGTGGAAAGTGTCCGGGTGGATCGGAGATGTGAAGAACCTGAAAGCAGAGGGGACAGAGTGTGGGTCACTAGCCAGTGACCAGGAAGGCGATAAGTGGATGCCCACCGATGTCGGGTGCTTGCAGGTGAAGAAGGTGAAGCTTAACTCTTCAGCCACGAGGACCAGGAGGCGTCGACAATGACCAGGTTCTGGATTTAGGCTGTCCCACAAAGTATGTTCAGTGCTGCAGTGTCGGTTTGCAGATTGGACCCAACAAGCCTTGAAATGAAATGAATGAAATGAAAGCAGGATTTGTATAGCGCATGGCTGCCCGAGAGCGTCCCAGCGCTGAGATTGCATATACAGCTGAGGGGAGGAAGAGGGGAGGGACAAGGGTAAAAGAAGGGGAAGGAGATTATTGTGGGAAGAGGTGCGTTTTGAGTAGTTTTCGGAACTTCATGTAGTTGGGTTCGGCCCGGAGCTGTGTTGGAAGCGCGTTCCAAAGAGTAGCGGCTGTGACCGAGAAGCGGCGTCCTCCAGTGCGGGCTTTCTTTGCTCTGTGGACCGTAGCCAGGTTCCTTTGAGAGGAGCGGAGGGGCCTATTGGGTTTGTAGGGGTAGATCATGGTCTTAAGCATTGGTGGCCCTAGGTTTTGCAGGGCCCTATGGGTGGTGCATAGGGCCTTGAATATGACTCTTTCTCGAATCGGCAGCCAATGGAGTGCCTTAAGTGCTGGTTTGGCAGAGAGTCTCCGGGGTGTTCCTGTCAGAATCCGAGCAGCGGCATTCTGTGTCCTTTGGAGAACATTAAAGGTAGCTTCTGGGGCTGCCAGGAAGAGGGCGTTACTATAATCTAACCTCGATAGTATAAGTCCCTGTATCAGCAGTTTTTGAGATTGTGCGGGGAGCAAAGGGAGAATCTTCCTGGCTGAGCGGAGTAGGCCGACACAAGTGCCGGCAGTTTTTTTGGCCTGTGTCTTCATGGATAAATCCTGTTCTATCCAGAAGCCTAAGCTCTTGAGTTCCGTCTTAGGCTGAGGAAGGGGACCTAGGCAAGAGGGCCACATGGCGGACGGGAGAGGTGATAATTGGTGACCCAGCAACATGAGCTCGGTCTTGGAGCCATTGAGTTTCAGCCTTGATTTAGACATCCACTTGTAGATTCCCTCAAGGCAATCATGGAGGTTTTTTATTTTTTCACCTTCAAGGGAAAAAGACACAACCATTTGGGTGTCGTCGGCGTATGTTACAGCTGTTATCCCAAAGGGAATTACCACATCCTCCAGGGGGGCCATGTAGGTGTTAAATAGTGTGGGGCTCAATGAAGAGCCCTGTGGAACCCCACACTGGAGGTGGAATGGGTCTGATCTTATATTCCCTTCACAGACCTGGAAGGTTCTGTCCTTCAGGAACGATGAAAGCCAGCTGAGTGCCTTGTCTCTCACTCCCAGGTTGAGTAGTCGCTGGATCAAGATCTTATGGTCCACCGTGTCAAATGCAGCGCTTAGATCCAGGAGGATCAGTAACACCGATCCCCCTGAATCCAAGATGCATCTGGCTTCCTCGACTACCTTTACCAGGGCGGTCTCTGTCCCCTGCCCGGGGCGAAAACCTGTTTGTGATGGGCGTAGGAGATTATTACTTTCAAGAAAGTTAGATAGTTGCTGGTTAACTAGTTTCTCTGCAATCTTACTCATACCTGGTAAGAGAGAGATTGGGCGCAGGTTCGAGAAGTCTAAGGGGTCCTGGCCTGGCTTTTTTTGAAGGGCTTTGACGATCGCATGTTTCCAGTTTGGGGGGACTACTCCTTGAGTAAGGGAGGCATTAATAAGATTTGTTGCTAGGTGTGAAATGACAGGGCCAATTTGTTTAAGGATACGGATAGGGGCAGGATCGATGGGTGAGCCACTTTTCATGCCTGAAAGAGTTTTTAGGAAGTCTTCGTTGGACAGTTGGTGAAAGCTATCTAAGGTCGGGCCAGTTGTGAAAGGCACCTGTTCCTCAGAGGGTTCATTGTTCGTTATGGGTGGGAGGGTTTACAGCAACCCACACAGAAAGCAAAGATTGGCTTGGGTGCAGACCAGCAAAGTCTGAGGGACTCACCACTTGGTGGGGAGTCAGTGTACGTCTGAAGAAACCAGGGAAGGAAAGAAAAGTTACCTTCGTGGGGATCCACCAGTTGACGGACCAGGGATCGCGAAGGGGCCTCAAGTGGAAATGCTAGAAGCGGGCTCACGGAACCATTGTGGAGTGTAGGCCCACTATCTTTGGTGCAGATGGTGCTCGGGGCTTGGACTACAAGTAGCCCAATGCACAACTTCGGGAAAGCTCGGGAAGTTGATGCACTTGCAAATGTGCACAGTGTCCAGGAGTTCCGGTTCCACGTCACTCATGAGGGCTGCAGGTCTCAGCTATGCTGGGATCTTGTGTTGGCCTCTGAGAAGTCTGGAAGTCTGTGTCCTGAGTCACAAATATTGGTGCCTGTTTGAACAGGGGAGTTACTCCTTGACCCCAAGGGAGATTCTTCTATCTTTTAGTCATGTAGAATGTCGAAGTTCCAGGATATATATTGCAGAGTTTCGTCCAGGTGTAATCTGAAGTCCTAGGAACTGGGATACCATACTTACACTAAGATAGGGGGTTAGACATACTCTGGGGACCCACCTATGGGAGAGTCTGGGAAGAGGGGTGGTTACACCCATTCTCTTTGTCCGGTTTCGTGCCAGAGCAGGGGCTGAGTGCCCCTGCAACCGGTTTGAACTGGGGTATGCACACGGACACCAGGTGTGCCCTCAGCACTGTCTGAAAAGTATTCTCTGAATGCACCCACCCAGCCCCAATACACTAAAGCCTGACTGGGAGGTGGTTACACCTCCCTGTGACAGGAAACCTATTGTCCAGGCCTCCCCTGCCGGAGTCCAGCAGCAGGAGGTCAGACCTGTGTCTCTGGCATCCATTTTGTGATGCCAGGGCTCTTTTAAACTATTGCCGGTTAGACCAGTGTGTACATGTCTCTCCCTCTAGGAGGATGAAATTCTACCCCCACCACCACGACTGGCGGGGGTAGGATCTCAAAGTGTTTGACACCAAACACAACATGTTTCCATGCAGCCATTCCAAAGTTAGCATTTACCGCGAGGTTATGATGTACTTTAGAGTCTATGGTCTGGCTGCATCACAGAACAGCCTCAGACAATAGATTCCGAAAGCTGCAGAGAGGTCCTGCTCATGCATGGGCAACCTCTCACACACAAACAAGCACTCTGCCTTCAGGATTGATAAGGCCTGCCATAGGAGTGACTTATAGGTTTATATGTGTCAGTGATTAAAGGTAGATATAGGTAGCCTATATCTTAGTGAGGGGCGCATGTACCACCTTACCCAGGCTGCAGTAGCAGACCTGTGGTGCCATTTTGGAAGGCTTCCCTGGGGTGGCATAATACATGCTTCAGCCCCTGGTAGGCCTCTGGGGTACCTATGCCCTTGGTACCCAAGGTACCATATACTAGGGACTCACAAGGGTAACCCAGTAACCAATCTGGAGTGTACCTAAAGTACATGCAATCATTTTAGGGAGGAAGCAGCTAGGCTGGGGCCCTGAATAGCAGAAACCGAGCCAAACTAAGTCAAAAACCATCAACACACCAGAAAATAAGTGGGGGCAACCATGCAGTCAGATTCCACCTTCCTACAGCGGCCATTGGTGAGCCAGTGCCAATATCGGACCTTGAAGATAAACTCAAAAACACTGGCAGTGAAGATGACTCTCTGAGTAATGGGTCATCTGAGGCTGTCTCAATGGTGCCTCCTGAAGTAACACCAGAGATGATTGATGATATAATCTAAGCTGAACTCAGCCTGGGTGTCGCAACAAGAATCCCTCACTGAAACGCATTACCTAACGTTACTATCCCGCTGCTGGCTCTACACAACCATTCCTGCATGCCTTGTGGGATGATATATATTGTAATTCTTAATGCATGTTCACTTGCTATGCTTCAAAATATCATTACGCTCAATAACCTAATATCCTACTAATGCCTATACACACAACACACTTGGGGTGCCTCCTACTGAGCTCTTTAGGACCCACCTCCCTTCTAGGTACCTTCTTCCTATTTGCTAGTTACACCA
The DNA here is from genome assembly GCF_964261635.1 of Lissotriton helveticus. Lineage (NCBI taxonomy): Eukaryota > Metazoa > Chordata > Amphibia > Caudata > Salamandridae > Lissotriton > Lissotriton helveticus. The sequence goes on along the minus strand of NC_136057.1, from coordinate 863,648,317 downwards.
AACTAGTTAGCTTGCAAGCTTGGGTGGATACACGTTGTTCCTCTGTTCTGATGGAATTGCCAGCTTTTCTTATTGCCTATTCATGGGCTGCAAATATGCAAATGCATCCCTTTTTGTTGTCAGATGGAGCCCAATACTGCACACACACCCATATAGATCAACCATTGTCACTACAACACACTCCTGACAGTTGTGTGATCAGTGATAATATGACTCCCTCTCACTATGCTGATGGCTCCCAATAACATTCTTACAAGTGACGTAAGAGGCATTCACATGCCTGCACGTAGATACTCCATCTACTCCTGCATTAAAAGGTGCTCCATTCATATTGATCTTCTGCCGGAGACACACTTGACACTCCCAGAATCTACCAGACCCCAAAAGTGATGGCGCAGCCAGCTTTCACTACTACCTTTTCAGCCTACACTAGATGGGCCTTAATATGGGTTAAGCCTCCTACTCTCTCTCTTTATGGATGATGAAGTCCACAACAGATATGTTTGTGTGCTAAGATGGTCGCCAGCTATTAATAGGCTCAGTATATGCCCCCAACTTGGAACAAAACCAATTTCTTGACAAATGATCAGGTACGCTCTCTCAATGGTGTGGTCTCCCTCAGCTCATTGGAGGCAACTTTAAAAGCGTTCTGGAACCATGGCTCGACCATTCCTTCCCCCATTGCCCATAGCACCCACAGTCTCCGCCGCACAGGCACTCCGAAACTGGCTTCAGTACTGGCAGTTACTTGGCATCTGACAACAACACAATGCTACTGCCCGGATGTACTCATTCTGTTCACCCCCCCCATCATTTACATGTCTGACTTGACAGGCTGCTTTGTACCTCTAATCTGTTGCCCTCAGTACTACAGACTATTTGACTCGTACACACTCCGACCACAACCTGCAGTATTTGCAGCTGGTGTGGGATGTGGATACACCAGCCATCCCAACATGGCAGTTGCAGCCTGCGGCCCTAGGGAATCCTCCCTTTAGGCCATATTTAGGAACCACCATAACTGACTATTTTGATCACGATGATGGTACCGCATTGATTAGGCTAATTGAATGAGATGCGTTCAAGATCACAATACGTGGGCACTTCATGGGTACACAGTGGAATATGCGTAAACAAAAAGAATTAACACTGAGCGCATACTCATCCTGCAAGAGACACAAGCAGTACACAACCAAGCTGAGATTTACCGCCTGGCAAATAAGTGAAAGGAACATGCATCTCTGCTGGAGAATCTGCGCTGTATTCATTATTTGGCCTACTTATCCCGTACACATGCTACTGCAGACAGACCGGTACACTTGCTGACATCGCTCATCCACCAGGACCAAACTTGCTCTGATATGCGGAAACTGTGCTCCGTCACAGGCATCTTTCCCTATACCCAGAAAGAGATACACACCGAGCTAATGTGCCACTTTACATCCATATATCATGTAGCCACAGGGATTTGCCCTGATGCACTAAAAAGGTTTTTCTCCTTGATCATGTTACCTCATATTATGCCAGAGAAGGGAATAGAAGTAGATGGCCATAATTCTCAGTTTCAGCTTCAGGAGAATAGTTGCACACTCGCTACAGACAAGATCCCAGGTGGCTTGGCAGCTGAGTTTTATAAAGCTTATGACCCACTAATTGCTCCTCAACTGAAACTCTACTATGAGGAAGCTTTTACTGGTGCTATCCTAACTGATTTCAAATGCGAAGCCCCGCTTTTTCTCTTCCCAAACCAGAGAAAGACCAAACAGAACTAGGCTCATACAGGACTTTGGCACTGTTGAATACAGATTCTAAGATCTTGGCCAAAACACTTGCAACCAGATTGGCACCTCTGATTTCAACATTGGACCACCCAGATCAAAACGGGTTAGTGTTGGCTCGCAACACCTTCCTTAACCTATGCCACTTCTTTTGCATAATTGCAGACTCCACACAAAGATAGCTTCAGACGGGGTGCCTCATGCAGAACCTGCAAAAGGCCTTCAAATTGTTGGAGTGGCCAGTCCTGTTCGGATAACTGTGATGCTTTGGCATTAGGTCCTGTTTTTTTAGGCTAACACAGCTATTATTCACACATCCTTTGATCAGAGTCATGACTGGCTCCTCTATTTCTGAGTCAATACCAATTGGTAAGGGTACCGGCAAGGCTGTCCTCTTTGCCCCCTGCTCTTCTCACTGGCAATGGAACTGCTGGATGCGGTGCTTCGGAGACAGGGTGAGGATTGGGGCATATCCTTTTATGCAGATGACCTCCTTATATACCTTAGAGACATCTATAATGTTCCTGTGGAGATCGCTGAAGCACTGAGCCGCTTCACAGCACTGTCTGGCCTCAACATCAATTGGGCAAATTCATGCTTATTCCCCTTTACACCAGGCACGCCAGACACGGCTCTAGCTTTTTCGGGAGGGTGTGTACCCTGGCAGCCCAGAACAATTCGATACTTGGGCCTACATGTGTCCCACTCTAGAGGATTTATTTGCTAGCAACGTTACATGCAGAGCTAAATATGTTAGGGCTCGGATGGCTTTATGGCAGCCATTACCACTGTCAGTGATGGGTCGAAAGGCCCTACTGAAGATGCTGGTCCTTCCCCAATTTTTATGTTACTTCCACCTCTATATATCCCAACCAAATTATTTCAAGACCTCGGAAAAAGGGCGCTGCAGGGTAGGATTGCCAAAACTGTACCCAACCCTGGGACATGGCAGCCTTGTAGTTCCAAACCTAGAGCACTATTTCCTTATCTCTTAGTTCCAATGGATAGTTAAGTGGATCTCTGGCCTACAGAAGGCTGACTCACCACATTGTTGCAACTCTGGACACTGACCTGGGTCCTTCACTTATTTTACTCCGCTACTCGAGCCAAGAAACCAGACCCCTTACTGTTAAGTGTCGTACACCACTACTATTGTTGGAGCCTTTACCTCATGCACTCAACAATTCCCTATGCACAATGTTTAGCCATACTGGGCACCCCTAGAAAGGCCTCCATCACCTCCACAGCGGAACTTGAGACTTGGCACGCTGCAGGACTACATACAATGAGTGATCATTACATTGATGGTGTGCTAACATTAGACATTAATAGGCGAATCAGAGCTACTGCCGGGACAGTTCCTTTTCTACAATCCCCTGATAGTGGCCCTGGCCCAACTATGGGGCGACCTGGCTAGTGAACCATCAACTCATTTAGTAGTGCAATACTTATAGGGCCAGGTAGACACTTGGTACTCTGTCTGGCTGCCTCACACAGGCCTAGTCAGCACCTAACCATGCATCCCTGCGTTGCACACTGGGAAGAAGATCTCACCTGTCCCAGTACAAACATGGATTGGGAGCAATTCTGGAGAGCCCCACCCTTATACCACGTAATATGATTTCCCGCCTCACACAGTTTTACATAGTACACAGGGCCTATCTAACCCCTGGGAAAACCAATCGCTACTTCAACCGAGTGGACGCAACCTGCCCTCGTTGTACCCTGGTGAATGCAGATCTTCTCCACATGCTCTGGTCATGCCCCTTCCTCCATACTTACTGGTGCGGTCACCTCCCCATTGCTGACATGCACAGAATGCCCCGTGCTGCACACATGAGAAATTTGCATCTAACTTTACTTTGCAAGACATGCTGTATACAAAATGTATGAGAACTTCAATAAGAAGAATTAAACAAAATAATACACTATCCATCCCTAAGCCCCAGAAACCCCTAAAAATGATTTGTAAACCCAGCTACATTACCCATGTTTGAGTCCTCATAATTATGTACAACTCCTATGCACTATTAGTCATAAGCCACAAAAACTCATTATTACCTCTATGCACTACTAATCCCTTAGCCACAAAAACTCATACTTACCCCTGTGCGCTACCCATCCCTCAGCCCTAACAACCCCTCATTCATTTATGCGCTACCCATCTTAAAGCCCAAAAAACACCTACTAGCCATATGCACTCCATATCCCTAAACCCTGAAAACTCCTTACTATCCCCATGCCTTACTCTTTCTTGAATGCTAATCATATTCTACATAAACTATTTAAAAAATATTCTTATACACGTAATCAATTACTTGTTATTTATTAATTACCTAAAATGTAAACATTTTGATTCACTTATTATTTCGTAATAACGATAGACAGATAAATAGATAGATAGATAGATAGACAGACAGACAGACAGACAGACAGACAGACAGACAGACAGACAGACAGACAGACAGACAGACAGACAGACAGACAGACAGACAGATAGATAGATAGATAGATAGATAGATAGATAGATAGATAGATAGATAGATAGATAGATAGATAGATAGATACTATTTGTTCAAATAAGATTAAGTCACGTAATTAAGTAGTTTTAAAACGAATTTTCCTACGATGTAAATTACTGCAAGAAAAAGTACTGAAACTGTACCTTTCAAGTAAATAGTCCCGATTAACTTACCTGTGATGTTACGTTACTTGATGTAACAATGTCGAGATAATGGTATCATAACTTCATTTACAGATGTGCCTTTGTAATGTAATGAAAATGGCAACCAAGCTCGTCTTTCATAACTGTGTAATATTAATATTACTTCAATATAAGTTTCAAGTTTGAGTACTAGCAGAAACGTATAGAAAGACCTGCTCTATAAGAATAGTATTTGTATAAAGGAACGTTTTGCTTCCTGTGATATACACCCCTTTACTGCTAATATATCTTTCGTGATCTTACCTGCAAAGCTGCTAGAGGTCAAATGAGTAACTGCTGGTCTAGACGTTATAGTTGCTGGCAATGTGCTGTTCTAGGAATGAGGAGGGGGCGCAGTGAGTGATTGTCATTTTCGGGAAAAAAATTGCAATCCCTGGAAAGGCTGGAGGTCCCGCCTTCTGAATATGGTAATTAAACCCAACATGCACGTGCATACGTTAGATCGCTGCTCGATGTTGTGCATTGTCGACTGATGTATTGCTCATGTAAATTTAGTCACACTCCTGGTTATGACAGGTTATAAATGTGTGTTATTATATTTTCGATGTCTGATAAATATATATAAAATTGCTATGCGCGAGGACATGGATTGTGATCGTTTCGTCAAACTGTGCTCTATAGGCAATGATAAATCGGCCCCTATAATACATGGGGTCAAAAAAACGCTGGGGGGGTTTGGTGCTTTTTTACTTTACATAATTAGGTGTCAAAATGAAAAATGTAAGAAAGTTCTTGAATAATAAACCGCTGCAATCCACTTTCGCTTTGATTGCTCATGCCACGCGCCTGCAAGTGCTTTGTAATTATTGTTATTCACACCTTGTCCGTTCGTTTCTATACGTTAAGGTAAAAATGTATTCATTACAATCCTTTGCTTGTATGTAGTTGAGAAAAAGGAACAAAAACATTGGTCTTTTAACAATGGACATAGTTAGAAATGTACTAATAGCTGGACTTCTAAGTAGTCTCGCATTAAATGCTCCGGCAATGGAATGCAAGACAATTTCCAGACAATTCTCCACCAAACCGTTGCATTGTGTCCCACAGCTGCTCTGGTATTATGGTCAACTTGAACTTAGCAATTAAAAGCTGTTATTAGGTGATGTGTGTGTAAACTGTTTTTATTGGTAACTTTACAAGGGACAAGCCCACATGCATGTATGTTCCAAATAAGGGCTGCATGCACTCTAACATGGATAAATTGGGGCCAGAGGCATGAAGCGGTTCGAAATATAGCTGTCAGTAATATTAGGGTATGAAACTATTTGAAAATCGAATTTTCAAATCTGATTTAAAACCTGATTGGCCGCTGCTTTACATAGAAAAGGCATTTTTTGTTTCTTTAATCATTTTGGTGCTGGTTGTTGAATCTGCACAAAACGTTTTAAAAACAAGTTCATCCACTTTGGCTCTTTCATGGAATGTGTTGCACTTATCCATCAAGCGAGGGCAAAGGAAAAGGGTGATTTCCAATAATTTGATTTCTTACGTTAAATCCCATTGGACACTGTGCATGCAAATACAGAAAAACACATTTGAATGGAATTCCACCAAATTTAGCAAAAAGTTAGAACTTTACTCCTGCAGTACCAAAGAATTCTATAAATTAAAAAAATAGGCTCTTTTGGTTGGTGGAGGTAGTCCTTGCTTCTGTCGATCATTTCCATAGAGGGGTACTTGTACAGTTACCGCAGTACCAAAAAGATAACTTAGTCTGGCCGCAATACTAAAGAAAATATTGTTCAAGTGATTACAGGTCTCAGGGACTTGGTACCTGAGTTCTGAAAAAGTTATGAAAAATGTACACCCCCTGAGCTCAGGGCAATGTGCGAGGGTTCCAAAGACCCCTCCACTAAGTCAAAAACATAAAAAATTACTTTAATGTATCAATACCTCTGTGCCAGCACCCATAGTTATGGTACCTAGAGAGGCTACCCCTGTGGCACATTGGTACCAGTACCACAGTATCAAAAACTATTAAAAAAACATCCTGCAGCCAACCACTATTGTGGAGGCCGTAGGCAGTGGGCTGGGCGCAAGTCCAACCTGCAGCTGCACATGGCTAAATGTTGTGTGCAGCAATGCCCGGTTAATCACCGGTAATATCCATTACTCCGAGTCCTGGTCTCCCCGTCCCATTCCTGAGCCCTTCCCTCCCTCCCTGGTTTGGGTTTTTCTTTGGGTGATTGTCTGTTTTTCGTTCTGGGTTTCTTTGGTATTCTCAGGATGTTTAGTGGATGCACTTCCCCCTTTATAGTCACATGATGGTGACGTCATCATAGGGGGAAGTGCAAACAGCTCAGCTAGGTAGGGGTTCTGTAGAGCAGACTAGCTGCTCACGTATAAGGAATGGGACGGGGAGACAGGACGAGGAGGTAATGAATTGGGTACTTGCTTGGAGATGGGTGCAGGTCCAGGCCAGAGGCTGTTAGCGGAGGGGATTAGGAGCCTAGAGAAATTCGGCATGCACAGCAGATGGTTGGGCAGCCATGGGATGTTGAGTGGCAGCCCTAGCAGAAATTGGTGCCAGCTGAGTTGAGTACCTGAGGGGGGTTCAACAGTCAACCACCAGCTGCACACTATCTTTGTCCATGTACAGCGGGGTTGCTGTATTCGCGAAGGGTTGGGAACCTATTGGGGTTGTGGACCCAAAGGAAGGTAGCTGCAGGCTCTGCAGCCACCCCCCACATACACACTGAGCACAACCAAAGGCCATGTGCATCAGTGGATTGTGTGCCAGGTGGTGGGTAGGTACAGGCCCTTTGACCAAAATCTCACTGCACACAACCTTCAGGGAGTTTGTTGCCTCAGGGTTTGGAGCGGCGGCCCTAGCAAGAGGGTGTGCAGGGGGATCAGATGAGCAGTAAAGAAGAGTACAGGCCCTGTTGCCAACCCTTCTGTGTGCAGCCTTCCGCCATGGACATTCGAGGTGGAATGCCTGGGAGGGTTGAACACAGGGGAGTTTGAACATCCTGGGTGTTGGGCATAGGGCCTTGCTATAAGGTGGGTTCAGGGGTGTGGTGCCCAGGGAGGGTTGGGTGCTTGTGGGGTGTTAGACATGCACAGCAGGAGTTGAGCACCCGAGGGGGTTGCACATAGGGCTTGGCCAGAGGGCAGGGCCTTGATTTCAACCCTTACTGCATACAGGTTTTGAACATATGCAGTGAGGCTTGAGTGCATGGGGGGATTGGGCGCAGGACAAGCTAGAGGCAAGGCCATTCGGCCAACCACCTGCTGTGAATGCCCAAAGGCTGTGTGCGGCAGGTGGTTGGCCACATGTTGCCTGAAGTGGTTGATGTATGCTCAACTCTAAATATGATTAAAAAAAACTACTGACATTCATTTATGAAAAAATTTAAGTTAAAGTGATTCTATAGTTAGGTAGTGTAATAAAATAGTTAGATGAACTTAAAAAAAAACTCAAATTCACTGATTCCTCCAAAAGTTTAACTGACAGTGTAGTTAAGTGTTGCAATGGGATATTAACTAATGTTTAAATACTGCAAAATAACTGACACTCAGCAGTTATTCACACTAAGCAGTTATACTTAAGAGAATTAACTATAACTTGCGCTTCACCATGCACTACTTATGACCTCACATGTTACATTACTCATGTCATGTTAAATTACATCATTGATGCCATCACTGATGACATCTCAAATTACATCATCCATGATGCTAATATTCACATTAATCCACAAATCTTTACGTCATTTTAAACAAGCATTGGCAAACTAATCAGTCTGGAATTTATTTGAAACTGCCTTCATGCTTTTATTCATGCAGTCACTCATCCATCCACCTAGTCACCCATAATTCGTTTCATAAACCCATTGACTAATTCTTGCATTTGCCCACTTGGCTAGCCAGAATACTTCACACGCAAAGCCACCAATAAATGATGATGCACTTTCAGTTATAATTTAGATCAAGTGGCTTTGCTGCTAGTCTGTGAGAGGTCTAGAGATCTGCAGGTAGGTATGAGTGATACTAAGTGTTGAGATATGAGAATGTTGCTGATATTGTGTGACTGCAAGTCTGTGAGGGGTCCAAGAGTGATTCTGGTTGTAGCTACTAGTTTGTGAGGGCTGTAAAAGTGTGATCAGTAATGTGTCACTGCTAGTGTGTGGGAATGTGAGTGACTTCAGTAGTGTTTCACTGCTACTCTTTGAGGGTTATGAGAATGCTATTAGGAGTATGTGACTGCTACTCTGTGAGGGGCAGGAGAGTGCAGGCATGAGCATGTAATTGCCAGTCTCTGAGGCGTATGAGTGTTCTTGGTGACTGGGATGTAAGAATTCTTTCAGTCGTGCAAGTCCACCAGACTGTGAAAGGTGTAACAGTGTTTCCAGCACTCCGTGACAGTCATTTTTGTGTGAGAGTGCTATCCATATTGTGAGATTGCTTTGATTTGTTTATATTCTGCAGGGTATTCCAGGGGCGGCTACACCACATGGGCGAAGGAGCGTCCGCCCACTGCTTTCTCACAGTGCGAGAAGCTGAAACATAAAATGTTATTTTAAATACCATTTTATGTTTCTGATTCTCGTACTGCGAGAAAGCAGAAGGGTATGCCTGGTTGGGGGCGGGTGGGTGTTCGGCCCTGCAGGAGTCCAGGGGAGGAGTGTCTTGCCCACTCTGAGTGCATGAGTCATAAGCACTCTGCATTTTATCTATGTAAGCTGCATGCAGCCTACATACAGAGAATGGCCTCCCCAGAGACACCTGTGGGGTCGACATCTTAGCCAATCACAACACTGCCATTGCAGCATTGTGATTGGCTTAGGGGAGAAAAGGGATGTTGCATGCTTCCTAAAAGGAGGCAGCACAGAGAGAGGAGACACGAAGCATGACCGGAGGCGAAGGTAAATTTACATTTATTTATTTTTTAATTACCCCGATGTTTTTATTAGGAGTGTGGTTTCCATATTCTAATGATGCCTAAGTCAGACGAGCACAATGGTGGGGATGTGCAGTAAACAGTGCAGGGGCTCCAAAAGTTACCATCTGCACAGTAAAATGTTTTACTGTAAAAAACAGAAAAAAAAGCTTGCTGGCACACAGAGAGTGTAAAAAAACAGCGATGCAAACAAACTTATGTTGAAGGTCACTTGCAAATAAACATTAAAAAGATGCCTATAAAAGCTTAGGCATCTTTTTCAAGTGGGAGGTGTAGGCTGAGCAGAGGGTCGGAAGCTAGAAAACAATTGTCTGTTGAATAGTTAGTGCTTGGAGAAAGATTAAATGTTCACTTTCTCCAAATGCAGGTGAGGCATAAAGGGATAGGGCACAGGCTTGATATGAAGTGCAGCTGTAGAACATGAAGATAAAGTACCCTTCTAGCCAAATGCAGGAGGTAAAAAGGTGCGTAACACAGTCCCAGTAGCACCAGCGCCTAATTGAAGTGAAGATAAAGTGCTTGATTACGATGTCAGCCGGAAAGCCTCCGACCGACAGCCAGATTCTTCTAGACCGTGTCGGAACCCATCATAATCGGTTGGTTGGAATTGTTTCTGAACGACTGATTACGATGCTCGCAGTCCGAAGGGGTACCGTTCGGTCATTCAAATCGATTCCGAATGACATTCAGAGAAGCCGAGTCAGTAGGAGCTGATTTGTACAGCTCTTTGGACAGCGTTTCTGACAGACCGTTTAAGATGTAGGATTCCAACAGCATTTTCTGACTTGGTCTGTCCGACACAAAAAGGCTGTCAGAAACTGACTTTGGGGACCCCTAGCAGGCCCCCCTCCATGCTGAGGCCTCCGGTATGGCGTCGAGGGGGTACCCAAGGGACCCACCCTGTAAAACCATGCATAGTGAGGCAGGCTGTTCGTTTTTCCATAGAGTCTTTCATTTGTGTTTATACGCCACTCCAGCTTGTTTTTTTCACATTTACCATCCCACTAGAACACGTATATATTAGGTCGTTTAAGGTAACTTGGATTGGCGACCCCTCTGCATGTGATCCAACTAAGAAGCCGAGATACTCAGATCACATGATCTCTCGAACCAGCGCGTCCGCGTAATCTTACTATGAAGCATTTAACTCATATCACCTGACTCGCATCATAGTCGTTTAAACAGCATCTATTGGCTAACTGATTACCCACACCCATCCAAAACTGAGCCAGCGCGGAAGCTGTTGCCACACTAGGATAGAGGCACCATCACCGAACTCTAACATCGTAAGTACCGGCGTACCCCCGTTAAGAGGACTTACAATACGCACAGAATATTTAACCTTCACTTGTTCCCGCTCATTTTTTAATTTCTTCAAACACACTCCACCAGTGAACATGCATAGAGCTAATTTTACCCCACACTAATTGTTCGTTTTTTCCTCCAAATCCCTGGTTTTTCCTTGTAAACTTCGCTTGTGTATTGAGCACCATTCTCGTTCATTTGCTTTTGGAATGCACAGTATCAATCAGTTGCACAACTAATACAAGTATAACAGTGGAGTTATTTCGACGTTTAGGTACTCTGAAATTCTTTTGATTGGTTATGAGATTGAATTGTGTTAATATGCATATTTATGTGAATTTGCACGTAAAGAGACTGATCTGGTCCCCTGTTTATTCCTTTACAGACCCCTGAGGAAGGGTCATTTCAATGACCCGAAATGCATTGGGAGTTATATGAAATACATTGCAATAATATTTCTCCAGTTATGAATGAAATAATGGATTGAAATTACAAGATGATAGTAAAGATTTATTGATTAATCGCTATACCTGAAATTGGAATCAAGTCATTTTTGAGTTGATAAATGAAGTGAAGAAACATCCTGTTCCAATTTAAATTGTGCGCAAGACATTTGTGTTGAGGAGATTCCTAAAACATACAACCTCGTTATATAAAGGCACCGATAGACACGGTGCGACAGACATTGCAGCACAAATCATTTGAAGATAGTAGAAACGTGTACGAAAGTTTGAGTGCACCGGGATACCAAAATTTATTATACAGACGAAATACTGTCAGAGATAAATGTGAAACACACAATATGTTAGCATGCAGACCAATGGATAAAAAGGGCTGGCAGAAAGCCCTTATATGTAACTATATTGTATATTATTTTAGAAAATCAATAGGACTTGGCTTAGATCAGACCTAAAAAAGAAAAATATTAGTAAAGGGCCAATAGTTGCATACGGCCTAGAGTTAGTGTGTACACATATGGGTGCAAATAATGGAAATAGTGTGAAACCTGGAAGCAAGTGTCATTGTGCGTGTTGAAAGTAATATGGTGCACCATTTAAAAACCAATAAAGCTTGAAGTGCTAGTGGAAAACAGACATCTTTAGATTGGGTTAGAGTAAACTTTGGTAACTTTCTCCAAGTTCCAGGGGACGGGTTTTTGGGGCTTTTTGAAGAGGCTGCAGCAAAAACGGCGACCGCCACGGGTGGTCAAGGGGCTAGCTACGCCACTGTAAGTAGTTTGGGTTATTTCATTTTTTGGGGAAATCAGTTGTGACCATTCCTTTCAGGACCTCTAGAGCTGCGTCCAAGAGAAAATCAAGCAACCTATCTAACCTATTGCTTTTACGGGCTCAACATCTGATCATGAATGTATTCTCACCCTTTGACCAGTCAGATTCCTTATGCAATCAACTACGACGCAATGCAAATGAATAAAGTGGAACATTTTCTTTTTCTCTATTTAACATGTTCCCCTTGATCGACAAAATAGAAAACAATGCTTTTATATGACATGTCTCAAAGCCATTCAGTGTTTGAATCCAGTCCTTTCTTTCAAATGTAAAATATTAAAAACCAATTAGCCTACTTTAACTTTGAGCTCCTACACATGTTAATATTTGCTCTTCAACAAAGCAAAATTAAGCCTTGATTGTCTATGAAATGTACAGTCGTTTTGTAAATGAAACATTTTAAAGAAAGGAACAGAAGCATGAACAATATACAGTATTTTTTGTAATCTGTAGCAAGGAAACAAGCTCCCTTAGAGTAAATCTGCATTTTTATGAGTAAACAGAGTTTTTCAAGACAGCTCTACTCATGTAGCCTAGGTCATGTTAGAAACTCAGCTTCCTTTTGCCTTGCACACCATACTTAGGAGATAGAACAAATCATGGTCAACAAAGAATTGAAAAAGCATCTTGGACAAAGTATCTACATTTGTTGCCTAAACCAGAAGCCTATTGGAATGCGTGCATGAATGAGATGTATGTTCAATTATTTAATACAGAATGGATTTACTGGAAAATACATCGTAAGTTAGCTATGTATTCTTTCGAAATCCTTCACCCAACATATTCAGGAGAATTTTTAAATGTACATGAGATCACTCTTTTTGCATTTAAGAAAAAATGGTGACAGTAACAAATCTCTATCAAGTTAAATTTGACAGTGTATGTAATTGAAGCTTTTACACAAAGAAAAATCTTTTGTATAATAGGCTATAAATAAAAATAATTTCCATTTTCGTTGGGTGGTCTATATTTAGCTCATATATTGAGAATATAAAGCTACAAGTTCAAAGTGGTTTAACAGTTTAACTATTCAGAAAAGGTGTTCTGAATTGTAAATGGATTTAAGAAATAATAAGGAATTAGTAGGTGGAAGGGGGTTGTGTTCAGGGCATCTCTTCCAAATACTGGTTCTTAATGGTATGTACTAAAGTTTTCCAACTGAAATCTGATCACAAAACAAATAATATTTTATATTAATATTAATACTATATGAATATTTTACCACCAACTCAAAGGAAGTCCTGTGATTGTGGCCAAACCTCATGGGTGACAATTTGCGACCTACCTAAATAAAATTGATTAGGTATGTTGGAACCCACTGCAATTCTTTTTTTATTCATTTTATTTTTTTATTGATTTTTGTCATTAGTTCTTCTTTAGACATGTTAGATTTTCTGTACAGAAACAGCTTATAACTGTACAAAATAGTTCAATGACATTTGTAAAGTTGCCTTTGTCAGAGTATAGGAAGACATTATCACAGTCTGTATCCTATAGTTGCACCTGCATTTGCAACATATTCAGTGAACTCTAAATAATAGGCCATGTTTTTGATATTTCTAACACTTATAAAACAAAAACATGACCCCACCCCCCACAAGTTAACTAACTGGGTGACATAAGGAATATATCTGCTTTTTTATGAATCCAAGGAACATCTAGCTGTGGTTAGGACTTATTTTCCCATTGAGCGCATTCCTGTACAGTGCCCAAACGTATTATAGGTAGCAATGGGCTCTATATATACTCCCACTATGCGGTCATTGCAGGTCCCAATGATATCCATCCACTCACTCACAACTGACAGAACTAGGTTCCATATTTGTCAGTGTGTTAGTCGTTCAGGTCATATCACAAGTTTGTTTGTCCCAGTCCCATTCCTTGAAGGCCTCCAGCAGAATTCCATCCCAAGACATAGCGATGAGTATCTTACAGAGCCCTCCTTTTTCCTCTCTCTGGATTGACCCACTTTCAGCCAGGCCCTAGAGTTCTACTTCTTCCCTCCACGTAACAAGCATAGGCGGCCTCGCCACTTTCCACCGCCTGGTTATCAGTCCTTTTGAGACTATTAATGCCAAATCTGAAAAGCATGCTTTCACCTTATATCCCATTGGGTGTGGGTAAACAGCTTCTTGCTGTGTGTCACATGTGACCACTCACCACCTCTTTCAGTTTCTGTGCTATTTGCGCCCAATAGGAAGCTAGTGCAGGGCAAGCCCATAGCATATGGAAAAGTTTGCATCTGTCTATATACACCGAGGGCAGTTCGCTGCCATTGCGGGAAACATCTTGTGTAGCCGGTGCAGTGTGAGGTATGCTTGTTGTGTAATCATATATTGAATACATTTTAAGCGTGCATTGCACAACACCACTTTTGGGGAAGCTAGAAGGGACACCCACTCCCTATCCATCAATGCCTCTCCTAAATCCTCATCCCATTTAACACGTAGGGTTGCAAAAGTTGAAGGCATTGTCATTCTTATACTTGTGTACAGCCACTTTATTAGGTGCCGACCCTTTCCCTTTAAATGTAACAGATGCACTAGGCCATGTGTTGAAGGTTCGTTGCCTACCGGGGTCCAGGTTTTCTTGATATATTAGATCACGCCTGCATTGAATAGAAATAAGGTGTTGTGCAGGCCTTGAGTATGGATGAAGTCTGTATGGGACAGTGGAGTGCCCTCATCAAATAGTGCTCTCACTGTAGTTACCCCCTCTGCCTCCCACAATGGCAGTTGGTTGACTAGTTGTGGTTCTCATTGGTATGGGGAGTCCCAGTAGTGGGATATTTGGCGCATACAGTAGCAGTGGTGGAGTGTATTTAGTTTCCAGTACTGCAGGGCTACCTACAATAATAGTGAGGAATGTAATCAATCAATCTGCGCGTGAAGGCGATCTCTTGAAAGTTGTGGCCAACCGGCCAGTACGAGAGCCACTGCAACTGGCTTGCTATACAGTAAGCCCTAAAATCTGGGGTTCCCATTTCCCCGGAGCTGGATGGAAGTTGTAGTTTCTTCAGACAAATCCTACGCATCCCAGTACCCCATATTAATTCTATCAGTATTGAGTCCAGCAGTCTGAATACCTTTGAAGGAATTATTATTGAGAGCGTAGTTAAATAATATAACACCTGTGGTAACATAACCATTTTCGCTATTGCTAAGCGGCCAGTAACAGAAAGTGAGAGAGTGATCCAGAATGCTGTTTAAGATTGCAGTGAGGCAATCATGCACTGGAAATTTCCATCCAGCGTGTCTTGTTGAGTTCCGTATATCCTTATCCCCAAATATTTGAAAGTGGTTTGGGCTACATTTAAGTCAGCTCTCCCAAATTGAATTGCGTGGGGTAAACGAACATCCTTAAAAGGGAACTGTTAGAACTGGGGGTCTCTAGTTGGCTGAGGTAGGTACCTCAGTCCAAATAGGGACCCCTGCTTCTAAGTCAGGGAAAGGAAGAACACCTTCTCAGATAGCTCCTGCTCACCCCCTCGGTAGCTTGGCACGAGCAGCCAGGCTTATCTCCAAGGCAAATGTGCAACGTATTTGCAAACACGCTCTCGGTAACCCAGTGATAACACCACAAATGGACTACACACAAGTTTCTTAAAAAATTATTATGTTTATAAAAAAAGATATACGATGAGACCACACGATAAAAATCCAACATATGCGTATTTGTAATATTTCACCTTGCCGGTAATTAGGCCAGCAAGCCCTTGTAGGTTCTTGCAGTATTAATGAGCAATTCTCGATGATCCAATGCAGTCCTAATGCAAGGTTATGCAGTTCGTAATGCAACAATCAAGCAGTTCGTAATGCCAAAATAATGCAATTCGTAATGCAACAATCAGGCAGTTCTTATTGAAAAAACTAATGTATTCCGGTACCGATCGCCGTGCTCTGGACAATCTCTATGCCACTCTTACTGACTTGAGGTCAGCTACTGCCAAAATATGCCCCCCCAACAAGGTTACGATGGAAAACAAAGTGCAGCTCAACACACTCCGGCCCCGGTACTGCCACTCCTTGGCAAGTACAGGCCGGGATACGGACCTGAGCGGAGGCTCGCACTGCAAAGATAAGAAAGGCATAGCCCGCACCCCGCCCCAGGTGGCAACACACGCATGCTCACTGAGCGTTACCTGAGGGTTACGATCTCATTCTCCTTTCCTAATGGCTTGGGGCTCTGAAACGACTTTGTTGATCGTGGGCAGTGGAACCCGGACCCCCGACGGTGATGGTTCGAGGTCTCCCCTTGGCAAAGGCAGGCTCGGGCCAACGGCGGGGAATTCTCACAGTTCCTCTGGGGATGCCGGTCCGGGTCGATGGCAATGATGATCGCAGCACTTCTGGTCATGCTGCCGATCGAAGCAGAGAACAAGACTGCTCCGGGACACACAGTCTTGGGGCATTTTCTCACGTAGGTCTCAGGCTGCAACAGGGCACATGCACAAATCGCTGCTGGGACTCCTTTGGACTCCGGGCACACGATCAGGGGGCAATCCTCATGAAGGTCTCAGGCTGCAAAAAGCACATGCACACAGTGTCCCTGAGACTCACTTGGACTCCGGGTGCACACGATCACAGGGCAGTTCTTACAAAGGTCTCAGCCTGCAAAAAGCACATGCACACAGCGTTGCAGAGAAACACTTGGAAACTTTTATGTTCCTGACTTTCCACAGCAGGGAGCCAGCTCTCCTCGAGCCCTTGGGGACAAATTACTTCAGGACACTGCAAAGTCCTTTAAAGTGGGGGGACACAGCACACATCAAAGTTCCTTAGCCTCTCCTTAGTTAAATCAGCAAACTGCTGGCCAGCCTTAGTACACACAGCAAGGGGCAATCCTTCTCTTCAGTCTCTTCAGCTGTTCTTCCTTGGTAGAGAATCCTCTTGGCCATGAAGTAGTTTTAATCCTTTCAGTCTTGATCATTCCAAAGTCCAGGGTTTCAGCTCTCACAGTTATACCCCTAAATGTCTTTAAGGTCTTTGTGTTCAGGGGGCACTGACCCCTGTCCAAACCGTTTCTGGGTGTTTCCCTGCCAGTGACATATTCTTCCTTCGATAGTTGGTGTCTGGATCCTCAATCACTCAGCAGGAGAGGGAGCCATTGTTTTATGGCAGCAGCCCAGGCCTCTTCACTTCCAGGGGCTACTCCTACCCCCTACACTCCAGATGCAGGTCAACCCATTGCTGTCTCACCTCCTCCCCTGGGTCAAGACATTTCCCAGATCCTATCACATTCTAATCCAAACAGTCAATGCACAACCAGGCAGAGACACACAGAATTGTTAGAACAAAGAAATCAGCCACTTTTAAAAGCGCTCTTTCTAAGCACACAATGCAAAAACCATCTTCACAAAAATATGTATTATTAAATTGTGAGTTCAGGCACACTAAACTTTACCTCTCCATCTTAAGCCTATGGAAAGATAGGCTGGAAACATATTACACAGCCTTCCCCATTCTGTCCTATGGGCAAGATGGCCTTGCAATAGTGAAAAACGAAATGGAGAGTATTTCACTGTCAGGACATGGTACGCACCTCAGTAAATGTCCTACTTTTTACATACACTGCACCCTGCCCAGGGGGTACCTTGAGCCTACAATAGGGGTGTCTGATGTACATAAAAAGGGAAGGGAAAGACCTGGCAAGTGGATGCACCCGTCAGGACAACATGTCAGTTAGCAAACTGCGCCCAGATCGGCAGTCTCACGTAGCTTGCCGGCCCAGTCGTGAGTTGGATCAGTTTTTACGGGTCTAGCTGCTCTGATACACACACACGACCAGAGTCATATCAATGAAAAGCTGCCACTAACTTGGTAACAGCTGCACGCAGAAATACAGCGAATGGGTAATTATAAGAGGGCTGGAGGAGAGTTCCAGGCCCCGGCCCCGGAGCTCTGCAATTAGGCATCTGCCATCTTCCACAGCTGGCCACGCTCCCCGAAACCCACTGCATTTTGTGGAGCAACCTATAAGTACATAGATTGATTGGCAAAATCAAAACTGATTTGGTAAAAGTTGGTGGGCGTTTTCCTACCACTTTTATCAAATCTATTCCTTGTACATGAGGCCCATAGTTCTCTATTTTCTTGTTTTAAATTAGAGCCATGTGGATCCACTTTTGGTAAGAACCAGAAACTCCAGCTCCTCTATTCAATCTCCAGGTAGTGTCAAGATCCCAGACGTCACCAAGCGATCTCAAGAACACACAGTCGTGGAACAGTATCAGGGAAGAAACCCCAAGAAAGTTTAGTACAAGCCAATGAGATTATGCCAGGAGAAAGCCTCACAGAAAATAGACAAGGAGAATTAACACAGTGCATCTTGAGCCTCCTAGATATAATTTTTGGGCCCACCCCTTCAGTCAAAGTTGATGTAGTAAACTAGGGGCTTCTTGGCCTTTGAGATACGTTTTGCTTCACAAAGGGTTTTATACAAGAGGTGCTGTTCACCGCTGGCACGAACTTGAGAAGATGCAACATTTTAAATGTTTAAAAACTTGTAAAATATGTCCGGAACAACACCGTAGTTCTCAGAGAGTGTCCTTCTAGGTGGGGGAGGGGCTGATGCCCGAAGTCTTTGCACCATTACTTGGTGAGATAACAAGGTTAAACAACATGCCTTTTAGTTTTTCATTTACATCATTTATGCTTCCTAAAACAATGGAGAACTTAGCGTGTGGTAACGTTTCTTCCTTCATTGACATCTTTGACTCAGATGTGAAACACACAAAGACATTCCTAAATGTAGTCTATAGGAACTGTCTGAAGACACCCTACACTTAATGTATTAATATAGATACTTTAAAAAAAATAACAAACTTATCTGGATGGATAGCTTACTACCTCAGTAGTATTTGAAAAACAGTGTGATTTATCAAAGCCAAACTACCAAATCAATTCTACGTTGCTATGATTATTTCATAATTCAAAAACAATGAACACTTTCGGCCTCATTTATGAAAAGTGACGCATCGCTGCGTGAAAACAGCGATGCGTCACTTTTCACTGCGCTCTCCCTGCGACATGATTGATGCGTCATATTTATAATATGACGCATCATGTCGCAAGCAGTTACAGATAGGTCAGTATTTCTGACGTATCTGTAGGCGCAAAAGTGACGCATTGCTGGAGTGTGTCACAGAAGTGACGCAACTCCAGCAATGCTTCCTTTCACATGGGGAAAGCCCCATGTGAAAGGGCTTGCGTCAGTCTTACGCCTGCTGTGAGGCAGGCGCAAGATTTTGACGCAACAGCATCCTAAAAGTGACGCAGTGAAATCTCATAGATTTCACTGCGTCACTATTACGAGGCTTTTTGCGGGTGAACGCCCCCTCTGCATACATTATACCTGACGCAAGTATAATGTAGCGCAGGGGTTTACAAAGTGACGCATCTGCGCTAGATGCGTCACTTTGTAAATAGTGCGCATCAGGAGGCATGTTTTACGCCGCCGATGCGTCACAAAAAGTGACGCATCGGAAGCGCAAAACTCACGCAAGGCCTCATAAATGAGGCCCTTTATATGTATATGTGATACAGGTAAACCATTTCTATTTAATATGGTTCATATCTATTTATTCAAATGACGAATAGGGGCCTGAGTTATAGTATGGCAGCCTTTATTCTGTCTATTAGGGTAGAGAATGACATTACGTCCACCACCCTGACAGACAGATAGCTGCTATTCTTAGAGATCACAGCTGGGCCAGTGGTCATTACTTTTATTTTGAAGAACAACCCTCACAGCTGCACCTTTGAAGGTACTAAAAGTCTGGTGGCTCCTTTTACAGCCACCCTCAGTTTTGATGATCCTTTTTGCTTTTCAAAACAAACTCCCAAA
Source organism: Lissotriton helveticus (assembly GCF_964261635.1). Taxonomy (NCBI): domain Eukaryota; kingdom Metazoa; phylum Chordata; class Amphibia; order Caudata; family Salamandridae; genus Lissotriton; species Lissotriton helveticus. The sequence goes on along the minus strand of NC_136057.1, from coordinate 863,628,472 downwards.
GTGTCACGTTTTGTTTAGAACAACCAGCTAATACTCTCCACACTCGGGATTTTTTTCCCCTGGGAATCGAGGTGTTATTTTTAGAGTTTTCCTTGGCAGTGACAGATATAAAAAAAAAGACATCCGAATTTTCTTCTTAAATAGGGTGGATGGTGTGATGCGCTTAGACTGACGGCAAGAACTCCATCTGTAAATCAGAATAGGCTTTCAATTGACAGAGTCAACAGGGGAGTAGCTGATGGTCCGCCCCAAGCGACTTAAAATGTGGCAGACGGACCAAGAGTTTGATGGACAGGGTACACTGTTACATTTACGAGGAGTGCCCAGTCAGCCAATCTATTTAGTTTACTGAGATATTTGTTGGATACTAGCTAATCTCATTATGGCTCGATATCGATAAAAAATTAATGCATTTCTGCAACACACACACACAGCAAAAAGGTCAAGCACTCACATACACGCAACATACAGACACTCACAAAAAACAAAAGAGAATTATACATACTACACAGACATAGTTATTCTATTAAGACATAAGCTTGCACATTCTCATACAGAAAAACATCATATATGCATACAGCTACGAAGATGCATACACATCACAAACATACAGCAATACTTTCACATGCATTAGCACATGCTTACCCGTTTAAGCGCCAACCCAGACTACTAGATAGAAACATAAAAATAAGCATTCAGAGGTAGCATATAATACACAAATACACATACACTTCACAAAAATACAGAATGAGTTTCACATACTTGACACACCACTATACTTTGTCACACCAAAACAAACTGTCACATAAAAAGAAGTATGTAAATGCAGTATGTGATACACTTATAAGTACAGATAAAAAGTGAAATAGAAATGAAAGATGTAAATAGTGAAGTGTAAAAAGTATGAAAAAAGAAAGAGTAAACTGAAACCATGTGCACCATTGAAGTGAACTTTTGTGGTGACTCTGTAAATATCTTCCTTGTTGTTTAGAGAAGGTAAAATGGTGTGGGCTCAATAAAAGAAGCAAAAGACTAAAAGATACTCGACAAGCTAGTATTTAAAGTAATGGAGTTTAAAAAGTCAGGAGATATACGGGAAATTATGGATAATGAGTGCGCATATGATGTCCTACTGCAGCAATATGGGTTCGACTGGGGGGTTTCTTCTACTGTTTCTCTTTAAGGTAAGTAAAACAAAGACCCTGAGCACTGGTATTCTGTCACCAGATTATACTGTATCTGCAGGCTTAGGAGAAGGGGCTGGTATTGCAAGTAGTACCACTGGCCTCTGGCTATTGAAAGAGCAGCCTGGCTTGCAGGTTGCAGGTATCAAAGGTGATGGAATTTGCCCAGGTGGCTAGCCAAAGTGGAAGTAAGAAAGAAATACTTCCTAGTCCAATCCACCTGTAAGAATCCAGGCAGTGCTCGTACAGCACCTACTGTGTGTGTGAGATCTTGGTGTTTGGATGTAAATGGGACCGCCCCAGGAATGGGGCGCATACTGGTTTTCAGAAGGTGGGGCAGAGCTTTACCTGTAGCCTCTTCTTCTTCATCCTCCTCAGAGTAGGCTGCACCTGGAAAATGTCTCAGCAGGAATAGAATATCCAACTGTAGATGGAGGCATAGAAAGCACAGGAACTGATGTTCCAGATGCAGATGTAGGTGGAAGGGCCTAAGCAGTTAGGTTGCCACCAAGGCCTGTATCCAAAGAAGCCTGTAGAAAAGTAAGAAAAAAGATAGGAAGAACAGGTTACTAATGAACTGTAAAAGGAATCAACCTGGTCTAAAGAAACTAACAAAAGCAATCAATTAACATAACAAAAACAAGGAAAACTGTGATAGTTGATGAAAATTGGGAGAGACCAACTGAAGGAAATAAAGCAACTTAGAAAAAAGATGGTGCGGGCAAGAACAAAACAATCTAGATTTCAGAAAAGTAAGGTAATATGGTAAAAGAATGAGCACAAAAAAACAACAATTTACATAGAGTAGGCAGGAGCAGAACTGGGATGTGGACCCAAACACTATTTTGGTCCCAGAAAAACAGGAGCGCATGGTCACATGTGCAAAGCCTGTTTGAGGTCGCAAATGGGCCAATTCGCAGAATCGGCTCATCTGAGAATGCAAAAAGACTTTTTGTAATGTACCAAGCCCAAATAGAGATTTGGTAACCTGTGACCGAATCACAATTTGGGTTTGCGATTCAGTATTAGGAAGGGGTGTGTTGAGGGTGTCCCTTCCTTATACCGAATCGCAGTGGTATGTATAAATGTTTTGCGACTGAAATCCGGTAGCGAAACATTTGCATTTTACCACCTAATTCAATTTGGTGGTAACCCATTGTCAAAGAGAAAGAGAATGGGATGGGGTCCTCAACTTACCCCTTCCCCTTTGTGAATGTCTGTAAAAGCACTTTTGAAGAACAAGCAGTGTTCCCATGCCCCACTGCCTACACTTAAAAAATGAAACTAAATTGTTTCATTTTTGTTTTTGAAATGCATCCCTTTTCCTTTAGGAAAAACAGGCTGGATTTAAAAAAAAGACTGCTTTATTAAAAAGCAATCACATACATGGTGGTCTGATGACCCCGACAGGCCAACATGCCTGTGATTTTAAAGATTCCCAATGGGTTTCAAACCGAGACAAACCTCATTAATATTCATGACGTAGGTCTATTTGTGACCCACTGGGAATTGCAAATGCAATTTAAAAGAGTTTCATACACTAGAAATAGTGATTTCCTAATTGTGATTCACAGGAAATTGCAATTAGGAAGTTGTTATTTACAACTTTCGTACATATGGCCCACAGTCCTTACTCTAAGGCAGTCTGGACAACAATGGAATGTGAGATGAAGAAACTGTTTAGTTTGGGTAGTAATTATTTATGGATGATGGATGATGAAGACAGCCAATGAATGCTTACAAAATAAGGGTTAGAAAGGTAGTGGGTAAAGTGATAAGCAATAAGTAAATGATTTAAAACCATTATAAAATAAATGAAAGTCACAAAAACTCAAAGAAAATATTTTTGTATGCTAAAAAATGTTTTTAATCAGGAAATTGTGATTTCAGCAAAATTTGTAATGCATTTAAAAGAAACAAGTAGAACTGCGTAGAGAGAGAAATAATCTTGTGCACATATAAAAAAAAATGAAAATATAAAATAAAGCACATGACTATCAAATGATAGGACATGCAGTTTGGGCAGTGCTGCATGTCCTCATCTAAGATGACATCCGTTCTTTGCCTGTACAGCCCATGCATAGTGAATAACATTTTCATGTGCATAAAATTTTAATTTTAAAGGAGATTAGTTGAAATAAATGCCTTTTTTAGCAGTATCACCCCAAAATGATTGGACTAATGCTGATGTTGTTTTTAACTGACAAACAGGCCTCAGTGCCAGCGCTCAGATCCTTAAAAGGATATATGTCTAATTGCTCAACCACAATTGACATAATTCAACTTACTTAAATGTCCCTAGTATATGGTACCAGGGCTACAGCAGTAATTATTTTGACACCATGAGTGCACGATTGTAAGAAAGCAAAGCATGACCTCCAGCCCTCTATCACTGCTTGGTAGAGCATTTTTACATTACTAACCCAACTTTGCTTTTTAAAGTAATGGCAAAGCCCAAACCTTCCATTTTAATATTTGTAAGTTTCCTTAAAGGCGAGCCTAATGAACCCTAAAGGCAGGTTGCAATATTTTAAAAAGATGTACATATATTTTACTACTGTTACGTGTTCAGACAGTAAATCCCAGCTTTGTGGTTTTTACTGTGGAAAGGTCAGTAGCTCCATACAGAGTTACACCTGAACAACTCAGCAGTGCTAACTTTTGAATGGGGCTCATGATACTCCAAGGAACCATACAAATCCTTCCGTTAAACCGGACCCGATGCTCAAGACAAATTTAATGTAACTTTTTCAGAAATGACAACTTTAGGAAGTCCATCATCCCCTTTTGTATCGCTTTGTTCGCCCTAAGTGTGGCAGGGTATGCTCAGACGTGAGTCCCTTGCTCACTTGGCCACTGGATTCAAGATAGCCTGGCTGATGAGGAGATTATGAATCCGAAACTGGTCCCAGGATGCTTGTTTCCGGTCCACGGAAGACATGGCTTGGCAGTTCGGGCTGGACTGTTCCCATGAGGCACAGGGTGTGACTGATTTGCATATAGCCATGTCTGAACTGGGGTGGCCGAGTGAGCTAAAGAATGGTGATGGATTAAACCCAGATCAGTTGACTGGGGGTGAGTGTTTGATTTGCTCAAAAGCTCCGTCCATCATCCTCTTTTGTATCGCTTTGTTCGCCCTAAGAGTGGCAGGGTATGCTCAGACGTGAGTCCCTTGCTCACTTGGCCACTGGATTCAAGATAGCCTGGCTGATGAGGATTATGAATCCGAAACCGGTCCCAGGATGCTTATTTTCGGTCCAGGGAAGACATGGCTTGGAAGTTCGGGCTTGACTGTTCCCATGAGGCACAGGGTCAGACTGATTTGCATGTAGCCATGTCTGAACTGGGGTGGCCGAGTGAGCTAAAGAATGGTGATGGATTAAACCCAGATCAGTTGACTGGGGGTGAGTGTTTGATTTGCTCAAACGCGTCCATCATCCCCTTTTGTATCGCTTTGTTCGCCCTAAGTGTGGCAGGGTATGCTCAGACGTTAGTCCCTTGCTCACTAAGCCACTGGATTTAAGATAGCCTGGCTGATGAGGATTATGAATCCGAAACTGGTCCCAGGATGCTTGTTTCCGGTCCAGGGAAGACATGTCATGGCAGTTCGGGCTGGACTGTTCCCATGAGGCACAGGGTCAGACTGATTTGCATATAGCCATGTCTGAACTGGGGTGGCGGAGTGAGCTAAAGAATGGTGATGGATTAAACCCAGATCAGTTGGCTGGGGGTGAGTCTTTGATTTGCTCAAACGCTCCATCCATCATCCCCTTTTGTATCGCTTTGTTCGCCCTAAGTGTGGCAGGGTATGCTCAGACGTGAGTCCCTTGCTCACTTAGCCACTGGATTCAAGATAGCCTGGCTGATGAGGATTTTGAATCCAAAACCGGTCCCAGGATGCTTGTTTCCGGTCCAGGGAAGACGTGGCTTGGCAGTTCGGGCTAGACTGTTCCCATGAGGCACAGGGTCAGACTGATTTGCTTATAGCCATGTCTGAACTGGGGTGGCCGAGGGAGCTAAAGAATGGTGATGGATTAAACCCAGATCAGTTGACTGGGGGTGAGTGTTTGATTTGCTCAAACGCTCCGTCCATCATCCCCTTTTGTATCGCTTTGTTCGCCCTAAGTGTGGCAGGGTATGCTCAGACGTGAGTCCCTTGCTCACTTGGCCACTGGATTCAAGATAGCTTGGCTGATGAGGATTTTGAATCCGAAACCGGTACCAGGATGCTGGTTTCCGGTCCAGGGAAGACATGGCTTGGCAGTTCGGGCTGGACTGTTCCCAGGAGGCACAGGGTCAGACTGATTTGCTTATAGCCATGTCTGAACTGGGGTGGCCGAGTGAGCTAAAGAATGGTGATGGATTAAACCCAGATCAGTTGACTGGGGGTGAGTGTTTGATTTGCTCAAACGCTCTGTCCATCATCCCCTTTTGTATCGCTTAGTTCACCCTAAGTGTGGCAGGGTATGCTCAGACGTGAGTCCCTTGCTCACTTGGCCACTGGATTCAAGATAGCCTCGCTGATGAGGATTATGAATCCGAACCCAGTCCCAGGATGCTTGTTTCCGGTCCAGGGAAGACATGGCTTGGCAGATCGGGCTGGACTGTTCCCATGAGGCACAGGGTCGGACTGATTTGCATATAGCCATGTCTGAACTGGGGTGGCCGAGTGAGCTTAAGAATGGTGATGGATTAAACCCAGATCAGTTGACTGGGGGTGAGTGTTTGATTTGCTCAAACGCTCCGTCCATCATCCCCTTTTGTATCGCTTTGTTCACCCTAAGTGTGGCAGGGTATGCTCAGACGTGAGACCCTTGCTCACTTGGCCACTGGATTCAAGATAGCCTGGCTGATGAGGATTATGAATCCAAAACCGGTCCCAGGATGCTTGTTTCCGGTCCAGGGAAGACATGGCTTAGCAGTTCGGGCTGGACTGTTCCCATGAGGCACAGGGTCAGACTGATTTGCATATAGCCATGTCTGAACTGGGGTGGCCGAGTGAGCTAAAGAATGGTGATGGATTAAACCAGATCAGTTGACTGGGGGTGAGTGTTTGATTTGCTCAAACACTCCGTCCATCATCCCCTTTTGTATCGCTTTGTTCGCCCTAAGTGTGGCAGGGTATGCTCAGACGTGAGTCCCTTGCTCACTTGGCCACTGGATTCAAGATAGCCTGGCTGATGAGGATTATGAATCCGAAACCGGTCCCACGATGCTTGTTTCCGGTCCAGGGAAGACATGGCTTGGCAGTTCGAGCTGAACTGTTCCCATGAGGCACAGGGTCAGACTGATTTGCATATAGCCATGTCTGAACTCGGGTGGCTGAGTGAGCTAAAGAATGGTGATGGATTAAACCCAGATCAGTTGACTGGGGGTGAGTGTTTGATTTGCTCAAACGCTCCGTCCATCATCCCCTTTTGTATCGCTTTGTTCGCCCTAAGTGTGGCAGGGTATGCTCAGACGTGAGTCCCTTGCTCACTTGGCCACTGGATTCAAGATAGCCTGGCTGATGAGGATTATGAATCCGAAACCGGTCCCAGGATGCTTGTTTCCGGTCCTGGGAAGACATGTCATGGCAGTTCGGGCTGGACTGTTCCCATGAGGCACAGGGTCAGACTGATTTGCATATAGCCATGTCTGAACTGTGGTGGCCGAGTGAGCTAAAGAATGGTGATGGATTAAATCCAGATCAGTTGACTGGGGATGAGTGTTTGATTTGCTCAAACGCTCCGTCCATCATCCCCTTTTGTATTGCTTTGTTCGCCCTAAGTGTGGCAGGGTATGCTCAGACGTGAGTCCCTTGCTCACTTGGCCACTGGATTCAAGATAGCCTGGCTGATGAGGATTATGAATCCAAAACCAGTCCCAGGATGCTTGTTTCCGGTCCAGGGAAGACATGGCTTGGCAGTTCGGGCTGGACTGTTCCCATGAGGCACAGGGTCAGACTGATTTGCATATAGCCATGTCTGAACTGGGGTGGCCGAGTGAGCTAAAGAATGGTGATGGATTAAACCCAGATCAGTTGACTGGGGGTGAGTGTTTGATTTGCTCAAACGCTCCGTCCATCATCCCCTTTTGTATCGCTTTGTTCGCCCTAAGTGTGGCAGGGTATGCTCAGACGTGAGTCCCTTGCTCACTTGGCCACTGGATTCAAGATAGCCTGGCTGATGAAGATTATGAATCCGAAACGGGTCCCAGGATGCTTGTTTCCGGTCCAGGGAAGACATGGCTTGGCAGTTCGGGCTGGACTGTTCCCATGAGGCACAAGGTCAGACTGATTTGCATATAGCCATGTCTGAACTGGGGTGGCCGGGTGAGCAAAAGATTGGTGATGGATTAAACCCAGATCAGTTGACTGGGGGTGAGTGTTTGATTTGCTCAAACGCTCCGTCCATTATCCCCTTTTGTATAACTTTAGGAAGTTGCCACACTGTGGCCCAAAGTTTCCAGCTACCATTTACTGTTGCACACAAGCCGCTGTCCTAGAAGCAGGTTCTGCCCTCCTGGGGGGAGGTGTGAACTTCTCTCATGAAGGAATACAAAGCGCCTGCCATAGGTCGAGGTGTAACCTATTCCTAGCCGGAAGACCAAACAAGGTGTGTGCCTAACAGGTGAGTTTCAAAAAGATACCTGCCTTTGAAGGGCAAATGGTACTCACACACGAGAAGGACTGCTGTCAAGGTGCTATCCACAATATGCACAGGAGCAGAACAACGTCAGTTCCCAATGGCCAACTGCAGTTTCCCAATCAACCAATTTTTACATATTTAACAAATGACTGCAGTACTCACAGGGGGGAAAGGGGATGGGACAGAGAAGAGACAGTCATATTTTTCCTTAGGTTCCTCCTCTGACTAAACTCCATTATTTTTCTTTTCTGAAGTGTATTTACTTGCAACCTTCTCTCACAAAATTATTTCTGAGCAATTACTCTAGAATTGGACTTGCGAGAACCCACTTTGACAAGATTTCACTCATGTACTTTATTCCTCGCACTAACCTATGCTGACTCTGCTCGAAACGAGACACCACTCTTTGAACAGGAACTCGCTAACTAAACAACGGACATGCGCTAAAAGGAACAGTTCTAATCCCTTCGGTAGACTTCTCCCTCAGGTGCGCACACCAGGTATTACAGAAATAGCTATACAACTCTTACTGACTTGACTCCTGTAACAGACACTATTCTCCTCTGACTGGGCTTCCGGAAAATCGCAACAAAACTAAAAACGTAGAATAATGACCAACTAAGCTACCGACTGACTACTCACGCTGCAGGGAACTGGAACATCCTTCTCCACAGAAATGTCAGGTGAAGTGCATGTTTCTGTGAGAGAATTCTCTGAACATTCCAAACTGCCCTTGTTATCTGCAACACTAGATTGCTGCACCAATGGTGGCTTCCTGGCGGCCATCTTGAATAACCTGCTGATTCTTTTCCTATGTCTGAAAGAGCCTTTGCTTGAACTTGTAGTGGTTTGTTCAAGCAGAGAGGTTGGTATTCTGGACAGAGAGGGGAAACTGTTGCCAAACCAGTTTTTCCACGGGCATGTAGTGCACAGGTAGCTACATCTCTGGAATGTGTTAGTGAGCTTCACACTCCAAGAGATGGGATCTGCCATGTTGGAAGTGGGCAGAACAGTGCTTCTGTGCGAGCTAGATGCCACACACCTCACAGGTAGTCATCACTAAGCAGGAGGGGTCCTGGTAGCTCATTGGCTAGAAGTTACTGCATCCCCAGAGAGCAAGAATTGGCCACAAATATGGAATTCCTGGCACCCAGACTCCAGAATGCATCTTTACTGGTGAGAGGACTGAAAAACAACTGCCCTACTGTTCCATGGGTCCAGCAAAGAGAGGCTGCACCAAAGACTGAATTGCACCTGCTGCTCCTTTGACTAGCAAAGACAGGACTGTGTCTGTGGTCCAGTGCTTGAGAAAAGTCATACTGAGCCCAAGACAGAGACGTTGCTGCCGTGAATCAGTTGGCTGACTTCCTGTTACAGCCACTTGGATATATCAATCAATCAATCAATCAAGTCATTTGTAGAGCGCACTACTCACCCGTAGGGTCTCAAGGCGCTGGGAGGGGGGGGGGTGCCGTTACTGCTCGAATAGCCAGGTCTTGAGCTTCTTCCTGAAGGAGAGGTGGTCTTGGGTCATGCGCAGGTCGGACGGGAGAGAGTTCCAGGTCTTGGCAGCCAGGTAGGAGAAGGACCTTCCTCCTGTTGTCGCTCTTCGGATGCGGGGGACGGCGGCGAGGGCGTGGCTGGTTGATCTGAGGAGGCGCGTGGGAGTGTAGAAGTTGATCCGGTTGTTGAGGTAGCTCGGGCCTTGGTCGTGTAGGGCTTTGTGCGCGTGGGTGAGGAGGCGGAAGGTGATTCTCTTGTTGACCGGGAGCCAGTGCAGGTCTCTCAAGTGTCCGGAGATGTGGCTGTGTCGGGGGATGTCGAGGATGAGTCTGGCCGCGGCGTTCTGGATCCGCTGGAGTCTTTTCTGGAGCTTGGCGGTGGTTCCGGCGTAAAGCTGAATAAGCATGTTTTGGCAAGTTGATAGCCAAGAACGTCTGACAACCACATTTCCCAATAATTGAACCCCATTCTGCTGGATTGAAATGGTTTATTGTGACATGTGAAAATCTGTGATTTATTGTTTCTTTAAAAAATCATACCTCTGGAACATCCTAGTGAGTTTTTTTCATTGAGGTGTCTATTTAGAGATAAAGCTTCAACCTAGTTTCATAAGATGCTGACAGATTTTTATTCTAACTAAAGCGTTTTTGTACTTCTTAATGTTTTACACTTGTTGCTTTGATTAAGCCTGACTGCTCTGAGCCACAGCTACTAAGGATGGAGTTTAGGGTTTACAAATGAACCTGACTAGACCCGATACAGGATTGTGACTTTATTACATGATGAGGTCAAACGTTCACATCAAACTATTAGCCACAATACCCAAATATTGATTTCAGCATAAGGAACCAAAAGTTGAAAACATATGTAACAACAACAAAAATACTGGCAGTTAAGGTAACAAGAGTGAAGAATCATAGTATAATCACAATAGCAATGAAAGTAAACTTGTACAATGCAATTTGGATGTGGAAAAGATTGTAATTAAGAACAAGATTGTGAATTAGAATTTGAGAATTTCAATTGGAAACTAATGGAAATGTAAAAAATGAACAAAAAAATGCATGCATTGAGAAGCGGCGTAAAAGATGAGAATACCAGAGGGTACCACATTAAATACAAACACAAAAAGAAGCAAATAGATTAATAATGTCAAGGAAAGTCATTTGTTATCTTTGATTATGATCAGACTGGACAGCAAAGCAGTTGTGAAGGGTAATAGCCAAGGAAAATAAACAGATAAGAAAAAAATAAAATACATTTTATAAAATGTAAATAGTGTGTTTATCAGGTACTGCGATATGTGCAATTAGATATTAGGGACAAAAACACCACAAAGGGAAAAGATGCAAATAACAATAAAAAAAAAACAGCAGAATCAAACTGAATATGTTGCAAATCGCACAAATGAAGCACAAGAAAAACGCAAAAGGTGCAGAGTCAAGCAGTAAATAAAAACGTTAGCAAAAGATATATCCAAATAAAGTGAATAGTCCAAATAAATTGTCAGAAAATTTATGTGACAGCATATTTCTAGCACATCATACTGTTGTCTGTCCATTCTTTTCTTGTGTGTCAGTTGGCTCAGTAACTTCATCTACATTTGAATGATGCACTTCAAACAGGTAGCGCTGTTTAAATTAAAAACTTTGGGGCATATTCTCGAGGACTTATCGCCGAGTTACTAGCACTTTATCGCAGCCAAAGTGGAGATAGATTTATCACTCTAGACACAAGCTGGTGCTAACAGCCGATATCACCAGTTTTCCTGCGATAGCAGCCGCAAAAAACATCGCCACAGATGACATCGGAAAGGCAACTAACGCTAATGGGATGCAGAGTAGGAGTTCCTGTGCAAAAAGCCGCGACACCACTTCACAACATTCTCAACGACCAGCCAGATTGGTGCTAAGATCACAAAACATGCAAAAACGCATGTTAGCAGCAGGGAATTAACACCTGCTCTTTCCTGGTTTTAAGTCGGACGATAACCTGCACCAGAAATGGGAGTCCAGCCCACAGCCACAACAGAAGAACAACAGATGCCATGATCTACCTTCCAACCAACAACTGCTAGAGTCAGAGGAGTCTCACATCCAGCCCTATCCAAGTTCCTCACACCTGTCTTGGATGCCATCATCAGCTTGGTAACCCAGCCCCTTTACTTCCCACACGCAGCACAGGAACAGCTGGAGACTAAGCAAGGCTTCTACGCCATAGCTGGCTACCCGCACATGTTGGGGGCAATCGACTGCACACATGTACACCTCGTGCCCCCTGCAGCCGCTGCACACAATTACCGCAACAGGAAGCACACACATTCAATTAATGTGCAGGCAGTAGTGGACCACCTGGGACTCTTCACCAATGTCTTCGGCAACTACCCAGGCAGTGTGCAGGATTCCTTCATCTTCCGACAGTCCATCATCATCAACCAGCGCTTTGAGGCTGGCATCTATGGGAATGCATTGCTCGTTGGTAAGTGCCAAATGAACACACCACACACTTCAACTCCACAATAATGCAACTCACAACTCTGGGAATGCACATGTTACAAACTCACATACAACATGCCAAACAACATGCCCACCAACCAGACACGACAGCACAACTTACTGTGGTAACCTGGGGCTAGCCATGTACAGAAGCCATCAATGGCATGGCCCCTCAGCCACACAATAGCAGAGTTTGGGGAAAGGTGGGAACCAGGCATGTGCGAAGGTGGCAAATGACCCATGAATGAGAATGCACACAATGCCAAGTGTGGCGTGGATGTGCTGGCCAGACTTCAGTATGCAGACCACAGACATGCCCATGTCGACATATACTGCGTGTGTCTCTGTTATAGTATCGGTGCCACCCGTCCCGCAATAGACAATGTTGCAATGTAGTATGCCCCCGGAGTGCGGGCTCGGCTGAAGGGATAAATGAAGAAGCTCCAGCCCACACGGGGTCCGGGATCATACCTGCAAATTGTTGTGTGTGTCGATATTACCGCATCATAAACCAAAGGTCTACCCTCAATCGTATCGCGAGTTCAGCCAGCCATGAACTCAACATATGGGTCATATGGGTCTGTCCTATTCTTAATACAGGCCGACGCACACGTGGCCACCCCTCTTCAATGCACAATATCACAGTGTCGTTGTCAGGCTTGTGGACATGCGCAGACAGGCATGACAATGGTGTGCCGTAGGAGTGCAAGTGATGCAACCATGCTGCGCACACTAGTAAATAGGCTCGGGGGAGGGAGGAGCAGCAGTGAGGCTACGTATTACACATTGATGCCGCTCATTTGCTACAAGCAGTACATGTCAAGCAGGAATCACTAAGTCACACTAATCAAATACCAATGAACTAGTGAGCCTGCCAACGCATCATGCAGAACCAACTATTGGCTCATGTCTCTCTGCACTGTCACAGGTGATCAAGAATATGCACTCTGCCCTTGGATGAGGACACCCCTCCGAGCCCCGAACACACAGGCCCAGAGGCAGTATAATTGGGCCCACAAACGCACCAGGAACATACATTTGGCGTGTTAAAGTCACGTTTCAGGTGCCTGGACATCACAGGTGGAAGGCTCCTGTACAGCCCAGACATCGTGTGCAAAATGATCGTTGCATGTTATGTGTTGCACAACATATGTGTGTGCACCAATGCCCCAGGGATAAAAGTGCCAGATGCACCGGGCGATGAGGAGGAATATGAGGAAGGTGGACCACACCCCACTGCAGCTGCAGCAGGAATAGTCCGTAGGAACACCATCATTGACAATTTCTTCACATAAGCATGTCACATTGTCACATTCCTTAGCAATCATGGGACAGTACAAAATGACCACAAGCACAGCATGTATAAATAACTTCGTTACAACACACATTCCCTGAGTGAATGTCACTCCTCTGTACAAGCACATCACTCTGGCAAGTGTAAGTGCAACATGTAGTGCTAACAATCTCAGAAATTGAAAATAGATGGTGGGTGTGTCACCTTTGTACAGAGAGGCTGTTTAGGGAGTCACGTATTCGAAATTCCATTTCTGTGTGTAAAAGATAGTACGGAATCCCACTCATCAGCGTTTAAAATGTGTCCCAAATCATTACATATAGGCTGTCATTTGTGACCTACAATTGACAACAGGGCTTCTTTTGGGGTCAAATATGTACCACCATGATGCAGGGATGCACCCTGTGACTCAAGTCCCACAACATGAGCAACATGGCCGTAAGGGCGAATCACTGCCCCTACATTCGTCCATGCTTTCATACTTGATTAATCATAGACATGACACATCTGTGTCTATTAGAATGTATTATTCACATTCAGTGGAGTGTTGAAGCTGTCTTAGTACTAGGCCATGCAGACAACACTTTACAATGTTGCCCTGTGGAGGGCCAGCCAGAGTCCTTTAGGGATTGACAAGTTAAAACAAAAGCACAGGTGCACCACACAAAAGAACTTTATCAAGAAGGACAGTTATAGCGTCCATATCCAGTAAAGAGAGTTCTTCAATGTTTTATTTTGTATTTCTCTTTCATTGTTTCATTTTCATTTCACATAGATACAACACATCGTCCAGTTTTAATGATTCAACACACAGAAAAGCCGACGCATTTCGACCCAGTGCAGAACTTCTTCAAGGCTGTTAGATACAAACAAAAATAATTATACAAATATGAAAACACCACTTACAACAAAAATAAGACAATTTATACATTGAAACGTATGGGCTAACTACCTGCCCATGTACACGACAAAGACAGACCAACAGAGTATTAAACAGCTATAAAAGTTCCTAATTACATCAGATAAATGATACATTAATACTAAATGTTCATTGACAACGAATGAGGATCAAAGGTCCCAGCCGGGACAGAATTAACCAAAACAACCTCATTTTTACATGTCTCCTGTATCGTCATACTAGTGCACTACAAAATATGGATACATTGTGATCTATTATCAATAGGTACAGGAAAGAAGAACAAAGTGAAATTACCCATCGGGGAAGCAAAAGGAAAAGAGGGGGTAGAACGACCAAGGATTTAGAGGAAGGAACAATGTCATGGTAAGGATGCAGAACACCATAATGGATGGCCTAAAAAGAAGATGGGGTCCCGCAACTTGATCACAGAAGCCAACCCATCATGTTAAGGGAACGACAGGGGGGGCAACAAAACACCAAAGAGCTGATGCGAACAAAGGGCAAGAGAGTACCCACCACGAAACCAAGGTGGAATCAAACACCTCTAAATTTTCGGTTCTAGGATTCCCTAAGGAAAACTAGTCCCCATCCAGTAGAATCTGCATTGTGAAAAACAGAAATCAGAGGTAGTTGCAGATTTGGCAGTGGTGGCGCGAATAGAATTTTTAAAATGTATTAGCATAGACAGTCCCAAATACTCTACACTTACATTGTATCAAAGGATAGCGCCATCTATATAGAGGCAGAGATCAATTAGTAGCTAAAAGACACGTCCCACTGTAATAATGTCCAGCTCCGCCAGTTTATATAGTAATGATGCTCAACGTAAATCCTATGGGAAGTTATCTGAAGTGAAAGAGGAATGGAATAAATCCAACATAACCACTCAGTTGGCCTGTCTTTGTCGTGTACATGAGCAGGTAGTTAGCCCATACGTTTCAAAGTATAAATTGTCTTATATTTGTTGTAAGTGGTGTTTTTATATTTGTATATTTATTTGTTTGAATCTAACAGTCCTGAAGAAGTCCTGCACTAGGACGAAACTCATCAGCTGTTCTGTGTGTTGAATCATTAAAACTGGACGCTGTGTTTTATCTATGTGAAATGAAAATGAAACAAAAAAAGCGAAAGAAAAAATGGAAGAACTTTCTTTACTGCATATGGACACTATAACTGTCCTTCTTGATAAAGTTTGATTGTGTGTTGCACCTGTGCTTTTGTTTTGAATTGTTAGGTTCCTTTTTGGAACAAGCAATGTGACGGTGAGAGCTATCCAGTGTGCACGCAGATCCCACTTAGTATAGAAGGGACAATACTCAAGGAGTGGAAAACAGGTTAGGTGCTGGTAATCAGAAGGTTCCGCTGTCAGGTCTTTTTGTTTATGGATTGACAAGTTACCCGGAAGGGGAAGAGCAAACAAAATATGGCAGTCCATGTCGAGGTTTAAAGTTAGTGTCGTAGAGTGTATCGGGGGATAGTGGAAGGTGTTATTCCAAGGCATGATGCAGAGGGCAGTACCAAGCCGAAAGAAGCCATAAGGCGAAGATGAGTGGTACTGCTTCCTTCTTACCACTAAGGCAGATTCATCCTCATCTTTGTCCTCTGACGTTTCATGTGCCTCACATGTGGGTGGTGGTGTTTGGTCTGCAGCACTGTGTGACACTGACACATCAGGGGTCTGAGATGTGGATGTAGAAGTAGCAGCAGCATTCATCTGCGCAATGTCTTGTGGCATCACTCCCATGATGAGGATCTGCAGGGCATGGAAGATCCCATCTACAGCTTTCTCGTGTGCAGCCATGGTAGCCATTCTTTGCACCTGCATCCACTCCATGTTCTCCATGACCCTCCTTATGTTTCCCAAATCACGTATGACATCACTGTAGCCACTCTGACTAGACAGTTGTTATTGTCTCTGAGTCATGACACCAGCAACGCCAGCCATGTAATTGTTTGAGGGCATGGGGCGGACTGTGGCTGCCCGTTAGGGAGAGTAAGTGGTCCCTGATGAAACTAAGACACCCACGTATGGCTTCTAGTTTGGCTGCCATGAGGACGAACTCCATCCGCAACTGTTCAGCCAGCTCCTTCTGGCAGTCTAACACACGGTGTTGGAACATTATGTGTTCTTCGGTGAGGTGCTAGGAGCCAGACGTGGTGGTGGGTGCTTCCTGCTGTGTGGTGTCTGCAGGGGGTGGGCTAATCTCAATGGTGCTGGGCTGCCCTGCTACTGGAGGTGGGGTGCGGAGGTTGTCCATGACCGGTTTGAGTTTGTCGTAGTCGATGCCCTGGTGGTCGTCTCCATCATCACTGATGTGATGTAGGGTCTGGTCTGCAGAAGGTGTTTATTGGGGAGATGCAGTTCACAGTTTGTTCCATGTATGTTGACGCATTGGCGACGTTTACATACAGACTGCATGACAATGTACATTGTGACGGTGAGGAGATGCCTATTTGATGGGGGACAGTGGACATTTGTACGACATCACAGATGTGAGGTTGTACCTGTACATTGTCATGTCAAAGTTTCCTGCTATGCCAGATGTGATTGGCCATTTTGTACACACTTGCAGCACCAGTTGTGTCCTGTGTTCTGTTGGGAAAGTGGTGCAGTTTGTACCACATTGTAGTCAATGTTAAGGTGCTCTTATTCTTAAGTGTGTGTGCTGCATTGTGCGTGAGTCACCCCTGCAGCTCTGATTGGGCTGCCCCATATCCCTCTCAGGTGGTGTGCCTTTTACTTCTGTGCTTCTTCAGTACTGAGATGTAGCGGACTTGGGTAAATTGGGCTCTTGGTCGATTTGTGACTCTTGGGCATGGTTTGTCCCCAGATGTGTTGTTGACGTCAGGGGTTGTTTGTGCATGTGGATGTGTCAGAGTGTGACCTGCTCCTTTCTGAAGGTGGTCCACACTCAGCCACCACAATGTCATGATGATTGGACTGGAGTCATGGTAATCATCATGTAGTGTTACTTGCATTGTCAGTGTAGCTCACAAATATGCCTCTTTGCTGGGTTTTGCATGTGTGCATGTGTTGGTGGTGAGATTGGGGATGTGTGGGGTGGGACCCCTTTGAGCACATGGTGGACGGGGGTCTACTTGGTATTTGTATGTGTGCTGCAGTGTGGCACAGGGATCAAGGACATGATCCAGAGTCATTGTGGGTGTGTAGTTTGCTCGCTCTACTTAATTGTGCATGTGTGCCATTGTGCCCATCTTCCCTCTTCCCCCCAGTCCCTGGTTGGTACTCTCCCTGTTGATGTTGTGTCAGGTCATGTTGAGCATTGTCCGGATCCCCAACTCCTGGCATCGTATCCCAACTGATGACTGTGGCCACCATTTTCTCCATGTCATCCAGCTCCTAGTGTGCTGCTGGACCCCCACCTCCAATCTGCAATGCTGCTTTCATGTTGGCATCGAGTTTCTTCTTGGTTTTGCCCTTCACATCATTCCAGCGCCTCCTGACCCCTTCCATTGTCCTCCTCAACGCTGCAACTGCATTCACATGGTCCAAAATGGTGTGCCATATTTGCGTCTTTGTTGCTAGTGACACTTTGGAGGTGACAAACACTTGTTCGTAGTGTTCTATCACCTCTGTAACAATGATTTTGTGTTCCTGCATACTAAACCGCGTCTTCCTCTTCTCCTTAGCCTTCCCGACCCTGAGGTTCCTTGCTGGTCGTCTGTGGGGCTTGTGGGGTTCGTGTTGCCCTCTGCACTCGATCCAGGTGCATCCATGGTGCTACGCAGTTAACTTTTTTGATTATATATTTTTTCTCTGCCTTTATAGGGCATTTTCCAGCATTACGCATTAGAATTGCAGGCCTGTCGCTAGTTATCGCTGATTTTTATATCGCGATGTGGGACATCATCGCTTTTTTCGCATTCGTGTTTTGCATTTTTTAGGTGTCGCGTTCATTTTAACACGGTCATTTGATGCGTTATCGTGAGACTATCACATGGTACCGCCCGATTGAGAATACAATGTTAACACAGTGTTATTTTCCCACTATAGACTGCGATGTGAAAAGTTGCGTTAAGCTAATTTTGAGATAATTATCACACATTCTTGAGAATATTCCCCTTTGCTTTTTACATATGTGTGAAATACTTTGAAAGCCTAGAGGAACAGGAAAATTAGAAGTGTAGGCAAAAACAGAACAAAGTACAAGACTCAATACCGACATTGTTGAAAGCCAATCAGGACAGAAATAGAAATTTTTTGGTGAAACAAAAAACGTGTTGTATGTTTATTGCTACCATAGTTGTCACTTAGAGAAAATCAGAAGAAGGTATGTAAAATTTAACATAGAGGATAATAAAGTAAGCCAGCTGTTTAGACTGACCTGGCCCATTCAGCAGAGGACAGATGTGACAGGAGGACATTGCAGGTGTCACCCTATCAATGTCAAAAGACCCCTCCACCACCAGAGCCAACTTCCACAGGCAACTACCTCAAGACCAGCATTGACAAGACAGAAGTCCTCATCTTTTGGAACAAGACCTTGCCAAGGAAGGACGCCTGGGGCCTGCTGAACGTGGCCCTTTCCCTGCCCCAAACAGACCACACCTACAACCTTGGCATCATCTTGGACCGCAAAATATCTATGCAGAAACAGGAAGACAGTCTTGTCCACCGACACATGCGGTGGCTCTCAACTATCACCAGAAGGACCGTCACCCAGGCCCTCATCACCAGCAGATTGGACTATGGGGCTCTCTCTACTTAGGAATTACTGCTCACCTCCTGAAGAGACTACAGACAATACAAAACTCATTGGCAAAGCTCATGCTCGACCTCTCCAGATGGACTCACATCACTCCACACCTCAAGAAGCTTTTCTGGCCGCCAGTTCAAAAGAGATGCCAGTTCAAGTTGTCAACCGATGCATACAAAGCCCTGCACAACGAAGGACCAGTATATATCAACAAACGAATGTCCTTCCACCAACCTACCAGACAACTGAGATGCGCCTCCTTCTCCCTTGCTGACACCCCCCCCCCGGGTCTGCCGAGCCAACAGCGGCGAACGCTCCTTCTCTCACACAGCGGCCAAAGCTTGGAATGACCTTCCCCTGCCCCTTAGGACCGCCTCATCACTCTGGAAATTTAGGAAAGGGCTCAAGACCTACCTTCGAATGAACAAGCACCGCAAAGCAGCAAGCAACTCCAGCGCCGTGAGACCCTCGAAGGTGATTTGCCATGCTATATAAATCCTGATTGATTATGAAAGAAATGGATGACAATATGACTAATTGGGCAGTTCGCAAAGGTATGGAGACTAAACCATTTCCAACTGAACTAAAAGAACAATAGGTGTATAAAATTGTTATCATCCACACAATACACATGTTCACGCAATAATAATATGCAGCCAAAGACATCTAAATGGCCCTAAACTAATTAGTAATGCCACTAACAGGTAAAAAATCATCTTGAAACACTAGGGATTGAATTAACCAACTGTAGCTCCGTTCAATGGTGTTCCAATTGAAGATAGAAAGATAGGGCATGAAATAGATTGGAAAAGATTAGGAAGGTTTCCAAATTTTTGAATAACAATCTGTACAATACAGCCAAACTGAACTGTCCGAGTCAATAAAGATTTGCATACACCGTTCCTCTCTCTTAAGTGGCACAGTGGGCAAGAAAACGATGGCAGGAATGCTACCCTGAGTGATTGCCACTGGTTAGGCTATTTGAAGGCACTCCTTCCATCGCCTTTTGTGTGGTTGCTCCAATGCCCTAAGTGGCCAGTGGCATGTCAATCTGAATCTTAATTCTTCATGTTCAGAGTACTGACTCTGGCAGTTTGGTATGAAGTGCTCCCATGAGGAGCAGGGTCAGTACTGCTTAAGAAAGCATGAACAACTCCCCTTTCTTCCTAGCCACGTTATTGCAAATGTTCCTTTATTCGGCGCAGTAAGTTTACCAGTCGCCTTGAACATTTTCTCATAATTCACTGGGATTGAAGGACGAAAATGAGATTTGGATATTAGAGGGGTTGGTCGCATTGCTAATGGGGAGCGTGGGCTCTCCAGGATGGAACCTTCTTTGTTATGAATATTACTTTCCGTGTTGTCAGGCTCTCTCTGTGTTGATCTGATATGAGAGTAACCTCTTTTAATACAGCTGGTGTGGTTACTCCTCTGAATATATTGAAAAAATAATTCATTTCATTTGATTAATTGATTCATTTGGGTTGCATAATGCTTTTTCTCCCTTTTCTGGATTGCTCAATGGCATTCCTTCATCTTAATTTAACACATCACTGCATGTTGCTAAGCATTATTGTTGTAACATATGAACACTGATTAATAAGGAGTTTTAAATGGACTTGTTTTGGACATGTCTGAGTATCTATGTGGCTCACAGACCTTTTTCCGTGAAGGCTTCAGAAATAAAAAGTAAAAATAAAGGGGCATATTACCAACAGCTAGCTATGTTGGCTTAGCGGCAATAATTTTATCGCCGTGTAGCGGCGATTTTTATCGCTTAGGATCCTTGCTATTATCAAGGTTTATCTCCTAAGCGATAAAAATCGGCCGAAATGCATGAATATCGCTGTAAAGTCAGCGATTTTCATGCATTACCGAGCTAATGCTCTTAGCCATGTTATCCACCTCCCATTGGATAACATGGCTAAGAACTGCTCAGGGCAGGTGCTAGCTTTTGGAGCGCGAATATCTCCAAAAGTTGGTAATAGGAGATAGCGATGTTAGCGACCGTTTCCAGTCGCTAACATCTTGTCACGCCCACTTTGCATGTCATTAGTGATAAATATCTCTGACATGCAAAGCGGGGCCCAAGATGGTCGCTATCTCCTACTAGCTGTCGCTAACTGGTGTTAGCGACAGCTAGGTAATAGGGAGATAATTCTATCTCCGCTTTCTTGGCTTTTAAAGCCAAAAAAGCGGAGATAAATCCCTTGATAATATGCCCCAAAGTTTAAAAAAAACAGTAGAGAGCACCTGTTCCATCTAACTGTTGGAAAATCCAGTGGTGAGCTTCAAACTACTGTTTTCGCGCAATAAAACGGTGGGAGATTAGTGCTAACATGCATCTACTGAAATTGTCGATCCTGTTATTACTAGAAAGAAGGCAGTAATGATATAGTATGGTATAGTGCAAAGTGTACAGTGATAAACCTGTCTTAGAGGAAGTGACATCGGTGTGAATCGATGGGGATGGTAGGCCTCGAGAAGACTAAAGATGCAATATTCCTTCTTGATATATGCATTCAAGCTGCTAACAGTGTACTGAATCCCCGTGGTTTACATGCAGTTATTGGATGTCAGATCAACAGAATAATGTCACTTTATAAAATGATATTAGAGTGTATACTGTTTTCTCTTTCTCCCAAAGCCACACTGTTCGAATCATTAATTCTCTGGCAGAGCATTCACGCTTTTCGAATGCTGAAAGATTAGCATCAATATATTGTAAACGGAGTGTTTTTCTTGTCAGAGAGTCATTTGGTGGTGACATAACCCTTTGTATTCCCCACGTTGTTTCAGAAGAGGAAAGGAAATATACAATTTACATTCAAAGGCATCTGAAATAGAAGCGTTTTGCGGCAGATGGGATTTTTACGAGCTGTTTGTCACAATACAGCAGCCTTGTTAAGGAGCAATCGTTTGCTGCTTCATTACACGAAGATAGCTCTGTTTAGAGTTGCGCTCAGCTGTGAAATTACTTTAAAACTTCTGTACGGAATAGGCATTGGAATTTTGTAATAAAAGATGAATGAAAAATATACACTGAATCGTAACAAAAAGTGCAACACACACAAATGTGTCTACACATATTGCATTGTACACTTATTTTCAGCATTATGTTTTTTGCTGATATACAAATACTTTGGCCACCATTTACTTGACTTTAAGCAAAAAGATTTCAAATGGGAATGTAGAGTGGATTAAATTAAATGTCCACAGTTTGTTATACTCTTGGACGTGTTCTTCCGCTTAGAGGTGGGAGTTGAAATAATCAAGACACTATTTTTTTTCCGGCTTCTAGCACAAGTCACTTCAAACAAGACCCATAAAAATTAATTTGAGAACAGTCGATTGTATGCCAAACCATGCCACGACAAAGTTTATCTGCAATGCGCATCAAGGATTTTACTGCGAAGAAATCAATGAAGGAAAAAAGACAGCTGAGGTATATCTTGCATAATGCCTCACGAGACGTCGGTTCAACCTATGTTTTGCTTTATGGGCTTCGATGAGCAACTGATCTCCTATGTTTTGTCATTTGAGATGTCATCAGTGATGTCATGAGTGATGTCACTGACCATGTCATGAGTGATGTAATATATGACGCCATCAGCAGTGCATTGCGGGCGCGCAAGTTATAGTTAACTGAACTAACTATAACAGGGGAATTTCTATGGTTTTGTACGAGTGAAATGTCCAACTAAACTATAACGTTACTAGTTAGTGTTAGTAGTAGGTAGTGTTAGTTTGCGTCTATACAATACAGGGAGTTAGAAGCAAAATACTGACCCCTACCTGTCTCAAGACTCATGGATTAAACCATGAGCTCATTGCTGTAAAGTGAACTGGTGTTTGTAGCATAAGTTTGGAAGTAGTGTTAGTAGGCGTTTATAGCGTAAGGGAGTGGGAAGCAAACTACTGACCGCTGCTGTGTGGTTATAGTATACTGTAAGTGAAGTACTCACGCCTACTGGTGTGAAGACTCGGGGATCAAAGCAAGCTGATTGCTGTAAAGTAATGGGCTCTGGGCGCTGTAGCATACTGGCCGCTGTAGTATAACTGTGTTAGTAGTGTTAGTATGCATTTATATTATACATGGAGTTGGAAACAAACTAATCACCCCTACTGGCCTGAAGACTCAGGGATTAAATTGTGAGCCTAAATCGTGAATTCATTGCTGTAAAGTGATGTGTTCTGGGCAGTGTAGAATACCTGTGGTAGTGTTAGTTTGCGTTTATACAATACAGGGAGTGGGAAGTGAACTACTCATCCCTACCTGTCTCAAGACTCGTGGATGAAACCATGAGCTTATTGCTGTAAAGTCATGTGCTCTGTGTAGTATTGCAATGCAAGTTATAGTAGAATGTTAGTATGTAATGCTACTAGAATGTAAGTATGTAATGTTAGAATGTAGGGCTGTCATGAGGGGAATCTTGGGGCGTTTGTACACGGTGCTAGAGAAAATGGTTGCCTTGCTGTCTGGTCCTGTTGGCGGCTGTTTAAGCTGTCTTTTTTTCCTGCAACAAATCTACTTATCGGATCCTCTGCTGTCTGTCTCTTTAGTGCATAAATTTGGCGACGAGCAGGAGAAGGTAAAAAGAAGGCAGCAATCACCAATATTTTGAGCTTGCTTGCGTTGATCTGAAGACCTTTTGGTTTGTGAAGCTGTTTTTACTCATCCCAGGGTCGTCAGCTCATTGAACTATGTAATCTGACCTCTGGTAGGATTTATATTTTTATATTATTTTGGGTTTCCTCTGCCTCTTCAGTACACTCTGGTCACTGTACTACACATGTGCAAGTAGTGTTAGTATGCGTTTATACTAATTCTGTAGGTATGCAGTAACCAATGCATCATGGAACTAGGGAGCACCACCTCCCAGGCGCAGCTCAGGGTGTGCATCCGCAGGACATTTATGTTTGTTATTAGAGGGCGGGTGCATGGCTTCAACCCTGTGAAAGCAAATCCTTGTTTGGCTCATTTAAGCTAGAGGAGGAAAACCTCATATCGCTTCAATAAAACGGATCCTGATGGTAAAAATGGAGAAAAAAAAATGAAGGGGGGTCTCACCCGTTCATTTAAATGAGCCCCCTGGTGGGTAATGTTCCGGTGCCAATTGTATTATTAAATTGCGGGGTCTGTGCAGGACTGGGAACCTTAATCTCACATGTAAATTAGGCGCAGGAGGGCACAGAGATGTTTCACAGCCTAGGGGATCGCCACCTCCCAGGGTATAGTTTACTAATTGTTCGGGGGCTTTGAGGCCAACTGAAGTCTGGGGATCGCCACCCTCCGGGGCTTTACTTAAATATGCTGGGAGGGCCTCGCCAGTCCTTGAAGCCTCGGTGGTCATAGGCAGTGCCTTATTGGTTTGTAATCACACGGGCAGTACTCATGGGGTTGTAATAAAGTGATACACGCATAGAACCCTTGCAGTTGTAGAATTCCGAAGGCTTCATTTATGTAATACCCTGTTGGTTTATATTTGGTAGGTGCACCGCAAAATTACAAATATTTTCCCTCATAATCTCCTATAAACAGACGATTTTCTCAATAAACTACAGAGAAGTGTTGTCAGAAAAAGAAAACATATACACTCACTTATTTATTGGTAAAAAGAATAACCTTTATTAAAACAATGCAAATAAATAGAAACGCAACTTTATTCAAATAAACAACAGTATAACATGAAATAAGTGGCTGGGACTCCTCCGGAAGCAGCGTACAAGACCTGCAAGACAAAAATGAAACATTAGTATGTGTGCTATGTCCAAGGGAAAAAGAAAGGTAGTCAGAATGAAAGGAAGATAGTGAGAATGGGACAGAGAGGGAGTGGGTGGAAGGGAGAAGGGGAGGGAGAGTAAAAGGAATAGAGGGAGGAGGAGACGGAGCGTTGGTCTACTGCACCCAGCCCTCACTGTTTACCTCCCATCACCCATGTGTCTAGGACGCTGTAGTCCGTGAGAAAGAGTGCGGTCCAGCAAGTCCTTAAAATTAAACAGGTATGAATGAGGCCAGAGATTACATTATTACCTACGGGAACATCGCTTGTTGGCACCTGTGCACCCAGGTTGCTGCACCCCAGTCCGTTCCCCCACACTGTGCTCAATTGTAGTTCCTGTGCACCAAGGCTTCATCGCTCACCTGCTACTATCGGTGTGTCCAACGACGTGCCGGTGCAAGGTCTGACTCCGGGGTGCCTCTCTAGGGTGGCACAGCAGGTCTCTGGTCAGGGACAGTGTCTTGATACCACGATGGAAGGCGTCAATTACCCAGGGCCTCATAACTGGGTGAGCACCCGCTCCGCCCATTTCGGCGCAACGTATTCAGTGTCTGAAAAGGGAGAAAAAATATAATGGTGGAAATGTCTAAAGGTAAATGAAGGTTTATTGGAAGGTTAATAGAGAACACCAGTTGAATTCATCCTTCCTTCTTGAAGTACGATCTACCAACTGTAAGTGGTAATCGTGGTTCAAAGAGGAGTTGGAGTGCACGAGAATACACAAGGTTAAATAATAATGTTATGCCAACATTTACATACAAGGAACAGAGCGCATGCTAGAAGCATAATGTGCATGAGTAATGCAGAGGCGCAAGACAGTGTGCGTGTACACTTGATAATCAGCTCACTACAGTGCACTAAAAGGCAATGTCATGTGTCTGTAGGGCAGTGCTGCCCACTGGCTCAGGCCTACAGTACGGTCCAGGAGGTCCTTAAAATGAGAGAGGGAAGTGACTGAATGAGGTCAGAGATCACATCATTACGTATGGCAACATCGCTTGTTCGCAGCTGCGCACCCAGGCTGATGCACCCTACACCTCTCGCAGCACTGCGCTCAACACGTGTCTGTAGGGCAGCGCTGCCCGCGGGCTCAAGCCTACAGTACGGTCCAGCAGGTCCCTAAAATGAGACAGAGATGGGATTGAATGAGGTCAGACATCACATCATTACGGAGGTCAACATCGCTTGTTCGCACCTGCGCACCCAGGCTGATGCACCCCACCTCTCTCCCCTCCCGTAGCACTGCACTCAACACGTGTCTGTAAGGCAGCGCTGTCCGCTGGCTCAGGCCTACAGTACAGTCCAGCATGTCCTTAAAATGAGAAAGAGATATGACTGAATGAGGTCAGAGATCACATCATTATGCATGGCAACATCGCTTGTTGGCACCTGTGCACCCAGTCTGCTGCACTCTAGCTCCTTCTCCCGCACTGTGCTCAATTGTAGCTCCTGCACACCGAGGCTTCACTCCTCACCTGCCACCATCGGTGTGTCCAACAACGTCCCGGAGCAAGCATCGACTCCGGGGTGCCTCTATAGATGGTGGCGCAGCAGGTGTCCGGTCGAGGACGGTGTCTTGATACCACAATGGAAGGAGTCAGAATGCCCAGGGCATCATCACGGGGTGAGAACCTGCTCTGCCCATTTCAGCACAACCAATTCACTGTCTGAAAAGGGAGAAAAAATATTATGGTGGAAATGTCTGGTTGGTGAGAACAATGCCTTGCCTTGGCATCGTTCTTACCAACCAAAGAACTTGGCGGATCTTACCACATACCTGTGCTTTATGTTAAGCCGGCCTGGATTTTGCCTTTTTCCATATATTTATTGCTGTTATCTTTTGGACTCTGATTTACTATTAGGAAGTACCATGCCTTTTTGTTGTCTATCTTTGCAAGGAACATACCTATCCTGCCTCAAGAAGAATGCTCATGAATTTGAAATTTTATGAATGTTTTGATCCTATGTGGTCTGCCGCCCTTGTTTATCTTTGTTAATTGGATTTGCTTGATTGGATCCATTTGGGTCAGGATTTTTGCCCCAGTATGAGTGTGGAATATATGTGGTATGTTTGCTTGTGTTTTTGAACGAATGAATGTGGGGAATGCCTTATTATGATTGATATTATTTTGTGTTCTTTGTATTGTATAAATGAATATTCATTAAAATTTCTATCCTTGGATTTACTCCATACAATAATTGTCTGATGACTGTTTTACCTCCTGGGAGGGAGACTGTATTTGAGTGACCTTTTAGGCACGTGTTTTATTCATTTTTGGGTGGAGACTTTTCTGTGTTTATTGGTCGCTTTATTCCCCTGCGTCTCCACCTTTATCAATTATCAGGGGCCCCCTTGTTGTATTGGAAACCTGTGACCGCCTCATCAGGCACAGCTATGCGGCTCCGGCAGTGAAAATTCCCGACAACTGGCTCTGTCGCTTGCATCGTAACCTGCGAGCACCGCATTGAGCACCATCTCGCCCTGCACCGCAAGTGTTGGTCTCCCCGACGCCGTCTGCATGATCGTCACCAAGCCGCTGCCTGCACCGTATCGAGAGGACACCGCGTCCTGCACCGCTTCCACTTTGCACCGTAACCGTGACTGACGCCACGACCGGCTCAGACACCTGCACCGCAACCTGCCACCACTGCATCGAGCACCGTCTCGCCCTGCACTGCCAGCCTTGGTCTCCCCGACGCCGGCTGGACGATGGTCACCGAGCCTCTGCTCGCACCTCATCGAGAGGACACCGCACCTTGCACCGCTTCCACTTTGCATCGAAACCGTGACGGATGCCAAGACTGGCTGGCACCCCGTGTGAGCCGCACTATGAAAGGTCCTGTTCAAGCTGTTGCTGGCCCATACCGACGTGGTGAGCTGGAATTGCGAGATTTGTTTTCAGCATCGCGGGAGGCTAAGACCGAGCTACCGACTCGTACGAACTGTGTTTTCAATGTATTTTTGCAATTTAAAAACATCTTGTGAATTACCTATTTTTTAAGTACTGTATTGCGGATTTTTAGCGGATTTGGTTTTTTTTAAGTATAGAAAAATATTGGCTATTTTTCTAAACTGGTGTGGTGTCCTTTTGTAGTGCTTACATTGTATTACTGTTGGTTTTGTGCAAATGCTTTACAAGATAAGCCTGACTGTTCATGCCAATCTACCCAGGGGGTGAACAGGGGTTATTTTAGGAGTGTAACTCCCTTATCCTGAATAGGAAGAAGGTTCCCTATTTGGACAAAGGTGCAAACCCTTGACAACTAGAGACCCCCCTTTCTAACATGCAGTTTACAGGCATTCTGGGATTTGTGGTCCACTTCTGTTTTGCGCCACTGAGTCATTGTTATTATTTTCTGTCTAATGTTTTCCAAACATACACCATGACTTTTATGGATAAATTATGATATGAATTAACTTTCTGAGAGGTGAACACGCAAGTTCATTCTTATTATTTCCTCTTCGTCCGGCTTGGAAAAACATGTTTGTAACCTTTTGCCCTTTATATACTCTCGATTAGCTTTTTGACAGTTCCCAGTTAGTTAATGCATTTGGCATTGAGGTTGAAAGAAAGCCAAGATTGAGCGTTAAAACCTGGGAATGGATGCTGCAGAGTTCAACAGTGAATTGTTTTATTCATCATGAGGTTTTAATGTTGCAATATTGATACATGTAGTATATGGAAATTGTAGGACTTGGCCTTTCTGGCTAAAGTTCCCTAAACTTTTGCTTTCCCCCTAGACCATTTTCCTGATTTAGAGTTGCCAATTAAGATGCTTTGGGTACTTTACCACTGCTGATCAGTGTTAAAGTACAAGTGTTTCCTATGTAAAGTGTAATTGGTTGGCAATGATTGATATGTTTGCCTTACTAGTAAAGTCTGTAGTGATGCGCACTGTGTGTGCCAGAGCTAGCAATGCAAAGGCACGCGGAGAAGAGTACTCCGGCCTGCAGTGTAGGGCCTGCGCACAGCTTGCTAAGTTAGCATGTTGTCCTGACAAGTGCCACCACTTGTCAGGCCTTACTTTTCCTTCTGTATACACATTGGCCACCCCTGTGGTAGGTACCGGGTAATCCCTGTCCAGGGTTCAGTGTAAGTAAAAGGCAGGACATATACTAAGGTGTGTGTTATGTCCTGACAGTGAAAAACACTCCATTCGTTTTTCACTGCTGAAAGGCAATCTTGCCCATAGGACAGAAATGGGGAGGCTGGGTGTTGTGTTTGTTAGCCTAGTTTCCAATAAGTTTAACATGGAGAGGTGAAGTTTAGAATGTATGAACTCATAGTGTGATAACACATCTTTCTGTGAAAGTGGTTTTGTCACTGTGTGTTCAGACCCACTATTTTAGAAAGTGGCTGAGTTTTGTGCTTTAAGCATTTCTGTGTGTCTCTGCGGAATGTGGATTGACTGTCTGGATCTGTGAGGTGAGAGGAGCTGGGAGAGGTCTTGACCCAGGGAGGGGATGAGATGGCACCAAGCTGCCCTGCATCTGGAGAGTAGGGGGAGGAGAAGCCCGGGAGGTGAAAAGGCCTGGGCTGGTGCTATAAACCAATTGACCCATCTCCTGCTGAGTGATTAAGGATTCAGACTCCCATTATCAAAGGGAGAAATGTGACCATGGGAGGGAGATACCCAGAACTGATTTAGGAAGGGGTCAGGCACAACAAACTTCAAAGACATTAAGGGGTATAACTATGAGAGCTGAACCCCCCGAACGTTGGAATGAAACAGAAATAGATTAAGACTGAAAAGCCTTGGACCCATTTTGTGGCCAAGAGGTACCTCTGCTAAGGAAGGAGCAACTGAAAAGCTTGCTAGTGCAAGACCAACTCTTGCTTTTTGATCTGGGGCTGGTCTGCAGTTTGCTGTTCTAACTAAGGAAGAGGCTGTTAGGACTGTGCTTGGAGGCACTGGGTCCCCCTGCTTGATGACTGTTCACACCCCTCATATACCCATAAAAGCCTGGAAGAGTTTGGACCTGGAATTACTCAAAGCACACTTAACCCTTACTCAACCAGAACCATGTCCAGACCCTGACTTAGCAGCATCTAACTACACAAGTTGGCTGAATGAAGCCTTTGGTAGACTAGTGCCAAAAAAATAATTTTCCAAAAACCGCCGTTCTCCGTCCGCCACCTGGTTCTCTGAAATCTTAAGGGCACAGAAGAAAATATGCAGGAATCATGAAAGGCAGTGGCGAAAAAATTACACTGATCAGGAAACAAATCGTAACAAATACAAATCATTAGTTGTTTAGGAGAAAAGCAAGTATTACATCACTCAGATCGAGACCGCCCAAAACTCCAGTAAACAGCTTTATAAGGTAGTCGCTAATTTATCTGGGCAAGTTCCAAATTGCAATCCAGCCCCTTCTCAGACACTATGCAACTCCCTTGCTGATTACTTCTATGAAAAGGTCAACAAAATTTACATTAATTTTTCTTCACAAGAACATAAAGAGAACCAGCTATTGAAACCCGAAACCCAAGATTGTGCACACTCCTTAGAAAAATATGAAACTACCACTCCGTAACAGATTGCAAATTTAATAGCTACTATTAAATCTGGATCAGCTACTGACCCTTGCCCCCCTTCAATACTTAAAATACTTGCAGATGTTGCTGCACCTACACTATCTAACATCTACAATGCCATGTTTGCGTCAGGCACTTACCCAAACATCTGGAAAAAACCATCATTAAGCCACTGCTAAAAAATCTAATCTGGATATGACTGAAACTAAAAGATTCAGGCAAATAGCAAGTCTTCCTTTCCCTGCAAAAAGTTTTGAAAAAGTGATCAAAACACAGCTCTCTAAATATATTGAAGATCACCAACTCTTGGATGATTTTGAGTTTGGCTTTCGTAAAGGCCACGGTACAGAGACTGCATTAATTAAAGCATCAGAGGATCTAAGAATCGCTCTCGACCAAGGAGGAATGGCTGTCCTCATTTTGCTAGATTTATCAGCAGTGTTTGACACGGTCGATCATACCATCCTGATCGTCCGTGTCTCTCATATGAATATTCAGCAGACAGCCACAGCCCTATTATCATCCTTCCTTACCGACCGTACTCAATCGGTAAATATTGGCCTATGTAGCTCCCCTCAACTAGCCCTCCTGTGCGGTGTCCCCCAGGGATCATCCCTAGGTCCGACACTTTTTAATATCTATGTGTCGGACTTGGCGACAGTCATCAAATCACACGGGATGGGACTCACATCCTACGCTGACGACACCCAATTGGTGCTCAAGGTGCATAATGATGGGGATTTAGTTGCTGCCAAGTTTCAGAAGGGCATGCTTGCCATCAGCAATTGGATGACCACAAACTGTTTCAAGTTGAACTCTGAGAAAACGGAGTTAATGATATTTGGTAACCTACTGTCCACCTGGTCACCCAGCTGGTGGCCTTCCTCACAAGGCCCACCCCGGTACCTGTCACTGAGGTCAGAAATTTGGGGGTCATATTCGACGACAGGTTGTCCTTTGCCCCTCATGCAAATACTGTGGTTTCATCCTCATTCTTCAAACTGTGTATGATAAAAAACTACTTCTATTCTTACCCCTAAACGCCAGGGAAAACACTGGTTAGTACTGCCTACTATCGACTACTGTAATGCGCTCATTTTGAACGCCCAAACTAAAGTCATCAGCAGACTTCAACTGGTGCAAAACGCAGCGGCCAGAATGCTTTCTGGAAAACCAAAACGGCAATCCATCTCGCACATCATTCGACACTATCATTGGCTTCCAGTAAGAAACCGCATAAAGATCAAAGCTCTGTGTATTGCCTATAAGGCATCCCGCAAAGCTGTCCCCCTCTTCCTCAACAATGCTTTACAATCCTACGTTCCCTCCAGAGACCTCCGGTCCTCCACGGCTAACCTCCTCTCGATCCCTCGTACAAGAACTGTTTCTTGGGGAGGTAGACGCTTCACTGTGGCCACTGCAAAACTCTGGAACACCCTACCTGTAGAGATTAGATCGAGCCAATCTTTACTTGTTTTCAGGAAAAAGACAAAAACCTGGTTATTTAACCAACAGAAGAAGACAAGAGCCCAGTTACTCAGCCAGCGGCTCCCAGATATCTGAACTAGTCCACGATACATTAGCGCAGAGACACCTACGGGTATTTGCGCGCTCTATAAATCGTTAAAATAAAATTTAAAAAAATAAAATAAATGAAGACTGTGCTTTGTACTGTGTTTTGAACCCCAAGGGCCAGAGGAGAGCTGGCTCCCTATTTGGAAACACAGGAACATAAAAGTTTCCAGTAAAGTCCCAAGCAACACTGTGGGTGCTTGCTTTTGCAGTTTGAGACCTTCAGAAGTAGTGCCTTGTGATCATGAGCACGCAGGAGTAAGGTGAGTCTTGGACACCCAGGGTGCGTGTCGTGGTGCAAGCCAAGGCATTGGCGAGGAGCGCTTGGTCGTTGTGTGCACTGGGAGACGAGGTGAGAATCGGATGCGCAGGATGAGTGTCGTGGTGCAAGCCAAGGCATCGGTGAGGAGCGTCTGGTCATTGTGTGCACCGAATAAAGAAGTGAGCCTCGGACATGCAGGGTGCGTGTCATGGTGCAAGCCAGGGCGTTGGTGTAGAGCGCCTGGTCATCGTGTGCATCGGGAGAAAAGGTGTGACTTGGACGCGCAGAGTGTGTGTCGTGGCGCAGCCAAGGTGTTGAACTCCTGATCATTGTGTGCACCGGGAGAAGAGGTGAGACTTGGACACTCAGGGTGCGTGTTGAGGTGCAAGCCGAGGAGTTGGTGAAGAGCGCCTGGTCATCGTGTGCACCAGAGAAGAGGCGAGTCTCGGACACGCAGAGTGCGTGTCGAGGTGCAACCTGAGATGCTGATGAGGAGTGTCTGGGTAGTGTGTGCACCAAATTCAAAGTAAGTCTCCACAGTGCTGAGGGGGGGGTCCCTGTGTTCACTGAGACTGCCGGAAGGAGGGCCAGGTCATTGGGCCCTTGGAGTGAAACAGCAGCAGCCCGGACCGGCAGCCCCAGAAGAGCAGAGCCACCGGCCAAGCTCACGATGCCCATTGACGGAGTTCTGGATCAAGGCCCAAGTCCCTAAAGGAGGAGAGAAGAGTGGGGTCACGCTGCCCCAAGTAACGTGGATCACCACCTGGGGTGGGGTGTGCGCCCGGAGGGACACTCTCTTGGCCTCTCGCTTCTGTCAGCTCTGCGAGCCGGTTGCTTTGGTTCAGATCTGAAATGGGGTGGCTGAGTGGGCTAAAAAATGGTGATGGATTAAACCCAGATCAGTTGACTGGGGGTGAGTGTTTGATTTGCTCAAACGCTCTGTCAAATCATCCCCTTTTGTATCGCTTTGTTCGCCCTAAGTGTGGCAGGGTATGCTCAGACGTGAGTCCCTTGCTCACTTGGCCACTGGATTCAAGATAGCCTGGCTGATGAGGATTATGAATCCGAAACCGGTCCCAGGATGCTTGTTTCTGGTCCATGGAAGACATGGCTTGGCAGTTCGGGCTGGACTGTTCCCATGAGGCACAGGGTCAGACTGATTTGCATATAGCCATATCTGAAATGGGGTGGCTGAGTGAGCTAAAGAATGGTGATGGATTAAACTCAGATCAGTTGACTGGGGGTGAGTGTTTGATTTGCTCAAACGCTCCATCCATCATCCCCTTTTGTATCGCTTTGTTCACCTAAGTGTGGCAGGGTATGCTCAGACGTGAGTCCCTTGCTCACTTGGCCACTGGATTCAAGATAGCCTGGCTGAGGAGGATTATGAATCCGAAACCGGTCCCAGGATGCTTGTTTCCGGTCCATGGAAGACATGGCTTGGCAGTTCGGGCTGGACTGTTCCCATGAGGCACAGGGTCAGACTGATTTGCTTATAGCCATGTCTGAAATGGGGTGGCTGAGTGGGCTAAAGAATGGTGATGGATTAAACCCAGATCAGTTGACTGGGGGTGAGTGTTTGATTTGCTCAAACGCGCCGTCCATCATCCCCTTTTGTATTGCTTTGTTCGCCCTAAGTGCGGCAGAGTATGCTCAGACGTGAGTCCCTTGCTCACTTGGCCACTGGTTTCAAGATAGCCTGGCTGATGAGGATTATGAACTCGAAACCGGTCCCAGGATGCTTGTTTCCGGTCCATGGAAGACATGGCTTGGCAGTTCGGGCTGGACTGATCCCATGAGGCACAGGGTCAGACTGATTTGCATATAGCCATGTCTGAAATGGGGTGGCTGAGTGGGCTAAAGAATGGTGATGGATTAAACCCAGATCAGTTGACTGGGGGTGAGTGTTTGATTTGCTCAAACGCTCCGTCCATCATCCCCTTTTGTATCGTTTGGTTCAGATCTAGGCAGCACTCCATGCTGTTTTTCGTGGTTTCCAGGACAACAGCAGAGCAGGCAGACAACATGGGAAGTTAAAAATCAGTTTGAGATTTCCCTACATACAGGCATATGTTAACATATATATTTGCAGTATAGTGCTGATATTTACCTGCGGGTATAGTATTTTCTATATTTGACTGCTTAAAATGCTAAAACGTGACAGGCAGCAAAGTATAAGTGGTTGTTAATCAGTTAAATAAATGTGGAAATATACCGTGTTACAACTCCATTTATTTAGAAAACACGAAAAAAATATAGATAAATACCAATTATATATCCAAAAGATAAATGTGGATAAATACATACGGACATGTTAAAAAAACATGCTGTAAAACCAGGAGACCTAATTATAATTTGAGACAGTGCAGTGGCCCTAGGTTAACAATGCTAGCTAAACCTGATAAACTACATTTCCCAATCCCCTATCCAACTACAGCCTTTTTCTCTAGTACGCACGCTAAAACCTCCAGTGCTCTGTTGCTTTGCACCTAGTTTAGGTCTGTACCTCTGACTCTCTATAAGCGCAGTATTTAAAAGTGAGGGCATGTAGAATCATACATAGTGCTAACCTGAACTTCCTGCTAGCTTTTGCTTTGCTGTAATTTTAAAACCATGGCCACTGCATCAATAACGTTTATCTCTGCTATTAATTAAGGGGAAGTGTTTAAGACGTTAGCAGCAATGCTAGAAATCGTCATTATTCTAATAGTTGAAATAAAATCATAATTTGTTTAAGCACTTACATTTTGTATAAATACTCCCGGGATCCAATTACACTTTTAAATTAGTCAGCACTGATTGCAAAAAACAAACTACTGCTGGCATTCCACCAGGCAACAATGCCAGAATTCTGCAAAGTACGTTTATGAAGACAAGTCTTGAGACAGAACATAAGTACTCATATTTTAAGAGTCTGGTACCGGCTTTAGTGCGCCACCTGCTACAAACGTTGCTCGCTCCCATGCATCCTGATACCAGACACGGTGTCAAGTTATATAATAAAGAGTGCTTGTGCTGTGGTGGGAGTGGTGTAAAAGCGAGCAGCGTTTGCTTTATCTTACTGACCCTATGGTCACCCCATCTACAATGGCAATGAAACCAAGTGTAGTAAGGCCCAATACCGGCCTAAGAGTGGGCACATCCCATAGTGCAACCTACCTGCAAGAGTTCTTACCAACAACTGAGACCTAGGCACAAATAAAGCCCCACAAGGGTGGTCTTGTGCCATTACTGCTCACTGGCACATTTTAGGCTGATGGCAGCTATCAGTTATAGACAGAACACATGCCACACTGTCACTCTTGCAAGCAGGAATACCTTCCTCAGTTGCTCAACTGCACAGATACTAGACTTCATCAGATTCAACGCCTGAAAGCACCGCCCATAAAACTGAACATTGACAAGCAGTGAAAGGGCATGGCATGTACACACAGGTTAGTGTTGTTCCACCGAAGACCTGTTGTGGGAGCAGAGCTTGCAAAGCTAAAAACAAAAACTGGGGGTAAATTTGCTCACACGCACGCAGTGCAGTGCAGCAACTTAAGTTGCTACGCTGCCTGTGTGAAAGGAGGAGAGAAAAACAGCGCCATAACTTCTAAGATTCTACACTGCCCTTGTCTCTCCTTAGCACTTCCTCAGACTGTCTAGTGCGGCTCGCACATCTTTGCACTATGCTGAAAAGGTGCCTGTGTCATGTCTAGTATAGGTTTTGCATTTAATGGGAGGGAAACTGTTCCAGTACAAAACACTATGTCAAGACAATCTATACATGGCTAAAGAGCTCATAATAAGGGCAAATACTGTACTAGGTTGCTTGTATTCCAGTTCAGGGAGGACCTGGCTTGGCACTTTGATCTTGACTGTTTCCACTGGAGCATGGTCAAGACTGATTTGCATATGGCTGGGTCCTAAGTGAATTGGCATGGTGGGAAAAAAAGGATTGGGCTGTAGCCCTAGCAATTGCCAGTGGCTGAGATTAATTCAAGTATTCAATCCATCATCTTGTTGTTGTTGTTGACACCCTAAGTGTGATTGGTATGCCCAGATGGGGATACCATGCTCTGCCACTGGAATCAATCTATCCCTGGCTGAAGAGCCCATAAAAGGAGTGAAACAGGTCCTAGGTTGCATGTATTCCTGTTCAGGGAAGACCTGTCTTGGCAGTCCAGGCTGAACTGTTCCCATTGGAACAGGGTTCAGACTGATTTGCATATTGCTGGGTCCCAACTAAGGTGGGAGGGTGGACAAAAAGCAAAGGTTTGAGATGCGGCCTGAGTGATTGCCAGTGGTTGAGATTAATTCAAGCATTCCATCCATCACTCTGTTGTTGTTAACACCCCAAGTGTAATGGGTAAGCCCAGATGTGGGTTCTGTGCTCACAGTAGCAACACAAAAAGATGATGGAAGGAATGCTGATCATTGTCAAACAATCACCCCCAGGCAGAGATATGGGTTACATCCATTGTTTTTTTGCTCACCATGTCACCGCAGTTCAGACCCAGTCAAATGCATATCAGTCTTGACCCTGCTCCCCGTGGTAATAGTCCAGACTGAACTGTGAGGCAAGGTCCTCCCTGGACTGGAAAGCATGCATCCCTGGACCAGTTTTGGGGTGTCATCCCTCATCAGCCATGCTAGCTTGTGAACCCAGTAGCGAGCATGGGGCCCACGTCTGGGCATACTCTTCCCACTTAGGGTGACTAATGCAACACAAAAACATGATGGGTGGAATGCTGAACATTGTCCAACACTCAACCTCAGTCATGGATATGGGTTTAATCCATCGTTGTTTGCTCACCATGCCCCTCCTTTGCTCACTGTGCCACCGGAATCAAGCTATACCTGACTGAAGACCCAATAACAAGGGCAAATCAAGTCCTAGGTTGTTTGGATTCTGGTTCAGGGAGGACCTGGCTTGGCAATTTGGGCAAGACTATTCCCATTGGAGCAGGGTCAAGACTGATTTGCATATGGCTGGGTCCAACCTGAGGTGGCATGGTGGGCAAAAACCTATAAATTGGGATGTGGCCCAAGCAATTGCCAGTGGCTGAGATTAATTCAAGCACTTCATTCATCACCTTGTTGTTGTTGAAAAGTAATGCATTACAGTGCAAAGTGCTGCTTTGCGTAACTTTCAGGCAACTGGAAAGTAAAATCCACATAAACATTTTGCACCCATTTGCTTGTGATTCAAACTTCATGCAAAGACTTTAGCAAATCTGCCTCTAGGAGTCGTCATAAAGGTGTGACTCCCCATGCCATGGGTCTCACCACCTGTATTTTCCAAGCTAAAACAGCCCGAGGCAACCATGTGTGGTCTTGAGGCCTCAAATAAGGTGATCCAGCATGAGTGACACATAATGCCCACCATCGACAGCCCTGACTTCATTGGGGCCAGATAGTTCTTGAAACTTGATTTCAGTGATGTGTACCACCAGTTAAAACGGGATAAAGGGTGTAATAGATCACCACGTTATTGATATATGTTGGCCTCATGATGTATCACTACTTAAACTATGGCATCTCCTCAGCAGCAGAGGTATTTCAAAATGCAATAAAGTATGTTCTGTCATGGCTAGAGGCGGTGGTAAATGTCAGAGATGACATTTTAATCTATGTAAGAACCTTCCATGAACACCACAGGTTTCTAAGAGAGACTTTACTGAGACAATCAGACAAGGGTATCACATTGGACATAGAGAAACAGTAGTTTTTTAATGGGGGACTTCTATGGATACACCTTCTCTGGCTCCAGATTTATAGTAGACGCAAATAAGTTGGCAGACTTCCAAGAGGAAGCCCCTCAGCAATCAATGGCTAAAATAAGAAGCTTTCTGGGCATGACAATATGCTGCGGGTTATTTTTATGCAGCCTTACTGTTTCAGCACCACTAGGAGTGCTGACAAAAAAAATCATGAGGAAAAGGGACGAGGAAATACTAGGTGCTTTCCAGGCAATAAAGGAATCCATCAGACAGGACATCACGATGGTATGTTTCATCACTTACTTGCAAAATGAAGTCATTGTCGATACCAGCCTTTTATGACTAAAAACTATATTACTGCAGGACCAGGGACAGGATAGATGGGAAGCAATTGCATGTGCGGACAGAGCCCTCTTGGACAAAGAAAAATAATGTTTGCATATTAGAAAAGAGATGATGGCCATGAAATGGGGCTGCACCCACTTCCACTTATATATATTTGGACCAAATTTGTTGGGTAAGTTCCAACTTTGGCATTACTCTACAAGTAGTGATTTCCCACCTACAGGTGACAAGGGTGAATTTGGTTCAATACACCACAATGAATGTGAAAGACAAGTTATAATAGACCCACAAACACTACTCAATGTTCAATTGATACAGAAGTATTGGTTTTGGGTTAATAACAATCCCATAAAGGGATCAGTGGCACAGTGAAAACCGCAACAAACCATATTACGTTATTCACAGTGTCACATACACTGTTCTAAGAAGAATGAACACTTTTACATCAAAGTATTTATTACTAAAGGAACAATCTGTTTCTTAGTACATCTAAAACAACTAAACAAAATTTTACAAAAAACAGCAACTAGACACGTTATAAATAAGAAGAACAAGATGATCATTTCCAGCATTGTAAAAATGTCAATTAAAATGTTATCTTGAACTTTACACCCAAATGCTTACTTTCATGTGCTCTACTATGAGAATATGAAAAGCAGAGCAACTTGCAGTGTAGAGTTTCTTAGGGGAAAAGGCGCACTGCACAGGGGAAAAACCCACTGAAGTTGCAGTCAGTCAGTTGTCCTAGGAACATGGCTTAATCGGCTTCAGTTGAGATGTGTCACATGGTCAGAATAGGCCTGGTAAGGAGCACAACCATTTACATGTTTGAGTTTCTTAAGTTGCCTTATCTTTTACACATGATGACTTTTGACATACATTTGCATCTGTTACAATGCAGGATAGCATTCTCTGAATTGGCATTGCTTACATTTCTACTTCATTAGCACACTATCACGACACCATGAACATTCAGTAAAAGTTCACTGCCAAATGTCATTGTTGTTATTGTCTTGTAGGCAACAAAGTTATCAACCTAGAATAAAAAAATGCAGCCTGACTATGTTTACGACAGAGCCACATGGGTGCTGTTTATTATATATATTTTTTAATTTTTTTTTCAACAAGGAAACGACGCACTCGGGAACTTTTTAGTTTTTAAGTTTTAATTAAACAGAGCCCAGTCTGGTGTGCAGACTGGGCTCTGTTTAATTAAAACTTAAAAAATAAAAAGTTCCCGAGTGCGGCGTTTCCTTGTTGAAAAACTGATATTCCTGGCTTTTGGCTGAGCTGAACGTTCGCACCCGCTGCTGTGTTGCTCTGGTGAATGCAGTCACATTGTTGGAAAATATATATATATATATATATATATATATATATATATATATATATATATATATATATGTCACGAAGGTTTCCTTGTAGAAAAGAAACGGAGAGCCACAGCGGGGAATGCCAGGAGGAAGATTTATTTTCACAGGAGAAAAGTGGCATGACGCGTTTCGGCATGTGCCTCATCAGATGCCTGCTCCTTAACAACAGCTCCCAACAGGCATCACAAAGTAGTCCCATTCGGTCTCCCATTGGTGGATGCTCAGGTGGGTGGAGTGAAGTCTCAAACAGCACTGTAGTTGCGTCGGCAAACTACGAGTACCAGCATGCACCACTCTCGGCCCGCAGGTAAGTTGCTTCATTCCGACCCTGTGTCTTCGTGGGGGCCCTGAGCTGAATATGAGCGTGGGTTGCGGTGCTTGGCGGGCAGGTGTTGATGATGTAAACCTCTCCTCCACTTCCTTGTTTAGTGCAGAGGAGCACTTAGCTGACACTATGAGGTCACTGCATGACAGATTTTCATCTCAGCTGATTCTAGTTTACCAACACGAGGGATGTCCAGCTCTACCCCAAGACAGACAGCCTGCTGACACCTACCCACAGGTAAAGGAGAGTTAGCTCATCTGGTAGGGATTTGGCAGATCACCCACCCTAGGCAAGACTAGGTTAGGGAGCGCTAGGTAGGAGTACACTATACAGTAGCAG
Source organism: Lissotriton helveticus (assembly GCF_964261635.1). NCBI lineage: Eukaryota > Metazoa > Chordata > Amphibia > Caudata > Salamandridae > Lissotriton > Lissotriton helveticus. Next base: position 863,588,489 of record NC_136057.1, on the reverse strand, counting down.
CATGTAGTAGGACCATACAGAAAGTAGAAATCTCTATTAGGGAATCGCAAATAGGAAATTCCATTGCATTCCCACCAATGGGCAAAATAGAAAATGATTTGCATTTCCTAAATAAAAAAATTCCTACTGGGAAATCAAATTTATTAAATGCAAATCCAAGGGTGCCTCAGGTCTTAATGTTCCCCTGGAGGCACCCTAAATGTCCTAGTGCACATTTAAGTGCATATATGTCCTAGGGGCATACATGCGCTTCATGTCACATTAAAAAAGCTTTTTTATATTTTGCACATGGTTACCATTGACTTGAGGTCCATGGTACTAGCATATCATTAATACCCAATTTGCATGTGCTTTAGGAATCACAAATAGGTCATTCCTATTTGCGATTCCTAAATTGGTTTTTGCCCTTTGTTCATCTAAAAATCTCATTTAGAATTATTTAATGGGCTGAAATAGCGAGTCAGCCCATTAAGAAATGCTAAATGACTTCGTACACAGAGCCCGATAATAATCCCTTCCCAGCAAACAAGCCATCACCGATGAAGGTGAAACACAAGGGTTTTGTACCTCAAAACAAAATTGTTTTTGCCACTGCAAGAGCACAAAACAATGTCCAAAGAAAACTACATACAAGCTTGACAATTTAATATGTGGGTCTCCATTACCAAACTGTGAACATTGCAAGCATTGGCTAAACGGATAACTGTCAATATTAAACATAATATCAATAGTTGATATTTACATATTTGTGTCTGTAGGAGTGAGAGAGAAAAGGGGAACATCATAGCATTTTAGAATTTTGTGTAGCTCCTATGCAATCTTTAAACTGCTTCCAAGTGGTTGTGAGACTAGAAATAGGAAAAAAGTGATAGGAGGGAGGGAAAATGAGGCAAGAGAAAAGGAAAATATTGTGGCATTCTGGAATTTCATGTAGTACATGTGCCATCCTAAGGCTGCTTCCAAGCGAGAAAGGGAAAGGAAGATGGAGGGAAGATGGGGTATATAGAAGAGGAGAACATAACAGCATGTTGGAAGCTTGTTTAATTGTTCTGCTGCCCCAAGACTACTTCAACGTGCAAAATGGAGAAAAGAACGGGGAATAAGGGATCATGAGCCAGAGGTAGGTGTGGAAACATGGACTTATATTGTTTTACATAAAGGATTACACTTCACTTTGTACTCTGTCTCTTATCAGTTCCCTATGTAGCTCTTTGAAACAGCCTTAGGGCGGCATATGAGTTGTTCAAGTATGCAACTAGCGAGAATGTTCCCCTCTTTCCTCTACCTCTGATTCTGTTCCCTTTCAGCACTTTAAGAAAACCTAAATGTACATCATTTCTTTATGCAAACAACTTTCCATAAAGTTCTCATATTCCTCCACTCATCTTTCCTGTTCCCTCTTTGAAAAACATCTGTCCTCATGCAGCCCTTTAAAGCATCCTTTTGATGTACATAACAATGTTTTAATATGTAATATAAGGATTGATATTTTCTTAAGCCTTACTTGCAACTCTACCCATGTAGCCGCATACTGGATTTCAGGGGCTGCTGACTGCTTGAAGTTCCATTTTAATATGTACATGATAGCGATTATAGTGTGCATCAAGAAAGTGATAGGTAAGCAGAACATTACTCCATCCATTCCAACAGTCCTAATTACTTTGAAGTTCACGTAAATAAAACACTCCTTCATGAAGTTCCTTTAATTGTAGTCCTAGTACTTTTATTTGCTGCCCCTGGGGATGATCAGCACAGGATGAATAGTGGTCCAGTGAGATTTCTGAAGCAGAGGTCAAAGTGGATGTTTTTAAATGTGCATTATGGATGGCCAAGATCACATTGTCAGTAGAAGGTCTGCAGAAATGAGAAAGCCTTCTCCTGAAATGCCTATGCTTAAATCTTTTCCAATATTTAAATACAGCATAATTCATAAAAAGGTATTTTCATTTCTGCAGACTTTCTTACACACACACACACACACATTTCAGGAGAAGGCCTTTTCATTCCTGCATACTTTCTACTGAACTGACAGCGTGATCTTTGCCTTTCATGAGGGGCATTTCAAAACATCCACTTCAACCTCCGTTTCAGATCAAGAGACACCGGGCACTGGATAAAGATGCTGCGCATGCACCCATGCATGCAGCTTACGGGGAACATAGGTTGCCATGCAAGGGGGCAAGTATGCACTGTGGTTAAGTGTGTGTATTACCTCTATTTACCCAGAATTGAATTGGAGTCTCCACTTATGTGGTAGTTGGTGGTATAGTCAATGCCATTGCCCAGTTTAAGATTGTTAGACTAGATTGATAGACAATTGGTTCTCCCTGATTGTCACATTTTATTTATGGTAAGTCTGTAGTAAAGTACACTGAGTGTGCCCAGGGCCTGCCAATCAAATTTTACTAGTGGGCCTGCAGCACTGACTGTGTCACCCACATGAGTAGCCGTGAAAACATATCTCAGTCATGCCACTGCAGTGTCTGTGTGCAATTTTAAACTGTTATGTCAGCTTGTTAGGCCAGGCCCTAACCTCTGCTTTTTTGACATGTGAGGCATCCCTCTGGTAGGCCCAAGGTACCCCCATGGACAGGGTGCAGTGTATGTGAAAGGGAGGACATGTACAGGTGTATGTGACATGTTCTAACAGTGAAATACTGGCAATCTTGTTTGTTTCACTATTGGAAGGCTATCTGTCTCATAGGATAGCATGGGAGATACTACTGGGGTCATTAGGATAGCGGGCGGATCCCCACTGCCCGTATGGCGGTGGGGATCCGCCCGCCTAAATCCACCGCCCGCATGACCTAATTGTTGATGCTGGACCGCCGCACGAATTGCGGTCAGTCCCGTTTCAATGAGCCCCTGTGTAACAACTTACAAGTATAACGTCCCATTGGGACACGATAGAGGAATAACGTTTAGGCTCTCTGAACTCAGAATTTAATAGCACGTCTTTTAGTAAAGATGGTTTCTAAATTGTGTGTTGGAAAATGGCACTTTTAGAAAGTATGCATTTTCTTGTTTATCCATTCTGTGTGCCTCTGCCTGTTTGTGGTTTGACTGTCTGGTTATGGAGAGACAGGGACTGGGGATGTGCATTCACTGTAGACAGGTACTTGTAGGGTTCAAGGTGTGCCTTGCCCTTCCTGGATGACTCAGAGCTGGGCTGAATAGACTTTGACTGCTTTTAGAATAGTGGGAGGAGTTTTTATTGCACCAGAATGGGGCCTGTCTCCCTTGCATAATGCTATATCCAGGCCCTATAGTCATACTGCATCAGTTGGGACAGAACTGGTTTGGACTGGGTTCAGAGACCCTTACACAAACAAGAACAAAGACAAAATGGGGTATAAGTAGTGGACCTTAAACCCCAGAACTTTAGATCACTTTTGGACTCAGGAGGAACCTTAGCCAAGGATAAGAGCTGGAGAGCTGTGAGGAAGAGTACAGCCCCATTTCTGTTTGCTGTGTGGGGTTGACCTGCAATTGCTGTTTCTGCCAAGGAAAGGACAAAGACTGGAACTTTTCCGAGAAACCTGCTTGAAGAAGAATCGTCAAGGGCTTGTGTGTGCTGGCCTCCCGTTCTGAAGTCTCAGGAACACAAAGACTTCCCCCCAACTCCCCTGAACTCTACTGCTGAGAGTTCTGACCTGCGAGGAGGAAACTAAAGAAACTAAGTAAACCAACGCATCGTCCTTCATGCGGCTGTTTTTCCGATGCAGGACCGCCAAGCCGGATAAATCTCCATATAATGCTGCCGTGCAACTGCAGAGACGATGCAGTGCCTGTCTACCATTACAAGAGTCAACGCAACCTGGATCACAGCTGAAGAAACCACTGCAGCATCGGTTGGTGCATTGATCACCAACACATCCTGGATTTCCATGGATCACACCTGTGCTGCAAGTTTTCCCCAACACATCACCCGCACACCAGAACCATCTTGGAATCGATGCATCACTTGACCCTACAGCCCGGATTCGACGCATCACTTCTTCTGCATGCATAAGAACTGTCGCATTTCCTCCCCAAGAACGCATCCCTTTGTTTCTCGATGCTTTCCTTCCCTGCGCCTATTTGGCCTTGGGAGTTTATGTAGGGTGTAATGCAAGGATAGTGTGACTGCTTATAGAGGGTATGCACAGAGTAATTCTTCTGTTTACTGGATGTGAATCCAACTCGATGTCTGGGCTTAAATGACTCTGTGATCTAGTCAGCCCAAGAACTGGGCACAGAGCTGGTCTAAAATAATATATTGGACGTTTTTTTATTTCATGCCATTGAATAAAATCCAAGAGCTTGCTAACCGAATAGATCTTGAGCTATGTTTAATTTTACCAAGGCGAACAATACAGTATCCTAAAATTGTAGCCTTTTTAGACTGAGGGCATCATTTAGAGTAGGGCAATACAGGTATATATAATTAAAAAAGCTAGTTGCCCCATTTGCTAGAATCTGTTTTGCTCTGCAGGGGAAGAAGTGCAACCCACAAAATGTGGGGTGGAACGACCATTTTTTTTTCTTCATTGTCGTGTCCATGTCGGACTGACATGTAAAGCAGGTGAATTCTGCCTGTTTAGTCAGTGAAATATTCCTCTGATGTGAAGGGATCAAAATCCCAGTACATAGGGAAGGCTTTACATGTGGGTACTGTGAATGTGGGCATTCTTGAAATCTACATTCCGTCTGTAACCCAGAGACTGGTGAAAAAGGGGTTAGAGTGGGAGTGAGTGTCACTTGGACAAGGCAGGGAGGCAAGGCATGTGAGGGAAGAATGAAAAATAAGAGGTATGGGCGACTGAATTCAGATGGGGATAGTTAGTGAGGGTGAGACAGTAGGACAGAGTCTGATAATGAGTAGCCAGTCACCAAGGCACCTTTCATCAGCAGCTGCTCCTGCTCTGCAGACATAAACCACCACGGGGTTAAAAACAGCGGTGAACATGGAGGCAAAAGCAATTTGCAGGGTGGTCTTTCAAAAAGAGCCCGTCTCATGCCCTTGTAGCCTAAAGCAATGCTTCAACCTGCCTTTCTAAAAAAAAAACATAAACCTGAGCATCAAGAGTCTATTACATAGTGGCCCGAGTAAATCGAGGATTCTTAAGGAGTTTAATGTTCAAAGTATAATCTTAAACTCAGCAAAGTTATTTGAAAGTACCAAATTCAAATATGCACCGCTCATAAGTTGCACATAAATGTTGATGCGCTTGAAAGTGGCTATCATTTCAAGAGTGTGTTAATTACACACAATGGAATATTGAATCATGCCCAGAAGGGAAAATCACAGTGGCACTTTAATTAAGCGGGAGCTAACATGCACAGCAGGGAGATTTATCACATAAATGTTTATGATTTTCTCTTTAATTCTTGCCATTACGTGCCAAAACTCTGGATTTAATGAATGTTTTTAGAGCCTTTGCTACATTGAACGCATGAATCTGTACAACGCTGAGATAAGAGCACCCCCATTTGTGATGAACAATTAAGGTCCATTTTCTGTAGTTTAATGCATGATGAATTTTCATCAGCACAATTGACAGCTTGCCGCCAATGAAATGTGTACATATCGCGTAGTGCCAACAAGAGAAATCTGAACAAGTAGACATTAAACGATGTGGAGCATAGCAAAGCCAACACAATATGTTTGTGCAGAAACTTAGTTTAAAGGGAAATATTCAAAACTGATATTTGTTGCTGGTAATATGTGTATACGTTTTTATTGAAGATTCAGTAGCCAATTACTGTAGGAATTATATTATAATATTTAGAACATTGGAATGGTGGCAGCTCCATTGAAAATAATGTAGTGCTCTGGGCTTCTAATGGCAGGGAGAAGCACGGAGTTCCAACATTCCAATGTTTGTTCACAGCTGTTCCTGTGAACAAAAGGCCTGACGAAGCCCACAGGGATTTTGCCCAAGGTGATTTAAATACCCCCCCCCCCCCCGGGCTCTGTGAGACCTTTGTTTTTCAAATTAGAACATTCTGCCATCTAGGGGCAGAATATTCTAATTGCTTTAAAGCCCTCGCAGTGGACTCTACCGACTATTATGCCCGCTCCCTTGTTAAAGGCCCTCACCTTCAGCTCAGGCCTTTAATGCTGGAGCAAGCCTTTAATGGCCGGAGGCGGGCTTTAAGGGTATAGTAGACCATGGAATAAAGTGACCTCAACAAGTGTGCCAACCTGGATGCATGCTTGGTGTGTTTCCCAGCTGTGGACATGGAGGACATGGGGCCCTATCATAATGGCTCTGTGCAGTGCCAAGCTCCTGTTTTTTAAAACTTTGAAAAGCTCCTGTTTTTTGCCAGTAAGCTGTTCAAAGTTCAAACATATAACTTCTCCAAATTAGACAAAGGACCTGAAACAGTAAGGTGAGATTGCAACTCTCTGTTTCACTCCTGCAGGTTGTTTGTTGTTTTCTTTTTCTTAATGTATTTTAGGATCAAATAATACCTCTGGCTTGCGAGTCCCTCTGGGGGTATTGAGGACTCTATTACCTCAAAAGAGAAATAACGGGTAAATTAATTACAATTGTTCCTCAATGCTCCCTCACTGCTTTGTGTGCTGGGACCTCTAATTTGGGTCTCTGTGGTCCTGATGGAAGTGGTTGTAGATCAGCTCAGTGGATTTGGAATTGTTCATTCTGCATAAGGTTTATAAAAACTATATGGCCCAAACTGTTACAGCATCCACACACTAGTAAAAATTGAAAGTGAAAATGGGAACGTTCTATTAGCATCCATAATTTTGGGAACTTTGGGGATGATTACGATGGCGGGCGCATCCGCCCGCCATTGTAACCAGATTTCCTTCCTCCATATTATAATGGCGGGGGTATCGCGGCGGAAGCACTTTGCGTCCGCCGCTTTTCCGCCGGTCGAAAATCGTCCCGATTGCCGGCTGGGCGGACTTGGGCCACAATATGGTGGCGGTGCCTAGCAGGCACGGTCATCCATATAAGGATGCTGGGATATAAAGGCTGCTGGGGGCCCTTGGGGGGGTGTGGGTGCACTTAGGGTGTACCCATGGAATCTTCCTCCATTTCCATGCACAAGGTGGCAGGCACTGCACGGTGCCTGCCACATTGTGCATGGAAATGCACAAAATGGTAATTTGTTATTGCAGCGTGTGCTGCTTACAGCAGCACCCGCCGCAATGTTAAACTGTGGAATGAGACCACCAGGGTGGTGGTTGCAGCCTAATTCGGGGTGCTGGACCTCCGCATGTCTGGCGACTGGTCCCAACACCGCGGTGATCCTAAGCACTCCCTTTATGTTCATTGTCATATATCATTTTTATGCAAGAGACTATTTAGCCACCACCCCCCCTTTCCGAATAGTACATAGTATTTGCTATTTAGACAGTGTAGGGCTGAATATTTGAAACTTCACTGTTTCTGCAGCAGCTGGCTAAATAGTAGAGATCATGTACAATTTGACTGCCATCCAGATAAATAGGTGAAGGAGATCTTAAGTAAGCCTGACAAGAAGAAACAAGGAATCCAGTCAATGGCAGAGTGGAGGCCATATTTTAATGGTTGTGCATGGAAGTAGGTGAAGCATTTGAAAGTAAGTGCATGCAGAAATGTACAAAAGTATACAGAAATATAAATGCATGAATTAGGCTAAATAATTTACATATAAAAATCGGAAATAAATTTTAAATAAATACAGTAATGTTAATATATTACAGTGTGAAATATGGGAATCAAACATCAGGATATGGAACACATTTTATGCAGCAGTCTGGGAGTATTTGGCTTTCTAGAAAGAGTAATACGTATGTTTTAATCTATTTTACATAAATGTTTTCTTCACTTATGAGAACACATTCATATTTAAAGCTTATGATATTTCTTCAATCAATCAATCAGTGAACTTGTAAAGCGCACTACTTACCCGTGAGGGTCTCAAGGTGCCAAGGGGAGGGGTGTCGCTACTGCTCGAAAATCCAGGTCTTGAGGAGCTTCCTGAAGATGAGCAGGTCTTGGGTCTGCCGCAGCTGGGGGGGAGGGTGTTCCAGGTCTTGGCGGCGAGGAAGGAGAAGGATCTGCCGCCATAGGTTGTTTGTTGGATGTGAGGGACTGCGGCGAGGGCGAGGCTGGCCGAGCGGAGCTGGCGGGTGGGAGTGTAGAAGTTGAGTCTCTTGTTTAGGTAGGTTGGTCCGGTGTTGTTGAGTGCTCTGTGTGCGTTGGTGAGGACCTTGAAGATGATCCTTTTGTTGACGGGGAGCCAGTGGGGATCTCTCAGGTGGGGGGTGATGTGTCTGCGTTGAGGGACGTTGTGGATCAGCCGGACTGAGGCGTTCTGGATGCGTTGCAGTCTTTGCAGGTGTTTGGCCGGGATACCTACGTAGAGTGCGTTGCCGTAGTCCAGCCTGCTGCTGACGAGGGCCTGGGTCACTGTTCTTCTTGTTTCGGTCGGGATCCATTTGTAGATCCTGCAAAGCATGAGGAAGGTGTTGAAGCAGGAGGAGGAGATGGCGTTGACCTGCTTCGAAATGGAGAGGGAGGAGTCGAGGATGAATCCCAGGTTGCGTGCGTGGTCCGTAGGAGTCGGCACTGCTCCCAGTGCGGTGGGCCACCAGGAGTCGTCCCAAGCGGAGGGGGCGGGACCTAAGATCAGGACCTCCGTCTTGTCCGAGTTCAGCTGCAGACAGCTGCTTCTCATCCAGTCGGCGACGGCCTTCATTTCCTCGTGGAGGTTGGTTTTGGCAGTGTGCGGACCCTTGGTGAGGGAGAGGATGAGCTGGGTGTTGTCGGCGTAGGATATTATGTTCAGGTTGTGCCGACGGGCCACTTGTGCGAGGGGGGCCATGTAGACATTGAACAAGGTTGGGCTGAGGGATGAACCTTGGGGTACGCCGCAGATCATGTCGGTGGCTTCGGATGGAAGGGCGGGAGACAGACTCTCTGGGTTCTGCCAGAGAGGAAGGACGAGGTCCAGTTCAGGGCTTTATCCTGGATTCCGGCTTCCGGCATCCTGGAGGCGTGTCCTTAGGGTACGGTGGCAGACCGTGTCGAATGCATCTGACAGGTTCAGTAGGATGAGGGCTGAGGTTTCGCTATTGTCTAGCTGGTGCCGGATGTCATCTGTGGCGGCGATAAGGGCAGTCTTGGTGCTGTGGTTGCATCTGAATCCGGACTGGGATGGGTCTAGGATGCTATTGTCCTCGAGGTGGCGGGTGAGCTGTATGTTGCCGATTTTCTCATTGACCTTCGCTGGAAATGGGAGGAGGGAGATGGGCCAGAAGTTCTAGAGGTCTTTGGGGTTCGCCTTGGGTTTCTTGATGAGGGCGTTGGTTTCGGCGTGTTTCCAGCTTTCCGGGAAAGTCGCAGTGTCGAAGGAGATGTTGATGATCTTTTGCAGCTGGGGTGCGATGGTTGCGTCAGCTTTGTTGAAAACGTGATGGGGCAGGGGTCTGCTGGATATCCTGAGTGGATGGAGTTCATGACCTTGCATGTCTCTTCGTTGTTGACTTGGGTCCTGGAGATCAGTTTGTTTGTGCGGGTGGTGTTCGAGGCGTGGTCTGTTGTGGACGGGGTGGATGAGGAGTTGAAGCTTTTGTGGATGTCGACGATCTTTCGATGGAAAAAGGAGGCCAGTGAGTCACACAGCTCCTGTGAGGGCGGGATGTCATTGGTGTTGGTGCTGGGGTTGGAGAGTTCCTTCACTATGTTGAAAAGTTCTTTGCTGTCGTGTGCGTTGTTCCCCAGTCGGATTTTGAAGGATGATCTTTTGGCTGTTCTGATGAGGTGGTGATGTCTGCGGACGGCGTCCTTGTGGGCTGCGTGGCTGTCTGGTGTGCGGTCGTGGAGCCATTTTTTCTCCAGCTTCCGGCATGTCCGTTTGGAGATCTGGAGTTCTTCGTTGAACCAGGTGGCTTTCTTGCTGGGGTGGTTGGTGGAGGGTTTCTTAATCGGGGCTAGGATGTTGGGGCAGTCGTCGATCCACTGTTTGAAGTTTCGGGCGGCGGCATCTGTGTCGGTGGGGTCGGTGGGTGGGTTCTGGGTGAGGGTGGAGGTCAGTTGGTCCTCTGTGACTTTGCTCCAGCAACATTGCGGTAGTTGTTGGGTGTGGTGGTGCGTGGTTAGTTTCTTGAAGGTGAGGTATATGCGGTCCAGTGGAGTTTGGTAGTGTGGGTGAAGGCGATGTGGGTGCTTGTGGAGAAGACGGGGTCGAGCGTGTGGCCGGTGGCGTGGGTGAGTTAGGTGACGAGTTGTTGTAGGCCAAGGTTGGTGAGGTTGTCGATCAGGGCGGTGGAGCTGGCGTCATTGTTGTTCTCGAGGTGGAAGTTAAGGTCCCCGAGGAGGATGTAGACCGTGGAGGTGAGTGCATGGGTGCTGGAGAGGTCAGCGACAGAGTCTCTGAAGAGGGCCCGGGGTCCCGAGGTCTGTAGATGAGTGTTCCTCTGAAGGTGGTGTTGGGGGTCGGTGTGGATCCGGAAGTGAAGGTGTTCGGCGGTGTTGAGGGAGTCGTCTACGAGGGTGTGGACCTGAAGGGTGGACTTGTGGACAATGGCTATTCCTCCTCCTATCCCGTTGGTGCGGTCTCTGTGGGAGATCTTGTAGCCGTCCGGGATGGCTATGGATATGTCAGGTGCCAAGGAGTCCTTCCACCAGGTCTCGGTCAGGAAGGCAACATCTGGGGCGGTGGTGTCGAGCAGGTCCCAGAGCTGGATGGCATGCTTGCGTGCGTAGCGGGTGTTGAGGAGTAAGCAGCGGAGGTGTTTGGGTCTGGTCCTTAGGGGTTTGGTGGTTCTGTCGCAGGTGAAGGTGCAGGTGTGGCAGGAGAAGGGTCCATGGGTGCGTTTCGGGGCAGCCTGGAAGCAGCGTTGGTCTCGGCCGGTGTTGAGAGCATGGAGGAAGTTGGTGTCGTATCGGAGTCTGACGCTGTGGCGGGTGCGAGGGCCAGGGGTCCTGGCGCTGGGCGCGCTCCAGGCGTGGACGGGCGCAGATGGGCTTGCCTTTGGTGCGCCTTCGGTGCATCATCGGCATGCCCGCTGCGCACGCCCGCTGCACGTCCGGGTGGGGGTCGTCATTTGAGGAGGAGAGGGAGGGAGGAGCAGCTGGGAGGCAGGAGCGGGGCGGCGAGGGGGCATGGCCGCAGGAGTCAGCGGCGAGGACAAAAAACCACGGGAAACAGAAGGCAAAAAGGGGGGAGAGGGAAGGTGGACTGGCGAGACTGCAGGAGCCGAGTGGCAGCAGGGGAGGCGACCTGGCTCGAACGCAGGTCAGGAGTCACCTTTCTTTTGGGGGTTGAGCACATTTTATGATTTGTGCTAGTTTTGGGCTTCTTTTTTTAGTAGGATTATACTTGCTTATTATTTCAGATGTGGCAACACAAAAGCAGACAACAAACAGCAGGAAATAGGGAGTGCAGAGACAGGTGGGGCCTGGGTCATAGAAGGAGGGTGCTTGTATAAGGCAATTGGTGGCAGGGGACACAGTGATTTGGGGCAATTGCAGGAGGTAAATTGGACGAGGCACAGTAAAAGGGCTTATGTGGAACAGGGGAAGTGACAGCAGGAGAGAGGTATGTAAATTATTCGAGCAGTTCATGCGGGAAGCGTCTATTCATTAGCTACCAGCTCAATAAAGATACATTTTCGCTCGATTCACCCAACAGAATGGGTTTCAGGCACTGATGCTTATTGGTCCACTACATTTTAGTCCTCTACCCATTCTTAGTAATTGCAGTTTCATTAGTAACATGCTAAGCATTATTTTAAAAGTGCTGGGTCATGTCTATGTTGGCATATCATGTATTTTTGCCCTTCTTAGTGTTACCATAGTAAAGGAAATCTGGAAGCCCAAAGGAAACCTGAATGAAATGGCCGAATGGTATACCTAACTAAAGTTATTTTTGAGTGGACAAGCGGAAGGAAGGAGTAAGAACATTAGGGGAAGGAGGATAAGGACCATGAGTTGGATCGCCAGGAATTTAGCGAGAGATACAAGTACAAGGACAAGAAAAACTAGGACCAGGAAAACCTAATCCACGGACATGGGTAACCAAGTCAAGACGGACCAAGAAACAAACAGAGTAGGAACAGGACCAGGAGGAACAGGACTAGGGGTACCAGGCCAGGGTGAAAAGGATCAAGCGGACCAGGAGGGTGTGGACAGTAGGATTAGTGCCCAGTGAACCAGGGCCCTAAGGAACAAAAGTCCATAGACCAGCAGGACATGGACTGCTAGGAGTATTAGGGAGCACTGACCAGGACCAGAGGAATGATGAGGACGAGAGGAGGGTCAGGAAGATCAGGAGCTTGAGGTCCTTGTCCAGTAGGCCAGAAGACCCAGGAAAAAGGATGCCAGGATGGCTTGACCAAGGACGGCGTACCGAAGCAAAGAAGACAGAAAGGAGTTATAAGCAAGAGAATCAGAAGCAGGTCTAAGAGTGTTGGGGACCAGAACCTGAGTACGAGAGCCCAGAGTACCAGATGGAATAGAATGACCAGGACCTTGATGTAGGAGGTCTAGAGTGGGTAAGATCAAGAGAATCTGGGCAGCCAGAGCCAGGAACACCAAGAGTGCTGAACTTGGATGGCCAGGAGGACCCGGACTAAAATGCATAGGGTCAGAAGGACCCAAATAAAGAACCAGGACAAGGGGTCCAGTGGGTGCAGTGCCAGAAAGGATATGAGATGACAAGGCACAGGGTTAGGAGTACCAGGAGGTTCTATACCAAGAAGACAAAGACTAAGTGTGCCAGCACTAAGTCAAGTAGGAAACAAGAGGCCAGGGGGACAGGGGGAACCAGAAATTGATTAACAGGATGACTGAGGAGGATCAGAAAGACTATATCAAGGAGATATGGGTCAAGTAGACCAGAAATGAACAGGAAGGCCTAGGAGAAGGTGACTTACAAGATGAGGATGGCTAGGAGGACTAGGCATACAAAAACAAATAGGACTAGGAGCAAGATGATCAATTACAGTTGGCACGAATCCTTCCTGGCCCTGGTCTTTCTGCCCCTTCTTGTTCCTGGCACTTCCAGGTCCTGGTCCTTTCATGTCTTGGCCCTTCTTGGGCCTCTAGGTCCTCTGGTCATATGATCTAGCCTATTTATAAATATGATGGTAAGTATTTCCTAAAAGATCGGAGCATGCAAAGTGAATAAAAAGTCAACACTGTTTCACTCTGAGCACTGAGTGATAGCAGCCACTGTCAGATGATGTCACGTGGTCTGAGGGTGGATCAGAGGTCACAGGGGAGTGACATTTGGCATTGGGATCTACAGGAGGATGGGTGAAAAAGATTGAAGACTGTGAACCATGGCAGAAATTGGTTTGAGAAACTCAAAGTGCTGAAGTCAGAAAAATGTCTAGAGGCTAACAAAGGGGGTAAAAGGCTAGGACAATCAACAAAGGTGAGCTCAGGATTATAAGAATTGGTCGAGTGAAAGAGGGAGACAGGTTGCAGATGGATGGCCCACAGAGTGACTCTGAGCAACAAAGGCTTTGACTGTCAGCTGAGAACCAATGCTATCAGTCCCAACGCTGGTAGCTTCAGCATCAAACAAGTGATCTACGAAACTCTAAGGGCAAGTTGAAGTGTGGTGGAGTTACCTTTGTGGCCAAATTGTTTGGAAGGCCAACACAAACACTCCAAATATCAGGACTGATAGAAGTTATGAGAGATATTGTGATTTTAAGCGTGAAAAGGTTCAGAAAGACTGTGAGGCCATCACAGATCAATGCGAAAGTGGTCGAGAGACTGATATATGAAATCTTAGTGCCAATGAAAGAAAATCAGGAAGGAAGTTGGTGGTAGTGTCAGATTTTGGGTTCTACAATAATGCAGCCATATACCTGCTATACCTTGCCCCAGTGTTGCATATACAAGGTAAGGATCTCATTGGGCAGGACCTGCTTTGACACTTTTCAAAGAAACCCAAACAACCCCACTTTGTTCAAATACCAAGTTCTTCATGACCAAGGAAATAAGTGCTCTGCAGAGTATTAACAAAGCTGCTTTGTTATCAGGGGTGGTGTATGACAGCCAGTCTCCCAGAGGTGAGGGGATATCACTTGTAGTCTGCACTACGTGCTGGAGGATCTGATGGTCTGTTTAGAACTTAGAAGCCTACTTGTATTCTCAGAGATTCTGAGACATGGTGCCTGGCTCTGAAAAAGGAGAACTGTCTGGAGGAGAAGCCTAGAATGTTCGCAGCAAGTGAAACACACAGAAGAAGCTGACTACTAGAGGGAGCAAAGCCAGAAACCAGCCCTTCACATGAAGCCTAGTTAGTCGCGTTATCAAGCGTACAGGATGCCAAAACTCCAGAATGCGGATGTGATGTTCGAATAGTGACACAACTGCTACAACTGTTATTATTGAGCTGTCTGTCCTTCACGTTGCTGATCGGACATTTAGCTGTTAAAAGGACCACCAATACCTTTGCTCTGGTCTTCATGTCACTACTTTTCCCACAATTAGCGAAGACACATCATGATCACTCTACTCGACCACTAAATAGAGGTACCCTCCTCCGACGTCATCTGGGAATTGTGTCCTGTAATTATTAATTTTTTTCGGCCATTGGCAAGAGTCATACTTCTCCTACGGAATCTGTAAATGGTGCTCCGGGATATTATAGTTCGGGTTGGGGCCGATTAATTTACTCTCCTGCCTACCACCATACTTACGATCCGCAGTGATTGACCCTTTCTTTGAGGTTACCGCACCACTTTCTTATAAGTATGGGCGAAATTTGCGAATTCGCGGTAGGCGAATTAGTGCGAAAGCGAATTCGCGTTCCGCAAAATCTGCGAATTTGCGGATTTTTTTATTTTTGCGTGTTCACAGGTTTTTTTTCAGAGTGGCTACCGTGAAGTTACCCATGCGGTCGTACATGGGGACGGCCATCTTGTTCACGTTGCGTATTTCAATTTCCAGGCGCCAGTTGCATGCTCGCGTGGTGCGCGGGGCGCGATTGCGTGTTCGCGTCCTTTTTTGAGTGCTCGCGGGGGAAATATCGCGTAAACTTACCCACGTGGTCGCAATGGGAGCAGCCATCTTGTTTTTCATTCATTGCTATGTTTCAGGGCATGCTTTTTTGATCCTCCTTTAATCTTTGTAATCCTTTGTTTGTTTGAACTTTTTTAAATCTTTTTAACTCATTATCTATCTCTTTATTTTTGTACATCTATATTTTGTGTTTTTTTCTACTTTTGGTTACTTTAAAACTACTTTTTTAACTCTCTTTTCTTTTACTTACTTTCCCTATTCTTTCCTATTTTATTTACTGTCCAGGACCATGGCAAAGGGAGCCGGCAAAAATCTGAAGGGGAAGGGTCCCGCACCCCGTAGCCGGTTCCCTTGCGGGCGCATAAGGGGGAAGCAGTAACTGCCCGGGAGATCTTCAGTGCGGTGGAGGTGGCCGCACTGGTTTTCTTTGTCCAGCGCCACCTCCCCAAGACCGTCGCAGCAGGCGGCAGGCCCGGTACTGGGTACAGGCTCCAGGAGCGTCGCCAGCTATGGGGAAAGGTGAGCCGGGCCATGTATCGGGAGTCTAGGGTCCGGCGACCTACAACCAGGCGACGCACCGGTGGTCCGACATCCTGGACCAGGAACAAGACCTGCTCGACTGGCTTGGCGTGTAGATCCCTGGGCTTGGTGAGTAGTAGTAGCTATTTAATAACTACTTTGTATTCTCCTGCTCTGTGTTATGATATTGCAAATATTTGTTTTTTCCGAAGAGCAAGAATGCTGCCGATTACATTGCAGGTAAATTATGTTTCAAAAGCTTCTGTGATTGCAGGTGCTTGCCTGCTCACTGGCATTGCTACTGTGCTTACTTGTTTTCAATTTTGTGCTCATTTGGCCTGGGTGATTATGTATGAGTGTACTTTACAGAAGTGCGTAATGCTAGACACTAGAGATTACATTGCAGGTAAATTATGTTTCAAAAGCTTCTGTGATTGCAGGTGCTCGCCTGGTCACTGGCGGTGCTACTATGCTTACTTGTTTTCAATTTTGTGCTCATTTGGCCTGAGTGATTATGTATGAGTGTACTTTACAGAACTGTGTAATGCTAGACACTAGAGACTCAAGTTCAGTCCTTCCTTTGTACTCCTGCCACTAAGAAGAGATAGTGGTGGTGGACTGATAGTTTGAGTATATTATAATTGGTTATTTAGTAGGAAACTTTTTAGTGGTCTGCAATCATGACGGACTGTGTCTGTCACTTCGCGTGCTGCGGAGTGCTGCCTGCCAGTCCTAGTAGAACCTTTTTGTAGTTGGTTTAGTGAGTTACATAACTTTCCAAGTAGACGGTTCGCGAAACCAGCAATACTAATATCCCAGTAGACCACATCAGATAGGTCAATAAATTTAGTGCAATTGTCTATTTCCCCGAAACAATTTGTTATTGTTTTTTTTAAATGTTTAATTTGGTTGACAACAATCATCCATGTTTGTGTCTTTCTTTCATGTTGTACATCAGCTCTCCCCAGGGGCAAGAGGACAAAGGAGGGGGTAGTGGTGCCGGCGGAGGAGGAACCACAGGAAGGCCAGGATAGGTCCGCCGAGGGCTCCTCTGCTGGCCCCAGTAAGTTTTCCTGTTAATATTATAAATTATACTTCTCTATCTTTTACAGCACCTATTTAGTCCAAACGTTCCTCATAATTCTATTTTTTCCTAAATCGTCTTTGACCTTCTTGTAGACTGTTTCTAAATTGTTATCCTGCCTCTACTATGACTCTCTGTGCTACTACTAGATTATTATTAGTCTGTCTGTGTAGCTAGCTAAGCTTGCACAGTTGGCAAAAGGTGTACTGTTAAACAAAACTCCTATTCAGCAATAGCTCTAGGCACTGAGTGCAGTCCTCTGGGTTGTCCATAATGTCTGTTGAAGTCTTCTAAATGTTTATGCTTTGACAATTCCCAACAATAAAATGTCAATGACCACCAAGAATAAGATACTAGTTTACTTTTTGATTGGATAGGAAGACATACTACTACTGTTGCAGGGACTATTCTGCACATACAGAACTATGGACAAGAAATAGTGCATTGGTGATAATAGGCACAGTTAGACTTTCCACATACCTTAGTCATAACAGAAGTTGAACTCCCAATCTCCTTACTGACTAGCTAGTGTGTCAGAGTCATTATTTAGCTCCCGAATGCAGTGATGATCCCCAATGATTATACAACCCAGAACATAAGACTACGGGTTCAGAGTCCCGACCTCTTAGAGTCACAGACTCATGCTTGCAAATTGCAAACCCTTTCGCTCACTCACTCATGACCAAAAACCACAGAGTCTATGTAAGTTTTAAAGCTTTATTAAAAGTAAAACATCTAGCTCTCTGTGTACTCGGTAAAAATTTAAATTGTGCATTATATAAAAAAAATTACTAAAATAAATGTCATATAAGATAAACGGTGAACGACTGAAAAGTGGCTGATTTCACACATTAATTGTGGGAGAGCCCTCACCTGGTTGGAACTTAAAGTCTTGGTGGGGATGAATCGTTGACGACTCCGACTAACATATGATGATGATCTTGCTCTTGTTCGTAGAAGATAAGCTTCTGTCTGTTATGAGAAAAATGGTGCGTGTTAAAAAGCAAGCATTCATCAGTTGTGTCAAAAAGTGTAGCATCATATGTTATGGCTAAGCATAAATAAAAAACACCCTTCCCTGAAGAAAGGGAAATTTTTAGTTTAGAATAGAGAATCACAAATTATAAAATTTGTTTATG
Source organism: Lissotriton helveticus (assembly GCF_964261635.1). Classification (NCBI taxonomy): domain Eukaryota; kingdom Metazoa; phylum Chordata; class Amphibia; order Caudata; family Salamandridae; genus Lissotriton; species Lissotriton helveticus. Next base: position 863,570,769 of record NC_136057.1, on the reverse strand, counting down.
TAGTACTAGTAACTTTTTTTTCATTCCTAGACAAAATAGGGAGTGGTGTATATGGCATCTAAAAATATTAAATGTTTTTTCTAGGCGTAACACCATCGGCACAGCCGGGGCCAGCACGGAGGTGGGCACTTCAGGGTCGGATGCCGTGCCACAGCCAGCAGGAACTGCTGTGGGGATGCCACGGTAGTGGCGGGCAGTGGTAAGCTATTATATTCCTTACTTATTGAGATTGCAGAGTGGGCTCTCTGCAGGGGTGTATATGTTCTACAGTACAAGTACACTTTACTGTTAAGAAGACTTACAAATTTAGAACTAAGTTTTTGTCAACCAGGTAGAAGACAGTCACCCTTGACTTCTCATTAGCAATAGCGGCGGGAGTTGACGAGTAACCAATGGCCTCCTCTAAATTTGACTTCAACTCAGCTGTGAAAGTTTTATCGAGAAGCCAATTCAGATCAGAGATGAACTTGATGGATGGGATGAACGAAAAGGGAAAGAAAGGTGTAAGGAAGGACGAGTGAGTGAAAATTAATGACTGGCAAAGAATGACACTTGTTTTTGAATGCTGCCCGAGGTGGCTGGGAATCTGATACATGGCAGGTTGAAGGCTGAAGCAAGGATGGGTGGAAGGAGAAAGAAAAGAGGACTGCCTGGGTGGGTTAAACAGAAACTGTATGTGTGCGCAATATATCCTTTGGTTCAAATTCAAATGCAAGTCAAGCACGGATGCATGGCTGCCGTTTTACAAAATAAAATAAAAAGGCTGTTTTCGGAGAGAAAAAGTAAGGTTTGTCCAGTTGAGAGTCAGACATTAAGAAGAATAATTGACATTTACTTCGAATGGATGGATGCCTGCCTGGATGGTATCTTCCTCATAGTTAGCATGTATGTAGATGGAGTAGACGGTCACTGATGAAGAGTGTTACTTTGAAGAGCATGTAACACTGCACGTCCGTGCCAGAGTAGCACAGCCGAGGAAAGTAGAAGTTGTAATTTTTCAGAATACGACCATGACTAGTAACAGTAGTTTGCAAGCACAGCATATATCCGGCAATTACGGTGACCACTCACTTACTACCTCTGGTAATAATTTTTTTACAACTCTGTCATTCATGTGTGGCCTATCGGTGTTCACTCAATCAAAAACAAAGCACCTAAATGTCATCCCATATGTAAGCAAATATCCTGTGAAGGGATAGATGATCATATTACTTATCTTCTTCATTTTCCTTTTGTAGTAGTCAGGGGCAGGGCAGGGTGAAAGTTAAATTAATTAAGCAGTAGCCCTTGTAACAGAGTATGGCCAGTGCCACCCGTAATAGAAAAGTAAGAGTTTCACAACATGCATGTCCTGGACTGGTAACAGTAACGCAAGTCTGTGTCGTCATGGCTTGCGTCTGTTTTTTTCGGGTGCAAGTTGACTGCACTGGCATTAAGCCGGCTTCCACAAGTATGACGTACCAATTTCGCTAAACAGAGAGAAGAAAAAGACTGGTGTACTGTCTGAATCTAATGTAGTGAGTCCATATAGTGCTAGTAGAATTCCTGAAACTCCCACTAATGTTAGAGCAGAGGGCGACAAAGTGGGAGGTTAGATAGATACGTGCCACAAATGGTATGTACTGTGCTTGCAAGTTGCTAGTGCTACTGTTACACAACTTTCTGCTGAATTATTTTGTGTTAATCTTAAAGAGCATTGGTTACAGTATACTTTTCTTTCTTCATATAGATACTCCTTCCAAACTAACAAGGAAGGAGTTGGCTAGATGGTCCCGGCAACTGAAGCTGGAGGCAATGGTTGCCGAATATCGGCGGTTGGTGGCCCAGGAGGAGGAGGAATTGCAGTCGACATCGACAACAACTGCATCCTCCTTCTCTGCCCTGGGTCATACGGTCAGCGCAATCCTCCAGTGGTACGGAGTCGCGGTCTGGCAGCCACCCGCCACCGCCGAGCAGCAAAAACAACAGCTGCCCCCCACAGTACCTGCAAGTGCAAGGGTCGTGTGCACTGCTTGACCCTGAGAGTGTCCAACCTTGAGCAGGAGGTGGCGAGGCTGAAAGCCCTGCTCAAGGACCTCCGGAGAGAGCAGCGTTACCACCTGGCCAAAGGACACCACCGGCGGAAGTAGAGAGACTTTTGGTGGGTGGGAATTGGGCGTTGGGGTTTTTGGATTGGGGACATTGATTTCATGGACATTGGTTGGGGTTAGGGAGGGGGTGGGTTGGGTGTTCTTGTGGGATAGTTAATTTTTGTTAGGGTTGAAATAATTATTTATTTCAACTTAAACATAGCATCCGTGTTTTTTTACTGTTTTATGGGGGAGGCAGGGGTGGGTTATCTGTACGTTTGTTTTCCTGAAACCTAACTGGCTGGTTGATTCAAATTGTCTAATCGCCCAAATTTGTACAAAAGTGCCACTGACAGAGGTTTTGAATTCAATCGTCCTACCACTTTACTGGTACTACTGTCAGTCTCTCCTCTCCACCTACTCCATTCTTCTTCCTCCCCCAAAATGCTTATCTTACCTGTGATTTGTGTTTTAGAATAGGGCTAGGCACAGGGCTGGCTGCATGGCAAATGCGATTAAGGTTGGCAATGGAATCCTGGACGGATGAAATGTCATTGTTGTGGTGGTAGTAGTAGTGGTACACACCGGCAATAGCAGCATATGAAAAAAAAGGAAATGAAATATTGAGTGGCCTGAGCGTAGCATTAAAACAGTACGATAGATAGTACATTATACAAGAACAGTGCCTTAAGTTGTAGCCTAAGCAATGCTAAAGTATTCAAAATATAAGTACTAGTTGCGTGGAGTATGGTTACTACAAGAAATAGTACTGAAGGTGAAGGACACAGCAGCGTAAGCATTTGTCACGTGTAGGAGTAGGATGTTGTTGATGATCAATCCACTTGATGGCACACATGAAATTCTGATTTGATTTGCAAATACTCACGGGTGTGTGTCAAGCAGAATAAGAATAAGAATATATCCTTGGATTCCTTCACCAGCCTTGAAATTGATTTTCTGTTGCTTTGACCTTATCCTCCCCAGCAAGTGTGTGGAATTAGTGTTGTCATTTAGTCACACCTCAATGAAAACACACAGCCCGGGAGAAGAGGGTTAGGGTTTGAAAATTGGATGGGAATGGGGTTTTTTGGGGAAGCTTGTGGAGAGAGGAAAAAAAACACAGCATGGACAAACAACAAATGAAGAAAAACAAATCTTTGGATACGAAGATATCCATAAATCTTTCAGGGACATAAAGGAAGTGCACTACTGCATGCATGAAGTTTGCTAAATGGATGGTTAGGTTACTGAAAAGTAGTACTTACTACAACTTACTAACTATGAAGAAACAATTTGACAATACAGGGCTACAGTATTTACGCAATTTCACTTGCCTATCTGCCCTCAGAGAGAATAAACACTTATTAGTACATTAAATGAGTTTTAAAAATAGCAAAGAAACTCATCAAATAGCTGGAGGGATGAATTTGAAGCAGAGAGCAAACAAAGGCACAGAGTCACACTCATAGAAGTTCACAACAATAACAATATTTAAAAGATAAGGAGAAGTGAAGAGGATTCTGTAACTGTATGTTGTAGTTGTCCTGTTCAATTTGGGTAGTTGCATGCTTCCAGCCATTCCTCTTATTCGCGGTACTCCTCCATTCCATCTGACGCTCCGTCGATCAATCTTGTTGACCAGACACACTTTCCACTGCCTGCCTGGCAGATGCGGAAATGCGGATCTCTAATGGTAAGCCTGAGTTAATCCTTTTTCCCTTCGTACAGGGTAAAAGCCGGCCTGTAATTGTTGATGGAAAAACAGTAAGTGATATTAAAACACTAAGGAGAAAAAAATATAAGGTACGGTGTGTAGTGCAAAAATAACACTTTCAGTTTCAGAGGCGACACTATTACATACAAGCATAATTTCTAAAGTGTGTACTCTGAGTCTCCTTTTCAAGGATAGTAATTAGCACACAGCAGGCCAGGGCCATGCAGACGGTAAAGGCAGGCACCACTGAATGAAGCAACCTGATGTAGCATTCCTCTTTGACACAGACAGACAAAGCATATCTAATTGTATGCAGCAAGCCACATAGCCGCAATTTTACATGAACTGCTGTCTGGACTCTAGCATAACAACACTACACTGACTCGACCACTCCGTACCACGACTAGACAGACATGTACTTCTGCTGTAGTCAAGTCAAAAAGGCTTTATTTTGATAAAAAATTATCATAAAAGCAGCACAGAAATCACAGTAGAACAATTTTAAAAACGAACATGAACGTGCAATAAAGATTTAACCTATTTAAAAAAAGTTAGCAAAACAGTACATTTGGCAATCAATTAAAAAAATTTAAGCAATCAATATTAGCATTTTGGTTCATTTGGTTTTTACAAATTTGCAAGGCAGTTCATAAAGCAGTTCATTAAAACAGTGAATTTAAAATAAAATTAAACAGTCAATTTTAGCCTTTTAGTTCGAATGGACCAAGCCCATGATAAAAATTTTGCTAAAGCACAAACGTAGGTCGCACGGCTGTCAGATATTAATATCCTGATTGCAGCCGCATGGCTCCTAGTGCCCAGCTGCCGACATAAGTTTTTGAGCCAAACCCTCCTGGGTATTGTATACTCTCTGCACTCGAACATAAAATGTGCCAATGACTCTGGTTTGTCAAGGCATGCTGGGCAAAGCTCTGTAGTTTGTACACGAGATTTCCAACGTGAAGTAAAAGAATTGAGAGGAAGGGTTCCTATTCTAAATCTGAAGTACAAAGCCCTGTCGAAAGGTTTTTCAATAATGTCAAGGTACACTTCCCGTTTGGGTTGATCTTTGAACTTCAGGAAGTCCTCTGTGAGTCTGCCCGTGGTGGTACTGATGTTCCTCTGAGAAAGGATCCAGTCCCAATAAATTTTCTTAAGAACTAACTTCGGGGGTGAGGTTCTATTTACCCATGCTTCATTTAGGCCCAAGTTTAGTAGTAGCGTCTTCATATCCCTCAACCATTTGATTTTATGCCACCCTGGTAGTGACATAATTTCTTCTAGACCTTGGGCATATCTGCTGAGTTCCTCCACACGCCACAGGCGTGCCCATAGCAATAGTGGACGGAATTTTGCAACATCATCAATTGGGCGGCAGCCTAAATCCAACATTAGCGGGACTGTAGGAGTGCCCTGCGGGAGAGACAAAATAGCTCTACAAAATTTCCTCTCTGATCTTGGCAAAGCGTCAGTAATGGATGAGCCCCAAAGTTCGGCCCCATAGAGAGCAGAACTAACCCCTTTGGCAGAATAGATCTCAAGGACTGTAGCTATTGGTCTTATTATACAGGAGCGTTGTTCTTTCAAGAGAGCTCCTGTGATCCTCTTATGAGTTAACAGCATTTTGTCCAGGTGTGGGGTCCATTCCATTTTATGTGAAAGGCGTATCCCAAGATAGTCGAAGATCTCTACCCTCTCCAAAAGTTCAGCGTTCAGGGTAGGAGAGCGGACTTGTTTTTTGGGAGGGTTCAGCACAAGGTATTTAGTTTTACTTGTGTTGATTACCAGGCCTCGTTTGGTGCAAAAAGATTGAAAGTTGTCTAGGAGCCTTTGGAGGCCTATGGGGGTTTTAGAGATTAAAAGCGTATCGTCCACGAAGAGGAGGGTTGGTATACGTTCGCCAGCCAGGGATGGTTCATCTGAAGGATGTTTCTGAAGATGCTCAACCACCCCATTGATGTAAAGGGAAAAGAGGGTGGGAGCTAACACACATCCCTGGCGGACACCTCTCTCAACCGGGATACTATTTGTTTTTTCCCCCCCTGGCCCCACCTAACCTGAGCAAAACTATTTTGATGTAACCTAACAAGTAGGGATAGCAAGTAGTGGGGCAGCCCCATGTCAGCCAGTACACTCCATAGGGTCTCCCTGGGTACGAGGTCAAAGGCAGTCTTTAAATCGATAAACACGAGATAAAGACTGCCCTTGCCTATGACCACAACTTTCCAATACACCATCATGAGTCTAAAAGCTTGTTCAATTGTCCCGGTACCCACTCTAAAGCCCGCCTGGTAGTCGGAAAGAATTTTGTTTTCTTCTATCCAATTTAAAATTCTGACCAGCAGAACCTTGCCGACTACTTTTTGACTGATATCTAAGAGGCTAATGGGCCTATAATTGGATGGGTCATCTCTAGAGCCTTTTTTATGAATAGGGACCACCTCAGCCCCTTTCCACGAGGAGGGGATAGGGGCGCCCCTACAGATAGCAACAAGTAGGGAGTAGATCAGTTTCCCCCACTTCGTGGTATCAGATTTCAAGAGGTCGCCAGGGATACCGTCCGGACCAGCCGCTTTTTGGGGAATAATAGTGCTTATTGCGTAGTCCACTTCCTTAATTGTAAAATCAAAGTCATTAGGCTGAATGTCCCAAATTGGGGGGAACAATAGTGAAGCCACCACCCCCCCATCAGGATCACAAGAAACAGTAGGAGTAAGATAATCATCATGACGGGAATAGAGTTTTGAAAAATGTTTGACCCACGCATGACTTGGGATATTGCAAGTTATCAGGTCACTATCTGGCCTATTACGAGCTCTTATAGTATCCCAAAACCATTTTGAATCTTTCTTAGAGCTAGCTTCTTTAAGGGTAGACCAATAGGCCTCTTCCCACTCCTTTTTTGCTAACCCCAATATTCTCTTGTGTTCTTTCCTGGCTATCTGTATTAGGGATTGGGACTTGCCCTTAACGGCCTCAATTAGCCTAGTCTTAGCTTTCCTACATGCTATAGTGTACCAATCATGTGTCCCTTTAGACTTATTTTGGGACATATTCTTCCCTGTGGTACCCTTTACCCAGAAGACTTCCCCTATAGCCTTTACAGCTGCTTCAAAAATGGGTGTTGCCCTATCTGCTGCCGTAACTAAATCAATAGTATTGATCTCTGCTTGTGAGGCTATAAGGACCTCTTCTATGGTAGAAAGTTTGTCAGCATTGCTGGCAACTTTGTTCCACTTTAAGCGTCTTCCACAGGAGGAGACAGTAACACTATGTATACATTTAGGTGGTGCCAACAATGCTCCATCAAACCAGGGATTCGTAATGATTAAGGAAAGCAAATTATGATCGCTCTCCACAGTCGGTATAATTACCATATCTTTAACCAAACTCCAGAGCCCCAAGTCCAACAGGATATAGTCAATCCTCGAGGTATGACCAACCCTGTTGAACGTTGGAGCGCCCATCCGGTCAGAAGATGTACGGCCATTAGTAGCTCTTAACCCAAACTCCAGAGTCAGTGCATTTAACTGCACTGCACTACGGGTTCAACGTTTAATCGGAGGGATGGAGAGTGTTGGAATACCCCATTTGCTATCTTCTTCACCTAGGTCAGGGATTCCATCCAGGGGAAGTGGCTCATATGTGCAGTTAAAGTCACCTGCTACTAAGGTGTGGTCAGCTTCTTTATAGTCCCTAAGCTGCACCTCAAGATCGGATATTACAGATGAGGTGCACCCATTTTTAGTGCCTCTAGCATAGACATTGTAAAGATCTAAGGTCAAACCTCTACGATGGTTAGACAGAGAAATGCCCAGAATATCTGGGTTATTTGTCTGCTTAGAGGTTATTCGGCAGTTAAGGGAAATGCTTACCCAAATAATGAGCCCCCCCGAAGGGCGCCCCTTCCCTTGCCTGGGTTTTTCTGCTGGAACAAAATAAGTGACAAACCCGACTCGGTGGAGCGGTTCAGTGCTCCAGGTCTCCTGAAACACACAGATCTTGTGTGCTTCAACCAAATCACTCCACTCGGGCAGACCCAATTTCCTGTGAATCCCCGCGAGATTCTAACTGAGAATTTTTATTTTGTCCTTGATGGTTTCCCCTCTAGTGTCTTTAATAGCTCTGGAGTTATGGGAATCTATACAGTCCCTATCTAGAGCAGAAGGTATTGGCTCGGTCAGGTTGGTAACTGCCGCAGTTAGGAAATTGGGACAAATGAGGTGGGGTATGACTGAGGAGACCTCCTCCTCGCCCCTATTAGTATCAAAATGTAAGGAGGAAGCTTCGTCAGAATTGAGTCAATCAACCTCATCCAGCGCACAGAATCTGTTCCAGTGGGCAAACTGTGAAACAAAGGGGTCAAGTGTGGGAGGTGGTCCATACCATGGCTGCTGCCACTGATGAGTAATATGTTGTGGAGCATGTGTGTACCCTCTGTTAATTGGGAAGCTGAACCTAGGAGGATTTTGTCTAGGGGGCATGGGTAGGAAGTAGGACAGGGGAAGTGGATTAATTTGAGTAGCAGGTCCACTACAGGGTGTATTACATATATAATTCACTGCCCCTGTATCCCTAAAATTAACAGTAATTACATCTCCTGCTATGGTCTTGGTGCTCCTGCCCACCCACTCTCCTCTACGTACAGCAAGAATGTCACCGCTCATATGGATGGGTAAAGGTTTGTGCAACTGAAGCCACTGGGCACATTTGTTTCTCAGTTCAACAAAAGTTTCTCTTCTACCCTCCTTCAGTGGTGGTACACCCGTCAAAACAACCACAAAGGGGGAAACTTCCGGCGGCAAGTTGATTGTCTTGAAGCAAGCCAGCCTTGTCTTTGGTTCCTGAGTCTTATTTGAGGAAGAAGTTGATGTCAAGTTGGTATCCAAACCGTTTGGTCCATTTACTAGTTGATTGCTCCCTTTTTTTGGGGCAGAGAATGTTTGTAACATCGGGGTGGGACCAATCACACTAGGGGTTGGGGGAGATACAACAGATTTACCCCCTATTTGATTCGAATGCTGTATTACTGATCCTAGGTTATCTGGGAAGATTTTGGCCTTAGTAGAAGAATCTCTCGAAGGCTTGGTACTAGATGTATTTTCCAGAGGCACTTCTTTTGTTATCCCACGCGTCTGTGTAGGTACATTCCCACTTGCCTTATTGGCCCATTTTGAATTGATTAGCGACGTCAGTCTGTCAATTTTGGATATTAAGGGCTTAATTTGTGCCGCTATCATAGCTTCAAGATCCGATTTTAAGTCTATTACCATATTTTCGACCCAGCAAGGTATGCCTGATGCAGAGTTAGGCGAGGAGAGACAAGGTTGTGATTCCTAATTTTGGTTTTAGGCTTTTCCTTAGCCTTAGACGCATTCTTAGTAGAACCTTTATTCCTTAAATTTGGCAATACAGGAATAGCTCCTACACTTGATACTTGGAGGTGTTTGTCTACACTTAACTCTGGCTTTTCGGATGATTGGCAGGCTTCTAGGTCTGGAGTGGCCTCAAGATCGACAAATGACGGGTCAGAATCTGATTGAGTTACTGATAGGTCGACAGCGTTTGGGACTGTGTATGTGCCAGCAGCAGTCGAAGGTAAAGGGAGGGAACAATTAGTTAGAGGTTGTTGGACGGGTGAACTTGCATTTGCTAAGAGGCCCAAGGACGAGCGTTTAGCATTCATAAGGTCCAGGGATACTCTTTTTTCCAATAGAATAATGCTATGGTCAATTGTCTCATTAACCCGAGAAATAAATTGGTCTATAGGCCCAGTAACTTGTGCTACGGCCATTGCTTTTTTAGTATTACTTCTAGTTCTACCGCGCATGGTAGACATTTATTTTATGGAGGCCTATGCACTGAGTATTACCAGTAATAACTGTTAGATCCAAGAGGGGTGGCCCGGTCCGGTCTCCACTGGGCACTAACGGGCAACAACGGGCCCGCCCTTTGCCCGGGCTTAGCCCGGCTCACGCCCGCGCGCGTCCCGCGATGCGCGTTAGTGGAGAGCCTAAAATACTTGTATGGTAAAAGGGGGCGGGCACTGGGAGTGGGCGCGGCTCACGCGGGAAGAGGACCAGCTGCTGGTGTTGAATGCTGGTCCTCGCAGTCCCGGGGCCGCGCCTCTCACCTCCACTGCGGCCTCGCTGGTCGGGTCCTCTGCTCCTCTGCACTCTGGAAAGCTAGTTGGCAACTCCTGTTGCGTCCGTCAGGGAAAAGGGTAAAGTTAAGGCAAAACCTCACTGCGAGCGGCACCCCATGCTGTAGTTGTTGTTGACTTCTTTACCTGTTTGCCATCCACGAATTGGCCATAGTTCTTCCGTAAACCGATGATGATGATCCATCCATCCCAGTGAGTGACTGTAAAGAAAAAATATATTATGTAACTTTGATCAACAAGACTCATCATCATCATGGTATATTGGCAAACTCAATGTTGTTCATGCAGTCGCACTCTACACACACAGTGAGTCCAAAGACATTTTGCATATTAAAAAACTGCAATTTGAATTAAACAAGGTAAAAACAGAGTAGACTTGAGTTACATTTGTGTGTAAAAGATGAAATAATAACAGAAGACATATGATTCATTTCATGCACAACAAACAAATAGCAATCGCTTTCATCAGAGCCAGAAAGCCAGTGCTGTCCACTGCATGCCATCTCATTATTCATTACCTGTTCCACTTTTTGTCCGCATCTTGCTCTTAAAGTGAAGGCCCACAGGGCAGCCTCTCATGTTAATTTCAGAAGTAACTGTCAGCAATGAGCATAAAGTCAGTAATTCCAGTCCCACTTCTTATGAGGGGACTCGTCTACGAAGCGACAGTTTCTTGATTCTGCGTAATCCTGCCATCTGCCTTGGGGGAAATGGATAGGGGGAGTCTGGAGGAGGAGGATAGAGGCGCATGACTGAGTTGTGCTTCAATAAGGAAATAAGACGAAGACAGTGCTGCTGATGTTTTGATTAGAGTTTTGTTGTGGTAAAAGTTGCAAAACAAAGAAAGACACACAGGAATAAAAGTGAATAAGGACAAAAAAAAGGAAGTCAGTTTCAGGCCTAGGTGTCAGGGAAGTAGAGCTCGTCCTCAAACTCTGTGAATTGAGACGGGAGTAGGTCAGCTAACAGAGAAGAACATCCGTCACCTAAGTCGGTGTCCTCTTCTTCCTGTGTGGATTCACGTATTTTGTAATCTGGTGGCATGAAGTGCTGATTCATCTTGATAATTGTTAACCTCTCCACATTTGTGGGCGTGAGGCGGGTCCTTTTTGAAGTTACAATGGCACCAGCAGCACTGAAAACACGTTCAGAAGACACACTTGCGAGTGGGCAAGACAAATGATTTAGAGCCAGAATGGTGACCAGTGGCCATTGACCCCTTTTCCCATACCAATACAGCAATGGGTTGTGATCAATGAAGACCTCTGTTGGGTCATCCAGATAGGCCTGCACCATCTGCTCAAGGTGATCCAGGGGTGCTGAACTTTGTGTACCATCTTAGGCCTTTGCATCAACACAGGAACAAGCAAACCCTTGATGAGTTATCCAATCCGCTTCCGACAATATTCTGGCTGAGCCTGGTGCAGGTGAGGATGATGATGATATGGTTGCTGGTGTCGGTAACAGCTGTGAGGGAAAGTGACTGCCTTCGGCCACAGAAGTGGACCTTGACGCCGGATGGCCTGCTGATTCAGTAGTACTTCTGCCGGTTCCTTCAATTTTCTGCCGCCCTTTTTCGAACCGAGTGGCTGACAGAGCTAGCCAATGTTTGCACTTTGAAACATCTGCTTCATTAAAAGGAATGAATGTATTGCTGGCCAGTGCCTTTTTGTACCGTGGATCCAGAATAGTGGCACAAATGTAATGTTGTTCACAATGTATTCCTTTAAGCCTTGCATTGTCAAGTAGGCGGGTTAATAAGCTCTCCGCCAACTGATATGCATCTTGCTTGTCAGTATCATATTTGAACGTTGAAGACACCGCCTTCAGTTGGTGCTCTAGCATGCGCAACAATGGGATAGCTTTGCCCAAAGTACAGTCCTCCCTGCTGACTTCACGCATGAAGACTTCAAAAGGACGAAGCATGTCTGTCAGGCTTTTAACTAGGTCCCATTGCTCCACCTCAAGCATCTTGTCTTTCTTATAAGAACCCCGGGCAAAGACATACTCATTGATTACCAAGCACTACTCAAATAGACGCTCAAGCATGTAGAAGGTTGAGTTCCAACGTGTTGCCACCTCCTGGATGAGTCCTCTGACTGGCACTCTACGGACACGTTGAATGATCCTCAGCTGCTTCCGGGCCTTAAAAGAATGGCTGAAATGTGTGCAGATTCTTTGGCAGGTGGTCAGTAACTTGCTGACTTTATTTTCTTTTTTCAAGAAATCCTGAACAACAATGTTAATACTGTGCGCCAAACACGACACTCTGAAATAGCCACCATCATTCATGGCCCTAACTATATTACTGCCATTAACCGTGGAAACATAACCAATCATGCGCTGTCTTGGATGCAGCCATTTAAAGGCCTTACTGTTAAACTCCTCCAAAATGTTTACTGCAGTATGAGATTTCTCCATGGCAAACATGGCTACTGTTGCATGTTTCCGACTAGCTTGAAAAATTGTGGCACTGTCAACACCTGCAGATATCTTGTCTCTAACCCCTGCAAAAGAGACCCAGTGTGCAGTGATGCACATTTAATCAAGGGCTTGGCAACTGGTCCACATGTCTTTTGTCAGGTGGATAGTGTGAACAGCACTCTTCTGCAATGCTGCCTCAATCACCTCCAGCAAATCTTGATTTAGTGCTGGAACCGCAACTCTGGCAAAATAGGACCGGCTAGGAACCTTCCATTTAGGGCAGACTGTTCCCACAAATTCAAGAAAACCCACCCCTTCCACGAAAGAAAAAGGGAGATGGTCCAGCGCTAACATTTTAGCCAGCATTGCATTATAAAGATGTGCCGTTGGGTGGTTGCGTTCAAATGGCGCCTCCGACCAAAACATGGTTTTAATGAAGGCCGGACCATTTTCATATGTGATGAGGAGGATCCACACCTCTTCAACCCAGTTAGGCTCATTGATGTACTTTTTCGAATTGGTGTCTCTACCAGACTACTGTGCCTCCTTGATGTTGTTGGGGTAGAGGAGGGTGTGGGCGCTACCACTGCTGTGCTGCTGCCAGGGGTACTGTGTGTACCAGAAAAAATGTCTCTCGGTTGTTCACCTCCCCACTGCACGATCAGCTCCTCCTCGTCATCAGATGCAATATCAATGTCTACATTTGGATTTGTACTTTTGGCTTTCCGGATGTTACTTGGATGCGCCTCCCACTGGATAATGTAGTGTTTTTTTAGATGACCTCTCTGGCCTCCGGTACCATAGTTGGTACCAAGCTTACCCCGACTAACTACTTGCTTACAAATCGAACAAATGACTAGGTTTTCCGCCTTTTTGCTAATACTAAAGAAGTCCCAAACTGGGGACTGGAGATTTCTAGTGGTGGTGGAGGTGCTACTTTCAATGCCAGATGAAGTGAAGGATGGGCGTGGCTGAATTTGACTCTGTTGTGCACTTACAGCACCACTACTTGAGGTAATGGAGGTCGAGCTAGATGGAGGTCCCTGCCGGCCCTTCTGACGAGAAAATATGGAAGCTGTAGGTCGTGTTGGTGTAGTAGTTACCTGTGTTGGTGGTGGTACCAGTGCCACGCAGCCCACATCCTGCACAGCAGCAGTTTGGGATAGGGTAAAAATGTCTGTCTGCTGCATGCCCGCTGGGGCTGGAGTGACGACTGTGATGACTGGGTCGTCATCGTCAGACTGTTCATCAGCATCAGAATACACCACTTCTACTTCTTGTTCGTCGTCATCACCCATAATTGAAAGCCATGAGGGAACCTTCCTTTTAGCTACCTTTGGCGGCTCATTGCGTGCCTCCCTCTCAGACTGCATTGGTGGGTTCCAATCAAGATCTAGATCATCAGAAGGATGGGGGCTTGAAGAAGAACTGGTACTAGCCCTCCTTGACCCTTTTCTTGTTGGGGATCTGGAAGACAATGGATCATCAGGAGGAGTGGCTTGCTTGGATGATACCTCCGCTTGAATCTCGGTTTCCTGATGTGCCCCTACTTCTGGAGGAACAAGCATTGTGGGCAGTTGTGCCTCTCCATGTGCCTCTCCATGCGCCTGTACTTGCGCCTCTCCATGCGCCTGTACTTGCGCCTGTACTTGCGCCATTCCTTTTGCCACTCCTTGCGCCACTCCTTGCACCACTTTTTACGCCACTCCTTGTGCCACTCCTTGCACCACTCCTTGCGCCACTCCTTGCGCCACTCCTTGCGCCACTCCTTGTGCCACTCCTTGCGCCTCTCCTTGCACCTCTCCTTGCGCCTCTCCTGCGCATCTCCTTGTTGCACCTGTGGTTATCGTTGCGGCTGTGGTTGAATACTCGTCAGATGAGTTACATCCTGCATTGACTGGATGCTACTTTGCGATGAGTCAACGCCAACATCACTGGTCGATGGTGAAAGAGCAATTAAAGAGGCTGCCTCTGCGGCACTCATAGACTTGGGCCTAACTTGGCGTGGTGGCACTGAGACCAATTAAGCGGAGGTGCTGCTCCCCGCTTGGTCCCCAGCGGACACCGCTGCTGCAGGCATAGTATTTTCTTTCCCCAAAAAAGTGTCTGTCGGCACACCAGTCTCCGTGGTAAGTGGCGCCACTTGTTTCTTCTGCTCCTTCTTACTGGCAGTGGCACTGGCAACCTTCTTGGTAGAGGAGATACGGCAACCTTTCTTTGGGCCCATCTTCTTCAGATGTCAGAACAGCAGGACGCCGTTGCACAAGTTGCAAAGTTGTCTGTCGCCACCACACGTGACGTCATGTGACATTGTGCACTCACCACAGCAGGACTTCTTCCTGGCACTACAGCAAGTGATGATGATGAGGGTGATTTTGTCAGTCATTGTGCACCTAAAGCAAAGGAAGCCAGAGGAACATCAGTTAAATAAATGTTGCATATGTCGTGCTTCAATTAATATTTGCAACTAGGCATTTATTATTATTAACACAACACACCCAAAAACGGATGTTTAAATTAATAGAAGAGAGAGAGACCACACAGAGAGAGTTGTTTCATGCACCACTGAGTACCCCTGGGCATAATGGATGAAAGCAAGGCAGACTGGTTGCAGGCCTATGGCACAAAGCACACTGCCTGGCTTCCAAATGGCCCCTAGACCCCACCCACATGGCCAGGCCCTGGACCAGGCCTCAAAATGGCCCCCACCCACATGGCCAGGCCCTAGACCAGGCCCCAACAACACCCAAAAAATCAAAATACACAAAAAAAATCACCCCAATCTAATGGCATCCATGCCCTAAATGATGTTTAAAATCAAGAGAACACACAGAAAGACTTGGCCAATGCACCACTGACTACCCCTGGGCATAATGGATGAAAGCAAGGCAGACTGGGTGCAGGCCTATGGCACAAAGCACACTGCCTGGCGTCAAAATGGCCCCTAAACCCCCACCCACATGGCCAGGTCCTGGACCAGCCCTCAAAAATGCCCCCCACCCACATGGCCTGGACCTGGACCAGGCCCCAACAACACCCACAAAATCGAAATACACACACAAAATCACCCCAATCCAATGACATGCATGCCCTAAATGATGTTTAAATTCAAGAGACCCCATAGCCAGACATGGCCCATGCACCACTGACTACCCCTGGGCCTACTGGCTAGTGTGGCTTTAACACGCACCCCAAAATTACAAAAAACATCCACATAGATATAATAACAGTCAGCTATTCAATTCTATGCCTTCCATGCCGTAAATGACATTTAAGTTCAACAAAACTCACAGAAATAGTTGTATCATGCACCCATGACTTAACTCTGGGCATACTAGATACTGTGGCTAACCACAATATATTGTAATTATTTTTTTTTTAAGTTGTGAAAAAGTTTAAAAATTGTAGTTGCAGCAACTGCAATGCCCCAAACAAACAACACCAACTTACTTGTAAAATCTCAACTCCAAAAGTGATCCAAACAAAAAGTCCTCAAATACAAATATCCAGCAGCAGCCACAAAGAGTAATCCTTCCAGCTCCAGATCCAAATGAAAAGTGACCAGGACATGGACAAAGCACTGGGAGGAGCCTGCTGGACAGGAAGAGGAAGTTGGACACTCTGGGGCACTTCTTTCCTCCCAAACCCCCAAAAATGCACTCCTTGCACAAAAATGTGCAGCCAAATGTCAATTGGAGGAGTTATTCTCATCTAAATCATCAATTTCAGAAGGTTTATGCTGCCAGTGAAAGATTTATTGTGCAGAATTGCAATTTTTGCTATTTCGGGAAAGCGAGAAGTTCAAATCTCCCGCAGGAAGTCAGTTGCGCGGCACATCTATGTGTTCGCAATTGTTTACTCTCACGATGCGTGATCGCGGGCCCTTATGACGTATTCGCGTTCTGAGCGTCTTGCAGTGCAAGATGGCGGGACGCTATGATGTATTTGCGGTCGTAAGTCTCGTGCGATCACGCAATGACGTGCTCGAGGTTGAAAGTCTCGCGCGATCACGCAGCAAGATCGAAAATGGCGCAGCGCATGCAAACCGGGAGGAAAACAACTCGGCAAACTCAGAATCACGGTAAGTCAACGCCGCGCACGCAAGATTGTATTTTTGAAGCGTGACCAAGGAAAAAAAATGCGCTAACTCGCAAATTGTGAATTCTTTGACAATTTTGCTCGATTCGGGGACTGCGAAATTGTCAAAAAATTCGCAAATTGCGCGAGCAGAACGGATTTTCAGCCCATACTTACTTTCTTATATGTCATGTTCGATATCTACATTGTTTAGCCGTGAGAAAGTCTTGGTACGGACTGTGTACCGACGAAACATGTGTCGGCTGTTTGTTTCTTTGACATTTGAGAATATAAAGAAAACTATCTTGATCTTCTTGTCTCAAGAAGAATATCTTTGTTGAAACACGCATACATTGTGACTGTATTGATGGAACAATTGTTGTGAGCAACAAGGCATCTTTAATATTTTAAGGATAGTGCTGAATAGACCCTCCTTGCATTTCTTCACATGAAGCCTGTTGTATCTTTTCATGTGTGGCATTCAACACCCCAACTGTAAAGTCCCAGCAATTGTAAACTTACTATTACGTTGTAGTTTGTGAATAACAAAAAATTGTAAACTCCCGAAAAAGTGGGTTCACTGACAAAATATCGACTAGTAAAACATTGACCAACAAAAATATTGAGACAAAAATATGGACTACAAAAATATTGACTATCTATACTTAAAACGGTAAGTACACAACTATTGAAAAAAATATCATTTACAAAAATATAGTTGTGTTCAATGTCGATTTTTAAATATATAGAAATTAAAATATTATAAATAATATATATTAAATACTAACATTAATTTAATAGAAATCAAATATATGTATTATATATTTTGACAAATGTAACAAACTTACTTTCAAAAAGTTAAACACACATACATATATAATAAAATATATATTTTACAATATATAATTAAATACAAATTTTAAATTATAATATCATTTTAAAACAATTAAATAAACAAATCTCTCTCTCTCTCTCTCTCTCTCTCTCTCTCTCTATATATATATATATATATATTCACTGAAAAAACCATAGGTTATAGACCATATATAGTTAGGAATTAGCATTTAAAAAACCTTATTTTACTCACACAAAACCATTGAAATTCCATATATAGTTAGTTGCACTAACTATATATCGCGCACCCGCAATCCACTGCTGATGATGTCACATATTACATCATTCATGACATGGTCAGTGACATCACTGATGACATCACTGATGACAACATCCAGTGATTATGTGTTTCTGTAAAGTTTAAATATGTTTTACATATTGAAGAATGAGTGGATGTATAAGTGTCTGAATGAAGGTTTTAGTAGGTGCGTGATTGACTGTATGAGTGAGTGATTAAATGCGTCTTACTGAATGCACGGGTTAGTGACTAAACTGTCTGAAAGTGTGCATCAGTATGTCTGTTGTTGTGCAAGCTGCTGCATGTGTTGATCAGTAGCTATATAAGTAGCTATATGGGTTATTGATTGGTTGCACAAGTATTTGTATGGGAGACTGAGTGTGTGTATGGCTGGCTGGGAGGTGTGTGACTCTGTGCAGATCAATGTGTACTTGTATCAGTGATTCTATAAGAGAGTAACTATGTGTTAGTATATGTTTCAAAAATGTAAGGTGTTCTGTGTTTAACTGTATAGATGAGAAAATGGAAGTGTGATTGATTCTTTTCAGGACTGACTAGGTGTGTGAGTAACTCCATGGATGAGTGGCAGAGTGTGAGTGTCTGTATAGGTGTATGAGTGCATATGATAGTGTTGTAAAGATGAGTGATTGTATGTATGAATGATTGTATGAGTGAATGTGTGTGTAGACATAGGAATCAGTGAGTGCGTATGTAGTAACTAGTATTGGTGTGTCAATGGTTTCAAAAATGATACTCTCTATTTAACACTGGGTGTAACGGAGGTTATATTACAGTGTGAGGAGATGCATTGTATTATCACATGAATGATATCATCAGTGATGTGATCATTGATGTCAAGTGAGATGTCATCAGTGATGTCATTTGAGATGTCATCAGTGATGTCATCAGTGATGTCATCAGTGATGTCATCAGTGATGTCACTGACCATGTCATGAATGATGTAATATGTGACATCATCAGCAGTGGATTGCGGGTGCGCGATATATAGTTAGTGCAACTAACTATATATGGAATTTCAATGGTTTTGTGTGAGTAAAATAAGATTTTTTAAATGCTAATTCCTAACTATATATGGTCTATAACCTATGGTTTTTTCAGTGAATTTTCAAGGTTTTGTAAATGCTAATTCCTAACTATATATGGTCTATAACCTATGGTTTTTTCAGTGAATTTCAATGATTTTTTAATAGCAAATATCATAAGCTGTCGAATGTCAAGTACGTGGTAAGTAAAAACATTTTCGTGTTTATGCACACTGATCTCCTTTGAATGCTGCCCCCCACCCCTCATTTCTATTAGGAGTACTCTCTCTTTGCAGATAGTGAAGGGTAGTTAACGCAGCCCTTTGCCCCCTTTGTAATCCGTCGTGCCTGCTTCTCTCTCCATTTGATTGATTGTTCTCTTTGGTTCATTCTCTATTTACAAACAAGCACAGAGTCAAAATACTCTGTTTAGTCTTTGCAGATAGCGAAAAACCGTGTAAAAAAACAAAAGGAATCGAGCAAAATCAGTAGGCCACTAATGGGATCTCTTTTTGACCTCGCTAAAATAGAAACATTAGGAACAACCTGTTGAAAATAGCAATGCGTATGTACATAAGCGGCGTTCATTTGTGTTCACAGTACCCCTTGCTGATTGTTTGAATCGAGCATTGAATTGTTCGAAGTTGATTCTCTTAAGGATCTTCTCTGCCTGCAAACGAGGAAGAATAGGAATATTCTCTCTCCCTTTGCAGATAGTGAAGGGTAGGTAACGCAAGCCTTTAACACGTCGTACCTATTTCATTCCTCATTGATTGATTGATTGTCCGAACATTGACTGTTTGGGAATTAGTTCTTTTTGGAGGTATTCCCTGTTTGCAAATAAACGTAGGAAAATCTTTGCAAGTAGTGAAAGGGTACGTAATGCGGACCTTTCTCCCCCGTTGTAATCTGTCATGCCTATCTACTCCCCACTGATTGATGCACCTGTTTCACCCGGACCATTTACTAGACATACGTCATCTGGCCCAACCAGAGAGCACCCCTAGTGAAAAGGACATATGCAATAATAACGAAGTGATCACTGTATCCTGTTAACAGAAACTTTAGCATGAAACAACCTGGAAAGAAAAGAATAGGAAATCGAAAATCAGTAGGCCACTGATGAACATGAACTTTTATTAAACAACGAACAAAGAAACGATAACATAACGTAATGATAAAACCTATTAATGTCCTAGAAACAAGAAAACGTTAGAAATATGCCAGTGGTGAGAGACCAGAAAAACAGTAAGAGAAACCAAATCACCCCTCGCTGTCCCACCGCCTGCCACGCCAAAAAAATCGATAGACTAGGGAAAATGCAAGTCAGTAGAACATCCGCCCCCACTCTGGAAACTTCCAAGGTGGGGCAGGGTTCCGGCTACGCCCAGCCGGGAGCAGCCCATATAAGGCAGGTCCTGCTGCCACGCCTCGGCCAGGAGATCCTAACGTAGGGTGTAGCCGGAGGAGAGGCCGAGACCAGCGGGACCCGGCCAGGGGATTGCCTTTACAACGCTGAACAGTTGCAGGGGGGGGGGAATGTCTCCTCGACCCTCCCCTCTCTCTCCCAGTCCGGCCGCGGTGGCCCTTGAGAGTTGCAGGTAGTCCCGCCACATGCTCTTCCGGTCCGGCCACCAACGGTCGGGGGGCCGAGGCCGACAGGATCCGGCTGCAGCCAATAAACCAAGAAACCCGTTCATGGGGCCAGAGCCAGGGGCGTCCGGCCGACATCTACCGGAAGCCCGGCCCGAAGACGGACGGGACACTTCTTCTTTCTTGTATAATTGCTGCAACAACCCTGGGGGGGGATGTCTTGCACATGCCTCCTACCCCCCCCCCCTCGTCCTCATCGCCTGGTCCGGCCATAACAAATCTCAAGCGAGACGCCGTGGGGTGCACTGGGAGGGAGAGACGGTGCGAACAGGCCTCTCCCGCCTCCCCAGGTGGAGGCTTCCCAGCTGCACCCTCAGCGCTCCAGGCGCCCGGAAAAGGGTTCTTCCACTGTGGCCATGCTGCAACGTCTCGCCCGGCAGGGTGGAGCCCGTCCGCTCATTTGACCCCGCGATCGCCAGTAGCTACCGAACTCTCAAAATGGCGGTCGACCTGGCAAGAGCGGGCCCAGCATAAAGAAATGGCCCGGTCACTGGTTGACTCCACCACCGTAGTCCTCCACGACCTTGAAGATTCTAGAGGAGCCGCGGGAGTCTCCGACCCCCGATGGGGAATGACTGCCATGATCACCCGTGGAGTGACGAAACTGTATCCGCGGGACGTCGGCGCCAGCCTCACTTTGAATTACTAGAATCCTGCAGACCTCACTTCCGGTGAAAGCACAGTGTGACCCGGTAGGAAAAATTGTTGCACCCCCTCCCCTTTTTGACTGATAGTTCAAACCACCGATCCTTTCCTTTGCCCTTTTAACGGAACTTTGGACTGCCTCCCCCTCTTTTACATTTTCTAGAGAAAACAAAACATTAACCACTACAATAACATAGCAGTTGACACCAGAACTGTTTTCAAATTGAAAACCAACAACATCTTCAACAGAATCCTTTTTGTTTCTCCTGTGACCCTGCTACAGCACAGGCATTGTCCCCAGCAGTAATTCTGCAATGCCGGTAAGAATAGCTGTGGTGCCTACTGGACTCACTCACCCCCGCGGCGCCCCACGCCGTTATTTGCTGGGCGGCAACTTGCTAGACATCACTTTCGTGCCATCTAGATTTCAGCGCGTTCTGCTGCCTTGGAACTATTCGCACAACAGACCGCTACTGACAAGAATATTTCATTATTGGTGCTGTCAATTTCAATAAATCTATTGGATAATTCAAAAGAAATTGAATTAAATGTTTTTACTGTTTTTGTTTTGTTGTATATATTTATATGTTATTAAAGTTTTATATTCCTACTACTTTGTTGGAGTGCTATATATTTTTAATGTGACACATAATTGTAAAAACTTTGATGTACAAAGAGTGATTCCTGGAATCTTCCGCTTCAGGCTCGGTCCCCTCCCCAGTCACAATACAGGATAGTTTTCAGATAGTAGGAACACGTGTGGTGTGACGGATCTCATCGGGTGTGGGCCTTGATCTACTATAACTCCTTTGAAGAGGGGTGATTCTTTACAGCTGGGGCCATAAACTACATCTGCAGGGCTAGCTGATAGCCTGGACAATCGGACACAGAGGAAGAGGAGTGTCAGAGGGTGCGGTAGTGAATAGGGCGAAAGGGAGGTGTCGGGCGGGCACAGTGTGATTCTCAGGGAAGAGCAGCGCAGATGGGGGG
This sequence comes from Lissotriton helveticus, assembly GCF_964261635.1. NCBI lineage: Eukaryota > Metazoa > Chordata > Amphibia > Caudata > Salamandridae > Lissotriton > Lissotriton helveticus. The sequence continues at coordinate 863,548,859 of NC_136057.1, read as the reverse complement.
AGGTTTATTGCCCATGCATAAGACAGAGAGCGGGGGTGACCAGTGCCTGGGGAAGATGCTTGCGAGGGTGAGGAGCCATGCTACGAATCGACAGCGTGCAGAGAGTGGGTCTGGTCAAGACATCTAAAATGGCTGCCGTGCACGACAAAAGTGTGGCATTTCAAAAAAAGCAAGATGGCGCAGACAATGTTTTTCAACACTTCCTCATTTCCTTCGAATCGAACGTTAACAGACGTTGGGGCATATTACCAAAGTTAAGCGATATTTATCGCTAACGATGCTTACCAACGAATTTTTTACCGCTAAGCATCATCAGAAATTATCGAAGATAAACCTTGCTATTATCAAGGTTTATCACAAATGCGATAATAAACGGCTGCAATGCATGAATATCGCTAAAAACTCAGCGATATTCATACATTACCGAGCTAATGCTCTTAGCCATGTTATCCACCTCCCATTGGATAACATGGCTAAGAACTGCTCAGGGCAGGTGTTACTTTTTGGAGATATTCGCGCTTAGCGCGAATATCTCCAAAAGTTGGTAATAGGAGATAGATATCTTGCATGTTGTAATGCAAGTTATTGTGGTATATGGAACTCATACCATAATCTCTCAGGAAAGCAGAAACTGATCCTTATGGGACCGCCTAAAAAGGCCTAGGGGGTGAGGAGTACTCTACTTTGCCCCCTTTTCACGTTCCGAACTATTTTATTTTACTCTCTTCTGTAATTACACAAAATAGCAGCGATAAGATGCATCGGAGACACACAGTGAGAGAAAGGAGGCCGGAGATGAAGAAGAGATGTCAAATACACATTGGAGATAATATAGTGGCAGAAGGGAAGTAAATATGAGTAAACTTACCATGTAACATAAAAATGTTGCACTCTATACTATAAGTCTCATTTTATACTACAACCACTTCGCTACAACCTCATAAATTAAAAATAAAAATGAATAATGTCTCAAACAATTTTTGATTTCTAAATATAAATTTATTCTTCAGAATTTTCTAAATTTGAAAGAACTAGTAACATGTCCTCATCAGCAATGTCCTCATGAAAAGTCTCCAATAATGATTCTTGTAACTCTATGGTCTCCAAACACTCGATAAATTCGCCATCAAGAGATTGATCAAAAAAATCATTCAAGTCATCTCCTCCTTCTGACAATATTTCATTATTGGTGCTGTCAATTTCAATCAATGTAGTGGAATCATTCAAGTCATCTCCTCGTGACAATATTTCATTATTGGTGCTCTCAATTTCAATCAATGTAGTGGAATCATTCAAGTCATCTCCTCCTTGTGACAATATTTCATTATTGGTGCTGTCCATTTCAATCAATCTAATGGAATCATACAAGTCATCTCCTCCTTGTGACAATATTTCATTATTGCTGCTCTCAATTTCAATCAACGTAGTGGAATCATTCAAGTCATCTCCTTGTGACAATATTTCATTCTTGGTGCTGTCCATTTCAATCAATCTAATGGAATCATACAAGTCATGTCCTCCTTGTGACAATATTTCATTATTGGTGCTCTCAATTTCAATCAATGTAGTGGACAATTCAAAAGAAATTGCCACGGTCTCTTCATTGTGAGCCATTTTATTTTGAAATTGCTTGCTGTAAATTGCAGAAAAAAATAATCACTTTCATTTATCGTTTTTAGTAATACATAATATAAAACTAACTTTATCAAGTATTTAGTATAACAGAAGGACTGCAAATAAATAACAGAAAACATTTTTCAAATTATCTTCAAGTGTACAACATAGTTCCCCTTACAAATTAACAACTCACCTTTTTAAAAGTAGGAAAAGTGTTAGTACTGTGTAAATCAAACACCAGAAATTCACCACCAAAAATTCCTCACAAATGTACCTCAGACAGTAGTATCACAAAATGGCTGTGGTTTCCTCTCATTTGACATATATACATAACCAATTAACTTTCATCACACACAAATACAAAACCAAAGTAACATTTTAATTGGTTCTAAATTTCAACACTTTCAAATGTGTTTTCCCCATGCAATTTTCCATAGGACATTTACATACGTCTACAGCCTGAATGGCTGAACGGAATTACACCAAACTTGGCAAAATGGTACATCAAACCTAAGAGGTCAGGAAGGATCTACTATGCCCCCTTATGGTCATTTCCCCCTTCGCTTTGACCTCCTCTTGTCTCTCAATCCTACCGAGAGACAAGATGGCGGCCGCTACGGACTGTTTGGAATGTTGACAGACGCCGGAGAACCAATCAGCTTCGCAAAGCTCCGTAACGCGAAAAGTACGCGAAGCGGAGCGCTGTTACAGATATATATCTTTTTTTGAACGTTAATTTCTCAAAATCCACTGGAGCACATATATTGAGACCTAGCAAAGGCACATCGGGCTACCAGTCCCTAATATTTTACCAAGTTTCGTGCAAATCCATTCAGCCGTTCGATTGTTATTATTATTATTTTTTTTTGCCCTGCGGGGCCCTTTTAAAACCTCCACATCAAACCTAGGGGGTCAGCGAGGATCTACTATTCCCCCTTATGGTCATTTGCCCCTTCGCTTTGGCCTCCTCTTGTCTCTCGATCCTACCGAGAGACAAGATGGCGGCCGCTACGGACTGTTTGGAATGTTGACAGACGCCAGAGAACCAATCAGCTTCGCTTCACAAAGCTCCGTTGCGCGAAAAGTATGCGTCCTGGGCCGCTGCCCGGTCCGCTGTTACAGATATATATCTTTTTTTAAACGTTAATTTCTCAAAATCCACTGGAGCACATATATTGAGACCTACAAAAGGCACATCGGGCTACCAGTCCCTACAATTTTGCCAAGTTTCGTGCAAATCCATTCAGCCGTTCGGGCTAAAAGTGAGGCCAACCGCCCTATGGAAAACTCAATGTTAAAAACACGTTTTGGGACCCCCCTTTTTTCTCGGCCCCCACTGGACGAACCCCCCCCAAATTTTCAAGGGCTGCTCAGAAACAAAATGTGCCATTTTCCTGAAAATTTCAGCCAATTCCGTCCACAAACGCCAAAGTTATTAGACATAGAATTTTCAAAAAACCCATAGAGAAAAAATCCTAACTATATATACCTACTGGCGACCGCCAGTAGGTAATATATATATATATATATATATATATATATATATATATATATATATATATATATATATATATATATATATATATATATATATATATATATATGTATATATATATATATATATATTCACTGAAAAAACCATAGGTTTTACACACGTTATAGTTAGGAAGTAGCATTTACAAAACCTATGAAATTCACTGAAAAAACCATAGGTTTGACACCAGTTGTAGTTAGGTGGAAATTTTACTGATATAAAACCAATGAAATTCCACCTTATAGTTAGTTGGACTCACTATAACTTGCGCGTGTAATGCACTGCTGATGACGTCACATATTACATCACTCATGACATCACTGATGACACCATCCAGTGAATGTGTGTCTTTCTGAAAAATAAATATGTGTTACATATGTATATATTATTGAATATCTTAGTGAATACATATATTACTGAGTAATGCTTAAATATTTAAATATATGTATTAGTGTTTCACTTTGTGTATTAGTGGCTGCAAGGGTTGATGAGTAGGTACATGTGTATGTATATAGGTTATTAGATGTTTTTCTTAGTATCAGTATGAGTGTTTGCATGGTTTGGTGGAGGTATTACTTAGTACATAGATGCAAGAATGACTGAGTCTCTGTTTGTATGTGTTTTCAAGACAGCATATGTGAAGGACTGTATGGGTGGATTAGTGTGTATATGTCTGTGTTAGTGAGTGAATGACTGTCTTATTAGTGTCTTTATCAGTAACTACATATGTTTTAATGTAGTATATGTGAATATTGATGTATATAAGTGACTATATGTGAGAGTGAGGGATTGTAAGAGTTCCTGTTTAAATTAGTATGTGTTTCTATAAGTGATTTTTTATGAGAGTAAGTATGTGTAAGTTTCCTTAGAAGTAAAGTGGTAGTGTGTGTATAGCTGTTTATGCAAATAAATGGATGTTCAATAGTTTATTTGCATGTGTGAGTATGTGTGTGAATAACTTTTGGATGATTGTCAGTGTGTAACAGGATGTGTAGGTGTATCACTACATATGATTAGTGAATATATGTATGAGTGACTATATAGAACTGTTGGTGAATTAGTGCATGTGTATATAGATGGTGGAATTATTGAATTGGTTGTTGTAACTGGTATGGGTATCTCCATTTTTTTGAAAATGTTAGTTTCTATTTTTGAATATGTGTTTCAAGGGTTAGATTACAGTGAAAGGAGGTCTGTCACTGTGTCACAAGGATGGTGTCATCAGTGATGTCATGAGTGATGTAATATGTGACGTCATCAGCAGTGCATTACACGCGCAAGTTATAGTGAGTCCAACTAACTATAACGTGGAATTTCATTGGTTTTATATCAGTAAAATTTCCACCTAACTACAACTGGTGTCAAACCTATGGTTTTTTCAGTGAATTTCATAGGTTTTGTAAATGCTACTTCCTAACTATAACGTGTGTAAAACCTATGGTTTTTTCAGTGAATTTCATAGGTTTTTTAAATGCTACTTCCTAACTATAACGTGTGTAAAACCTATGGTTTTTCAGTGAATTTTGAAGGTTTTGTAAATGATAATTTTTAAATGTATTATTTGTTATATTTTTTTTACTGATTTACTACTAATGGCTAAACATTCTTTTCTCGGGGGGAGCAACAGTTAATCGGGGTCATCAGTCATACTTCGTGTTATGGAGCTGGGGCCAATCGGGAGAAAACGGGGACGTTTTGGACATCCGTACTTGGGTGCAGAGGGGTGGGGTAATCTGGGCATTGTTTCTAACGAGCTGAGAACAGAAAGCCACTGACATATAGTCCTCCTGTAAGAAGGCCAGATTAGGGGACTTCAGTTGTCTAACCTGCCCTTTCCTTCATAGTCAATTCAAGTTCCATCATTTTACAGAAAGGAGAGGTAGTAATATGGCAAATTACACTTGTTTTGGTTTCTGTCAATTTGCCGAACACCTTTGTGTTCGAAAACCAATTAGGCTCGTGCCGGCGGGGCACGACGTCACCACACAAAGGAAGGGGGAACAGGGGGACTCTCAGAGAGAGAGAGAGTCATCCGCATTTTAAATTAACTATTCGGTACACGTACAACATGAAGAGAGAGAAAAAGAGAGAGAGTGAGAGAGAAACGTGTACAATAATAGACCATTTAATGCGCACACAACACGAAACAGTAGGGTCACGTTATATAGAAACATAGACTGAGGGACAACGTAAATCCATATACTACGTACACATGAATTCAGGCGGGGGGTACATGTATTATATACAGAACTCAAGACAACACATAGAACAGTACTTGGCCAAAGATATTTCCTCCTGCATGCTGCGCATCCTTAGTATCCTATTTAATTCGTTTGGCTGTCTTTTGCTGTTGGCCTCTGTTGACAATACTTACACTTTCGTCGATTGTTCGGGAACTAACCTGGTCGGGCCAGTACTTACGGTGGAATCTTTGAATCGTTATTAGTGAATGGGTATCCAGGCTGTGGCAACGGGGGTGTCAGTCGGGGGAACAATGGGCAGTTTCGAGTTTCACGTCTATGAGGGTGTAAGTGGGAGGTGGTAAATCTTAGACATTTGATGATTTTCTTAGTCTTCCAGGAGGAGGGTACTTTGGTAAACCTTACCCATGAATAGTCCTGAACCTTCCCCTATTTAGTTACCGTATGAACCTACTCGTAGGTGCACGTCATTCTTGGTTGCATTGTTCGTCGTGTATAGGTGCCATGCTCAGACCCCCTTTTGCCCCATTCCATCGGTCGTTCGTTCATCACTCAAGTCGTACGAAAACATCTCTCTTATCGAGTCAACGCGTGCAACGTATGTCCAGTCGGGTTATACACATCCGGTCATACACGCGTGCATTCATATCACCCATATTCATCATGTCCTCGGGGCAGTCCCCATGGTTAATGTATCATTTTTCCCCCCGGAACCCTGGCGTGTTGCTTAGGTCTTCTCCATACTTTAGTCGATGTTCCGATGTGACCTGCAGAAAGAAGGGGAAGAAGAAGGGGTGGGGGCAGCGTTTGAAAACACATCCGCGCGCATAAACCCAAAAGGCTTTTACTTACCACGTATTCGACCTATCTCCGCGGGGTGCAGTCCCTTCCATCTCGGCGTTTTAAGCCCAGAGGGACTGGTAGTGCGGGAGGCATAATCATTGATGGACTGCACATTGCATAGATTGCCCACGTGTGGTATTGTGGATCTTGTGTAGGGGGGGTGTCGAAACAAAAGGGCAGTCAGTGTAAAGTGGGGTGAACTCGTGTTCTCCTTGGAGGAGGCGGGGTGGTCTACAGTGGTACCGGGTCTGGTTTAGGGGCATCTGAAACAATTTCCCTGAGATATGTGGCATACAAAGTAAACCAGAACACCGGGGCCTTTATCGATTGCCTTATGTTGCACAAAAATAAAAAAAATACACGCAACAAACTTGGACCATTCACATTTTCAATATTTCTAGGTACTTTGCTTTTTAACCTTTCAGTAATCGACTTGCTTTATTTCGCCTGTATTTTACGTAGGTCGGAAACAATGGCTATGTATTCGAACTTACCAATCCAAGAGCTACGACTATATTTGTTTTTCACAAAATCTTTATTTAAAAAAATGTTGACGTACAAATGCAGGCCTGCAACCACGTGGGCCAGCCACGGAGCAGACTGGAACTGTACATGAGGACATATTTATCTGAGGAAAACATAACTGAGTCGGTGGTCGTTTTATTTCATCAAGGTATGATAAGTGCAAATAAAATCATATCGAGAATTCATTGTGGGCAAGTATCATCAGTGTCAAAAATTCGAACTTTCAATAATACTGTAATCAATGATGCGTCAGATCTTAATATCAATTCATTGTCCGAATGTTCAAGCAATACTCATCCCCTCCCGCCATGTGCTTCGAAAACTGCATACATATCTCATGATATCAAGTCTGAGCATCCGGAACACAACGGGGAATTGCGAGTTTCGTTTGTACCGGCGCCATTTTGGGTGGGGTCAGGCGGGTCCAAGTATAGTCAAAATGTCTCCCCCAACTCGGGGTTGGACCAGAATCTCTTTCAGCAGTCCAGAAGTTCCGCTAAGGGGCAACAGAAGGGATCGGTGACATGAACCATTAATCAAAGAAAAGGGAGGGGGCAACAATCTTTCCTACCGGGTCATACTGGTGTTCCACCGGAACTGATCAAATCAGTAGTCTGCAGGATTCTTGGTCATTCAAACTGAGGCTGGCGCCAGCATGAGGGCGCCGACGTCTTGTGGCTACGTCTTGGTCGTTCTGCGGGCGATCATGGCAGTCATTTCCCATCGGGGGCGGTTGGGGGCCCGCGGAGGTCGAGGGCCCTCCGCAACTCTCGTAGAATCTTCAAAGCTGAGGAGAACGCCTCTGGACAGGGGCCCATTTTCTGGTTGACAGGCGACCAGGCCAATCTTTTCACGCCAGGCCCATTCCTGCAAAGTCGACCGCCATTTTTAGGAGTTCTGCAGCTACCGGCAGTCACTGGGTCAAATGAGCAGACGGACTCCAGCCTGCTGGGTGAGGCGTCGTAGCACCGCCACAGTGGACGAGACCCTGCTGGGTGAGTGGAGCGTCTCTATACTGCAAGAGTGGACGAACCCTTTGCCGGGTGTGTGGACCGTCCCTATACTGCAAGAGTGGACGAACCCTTTGCCGGGTGTGTGGACCGTCCCTATACTGCAAGAGTGGACAAACCCTTTGCCGGGTGTGTGGAGCGTTGGGGGTGCAGCTGAGGGGCCTCCACCTGGGGAGGCGGGAGAGGCTCGTCCGCGCCGTCTCTCCCTCCCAGTGCACCCCACGGCGTCTCGCTGACATTTGATATGGCCGGACCAGCCGATGAAGAAGAAGGGGGGGGTCGGAGGCATATGCAAGACATCCCCCCCTCCGTGGCCTGCGAGGCGCCGGGAGAAGAAGGGAATGGGAGGACCAGTACATTCCGGGTCGGGCCCATGCCTTCTCCGGCCGATGGCGGCCGGCCGCTCTTTGCCACGGCCCCAGGAACGGGTCCCTTGGTTCATCCTGGAGACAGGCCTTGGCGCGTGGTGTCGCCTCCGGACTATTCGCGTAATGGTTCTCCACCCCAGGCCGCCGCCAACGGCTTTTGTAGACTTTCTGACGCCCAAAAACCTACTAGAAAGTAGCCCAAAGCAGCCCAACATTGCTACTTTGGGGAAGGAGGGACAGGAACGGCGTCAAGCAGATGGCGAAATGCATTGTGGGTTTGTTGTTGCAGCCCTTTGCCATGTAAATAGTTGTTTAATATATTTTTGTTCAAATAAAAACGTTTTAACCTGTTACTTTGCTATAGTGTTGTATATTTCTAATATTTGCCTAGGGTTTGTCGTTAATTTGGCGGGGTGATCGGTGGAGCCGAGCTGTCTCGCAGCCATCATGGCGTTGAGTTCGGCTTTCCTCACTAGTTTCATATTTCCTGAGGGGTTGTTCCTAATGCTTCCATTTCAGTGAGGTTGAAAAGAGATCTCATCAGTGGCCTACTGATTTTACTCGATTCCTTTTGTTTTTCCTAACGATTTTCATATTCTTTTATTTGCTAGCACGATACAGCGGCTAATCCGCATTTTCTTTATATATGTCCTTTTTATTAGGGGTGTCCTCCGGTGGAGATATTCGTTTGACGGAAGTCTCAATTATGCTGCTATCACTGCAACCAAAATTCAATGGCACAGATATCCAGTCAATACAGACTCATATATGTCTCTACAGCCAATCATATTTCCTCCCGCAAAATTTTGTATTCAAATTTACATTTCAGTTGATTGTCCCTCACAATATTTTCAATGTCACATAAAAGTCACCCATCACCCACTGCCATCTCTGGCTGTTTCCATGGTAACACCTCATTCTGCACCTGGCTGAAGGCACAGGTCAAAAGTTCATATCTCAACGTTCTACAGCAAACTAACAACACTGTTTTCCCTCCAGAAACACCTGCCTATCCACAGCTCTGTTACATGTCATTTTTTTCACACCCAATACTACTTTTTCTTTTACATAACATTAACATGCAACGTAGTCTTCAATCTTCACGTATTAGAATCAACCAATCATTTTTCCTTTTTCAACCACACCAAGCTTCATCCATTTTTTTATCCTGACTTTCAGCTTCTAACTGCCATTCCACTTCCAGAACCCATCGGAGTACGAGTGCATCTGCCTTGAAAATGAAGTTTGGCTTTTAGGACACAGCTATATTCACTGGAGTGGAAAATATGCAGCAAGCAGACGAATTTCCAACCTTGAGTTACCAAATGTGCAGATAACGTGGATTGGGCAAAGAGGATTAAGATGTCACCAATTAATACCATTGGTGAAAACCTTTATGCATCTCCCAGAACCAGACCTTATAATTGTGCACTGTGGTGGGAACGATCTAGGCACATTGACTGGGGTAGGTCTGGAAATGCTTCTAAAAGACACCTTTCGACAATTGATGACACTTTTTCCTCGAACTGCCTTGGTATATTCCAATATATGCCAAAGACAGAAATGGAATTGGTCCAATCAACATTGTGCACAAATTGAGAAAGCAAGGAGACATGTTAATAAATCTGTTTCTGCTTTCCTCAGAGATTATAGCATGGGTTCTATTTACCACAACAACTTGCGTTACCACATGCAAGACATCTATAGGACAGATGGTGTTCATTTCACGGATGAGGGAAACAGAATCTTCCTATGCAACATCAGACTCTGCATCGGTACTTACTTATAAATGCAGAAAAACCTCAATTAACACAAGGGCTCTTTTCAGAGCCACCTTATATCAAAGCACTCAAACTTCTGATTTATCTCCCTTTTCACACTCTTGTAAATAGGTGTGCACGCCCAAGTGCGCGCACCCCGCAACTTTAAAAAAAAAAAAGAAATATATATATTTTCGCGTTTAAGGGCCTTACTGCACACCCTGAGAGAACCTACGCAGCAAAACAATCTCTACCTTTTCCCCTTTCCATGTTCCAACGCTTTGAAATGACAATATATTTACTCGCTGTGACAAAATGGCGGTCAACACTTCCTGATTTCCTTCGAATCGAACGTTAACAGACGTCACGCAGCAAAAAAAAAATTCCGCTCGCACGCAGCCGCTTGAGTGCGCGCACCCGTGCGCGCTTATAGATATATAATTGACTTTAACTTTAATTTTCTCAGCAACTACTGAACAGATTTACACCATTCCAAAAAAAGCGTAATCTGCGAGCCGGACTCTACAGTTTTGCCAAATTTCTTATAAATCCATTCACCCGTTCGACCTGTAGCCGTGTCTAAACGTCCTATGGAAAATAACATGGAGAAAACACGTTTTGGGACCCCCCTTTTATCTCAGCCCCCACTTCACCATTCCCCCCCAAACTTTCAGGGAAGGAGCGCAGCGGACCGAGCCATCTTCTTTGAGAAATTTGCAAAGATTCATCCACCAGAGCCAAAGTTAATCCAAATAGAATGTTGAGGATTTCCTATGGAAACTAGGTCCTAACTATAACTACCTACTGGCGACCGCCAGTAGGTAATATATATATATGTATATATATATTCACAGAAAAAAACATAGGTTATAGACCATATATAGTTAGGAATTAGCATTTACAAAACCTTGAAAATTCACTGAAAAAACCATAGGTTATAGACCATATATAGTTAAAAATTAGCATTTAGAAAACCTTATTTTACTCACACAAAACCATTGAAATTCCATATATAGTTAGTTGCACTAACTATATATCGCGCACCCGCAATCCACTGCTGATCATGTCACATATTACATCATTCATGACATGGTCAGTGACATCACTGATGACATCACTGATGACATCTCAAATGACATCACTGATGACATCACTGATGACTACATCCAGTGACTGTATGTTTCTGTAAAGTTAAAATATGTCTTACATATTGAAGAATGAGTGGATGTATAAGTGTCTGGATGAAGGATTTAGTAGGTGCGTGACTGACTGTATGAGTGAGTGATTAAATGTGTCTCACTGAATGCATGGGTTAGTGACTAAACTGTCTTAATTTGTGCATCATTATGTCTGTTGTTCTGTAAACTGCTGCATGTGTTGATCATTAGCTATACGAGAGGCTATATGTGTTATTAATTGGTTGCCCAAGTATTTCTATGGGAGATTGAGTTTGTGTGGGGGTGGCTGGAAGGTGTGTGACTCTATGCATAGATGTGTGAGCAGTTTATTCACTAGGTGTATGAGTTCAAGAGTGCATGTGGAAACAGCTACATAGGCAGTTGACTGTGTGCATGAGTGTATTGATGAGTGAATGGATATCTCAATGCTACATGTCATAGTAAGTACATATGTAAAACACAGTACATTTGAGAGTTGGCATATATAAATAACTGTGCATGAGAGCCACTGAATGAGTGAGTGGTTGTATCGATCATTGTGAACTTGTATCAGGGATTGTATAAGAGAGTAAATATGTGTTAGTATATGTTTCAATAAGTAAGGTGTGTTTAACTGTATAGTTCAAGAAATGGAGGTGAGATTGTTTCTTTGCATGACTGACTGGGTGTGTGAGTAACTCCATGGATGAGTGGCAGTGTGTGAGTGTCTGTATACACTGAGTGTATCTAAGGTTATATCAGAGTCTGAAGAGGTTTATCGTATTAGCACAAGAATGATGTCAAATGAGATGTCATCAGTGATGTCATCAGTGATGTCATTTGAGATGTCATCAGTGATGTCATCAGTGATGTCACTGACCATGTCATGAATGATGTAATATGTGACATGATCAGCAGTGGATTGCGGGTGCGCGATATATAGTTAGTGCAACTAACTATATATGGAATTTCAATGGTTTTGTGTGAGTAAAATAAGGTTTTCTAAATGCTAATTCCTAACTATATATGGTCTATAACCTATGGTTTTTTCAGTGAATTTTCAAGGTTTTGTAAATGCTAATTCCTAACTATATATGGTCTATAACCTATGGTTTTTTCTGTGAATTTCATTGGTTTTTTAACAGCTAATATCTGTAGCTGTAAAATGTATTCTTCTTTAAATCCAAAAATATATTTTATATGTTTATGAATAATTTTTTTTTTAAATATTTTTTTTTCTTCGTTCCCGCTTCGCGAATCGGGAAGCTTCCCGTTAGCTGACCTTGATGCCGCGAAATAGACCGCGAGCCGGTAAACGTTTCTTTACCGCAAGTGCCGCGTTAGAAAACAACATCGTGACGCCTCCCGTCCGCATGACGTTTCACGTTCTCGCGTGATACGTCATATGACGTGCTACGTTAGCGAACTGGTACGCGAAGCGAGTCGCAAAGCGCAGGTTTCTGGAAGCAAACCGGGAGGCCCTGCAAAGCGCTTAACGTAAACACAGCAAGTCATGTGACTTGGTAATAACACTTTTCATTGGTTCATTTCACTTTTGGTTTCCTAATGATGTAAGACTAGGTCATATAATCTAAAATGAACACTTTTGATTGGTTGAGAACTCTTGTTTTTCCCAAATGATGAAAATCCCTCCTTCTTTCCTCACTCTGACTTTCATCATTGTGAGAGAAAGACCCTTTGTGATCACTGAGCAATGGCTTCTTTAGTAGCTTCAGCTGGTGCTTCCCCACCACCTCCACCACATCCAAGGAAGAGTGGACCACCTGCTCAAGTTATAACTCAACAAGAAGACGAAGAAGAGGAACAGGACGACGAGCACGAAGAGAGGCAGTTTTTGCCTGAGCAGCCCAGGACGTCTCACCGGAAAGAAAACTTCATTTGGCAATTTTTTAAAATTCCCAAAGGTCAGAAAAAAGTAAATGCAAGATACGTAACTTGCCTTATATGTCAAGATAGACTGTCCAGAGGAACCGAGAAAAAATACAGTTTCGGAAACTACACAATGCATCGCCATATGACTAGGTGGCATCCTAACAACTACAGTGCTGCACAGTTTCAGAACGACCTAGATAATCTCCCTATTATGGCCAGAAGATCTGTTGTACCGGAAGTAACGGGACCAGAGGGCAGGGAGATGGTGCCAAATATACAAATGAGATTTGGTGAAGTAAAACACACCTGCGTATATTGCGATGGATTCATTTGCTACGGAGAAAGAAGCATCACTCTGATCAACAGAGCTATTGACTATCATATGCAAGTTTGTACGAAACGCCCAAAATAATAAATACTTCTTTTTTTGTTTTGTTGCTCCTGTTGAGCCCTTTACAATGAATCGTTTTCATTGCCCCCTCCAAGAAAAACCCAAAAGAATATAAAACTGTTCAGAAAAATTCAAAAACAGTAAAAAAATGTTCCGAAAAATAATAAAAAAAATATAAAACAACAAAAACAATAAAAAAAAAAGTTCTTTTCAGAACAACCTCCCCGTTATTAAAAAATTGGTACAATATTTGGAACTGTGCCAACCTCTATTTCTCTTAGTTCGCTTCCCAGTTCGCTCGCCGGTACGCGAACCGAAAGCGAACCAAAAACAGTAAGTATAAGAGAAGGAAACAGACACTTATGTTAAAAGAAAGACAGCTATAGGGGAGTAAACTAGAGATACTATTACCCGTAATCCACTGCTGATGATGTCACATATTACATCATTCATGACATGCTCAGTGACATCATCAGCAGAGGATTGCGGGTTTTTTGGCAACGTGCCTTATCCACGGTTTAATAACGCTGCCTTTTGCTTTATATAAGTTTTCAAATTGTATGAAATATATACCAATAGGTCGTTATGAACCTTTAGGTAGTGCTTTTCTTCATGAGGTCTGGTCGCTTCCATACACATACAGATGTTTCAAAGATGATCAAGAAGTTTATCTGAATGGAGAGGAATGCACTGAGACGCCAGATCATTCACTAATGTGTAGGCACATACAGTTACACGGTTCATGCAACAAACACCGACCAAATATGGCTTGCGTGTTGCAAGGCACGCCAGTTCCTGCTATCATCCCCACGTTCAAGTTGTTGGAAAATGGTAGTTATTTGATGCTCAATAATGAAGATTGTTCTGAGTTAATTAAAAGTATTCCTTTTATCGTAACAGTAAGTGAACGGGTTATTTGCTGCAGAAATGTTCTATTTCCTCCCACACATGAACATAGGGAGTTTTCAATCTGGCCACAAATACCAACCTTGGGACAGATTTCAACGGCATGGCAAGAATAAGAGCTCTTTTGTCTCAGAGAGAGGTGGCCTTGAGTTCGGCCCGTGAAACTTTCGTGCTTCACATAGCGAACACCCGTACAGAGGTGCACACCCTTTTCAATTCAGATTTGCCTTTCAATTTCAGCAAGATGGTTCCGACTATCTTTAACGCATCCTCCACAAAGACCCTGGCGCACTTTTTTAAAGTTGTTACCAGTGGTCTCGTGACTTCATTTGAGAAAATCTTTGGAGTCATCCCTGCTTCCTTTCATTCTATTTTCTCCACTCTGGTTCGTGGATTGGCATTTTTACTTGCATTACCAGCGGACGCTCTTGTGCTTTTTTACATTTTTAAATATGGATGTCCCTCCTATGCAACCTCCCACCCTGCAGCTGCTGACACTGTTCCGCAATCGCATGCTAGAATATTATGGCACAATGCCGTTGGCGATATTAAGCACGGCATATGGATTATCTTTTCGATTCTCCTACTTCACCTGTGTCCAGCCTGTATTTCACTGCCTGACCTGTGATTTCGATTGGGCCATTGATTTGTGTCTCTGCGGACCGGTTTCTCCTGACGTCGACTTTAATCAGCTGATGACTCCTATCATTACTCACGAGTTGGTTTGTCCTGGCGAAAGGATTATGGCTGTGGCATTGATGCATGGACTACTTGGTCCCTGGAATTTACTGGCGGCAGCACAGTCTTTCTTGGAACAGAGCTTTCTTGAAAACCCACCGAGCTGTCCTCTGATGGTGATAGAGGATCCGGTGCTGGGAGAGCACGTATGTTCTTTTCCGCTTTTAAATTGGATGGCTGAACTGTTTTCGGATGAAGACGGTGACTTCCTATTGGAGGCTGTTGCAGCTTATTTTGCATACACAGTTATGTCATAGACCTTTTTCATGTTTGATATGCTGAGTACTAGCATTTCATTGACAATTCATTGACTTATTTGTCAAGTTTTTATTATTTACCTTGCCTATTGGCTTAAGACTCGATAAAGTACTTGGCTGTTTTATTTTTCTTTAGCATTACATTTTCCTAGTTTTTAATGCTTTACCTTGCGGACCGTCCACATATAAACTTGTAATCTGCTCTCATGAGATGGCACTTCTATTATCTTATTCAGTTCGTTTCCGGATCATGGGGAGGTGTCATCTAGGTCCTGGATATCTTTACACCGTGTTAAGTTAGCATGGGCTCATTACCGGTTTAAATGCCATTTTTCCTTTTTTGCAACTTCTGCACACGACACTTAGTTGTTGCTTTAGCTTTCCACCTAGTAGTTCATCGTGGTTTACATGAGAATAATATGTTATTGCTCTACTATCTGCTTTGCTTGTTAAACTATATCTGTACAGCGAGTGCTAAAGTTTCAAGAACAACACGATACAGAATTGTTATGAGGTCTGATCTCCACGACTTCATACTCATAACATAAGTGCAACTTCTGCCAATTCTGGGCATGAGGCGGGTTTTATATTGCTTTGCCGAACACACATACACAACAGTTGATGCGGTTCACATGAAGAGAGAGCTGGTGTATGATGATGTGATTCCTTCAAATCTAAGACACTAAAGTATGGGCACGCCCTAAACCAACACAAAGGACCTTCTTAGCAAATAATATAATATGTGTATTAGGGAGGGTGAGATATAAGCAGCCGCGGGCCGTGGAGGGAGTTACGGTGAGGCAGGGAGGCGGGGAGGGGGAGAAGCAGGTTGGAGCCCTCTCTACCTTGCCCCTCCCCCTCCCCGCCTCCCTGCCCCACCGTAACTCCCTCCACGGCCCGCGGCTGCTTATAAGTGTTGCTAACTCTTATTCATTTACAGCATGTTAACATACTGTCACCATTCGCTTTTTATGTACTAGTAACTATGCTGGTAATTTTGCTACTGATAATATGTGTACTTGTATTCTCCACCCTGCTTCTCCCCCTCCCCGCCTCCCTGCCTCACCGTAACTCCCTCCACGGCCCGCGGCTGCTTATAAGTGTTGCTAACTCTTATTCATTTACAGCATGTTAACATACTATCACCATTCGCTTTTTATGTACTAGTAACTATGCTGGTAATTTTGCTACTGATAATATGTGTACTTGTATTATCTAAGATACTACGCCTGAGAAGACGGCATTAGTAAATAAACATTTCAAATACACATGTGTTCTTCTTAACTCCATGTTCTGGTTTCTAAGAAATATATAACGACCGACTGTTCATGAGTTCCACGTATCCTGAGGTACTATAAGTTCATATTCTGGATTGTCTAAACATTGAGAGTTTGTTATATCCAATGTGACACTGTACCTAGCTTGCTAAGGAGTTTTTGATTACTAACGTGAGTTTTGGGACACCCTAATTCGCCGCGGTTCCAATCCTCTGTCCACAGTTCTGTGTGAGAACAGAAACCCTGCGACAGGGGCACCCCCGACCCTTGCTGGAGCTTCATCACACTTGCGATACAACTCCAGCAATGCGCCACCTTTACGGCACAGATACATCACGCATCTGTGCTGTTTTTGCCCCATGATGCGCCGCATTGTAAATGCAGCACACCATAGGTGACGGAACAGCGGCACAGAATGACTAACACATCCCTGGTGATGCGCCAGTCATCATAAATGTATCCCTATGCTTCTTATCTTGTTAGAGATGAACCGCCATATGTATCATCAAAGTTTTTTGCATTTCCTAAATAGCGAACTTTAAGGAATAAATAGCGATTCTTTACCATTCCTAGTTTGCGATTAGCTATTTGCTAATTACAAATTACCCATTCATTTCCTTCATTTCCATAGGGCGGTTGGACTCACTTTTAGCTCGAACGGCTGAATGGATTTCCACGAAACTTGGCAAAATTGTAGGGACTGGTAGCCCGATGTGCCTTTGCTATGTCTCAAGATATATGCTCCAGTGGTTTTTACGAAAATTAACTTTGAAAAATATATATTGGGCTACATTGGCCTAGATATATGTTGGAGCCCAAATGTAGCCCAATGTAGCCCAATGAAGCCCAATGTAGCCCAATGTAGCCCAAAGATGGCCGCCAGACACACAAAAAAACAAATGTAGCCCAAATATCAGCCAGATGTAGCCCAAATATAGCCCAGTGACAGAATGACCAATCAGCTTCGCAAACCTCCGTTACGCGAAGCAGAGCGCTGTTACAGATATATATCTTTTTTTGAACGTTAATTTCTCAAAATCCACTGGAGCACATATATTGAGACCTAGCAAAGGCACATCGGGCTACCAGTCCCTAATATTTTGCCAAGTTTCGTGCAAATCCATTCAGCCGTTCGATTATTATTATTATTATTATTTTTTGCCCCGCGGGGCCCTTTTAAAACCTCCACATCAAACCTAGGGGGTCAGCGACAATGTACTATGCCCCCTTATGGTCATTTGCCCCTTCGCTTTGGCCTCCTCTTGTCTCTCGATCCTACCGAGAGACAAGATGGCGGCTGCTACGGACTGTTTGGAATGTTGACAGACGCCGGAGAACCAATCAGCTTCGCTTCACAAAGCTCCGTTGCGCGAAAAGTACGCGTCCTGGGCCGCTGCCTGGTCCGCTGTTACAGATATATATCTTTTTTTAAACGTTAATTTCTCAAAATCCACTGGAGCACATATATTGAGACCTACAAAAGGCACATCGGGCTACCAGTCCCTACAATTTTGCCAAGTTTCGTGCAAATCCATTCAGCCGTTCGGGCTAAAAGTGAGGCCAACCGCCCTATGGAAAACTCAATGTTAAAAACACGTTTTGGGACCCCCCTTTTTTCTCGACCCCCCCTGGACGAAACCCCCCCCAATTTTCAGGGGCTGCTCAGAAACGAAATGTGCCATTTTCCTGAAAATTTCAGCCAATTCCGTCCACAAACGCCAAAGTTATTAGACATAGAATTTTCAAAAAACCCATAGAGAAAAAATCCTAACTATATATACCTACTGGCGACCGCCAGTAGGTAATATATATATATATATATATATATATATATATATATGTCACTGAAAAAACCATAGGTTTTAGGCACGTTATAGTTAGGAATTAGCATGTAAAAAACCTTAGAAATTCACTGAAAAAAACCATAGGTTTCAGGGGTGTTATGGTTAGCTGGACATTTCACCCATACAAAACCATTGAAATTCCCCCGGTATAGTTAGTTCAGCTGATGACATCACATATTACATCACTCATAACATGGTCAGTGACATCACTCATGACGTCACTGATGACATCTCAAATGACATCACTGATGACATCACTGATAACATCATCCAGTGACTGTGTGTTTTTCTGTAAAATTAAATATGTTTTATATATGCATATCTCAAGGTCGATGGAAGAATAAATGGGCATATAAGTGTTTAAATGGATGATTTTTTTTATTGATTGTATAACTGACTGATTAAGTGTATCTTAGTGAATACATGGGTTATTGAGTAATGTTTAAATATGTGAATATCTGTATCAGTCTCTCAATTTGTGTATAAGTGGCTGCATGGGTTGGTGAGTAGATACATGAGTGTTTATATCGGTTATTAGTTGTTTTTTTTAGTATCAGTATGAGTGTCTGCGTGTCTGTATAGTTCGGTGGGGGGTATTACGTAGCGCATAGATGCATGAATGAGTGACTCTCTGTGTTTATGTGTTGAAGACAGCATGTCTGTAGGACTGTATGGGTGGATGAATGTGTGTATGGGTGTGCTTTTAAATGAATGACTGTCTCAATAGTGTCTTTATGAGTAACTGCACATGTTTTAAACTAGTATATGTGAGTGTTGGTGTATATGTGAGTATATGTGAGAGATTGGAAGAGTTCCTGTATAAATTAGTATGTATTTCTATAAGTGATTGCTTAAGAGAGTAAGTATGTGTAAGTTTCTGTAGCAGTAACTGTGGTGGTGTGTGTATAACAGTATATGCAATTTAATGGATGTTTGATACTTTGTTTGCATGTGTGACTATGTGTGTGAGTATCTATAGATGAGTGTCCTTGTGTAACAGGATGTATAGGTGTATGAGTACATATGATGAGTGAGTACATGTATGAGTGACTGTATAGGAATATTGGTGAAAGAGTGGATGTGTGTGTGTAGATCTTGGAATTAATAAGTAGGTGTGTTGTAAGTGGTATTGATATGTCCATTGTTTTGAAAATGTTAGATTCTATTTTTGAGTGTGTGTATCAAAGGTTATATTAGGGTGAGAGGAGGTCTGCCACTCTATCACAAGGTTGATATCATCAGTGATGTCATCAGTGATGTCATTTGAGATGTCATGAGTGATGTCATGAGTGATGTCACTGACCATGTCATGAGTGATGTAATATGTGACATCATCAGCAGTGCATTGCGGACGCACGAGTTATAGTTAGCTGAACTAACTATAACAGGTGAATTTCAATGGTTTTGTCCAAGTGAAATGTCCAACTAACTATAACGCCCCTGAAACCTATGGTTTTTTCAGTGAATTTCTAAGGTTTTTAAATGCTAATTCCTAACTATAAAGTGCCTGAAACCTATGTTTATTTCAGTGAATTTCAATGTTTTTTTAAATGCAAATTTGTAACTATAACATGCCTGAAACCTATGTTTTTTTCAGTTGATTTCGAAGGTTTTTTAAATGCTATTTTCTAACTATGCCTACAAAGGTAGGACATGTGAAGAAAGAAGAATAAACACACAGAAAGAAGAAAAAGAAATGCAGAAAGAAGCAACAGAAATCCTCAAAGACAAAGAAAAGTGCAGGAAGAAGGAAGATGTGCAGAAAGAACAAACATAGGAGCAGAAAGAGGTCTTGTTGCAAAATCATCCTGTAGCCTCAACTTTTTTATATGGGTACTGGTGGTAACTGACTCTGACTAACCAGTCCTAGAGTCAAAGTTATGCTAAAAGACACTTAGAATACAGTTAATACACCTACATACACTAGGGAACTCTATGTGTTGCAGTACCCCTGTGGTTACCATGGCCTCCTCTGTAAGACTCTATTACAAAATATGGCAGGTGGATTAAATCTACCTCTTAAAATGTGCCACAGGGCGCATTTGCACACTGTTGAAGGGAGGGGGGCTGAGCTGACGTGTGCAAACATGCCCTGTGGCTGTTTTAATTTGGTGGATAAAGCCCCTTTGAATCCTGAGTGTCCCTTGGGTCCAATTAGCCCACCATTTACCAACAGTAAGCGCTGTTGCAGAGGACTGTAAAAAGGGGTACGTCCTGGACCACCTCTCTGCAACGCAGTCAGGGGCGTTTACTGGAAGCACCTGGTGGGCTAGTTAGCCCGCAGGGGCCCTCAGGCTTGAAGGGGAATTATTTTCCCAACTTAAAACGCACCACAGGCGTGTTTGCACACGTCACCTCAGGCCCCATCCCCTCCCTTCACCACTGTGTAAACACGCCCTGTGGCCGTTTTAAGTTGGGAGTTTAAGTCCCCTTGAATCCTGAGGGTCCCTAGAGTCAAAGTAGCCCACTAAGTACCTCCAGTAAGCGCCACAGAGCTGCGTTGCAGAGAGGTGTAAAAAGGGGCGTGGCCTCTGAGCACCTCTTTGCAGCGCAGCTCCCTGGTGCATACTGGAGGTGCATGGTGGGCTACTTGGCCCTCAGGGACCCTCAGTATTGAAGGGGAATTATCTACCCAATTCACAACTCATCAGGAGGTGTGTTTGCATAAGGGTGAAGGAAGAGGGCGGGACCTGAGATGACACGTCTGCAAACAGGCTCTGTGGCGTGTTTTAAGTTGGGGAAATAATTCCTCTTCAATCCTGAGGGCCCCTGGGGGCTAACTAGCCCACCAATTGCTTCCATTAAGCACCACTGTGCTGCGTTGCATAGAGGTGGCCCAGGCCTGCCCCTTTTTATACCTCTCTGCAATGCATCTCTGTGGCGATTACTGGAGGTACCTAGTGGGTTACTTGGACCCTAGGGACCCTCAGTATTCAAGGGGACTTAATCTCCCAAATTAAAATGGACACAGGATGCGTTTAGACAGTGGTTAAGGGAGGGGATGGTGTAGGAAAGTGGCTCTATATTTAGTGGACCAAAGTAAAATCAGCCAAACTACGAATTCCGATTTACTCACCTGTTATCAGGAGAGACCTCAGTGCTGCATCTTTGATCCTAGTACTGATCCTGAAAAGTAATTCTAACTGTACTTACCAGTAACTTGAATTTCCTTCCATATGCTAACATTGACCAGTTTCACTTGGAAATTCTTCTAAGTGTGGAGTTTTGGAACTTAAAAATAATCCTCTAAAATCAGCCAAACTACTAATTCCGATTTACTCACCTGTTATCAGGAGAGACCTCAGTGCTGCATCTTTGAGCCAAGTACTGATCCTGAAAAGTAATTCTAACCGTACTTACCAGTAACTTGAATTTCCTTCCATAGGCTAACACTGACTGGTTTCACTTGAAAATTCTTCTAAGTGTGGAGTTTTGGAACTTTAAAATATTCACCTAAAATCATTCGAACAACCAATTCCGATTTACTCACCTGTTATCAGAAGAGAAGCTATTGCTGCCTCTTTTAGCCCAGCACTGACCCTGAAAAGTCATTCTAACCGTACTTACCAGTAACCTGTATTTCCTTCCATAGAAATCCATTGTGTGGTTTTCACCAGAAATCTTTCCAAGTGTTGATTTTCACAAACTACAAATATTCCTTAAAAATCGCCTGTATGACTTAAACACATTCTTTCAACTATTTACAGGAGATGCACCAGTGCTGGATCCAGGATCTACCACTGAGTAAGAAAAAGAAACAATAACACTACTTACCTGCTAAGTTACTTTCCTCCCCTAGGAAAACATTGGTGATTCTATATCTAAGTGTCAACTTTTAAAATACAATAATATTCCTTAAAAATCACTACTGTAACCAAAACGCTTGTACTCAACTATTTACTGGAGATGTCACAGGACTGAATCTAGGATCTAGTACTGTGGTTAGAAAAGTAATCCATAAAGTAACTAATTGCATTTAACTAGAAATCCCCATTGAGCTCAAAGTTGCATTGTATTTGAAATTGTGTTGCCCATTGCAACAACTGTAACTACTGTACTTAAACGTCTATTGCCTATTTGCAAAGTATTTAAACTAAAGCAATTCATTCTAAGAAAGCATATTTTGTAATGTAATGAATAATGTAATTATAATGTAATTTAAAAAATAAAATATCTAAAAATAAATAGTTTAAAAGATGTAGTAAATTAGTATCAAAAAAATAAATATAACAATTAATACATTTAAAAATTGTAATTTACAAAACCTTTGAAATTCACTGAAAAAACAATAGGTTTCAGACATGTTATAGTTAGGAATTAGCATTTAAAAAACCTTTTACATTCACTGAAAAAACCATTAGTTTCAGACATGTTATAGTTATGGATTAGCATTTAGAAAACCATAGAAACTCACTGAAAAAAACATGGTTTTTAGGGGTGTTATAGTTAGCTGGACATTTCACTCGTACAAAACCATTGAAATTCCTCTGTTATAGTTAGTTGTACTAAGTATAACTCGCGTGCCCGCAATCCACTGCTTATGATGTCACATATTACATCATTCATGACATCGTCAGTGAAGTCACTGATGACATCACTGATGACATCATCAACGTGACAATCTGATACACCTCATCATACACTAGTATAACCTTTCAACACTCATTGCAAAATATGGAGTAAATATTTGAAACCATTGACACATCAATACAAGTTTCTGAAAACCCACTCAGTAATTCCTACATCTACACACACATCGAAACATTTACCTACAGATTCACTCATACATGCTAACAAAGATCAATAGAACATTATTAAATATACTTATACACCTACATCAACATTACCCACCAGCACACATCCTATTCACTTCTGCAGTCATCCTACTCACTTATGCAAACAATTGATCATACCTACATTTACTAAGCTACACACTTACACAAACACCACTTTATTTATTCATATAGATAGTAACTCATACTTAGTGTGTTATAAAATTAGTATTATAAGTATGCAGGTTTCGATACAGTCACTCATACAATCACTGAGTCTTATGTATACTTTTTCTAAACAACAACTGTCACATACATTGCATTTTATATTTCTACTTTGTTGGACATGTATCATTGAGAAATATATTTACTCATCACCACACACATAGAGATTCACTCACCCAAACAAGTGTTTCCATGTGCAGTCTTAACCTCATATACCTACTAAATCAAATTTTTGCACATCTTTGGACAGTCACACATCTCCCACCCAACCACACACACATTCTCTATCCCATACAAATACTCACTTAACTAATTAATAACTAATATAGACTTTCACACAGCTAGTAACCAACTTATGTAGTAGTGTACATAACAAGAGATAAAGTGAAATTATGAAACGGGCAGAGTTTTTACATTTTCAAGGAAATTTGACACAGTGGAAAGGCAAGCACTCGCTTCAAAAACCTCTGATATCTTGGTACCTAGGCAACAAGATATTGAATCATCAAACACGGATATGAGTTCTGCAGGCAGCAGCACTTATTTGGATGATAGTAGGGCAAGCAGCTTGCAGGCACAGCTGCCCACTAACTTCTCGCAATCGGAGGAATTGGATTTTTTAATCTAAGACAGACATTGCGGCCACGCAATACTGTGAAGAAAGTCGATGAAGGAGGAAGCAACTTTTTGAAACAGAGGTGCAAACTCAGGAGGCAACATTAGAGGGAGAGGTGGAGAGCAAAGAGATGGGCCCAACAATAAACAATCCTAATAATCCAGACAACACCGTCATCAACCTCTCTGGCTTAGAGCTCACAGTTGTGGAATTTCAATTGCATTCATTGGAACTGTCTTTTACCCCTGTGAATGGTTTCAAGTATGTGCAAACCTGAGTGGATATATTCAAGTTTATCTGCAAACTCAAGCTCCTTAAACACTTCAATTTAAGCAAAGCCACTGAAGCTGCCTCACTAATTGCACCACATGAGATGACTGGCATAACCCTTCAAGTATCAGATATAAGAGTACTCAGAGCCATACACTCGCTGGCCCACAATGAAGAAAACATCACCAGCTCTACACAAGAGGAGCTTCAACAAATGGGCGTCTGAGGAAATAGTCCTTCATCGAGCCCTTTTCGCCCACCTTCGACCTTTATCCCCCTAATGCCAAAAGACTCAATTGACACATTCAGTGACTGTGTCACTGAAGAGCTAAAAAAACTAAATCAAAAGGTGTTGTGTAAATTAAAACATAGAAAATATTCTGGAATACAATACACTAATCTTATGCGCAAATTACAAGATAACAGCAGTGTGATTATCAATAAGGCAGATAAAGGGGGCAACATTTTGTTATGGCCTAGGACCCTCTGTTTGAAGGAAGAACAACGTCACCTAAACGACACGTCTTGGTACAAAAAAGCTACTTTTAATGACCTCAGGAATATCAAACACTCAATATTTAAAGAACTGGCTCAATGGAAACTAACAGGATTACTCAGTAAGATTGAATACTGTTTTTTTAAGAATGATCACCCTATCACATCCGTACTCTATTTTATCTCCAAAGTCCACAAGATCATTACCCCAGTACGTGGGAGACCAATAATATCGGCCCAAGAAAGCCTTTTAGAATCCATGTCAAAATATGTTGCTTATTTTTTGCATGACTTTGCGGAGAACCTTCCTTCCTTCATTAGAGATATGGGTAATTTAATGTCCAAACCACAAACTGTTACATGGAATGATGAGTCTCTGTTTATTTTAATGGACATTTGTTCCATCTACACCAGTATTCATCATTCTGATGGACTGGAAGCAGTGAAGTATTTTTTAAGCCAATGCAGCATTGAATTTGACCAATATATGCCCTGCTTCTGAAAATGATTGAGCTATGTCTCATGAATAATTATTTCATGTTCATCAAAGAGGTCTATCAGCAGCTACGCGGTGTGGCAATGGGGGCATGCTTCTCTCCCAGCTATACATACTTGCACATTGGCTGGTGGGAGGAGCATGTCCTCAGAAACACCTACAAGGAACTATATGATGTCCATATACTTCATCAGTAGCGATTTATAGACGATGTCTGTGTAATTTGGAAAGGATCTATTGAATCAGCCAAGGTTTTGTTGATACCATTAACAATAACGTATTGAATTTGGAATTCACTGCTCACATAAGCAACCAATGTGTACAGTTCTTAGATGTTGAGCTATATCTTGAAAATGATGCTATACATACCAAACTCCATAGAAGGAGTACTGCTGGCAATTCTGTACTACATGCCAGCAGCTCCCATCCTAGCCATATTATCAGAAAAATACCTTATGGAGAGGTTTTAAGAATAAGAAGAATCTGTAGTTTATCTATTTATTTATTTATTTAAACAATTTATAGAGCGCACAACTACCCATGGGTGTCTCGGCGCTGAGGACATGTGTAGGTAATAAGCAGATTGCTATTATTGAGTGAATAACCAGGTCTTAAGTAGCTTCCTGAAAGAGAGCAGGGTGTGGCAGGTTTTGATTTGTGGGGGAAGGGAGTTCCATAGCTTAGCCGTGGCGACAGTGAATCTTGTGTCTCCCCAGGAGACCTTGTATGTACGGGGAACCATCAGAAGATTGGCCGAGGAGGATCGTAGGGTTCTGCGAGGTGTGTGGGTGGACAGGACTCTCCTGAGGTAGATGGGGCCTGAGTGATGGATTGCTTTATAGGCTATGCATAGTGCCTTAACCCCTTCGACGCTCATGACGAGCTGGGCTCGTCATGGCGTAGCCTCCTCGCACGCTCATGACGAGCCCAGCTCGTCACGTAACATGCGAATCCGCAAAACCCAGCGTACGGGCGGAATTCCGCCCGCACGCATGCGGTTAAACTTGATGCGTTTGGGAATGGTGAGCCAATGTAGCCTTTTCACCACTGTCGAGATGGGTTGGTGCTTGGGGGTGCCTGTGATGATCCTGGCGGCAGCGTTTTGTATCAGCTGTAGTTTGCTGATTACTTTTTTCTGTGTGTTCAGGAGTAGACCATTGCAGTAGTCTATTTTAGTCATTATCAGGGAGCTAATCAAGGTTTTTCCTGTGTTAGAGGGAAGGAATGGTAGTAATTTCTTGATTACCCTTAGTGTATAAAAAGCGGAGGAGGTGATGGCGTTTGCGTGGGCTACGAAGGAGAGTTTGTCATCGAAGATGACGCCCAGGTTTCTTACTTTCTGTACTGGAAGTGGGGGAGGACCTAGTTCAGGAGGCTACCAGGAAGGGCAGCCAGTGGGGTGTAGGTTGCCGAATATCATGACCTCCGTCTTGTCTGAGTTTAATTTTAAACAGTTTTTGGCCATCCAGGAGCTGATGGCGATCATGCATGTTTGGAAACTGGCCGCTATTTCTCCTCCAGTGTTGTTGATGGATAACACCAGTTGTGTGTCATCGGCATAGGGGGTAAGCCCCATCCCATGGGTTTTGATGGTTTTTGCCAGGTCCGACACATAGATATTAAAAAGTGTCGGACTGAGGGAGGATCCCTGTGGCACCCCACATGGGAGAGTGAAGGAGGGGGAGTTGAATTTTCCGAGGCTCACACGCTGGGAGCGGTTTGACAGGAAGGAGGCCAGTAGTTCTTTGGCTTTGTGTGTAATGCCCATCTCCACGACACGGCCGATCAAGGTGGCATGATCGACCGTGTCGAAAGCGGCCGACAGGTCCAGCAAAACTAAGACTGCTGTCCCACCTTGGTTTCTTGTGGCTCTGATCTTATCTGCGGCTTTGATGAGTGCTGTTTCGGTGCCATGGCCTGATCTAAACCCGAATTGTGATTCGTTGAGGAGGTTATTTTCCTCAATAAAATAGGCCAGTTGTGTGTTCATTATTTTGCGAAGATTTTGGCAGGGAATGGGAGAGCAGTGATTGGTCTATAATTGTTGGTGTCCTTAAGGATCTAGGTGCTGTTTTTTGAGGAGGGGTTTAATGAGTGCAGTTTTCCAGATTTCAATCAATCAATCAATCATACCATTTGTATAGCGCGCTACTCACCCGGAAGGGTCTCAAGGCGCTTTGGGGAGGGCCTGGATAGATACCCGTATTAAACATGGCATTACATATTTCTGTGAGTTTGGGTGCTAGGAAGTCTGGGATGAGTTTGGCTACAGAGGTGGGACAGGGATCTGTGGGGGAACCTGACTTGATTGTGAGGATACGGTTGCGGACTTGTGAGATAGCAACTTGATTGAACTGGGTAAAGGAGGTAGTAGTGTTTTCATTGATGATCGGAACAGTCAAGGTGGCATTTGATTGGGATGCAAAATGATTGTATATAGAGCTGACTTTGTTTTGAAAGGCCCTAGCTAGAGAGTTACACAGTTCTTGGGTGGGGACAGGTGGGGGATTGGCTTTTGAATCAGAGAGTTTGGTAACTACCTGAAAGAGGCGTTTGGTGGAGTCTTGAGCTTTTTCTATTTGATTGATATAGTATTGAATTTTTTCTGCTGTGATTGTTGTGAATGTATCTAGGACCCTATTTAAATATTCCCGATTCATGCCCTTATGTGGTTATAACAAAACATATCCTTATAAAGGCATAAGAATCATATCCATATTTAGTCAAAGCCAATGCAGTCCAAATACGGCAAGGCTACTCCCATAGACTCCTAGAAAGTACAACGCGTTCTTTAAACAAACGAAGCCTCCAGCAGCCCGGGAAATCCCCCTGCTTTTGTTTTGATTTGAACAAGAACTCCTGGAGTCCAGAAAGAACTGTAAGTTCTTAGTGACGTCTTATGTCCAACCTTATGTCAAACTTGGCACCTTCCAGGTATAAATAGACCAACGTTGCCTTAAGCAAACACACGGTGGTTTGGAGCAGAGCGGCTATCTACTTGCCCGAAGCCCAGCTGATGCGAGAGCCAAAGGAAGCCGACCCTCCCATTTGACGCACTGAGAGAGACGCTGTCTTTTCTCTTGCCGAGAAATCCAGCTCCAGTGTTTCCAGTCACCCTTGTGGGTTGCTGGGAAATCGAGTCCTGAGAAAGAGATACAAGACCTCCTTCATTCTATAACCAAGGTATGTAGCTGATTAAACCCTTCAGAGAATTCTTGATTCAGATTCTTGGCAAAACTAACTTAACTTAAAACTGCAACTTACTTACTCCTTCCCACGTATTAGGCTTAGGTCAGGTACACTGGGGTAGGCGTATCTTAGAAGCACCAGTTGAGTACGTTCAGTCAATGATTTTATGTATGTATATATTTTATCCATTTTAAGTATCATATGGCTCAGAAACCATATCAATGCTTTTACAGTATTATTTCATAATACTCCTTTTACTGTACGCACTTTACTTTATGACAAGTATTGCAATTGTGGCAATTCACTTCTCTTGCACGAGAAAGAGGACTGCTCAATAAATAACAACTTTTATTGAAAACGCCCGTCTCTCTATTTCTCTGCACTCTGGTGAGACTAAGCATGCAGGATTGACTGAGTGAAATAGCTGTCTATTGTTTTCACACGACTCTGGTGATATACTCCTTATTCTGGGAGGGGCAAAGTTGTCATGTTTATGCAGTTGTCAGAAACTAATTGCTTCTTGTCTAATCAGGAAAGTTAACTCCTTCCTGTTCATTCGAGAAAGTTTCTAGTGACCTCTGAGCTAGCTGGCATTCATAATTAAGTCTAACATATTCAATAGAGACCTAGTCGACCTCAGTCCTACGTCTAAACTATCGTTTATGTTATTCCAATGCGCAGAGCCTATTGGGAATATAGGAACTACACTACATGGCACCCAATGTTTGGTAAGGCAATAATCTAACGCAAGATACTAGAGTAACTCAGTCGTGCTTCTCACACAGACCCCTTTTTCCCGTAAAAACTCCAAAAGACGTCTGGAGTGGGTAAAAGGATAATATCCGCCAAAACGTAGTGGGACGAGAATCCTATGTATTAGTTTTTGGTTTAGTCAACTTTGAAGGATACAGTGTTCCAAAATATTGTGCACCTAATCTTTGTTACCTTGAAACTTGCTCTGCAAACAAAACTTTCTGTCAGTAAAAATGGTGGAAAGTGACGATGAAAGGGAGAAAGCTAGAATAGCAGCTCAACTTTTAGCGGATGACACAAGTCTCCAAAATGATGACCCGAATGTTATAATCATTCCGGTAAACGTAAGAACTATAACTCTTAAACTTATAGAAAATGGACTATCACCAAGAGGTGGTACAGTCATATTTGTGGTAGAGGCCCATGAATATCGGCAGACAGAGGTATTCTATTCATGGATACATTTTCCAGCAGCACACGCTGTGACAAAAGATTTCCACTATTACAAAATAGAGGAAATCTCCGGAAGAATACGCTCCTTTCGAGGACGTTGAAATCCCACTAACATACCAAGAGCACCTGCTCTGGTTTAATGGCACCCTAAAACATCAAAATCGCATCACCAGGCTCGGTCCACTAGGTAGACCAGGAGCAACATGGCCGGTTCTAGCCAGCTACACACCACTCCCTGACATTGAAAAAATGTCAGACCGAGAACTTATAGCTCAGCTAAAACAACTCATTAAAATACATAGACAATTGGTCCAATATGTCATGCAGACTTCAACAGTCCAACCAGCAATAAAAATTGCACAACACACCCCTCAACAGGGGAACACAAATAAAATCACACCTCAGAATATATAATCAGCCATTGGCACAATACCCGCAAAACGGGAACAATTTCCATTCTGGTTAGCTCAAAAATAACGCAAATAGAGGCAGTATTTCCTGATACTACACCTCATGACAAACACAGAATTCTGACTATCTGTCTTCCAATGGGGATCGCACCACATGTGGAGGACTGTGACACTTGGGGCACAGTCTTTGCTTCGTTATACACAAAAACACATGGTGTTCCGTCTATGGCGGTTATACCAGACATACTAAGACAGATTCAAAATCAATACGGTCCAGAACCTGCTTTAACTCTAGGTATGAAATTACTGAAAGACTTTAAGCAGGTCTCGGCTATACTACTAGCCAACATAAAATGAGAAGCAGCATCTGTGGCGATCCGCCAGAAATTGAAAGAAACAGATATAGCAGAACAACCTTTTGAACTTGCCAGAATAATAGAAAAATCCTATGAAGAATTAGGTAGAGATAGTTTGGGTGGGAAACCACTAAAACCACAACTAATTGAAGATCCTGAAAAAACCTTTATTAAAAATAATCTCAATACTTCAAAAAAGAAGTGGGAGGGTAACAAACAAACAAACAACTCCCAGAGAAAAACAGTTTCAGTCCAGAGGAAGGTCTACTCAACTGAGAGATAGATCTCCAGAACGAGGAGGCAAGTCTCCCCACAGGGAGCCCTCTGGGAAAAGATACAACCTTAGAGATAGGGATAAATTAAGAAAACCTGACAGATACAAGATAATGATACACGTCCCTCTCGATCTTTTCAGACTTCCTCACAGAAATCGGAAAGAAGAGGACGGTCAGAACACAAGGAAGAGCACGTCAAGTCCAAAGACAAGGAACCTGCTCATCAAAGTAAAAAATTACAATTTCCCAAAAAGAAGGTAGCTAGTATTAAAATAAAACATGCCGAGGATTTTGAGGACACAACTGAAAAACGGAGAGTGGGCCCAGACAGTCATAGACAGCGCAGCAGAAGTGACCATAGCTCGCAAGATCCTGATGAATCTTCTGGAGACAGTGGACACGAATGAATACATTCAAGTGGAAACTGCAGACACCAGAGTTAGCAAACCCCATAAATTATATGAAATAAGATTACGTATAGAGGGGGACAAAAGTAGGAAAATATAGGGTCTCTTTTGGGATAACCTTTCGGAAGGCTATAATATCCTTCTAGCAGAGAAAGACTGGCCACCAGAGTTTGTCAGGGTGTACCCACATGGCGAAGAAATGATTATGCCTGCCTTCTCAAATCAAATTCCAATTCATAAAAAATACACATTTGCAAGAAAATGGGCAGTAGCCCAAGCCCCTGCATTATATAAAAATCATGTAGGATGGGATGAGGATTCTCCTCACCACAAAATCCAGTTAAAAAATCAACCGACTGCACAAAGGCAGTATCCTGTTAAGCAAGAAGCTAAAAAACAAGTCAGGGAGATCTTAGATCAACTTGAATATCAGGGGGTGATTGAAACATGCACCTCACAAATGAACAATCCTTTGTTTCCTGTCTCCAAGCCAGACGATTCATATCGTCTAGTTTTGGACTACAGACACTTAAACTCCTGCTGCAAAACATTTGCAGTACAATACTCACACAGTGCGGCACTAATGAATAACATTGTGCGCAAAAAATATAAAACAACATTAGATATCTCAAATGGTTTCTTTTGTCAAAACATTGCACCAGAAAGTAGGTATTTGACCGCTTTCTCCTGTATGGGGGGGCAAAAACTATTTTGCCGTCTCCCACAGGGATTCAAGAATAGCCCAGGATTATTCTCAGCCAGGGTAACAGAGTTACTACAAATGTATGATGATGAGGCATTATCCTATGTTGATGACATCTATCTTACAGACGACGACCTGGAGACACATTTGAAAAGAGTGAACACCATCATACTTGGGTTCGCATCTGAGGGGTATAAGTTCAACTTTAAAAATTCACGAATTGCCCATCTAACTGTCCTGTTTTTAGGATATGAATTATCAAGTGAAGGCAAAAGCCTAGCAGACAACTTCTTAGAGAAGTGTGCAGTACTCCAAGCTCCAAAAACGCTGAAAAACGTACAATCAAATCTAGGTTTCCTGAATTTCGGAAGAATATACATTCTAAATTATGCAGAGAGGGTTAAACCTCTCTATGAATTAATAAAACCTGATTTCAAACCAATTAATTGGACTCAGAAACATACAGAAATTTTACGAACATTACAAACAGACATGTTAACTAAAACAAAACTGCAAACACGTGCAAATGAACGCAACCTTGTAATCCGAGTGATCCCAGGAAGATGCGGATTCACGTACCTGACCTCTAATGAGGGAGAAACGGTACCAATAGCTTACAAATCACATTTGTACACACAAGCTGAAATGAAATTCAGTTCAACTGAAAAAATTCTGACTGCGGTTCAAACTGCTGTAGCAAAAGAAAGAGCCCTCACACAAGGTAAACGTATAATAATCGTTACACCGGTACCTGCCCTAGAAGCGGTAACAAGAGCAAGCATTCCGAATGCTAAGGCTTTACATCCAAGATGGATACAATGGGTTAATTCTCTTGCTGCATCAGACGTAGTATACGAATTTGATCCTAACTTAAAAACACAG
Organism: Lissotriton helveticus; assembly: GCF_964261635.1. Taxonomy (NCBI): domain Eukaryota; kingdom Metazoa; phylum Chordata; class Amphibia; order Caudata; family Salamandridae; genus Lissotriton; species Lissotriton helveticus. The sequence continues at coordinate 863,516,236 of NC_136057.1, read as the reverse complement.
GAATTTCTCCAATATGAATATGAATGTCCTCTGCCGACCGAAATCCTGCCTCTCGAACATTACGGCTGTATAATATATACAGACGGTTCAGCACAACCCGCAGTTGGGGGTAAACAAGCATACAGTGCTGCGTACGCGATTGTTAAAGGTCGTTGGCGCTTAGGTAAATTCAGACCAATGGTCACTAAAACTGAATCACTCAGAAACTGTACAGCTCAGCGAGCTGAAATAAGATCTTTATAGATGGCGCTCGAAAATGCTGATCGCGAATTCCCCACACTAATAGTGTGAGATTCGCATTACTGCATCCAGGCTTACAATAATGACATGCAGACATGGATCAAAAACGGTTACAAAGATGAGACTGGTGCCACAATAAAGCATAAAAAACTTTGGGAACAAGTAGTTCTTTTGCAGAAAGAACTACAAAAGACTCACGTGATACATACACTGAGTCATCAACGTGATGGCGTTCACGTTGCAGGGAATTCATTGGCTAACAGAGCCACAACAGCAGCTGTCAAACCGTCTCCGTAGCCACAAAAAAGCATACTAAAAAACAGATAGACGGTGAAACGCTACTAGCAGTAAAAGCCTCAATGGAAGGCAACTATGCGGCGTTACCTCTAAATTATCCACTCGGAAATAAATACATAATTGATGCAAACTCTGTTCCTTTTGCTTAAATCCCTGGAGTGGGGGATAGAGTAATTCCAAACATGAACCGGAGAGCTTACTTGATTCAAGAAGCACACATGGGAATGGGTCTGAGGCACCAAGAGATATTGAAATCTCTAATAGAATTACAATCAGAATACTGGTGGTTGGGGATGAACGTGCAAATTTACAACTTTGCAACGAATTGTCAAGACTGCAATAGAGATCGCAGTTGTGAACCGGACCAGACACCAGCTCGGACACCTCTATTAGAAAGCATTAGGCTATCTATATGCAAAAATCCAGATGGAAAAAGGCGATCCCATAATTATTAAGAAGAGATTCATTTAGATGAGGCCCCAGCATTCGGCTGACGCCAGAACTGTTATAAAAGATTTGCGAGTCTTTATCGGCACATACGCAATTGGCATGCTACATTCTGACCAGGGTCCTGCGTTTAGGTCTAGGGCTTACAAGGAGGCCATGGCCAGCATGGGCATTGCATTGCGGTACTCTAGTCCATTCCATCCCGAGGGAAATGCGGTAGTGGAGAGAAAAAACCGGGACATAAAGCAATCTATAAAGGCGAGGGTATTAGGTTCGGGTGATGGGTGGGTCAAACATCTAACAAGTGTCCAACGTAGTCTTAATAATCTGCCAAGAAATTCTCTAAAAGGTATCACTGCATACGATCTTTTGTTCGGTACTAGAATGATAATCCAGGACTTAGATCGTCAGATTTCAGTGGTGAAACAAAAAAATTTTGACATCAAAGATCGTTTGGCTGTTTTACAGGACTTGAATGAAACAAGAAGAAGTCTAAGTAACATAACGATAAAGCCAACGCCCACTGAAGAAAAACCACCTGTCCCAGCAAGACCTGTCTGGATTCCTAAGACTGGGGATCTGGTCAGAGAAAAGATCGCAGTGAAGAAGGAATTTGGGCCTTCTTACAGAAAAGCAGTACCTGTCTTAGCTGTCAGCGGAACAAGATCAGTAGTACTGCCGCCCCTTGCTGGTAAAAAGGAGAACAGAGTTGTATCAATCGACCTGGTAAAACCACAATAATGTGGCCGATAATAAGTAGTAGGCCCAGTGGACTCCCAAGAAATAGCTAAAGACCAAATCTTGCTACAATCCAAGAGGTTCAAACTGAGAGACTAATCACTTTTGATAAACCTACAGTGAACAAAAAAGTACTATGCAACAAAGCTATGGAACTTGTGCCTCTTGAAACCCAAATTGCAACAGTTTGTCTAGAAACACCAGTCTACAATGATGTAGCCTCTGAACATACATATCCAAAGACAAATTAAAATCCGGAAGCAATTCCAACAATTGACAGAACTGCATCTGGCTACTTCATCAATTTCGATGATCCAAGTGAACATGACGAAACACCAGCTACTAAAACTTTCAAAGAAAAAATGACTGAACTCTTTCATCAACTCAAAGAAACATATCTGATTTCATCATGGATTGAATTATGGATTGTGTTAGGTGTACTTTTCCTCCTACTTTGGCGCATCATGATTTTATGTTTGGGTAGATGTATTGATGGAAAATATAGTATAATGGACACAGCAAGTTAGAACATCAACTTGGCCCTAAAGCCTCAAAGATCTTCTCACATTGAAAAAAGAGAAATGTCATCAGTAAACATCACAGCCAATCCTATACCTGGGGGTATAGCATGGGACAAAACGGATTACGAAATCTATGGCCCGGTTGAGCTCTTGAAATATCCACACCAGTTCAAGGTTTCATTAAGTGACTTTGTGACACCAAGTACTTTCTCTGATGATTGCGACTTTGAAAATATTAATAATATGATGTCAGATTTAGAAATGTCAGCAAAATTCACAGAACATGACTATTTGCAGGGTTCATCGAACTATGAAGAAATGTATTGTTATAATCATTATGGTCATCATTATTTGCATAAATCTGCTAATCCTAGAAATGTTTTTACTTATAACCAATCGGAACATTGTCCAACACCGCCAAAAGGCAGTTCAAAAACAATTTATGAGAAATTTCCATACTTCTCAGGGTTTAACAACACAGATCCAGAAACGTTTTATTACAGAATGTTAAATAAGACAGGATTGAAAAACTTGTTGACAAATACTAAATTGATTTATTCTGAAAATTTTTATGAACAAATGTCTACATTTGGTTTTGAATTTTGGAAAAATAATATTGAGACAAAAACCATCTGGGGTACAAAAGACTGGCAGGTACAAGGAATAGAATCATTTTTTAGAGCCTGCATGATCCCAGAACAGATAATATTGTTGAATGGTGAACGAACAACCTGTCTTGGTTTAGCCAAGATAAAGGACTTAAACTAACCGTCTATTCCAAAACCCATACCTGATAGTAATAGCACTACAGATGTGGAGATAGACGTATCCCATATTTTACACCCAAACAGAACAAATCCTGATTGGAAAAAAATGGTTAATCTGGCCCACAGACACTAATAGCTGTCAAGATAGATTCCTGAACAAAACACAGGGTTTCAAACAGACCAGGCCGGACCCAAGATATTCACAAAGACAACATCCAGGAATAGTTACAACTTACAGTGTAGGGAAACTATGCCTCGATTGGCTACAGAGATCTACACTGCAGGAAATTAAGCAACACTTAACTTTACTTAAAGAAGGTGCTGACTTGCGAGATTTCATATTGGGACCTCGCAAACAGCATCAAAAACGTTTCATATACGCCGGTATATATGCAGCTTACAACGAGGCTTGGAAAGTAATGCAAATTGAAACTGCTGAAAAAATACGAGAAATTGATCGTATAAATTTGGAAAAATCACTGTCTGTAGTGGATAATGGGTTAACGACTCTGTCCTTCAGAATTTATTCACTGGACAGCATTGTATCATCTGCTATTGATATAATAGAGCAGGACTTGCTAATGTTACAACATGGCCAGTCCCAATTACGTTCTATTGTACAGCTAGGCTGGACGTTACAAAATCTGCGTTCAGGTCACGTGCCATGGCGTCTAATCAACAAAACTTCATTATTTTCTATCTTTAACCTTACTGATAAACAAATCAGTTTGGTAGAAAAAGGAGCAGATTATACGATTCTGAGCATTGAAAAACTTGAGAGATTACCATTGACAATGTCAGAGAGACCTGTCATTGAATGGATAATACATGGTACAATTACAATTCCGATAACAACTTTTCAGTTTCAATATTGCCAAAAGTATATACCAGCAGGCCTGTATGAAAGGTTGGGTAAAGGATACATCAAGTCAACCTGGAAATTACCTTATACACATAAATGTTATATTGAAGGGAAAAAAGAGATATTTCTTAGTGGTAATAACTGTAAAAATGCACTAAGCAGTACACTTCTGTGTCAAAGTAGTAACTTGCATGGAGCCTGCGAAGGTTCATCAAATAATCTTTCATGTCACCTGCATGGCACTCCTGCAACACAGATAGAGCCTTTTTTCAGACAGCTTTCCAACGGCAGCTACGTTGTAATAAATGACTGTAGCTGTTGTGGCATGGTGCCAGGAAAAGCCCATCTCGTAACTGTTACTTCCAGGGTCATTTGCTGTATGCAAACAGCAATTCAGACAAAGAGGCAACATTATGGCCTTCTGTGAATATCTCTTCTATTCGAATTGATACTTTAAGCAGAATGAAGTCTATTCTTTTACAAAAAACTGTGCCTTTAACCTAGTCCAAAGAGACGTATGATCTGCAAGTTGCAAGGACAGCGGCAGAGATACATTCCCTATTATCGGCAAATTGCCCCGTACATTTCGTAGAAATGTTAGGTCAAATTTTAAACATGTCTGATACCAGTGGCATCGCACATGTATTTAAGACCATTTTTTCGGGACTGTTAGCACCCTTTGAAACAGTTCTGGGCATCTTCCCGAATTTTGTGCATTCGGTCTTCGGCGGACTGTCTCTTCTTTTGGGACTCGTAGCAGGAATTCTATTTTTGTTCCTTCTGCTCCAATATGGCAAGCCAAGCCCCAGACAAAACCCTGGCTACAATGGAGGAGACAATTGTGGCTATAAGATACCGAGAACGGATCACTAAAGTCCTCGGCTTTGCCCGGCTAAGAGATCTGAGTACTACCTGGTTTCTTTCATTCAGACCAATCTGGCAAGATTGCATCTTACCTGTGCTTCGATGTCTGCTATGCGGAGAAGAATGCGTGTAGGACGTATGTCTTACACTACCATTAGCAGTACCTATGGATATCGATACTTTGCTTGGTTCGGTAACGGCTCATGCAACATGTTGTCCCCAGCTGCTACCTATTCTGATGACGGCATTCATTGAGACTTCACCATTACGATTAGGTGGCGGTGAAGTACGAGATGAAAGCAGCACCACACAGGTACAACCTTCTGTGAGCATTGCTGATCGAGACATCATGATGGCAATGATTCTCACACATGCACTATTGCAGCATTTTCTAACTTGGTCGAACTTTCACCGACTGTTGTATACCAATTTTTCTCAAGCCTGTCTGATATGATGTTCTCTCCTAACAATGAGAATAACTTTTAAAACAACGAGCACACAGTGTTCCCTGAACTCTGAATTCGGCCTTCAGTTTTGATAAATAAGACTACTGAAAAAAAATGGAACTATTTTTTCCCCTGAAAGCGAAATTATTTTTTCCATTTCCAAAATATTTAGCTTTTTTCTGGCACACGATACTCTGCTTAAAGTAGAACTATTCTTAGAGAACAGAACTTCTATTTTGAAACTCTAGAGACAATATTTTGATTCAGCCTCTAGCACATGTACAGTATTGTATAAATATGTGATGAAATGGTCTCGACCTTCTTTTCTGTATTAAGAGCCATTTCATAAATGTAATTTTCACAATTCATTCAGCCAATATTTATATGCAATATCTGAATGATACCACTGCTTGAAAACCGTACAGTACAAATACTAATTTTTCGTGTATATACCATATACCATTTCAAATGCATCTTATGTATTTTAGGGGGGGGTTGGAAAACACATGCATCGTTATATGTTTAGTATTGCTTAGTATTTTAGTAATGATTGACATAATACGTGGAGTGGGTGTTCTGAATGTATCTAGGACCCTATTTAAATATTCCCGATTCATGCCCTTATGTGGTTATAACAAAACATATCCTTATAAAGGCATAAGAATAATATCCATATTTAGTCATAGCCAATGCAGTCCAAATACGGCAAGGCTACTCCCATAGACTCCTAGAAAGTACAACGCATTCTTTAAACAAACCAAGCCTCCAGCAGCCCGGAAATCCCCCTGCTTTTGTTTTGATTTGACCAAGAACTCCTGGAGTCCAGAAAGAACTGTAAGTTCTTAGTGACGTCTTATGTCCAACCTTACGTCAAACTCGGCACCTTCCAGGTATAAATATACCAACGTTGCCTTAAGAAAACACACGGTGGTTTGGAGCAGAGCGGCTATCTACTTGCCCGAAGCCCACCTGATGCAAGAGCCGAAGGAAGCCGACCCTCCAATTTGACGCGCTGAGAGAGACGCTGTTTTTTTTCTTGCCGAGAAATCCAGCTCCAGTGTTTCCAGTCACCCTTGCGGGTTGCTGGGAAATCGAGTCCTGAGAAAGAGATACAAGACCTCCTTCATTCTATAACCAAGGTACGGAGCTGATTAAACCCTTAAGAGAATTCTTGATTCAGATTCTTGGCAAAACTAACTTAACTTAAAACTGCAACTTACTTACTCCTTCCCACGTATTAGGCTTAGGTCAGGTACACCGGGGTAGGCGTATCTTAGAAGCACCAGTTGAGTACGTTCAGTCAATGATTTTATGTATGTATATATTTTATCCATTTTAAGTATCATATGGCTCAGAAACCATATTAATGCTTTTACAGTATTATTTCATAATTCTCCTTTTACTGTACACACTTTACTTTATGACAAGTATTGCAATTGTGGCAATTCACTTCTCTTGCACGAGAAAGAGGACTGCTCAATAAATAACAACTTTTATTGAAAACGCCCGTCTCTCTATTTCTCTGCACTCTGGTTAGACTAAGCATGCACGATTGACCGAGTGAAATAGCTGTCTATTGTTTTCACATGACTCTGGAGATATACTCCTTATTCTGGGGGGAGCAAAGTTGTCATGCTTATGCGGTTGTCAGAAACTAATCCCTTCTTGTCTAATCAGGAAAGTTAAATCCTTCCTGTTCATTCGAGAAAGTTTCTAGTGACCTCTGAACCTGCTGGCATTCATAATTAAGTCTAACATATTCAATAGAGACCTAGTCGACCTCAGTCCTACGTCTAAACTATCGTTTATGTTATTCCAATGCGCAGAGCCTATTTGGAATATAGGAACTACACTACATGATAAGGTGTTTATATTGTAACAGTGCTGATTTATATCGGGCTTTATCATTTTCTGCACCATTGTCTCTCGATGTTTCTGTATCGCTGCTTTTCTAACCTTAGGGATTCTGAAAACCATGGGGCTGATGCGGTGGTTCTGTTCTTGGAGAGGTTTTTTATGGGCACCGAGGAGTCTAATGCATTGCTCAACCAGTCTATGTAGTTGGGGGAGGCGAGTGATGGATCCGGGTTGGGCATGTAAATGGATGCCTGTAGCTGAGTTTCAAGATGCTGCTGGTCTATTGAGCTCCACGCTTTGAATTGGGTGGCGTATTTGCTAGGAGGTAGGGAGGGGACAGTGTTGGTTTGGAGAGTGAAAAGGACTGCCCGATGGTCTGTCCAGGTGAGGGGGAGAGTTTTACTTAATGCTAATTTGGCATTGTTTGTGAAAAGTCCGTCTAGAGTATGGCCTGCTTTATGTGAAGGACCGACGACCCTTTGGTGGAGGTTGATGCATTCTAGTTCTGATGTTAGAATGGTAGTGTCAAAGTCTTTCAAATTCTCCAGATGGAAATTGAAGTCTCCCAAGATTGTAAAGTCGGATTCACCGGCTGCTGGTTTGAGCAGGCTGTCTAGTGAGGAGATGAACTCTGAACGTGGACCAGGAGGGCGATATAAGAGGATTCCTTTAAAGGAATGCGAGTGGTTTAGACTGATTGAAAAAGCTAAGGCTTCGCATGTGGAAGTTGGGATGGCCTCTGTCCTTACTAGGTAGGTATCACGGTGTATAATGGCCAGTCCACCTCCTCTATTGTGTACTCTGTCTTGTCTGACTACAGAGTAACCTTCGGGGGTGGCGACGCAGAAGTCTGGAGACGGAAGCTGGGTCGACCCAAGTTTCCCTTATGTATACCAGGTCTAAGTTGTGTGAGGTGATGAAATCCGCTAATTTGTCTGTATGCTTGGGGAGTGACCTCACGTTTATAAGTGCCAAGTGAGTAGTGACCTGTTTAGGGTTAGACGGTCGAAGTCAAGGTGGGCTCTCTTTAATGTGAATATTCACTATGAAGGGTCATGAGTTACAGCTATAGGTAGTGCATTTATCTAGGGAAAGGGAGTGCGACTGGGTGCAACTGGACCGAGTAGTATCGAGGCCGATCTTTTTTAGTTGGTGACTAGAATAGGAATGCCTGGGTGTGTCTGGAAGGTTTTGGACAAGGGTCTTGGCCCTGGGCCTGGCCGTGGCGCGGACGAGCGCAGATGGGCTTGCCTTTCGCGTGCCTTCGGCGCGTCGGCGGCGCACCCGCTGCGCGTTTGAAAGTGCATGGCTTAAGTACTAGCCGGCAATCACCCAGACTGCTGCCCGTAGTCCTGGCGCCTGGGAACCACTTCCGGTTTGCGTATGCCTCCCTCCATACAATCGGAAGCATCCGTGGTGGACCGGGGAGAATGTGGTAACTAGGGGTGGGCAAAATTTGCGTAATCTCCGCGAACACGAACAAATTCCGCGAACACGCAGAATTGCTTGTTCGCGAAGCTTTTTTACTGTTCGCAATCGCTGTTTGCGTGCTCGGGGTGAAATATCTCGGGAACGTGCATTTTCTGAACGCAAACAAGCAAAAAATTTCGCAAAGTCGGAGAATGCAGAATTTGGGGTAATTTTGCGTTCTCCGCAGAACACGAAATTACCCAAATTCCACAAATTCCACGAACGGAACCGAATTTACCGCCCAGGCCTAGCAGTAACCTTGTGGTAGCAGGCTGGGTGAGTTTAAATGGCAATAAGGATGCGGTACAGCGTGATTAAAATGAAAGATTAAAATTCCGTCGTGAAAGTAAAACAGCTTAACATCTGAATCAATTATCGTGCTGTGGCAAGCATAAGTGAAGCCCTTTACCAGGCGCTTCAGGAGCAGGTCAGGATCACCATCAATCTGTCGGCAATATTACCTAGTCTCGTGCCCGCCACGCACTTCAAGTGCCAACCTTAAGTACTGGCCGGCAATCAACTAGACTGCTGCCCATAGTCCTGGCGCCTGGGAACCACTTCCAGTTTGCGTATGCCTCCCTCCACACAATCGGAAGCATCCGTGGTGGACCGGGGAGAACGCGGTAACCTTGTGGTAGCAGGCTGGGTAAGTTTAAATGGCAACAGTTCTGAAACAGTTCTCTAACTCTGTCAGACGTAAGCTCTCCAAAGGTGTAGTGCTTGTGGCTACAAAACACAAGATTTAAAGACAGCTATGGCGAGGGCCAACCACCATTTTAGAGAGGAATGTTTATGGAATACCACTTCTAACACCACCCCAACCAATCCTGCAAGTTTGAATAATCTGACCAAATCGAGTGACTCAGTGAGATTGATAACCACCTATAGTAGCCAGGAAAAGCAAGTAAGGAAAATCATATTTAAAAACTGACCTATATTAATGACAGATTTAACTTTGTCTCAAATTCTGCCAGAAAGCCCATCTTTGACATTCAGACATGCTCCCTTGATGAGGGATGCACTTGTTAAAACTAGCCCTGAGTTGAATGCTTCTGGCAATTAGCTATCTAAAAGGACAGGTTTTTTTAAATGCAGCTCATGCTGAGCTTGCAAATTTGGAAAAGAAACAACTGAATACCCTACTGCTTTTGAGTCCCAACCTATTAAAATCAAAGGGATATTAACATGTAGAACCAAATCTGCAGTATACGTATTGGAATGTTCATGCCATCAAAAGTATGTGGGCAGTACTAAACTGCAAGTTTTAATGGTATACTTCAACACCTCCGAGCAGTAGTCAATTCTGATTATAGTTACCCTGTCGACCGTCATTCTAAACTTGTACAAAATAACAATCTTAATGACTTGAGCTACTTTGTAATAAATTCAGTACCTAAATCATCAGAGGAGGAAACAGAGAAAGGAAAATTTGTCAGTTAGAGTCTCAAAATATTCCGACATTAGACACCAAGATGCCGAATGGTCTGAACACAGGAGAGGATTTGCACAGCTTCCTATAGGTTTGTGTTAATGTGATCGTATGGTGTTCTGTATCACAAGAGACAGGCTTTTAGATGTCAGTTTTTTAAGCCCAGTTTGTAACTTGGTTTTGACCTAGTTTTACCTGTTTTTTATCCAGTTTTACTTGGTTTTACAGGGTATTAGCTGGTTATGGACAGGTTTTTAAACTGTATCACTAGCCCTCTTATATCTATGTACTGAACGCATCTTGCACTTTACATGCTGAGCAGTTTTGACATCTAATAATATGCACTAGTATTATGTTACAAATATTGCACATGCATTTTATTTTTGTATATTTTATACTAGTTGCATTTTCAGGTTGGATTTATATTTGTATATATATGGCTGTATATATATGTATTTTGCCATGATTTTGCACTTTGATATATGTTTACAGTACACTTGCACTTCATCTCTCATATGAACAAGGAATACCTATGGCTTCTGTTGTTTATTCTCTAATTTTCAACTATGTAGGACAATAGCTGACAACACATGATGATTTTAACAATTTTTGCACTTGCACTTTATTAGTTTGCACTTCCCTCTATTTCCATGAGCTAATTAATATGACATTTATACTGATCTTGAACATGTATTTTGGATCTTTTACTCTTTGTATTACTTGTGAGTCGTGTTGAACAAAAAAAGCCTCCTACCACATGGTTTTAATTATACACAGTTTTTTTACGTGTACAGGTTATTTTCTGTTTTTTCTGTTATCAGAGACTTCTCTGTTTGTAGCCATAATGGTGTGTTTATGTCTATAGCAGAATCATAGTTTTTTTAAACTTTAAGGGCCTAATACGATGGCGGGCGGACTTTTTCTGCCCGCCACCATACCGATAAACGGGACCAACCGCAAGAGATGCGGACGTCCTGCTATGGCAATTAAGATGCGGCAGCCACCCTGGCGGTGGCATCCCGCATATTGAATATTGTGGCAGGCGGTGCTGTGAGCAGGACCCGCCACTATGGTGAATATGCATGGTGTGCATTGGCATGCACAATGTGACAGGCACAACGCGGTACCTGCCACCTGGTGTATGCCAATGTAGGGGGTACCATAGGTACCCTCCAAGTGCAGCCCCCCAACCCCAACCCCCCGGGGGACCACAACGGGCCCCCAAAGTAAACACTGCATGCCTTTCCATGGCAAAGTCTCTGCCATGGAAAGGCATTTCTCCGCACAAATCATAATATGGATGGCGGTGCCTGCAAGGCACCACCACCAAATTATGGGCCTTTTTTGCCCTGTAGGCAATCATGATGATAGCCTACTGGCAGAAAAGCGGCGGACAGTATTTCCCCCTGCCGCCGTACCCCCGCAATGCTAATGTGGCGGGAGTAAATGGTTGTCCGGCGGGGTGTTTTGGCGGGTGGATTGTGACTGCCGGTCCGGCGGGTGCGATTCACCTGCCATGCTAATGGACCCCTTAGTTTGTTATTTTTTTATTCTTATGTCTGCTCAGTGTGCCTTTTAGCTCTACTATGTGAGGGGAGTGACCCTATTAATTTCACCTGAACATTATTTAAGGTTGTTATGGGGTCCGGCGTGTCATTTGATCAAGACCGCGGCAACGCGGTCACAACGCTTAATGCTGGGCACTTGCCGTGATTTTTAATTGGATGAGAACAACGTGTTTCCTTTGGGGAAAATGGTATTCCAATACTAATAACTAAATATACTACTGTGTGACACACTCACCTGCATTCAAACTTTCCACATACATTGAGGTAACAGTATAATTCCAACCCTTTTCCTATTGACTACAAGACAGAAGTTTTAAGAAAATATTTTCAATGTATTTCTTTGTTAAAAAAGAGGGGCATATGCTTAACAGTACATAAATATACAATAACTCGGTTGCATCTAAATCTCATCAAGAAACAAAACAAAAATATATAAAATTCATTAATAACACATATACATAAAAAACAAGGAGAGTACACATGAAAGACAGAAGACTATATCATTGAGTGAACACATCCGTGATTATTTCATTTAGCAACTGAGACCCGATACCCAAAAATAATGAGCATTCAAAAAGGTCCCAGATTTCTGTCTTGTAGTCAATAGGAAAATGTTGTCAATAGTATTGGAGTAGCATTTTCTCCACAAGAAAAACTTTGTTCTCATGACTGCATAGTACCCTATTCCTTTGGTATAAGGGGTCCGTCTCAACTTTCTTATGTATTTGATTTGATGCCATTTACCATGGAACAAAACACATCACTGTTTGAACTACACGCTGTGGTCCGTACCTTGTTCACAGTAAAAGATATATATATATATATTCACTGAAAAAACCATAGGTTTCAACCATGTTATCGTTAGCTGGACATTTCTCTCATACAACACCATTGAAATTCCCTCGTTATAGTTAGTTCAGCTAACTATAACTCGCGAGCCTGCAATGCACTGCTGATGACGTCACATACTACATCACTCATGACATCACTGATGACATCTCAAATTACATCACTGATGACATCACTGATGACATCATCCAGTGAATGTGTGTTGTTCTGAAAATTAATTATGTTTTATATATATAGTCGATGGAAGAATAGATTGGTACATAAGTGTCTAAATGAATGATTTGTTTTGTAAAATTGATTGTATAACTGACTGATTAAGTATATCTTAGTGAATACATGGGTTAGTGAGTAATGTTTAAATATAAAAATATCTGTATCAGTCTCACACATTTTTTGAATAAGTGGCTGCATGGGTTGGTGAGTAGCTACATGAGTGTCTGTATAGATTATTAGTTGTTTTTTTGAGTATCAGTATGAGTGTCTGAGTGTCTATATGGTTCGGTGGGGGATATTACTTAGTGCATAGATGCATGAATGAGTGACTCACTGTTTGTAAGTGTTTTGAAGACAGCATGTGTGCAGGACTGTATGGGTGGATGAGTGTGTGTATAAGTGTGTTAGTGAGTGAATGACTGTCTCAATACTGTCTTTATGACTAAGTACATATGCTTTAAACTACTATATGTGATTATTGCTGTATATAAGTGAGTATATACAAGGGTGAGAGATTCAAAGAGTTCCTTTATAACTAAGTATATGTTTCTATAAGTGATTGTTTAAGAGAGTAAGTATATGTACATTTCTGTACAAATAAGTGTAGTGGTATGTGTATAACTATATATGAGAGCAAATGGATGTATGAAAGTTTATTTGCATGTGTGAGTATGTGTGTCAGTAACTCTATGTATCAGTGTAGGTGTGTAACAGGATGCATAGGAGTATGAGTACATATGATGAGTGACTATATAGAACTGTTGGTGAATGAGTGGATGTGTATGTAGATTTTGGAATTACTGAATAGGTTGTTTTAACTAGTATTGTTATCTACATTATTTTGAAAATTGTAGTTTCTATTTTTGAATGTGTGTATCAAAGGTTATATTAGGGTAAGAGGAGGTGTGCCACTCTTTCACAAGGATGATTTCATCAGTGATGTCATCAGTGATGTCATTTGAGATGTCATCAGTGATGTCATGAGTGATGTCACTGACCATGTCATGAGTGATGTAGTATGTGAGGTAATCAGCAGTGCATTGCGGGCGCGCGAGTTATAGTTAGCTGAACTAACTATAATGAGGGAATTTCAATTGTTTTGTATGAGAGAAATGTCCAGCTAACTATAACATGGGTGAAACCTATGTTTTTTTCAGTGAATTTCTAAGGTTTTTTAAATGCTAATTCCTAACTATAACGTGTGTGAAACCTATGGTTGTTTCAGTGAATTTCTAAGGTTTTTTAAATGCTAATTCCTAACTAAAACGTTTGTGAAACCTATGGTTTTTTCAGTGAATTTCAAAGGTTTTGTAAATGATAATTTTGAAATATACTAATTATTATATTTCTTTCTTTTTCTAGTAATTTCCTACATTTTTATTAGAAATACTTATATTTATTTTATTTTTAAAGTTACATTTCACATTTTTTATGTAAAATAATAACAAAAGTAAATTCAAAAAGAATGCACTGCTAGTGAAACTGCCTCGGTAAATTTGAAAGTGTTTGTTAGGGGCAGATTTACAACACCCTTGTGCCTCTTTCACACCACCGTTGCATCACTTTTCCGATGAAGCACTGGTGCAAAAGTTGCACCGCGATATGTGGTATTTACAATGTGACGTATCTGGGAACTATGTCACATTGTAAATCCCTGTACCAGAAGGACACATTCCTACATAGGGAGGCGTTCCTGCGCAGAAACACCTCCTAAAAGTGGTTGACTACAATATACAAAATTTCACTTTGTCACTTTTGCCCTAATGCTGTGTCAAAACCCTGCACTACCTTGAAGCAGGTGTACAGATTGACACAGCAGTCTGAGCATAGGGCCCCCAGACCATTGCTGGAGATATGTTGCACTTCCAACATAACTCAAACAATGCACCACCTTTACAGCACAGATACATCACATATATGTGCCACTTTTGTCCCATGGTACACCGCATTGTAAATATGGTGAATCCATGGTGGAGGTATCACGGAGCAAAATAACTGACATATTCCTGGGGATATGCCAGTTATTGTGTATGTGCCAATTAGTGTTTTAATGTAGTGATAGGATTACTACATACCGATGAATGAGTCACTACAAAACTAAAACAACAGTGACAGAGTGTTTGCTGGAAATGTAACGATACACACTAGTAAATTGAACGTATAAAACGCAAATTTGCAAGTACATAGATGACTACATACATCGTCTATAAGGGTTTTGAAGCAGTCTATGCCCTAAAGCCTATTTTAAAGCATGAGTACTTAGATAGTGAGTGAATGATTACAAAACTGCAAGGAAAGAACCTAGTTGAATTTATAACAGCCTCAGTTGTACCACAGTATACAGATAAACACATGAAATTGAAATTGAAATTGAAATTAAAATATTTATAAAGCGCACATACACCACGCGGTTTCTTGGCGCTAGGAAACAAAACCAAGGGGAGTGAAGAACCGGCCAACTAACGTGGGAAAGCTTGAGTAAACAAAAATGTTTTTAAGGATTTGCGTAATTCTGAGTAACCGGTGGAGAGTCTAAGGGAGGGAGGAAGGGCATTCCAGAAGGTAGGCGCAAGCGTAGAGAATTTTGCGCCACCTGACCTCTTCTTCTTAAAACGAGCGACAACCAGAAGAGATTGTGAAGAGCAACGCAACTCTCTGCTAGGACAGTAAGCCTTGATCTCAGAAGAGATGAAGTGAGGGGCTGTCCCTGCCCTTGCCTGGAAGGTGATACAACCCATCTAGAACAAGGCACGCTCCCGGATAGGCAACCAGTGCAGAGATTTGAGCAGTGGGGTAACATGATGGGACTTGGACAGATTGTAGACAAGTCGGGCTGCCTGATTCTGCACTAGTTGGAGTCTCCGAAGATGGTAAGCGGGGACACCGTTATACAAGGCGTTGCCATAGTCCAAGTGGGAGATCACCATCGCAGACAGAATGAAGGCACAGAAAGAAAAAAAACGGGACACCTTACGGATAGTGCGAAGAGTGAGAAAGCATGAAGAAACAACTGAACTGATCAGACCTTGCAGTGAGAGGTGTGCATTGAGTTTAATCCCTAAAGTTTTGACCGAAAAAGAAGGGGTGGGAGGGGGACCCAGGGAAGAAGGCCAAAAGACAGAGAACCAGGGACTGGAGGAGCCTCCCGTCAACACCAGCTCGGTTTTGTCGGGGTTAAGCTTCAGATGATTGAAGCTCATCCAGTCCCTGATGAACAACATAGTAGAGTGAAAATTGTGAATGGACTCAGAGGAGGAGGAAAAATTAAAAACCAATTGGAGATCATCAGCATAGTTGTAGATGGTGACGTCCATCTGCTGAAGTGCAAAAATAAGAGGGGAGATGTACAAATTAAAAAGCAAAGGAGACAAAGAAGAACCTTGCGGCACTCCGCAGTGGACGGCCTGAGTGCGGTCCTTTAAAAAGGATGCAAGCCAGGCTAGGGCGGACCCCCTGATGCCGACCGCCTCGACACGGGAGAGAAGGATGGAGTGATCCACCGTGTCGAAGGCGGCGGATAAATAAAGGAGGACCAAAGCCTGGGGCCGGCCAGCATCGATGCCCTCTCTGAGGTTGTCCATCACAGAGAGGACAACGGACTCTGTAGAGTGCGCCGGGCGAAACCCAGCCTGGCGAGAGGCTAGGCAGCCGTTCTCCTCCACGAAGATGCTGAGCGTTCTAGTGAAGTGGCTCTCCAAGATTTTGCCAAGGAATGGGGCGGTAATTAGCAAGTAATGATGGGTCGGAACCAGGCTTTTTTAAAATGGGGATAATGATTGCCGATTTGTGAGTCTGGGGAACAACACCATGAGCCAGGGAGTTATTAAAAAGAGTGAGCGGAGGGGAAGGACAAGCCAGATACATTTGTTTTAAAATGTGTGCAGGGCAAATGTCAGATGGAGAACCTGACTTAACCGTCGAGATGAGAGACAGGAAGGCTTCTGTAGTCAGAGGGGGAAAGTGTTCAAGATGCATCTGAGGGACAAAGGGCTGTGGATCCGAGTAAGCGGGGGGGGGAGGGACAACTTTAGACTTAATAGCTAAGATTTTGTCTGAGAAATAGCTATTAAGTGAATCACAGAGTGTCTGGGAAGGGGAAGGTTTGAGGGTTACTCTGTCAGAGAATGCCAGATCTTGCACAATAGAGAAAATTTCTCTAGGCTGGTTTTCAGCGAG
This sequence comes from Lissotriton helveticus, assembly GCF_964261635.1. Lineage (NCBI taxonomy): Eukaryota > Metazoa > Chordata > Amphibia > Caudata > Salamandridae > Lissotriton > Lissotriton helveticus. Next base: position 863,499,492 of record NC_136057.1, on the reverse strand, counting down.
CAAGATTTTAGAAGAGAAGTACTCGGTTTTGGCAAGAAGGATGGACTGCTTGTATTGGTTCAGACGAGTTGTGTACTGAGTTTTAAGAGTGGGACAATAGGCACGTCGCCAGGCGCGCTCCGCTTGCCGGAGGGCCAGTTTTTCCTCTTTCAATGCGGAATTAAACCACCTATTGGCGTCATAATTACGCCTGGCAGAAACTCGTCTGAGAGGGGCCACCTGATCGCAGCCTCTACTGAGCCAATTGTTTAGGGAGTCCATTTGACAATGGAAGGGGAGATCTTGAAGGTTGGGGCAAGAGACAGAAAGGGAGGAGCAGAGTGATGGCACGTCCACATGAGTCCAATTCCGGGCCCATGTGTTCCTAGGAAGGGGAAATTTCCTAACAAGGCTGGTGTACAGAGAAAAAGAAACTAAAGAATGATCAGACCAAGTGCAGGGAGAGACCACCAGGGAAGAAACTGGACAATTGAGCGACCAAACCTAGTTCAAAATATGGCCATGGATATGAGTGGGGCAGTGAACTTGAGACACCAAATTAAAAGAAGAAAGAGAGTCAGAAAATTCTTTGGACGAAAGATCCTCAGCTGGATCCAAAGGCCAGTAATTAAAGTCGCCAAGCAGCAGGATGGAGGAGTTATTGACTGCTAGGGTAGCCAGCAGGTCCTGAAAAGCGTGAAGGAAGTGCACTGTGGTCTGTGGGGGACGATACACAAGCAAACAGGTGAGAGGTGGTGAGAAGGAAGCAGAGCGAACAACCAATCAATCATAGCAATGGGGAGAGCTGGTAGTATCTGGAAGTGAAGGTCCGTGCGAGCGATGAGAGCCACCCCACCACCAGCCTTCCCGGCCGGACGATCTGCATGGATGGCATAATAGGAGGGGGAGGGTGGCCAGAAGGGTTGAGAGGGAGTCCGGGCAAAACCAAGTCTCCGTAAGAAACAGAAGATCAGGTTGGTGCGTGTCTAGCAGAACAAAGAGTTCATGAAAATGCTTGACCGCCGATCTAGTGTTCAAAAGGAGAACGGAGGTTGCCGGAGTCGCAGGAATAGAATAGGGCGACGCTGGGAAGCCGGGGGAGGGAGGGACTGGGGCCAGAATATTGGGGATAGGAGAAATCGGCATAAGGCAGAGTTTGGAGATTTTGGCAATAATAGAATCGGGCAGAGTCCACTGACCTTGCATAGTTCGAAGCTAGGCTGATGTAAAGGTTAAAAATTGGGCAGAGTGGAGTGTCCCTAGCCCCTTGGGGCGCCGCACGGGCACAGACCGGCTTGCCTTTGGCGCGCCTTTGGCACGCCGCCGGCGTGCCCGCTGCGCGCGTCTGCTGCGCGTGCGCATGGGGCGTCCCTTTTAAACCAGTAGGAGCGCGATGACTACAGCGCTCACCGCGACCCACCACTGCCCCACCAAAGATGGAGCCCGCAACCCCGTCAGCCCTCCGGAACAAGCGGCACTCAGCCGTGCCGGACCGGGGCTAGGGGAGCGGGGAGGCGGCGGCAGGTAAGGGAGAAGACACACAAAATAGTGTTAAAAAACAGTCACTTTTAAAAATTGTAGAAAGCAATCCCAGGCGCAGCCAGCATCCGCGAACCCACTGCCACTGGGTTTAAGCGTCCGCTGCGCGTGCGCATGGGGCGTCCCTTTTAAACCAGTAGGAGCGCGATGACTACAGCGCTCACCGTGACCCACCACTGCCCCACCAAAGATGGAGCCCGCAACCCCGTCAGCCCTCCGGATACTGCTGAATGGCTCACTACAATATTGAAACAGTAGTGTGAGAATGTTTGTTGGAAATATTAGGATACACATTGTGGAATTGAACGTATAAAACATAAGTTTGCTGGTACATAGAACAGTGCATCCACAGTCCATAGAGCTTTGAAACAGGCTATGCACTAAGGCCTCTTTTAATCCATGAGTATCTAGATACTGACTGCATCATTACACTTCTGCAAAGAAAGTCCCTCACTAAATTTATTACAGCTTCAGTTTTACCCCCGTACAATCAAAAAGAACATACTGCTGAGTGACTCACTACAATACTAAAACAGCAGTGTCAGGGTGTTTGGTGGAAGTCTAAGGATACATACTGGGGAATTGAAGGCATAAAACACAAGTTTGCACCTGCATACAAGACTACATCTATACTCCATACGGATTTTAAGCAATCGATACCCTCAAACTCACTTTGCATATTTTAAATCAATACAAACATTAAAAGAATATATAACTGAATCTATAACTGCTTCACTTTTACTACAATAAATACATTAGTAGATAGCGCTCAAACCTTTATTATTTTTCAACAATAAATTTATTCTTATAACATCTCATAATTTAACAGACATTCCAATACAACTTCATCAGCTATGTAATTCAGATCCATTTCCTCGTCAGCAGGTTCTGATTTAATGTGTTCTAAAATTTCAACATCATTTAAAACATCAACGAAATCTGCATCAAATCTTTCGTCTTCAAAATCACAATTGATGTCTGCAACACTAATTTCCCCTTCTTCACTCTCATTGTCTGTGACAGATACAATTAGTTCTTCAATTATACTCAAAATAATATCCAAAATCTCCTGAGTATGAGGCTGTTCTCTTTCCATAATTGTTCCTTTATGTTCTTGCTCCTTGTATAAAAATATAAACAGTTAATTTTATCACTTTTCGTAATATATAATACAAAACTACAGTTTTCACCTATTTTGGCCTACAAAAAATACTATATAAATACAATTATCTTATAACATTCCATTAGTACAGTTGTACTCCTATGCAACATTATACAACTATAATTACTTATAGGGATATCCTGTTCTTAGCTTTTTTTAATATTTGAAAGCAATCCCTCCTTATGACTGTAGGAAAAGACTCAGGCTAGTATAGTAAAATACACTACTAAAAAATGTAGACTATGTCTATTGACCTTAACCTTTCCAAAATAGTAAATGTGTTTTACTATAATGGAAAATATTTTATTCATTGTCGTGAACAACGTTGTTTATCTGTGTATATTTAGACATCATTATCACACTACTTTTTGAATACTTCATGTGTTTACTCTATCTCTATTCCTCATCTATAACTTAGTCTAACTCTACTAATTACCTACCCCTTCCAATTTCGAACTAGCCTCTCCTCTAGTATTTATCTGCATCCTTGTAGCTTACGGTTCTTTATTTTTCTCACTGCTTTTAACCTATGATTACGTAACATTCATTAACCTAGGCCTCTCATTTTATTGTCTAATTTTTATATTATACATTTCCTTGTGTTCTTCTACTAACTTTTATTTATGCAGTTGCTTGTTATCTATTCTGTCAATCCTTCAATATCTTGTGTTTTTCATTAATGTTCCTTCTTAATTCAATAGTCTTTCTTCTATTCCTCACTCAATGTGTTCTTTTCCCTTAAGACCTTGCTTATCACGAATTTTATTGATTCTTCTTTTAAGTTAGAGAAAATACATCGACTGACTACATTCAATATTGTCTATAATGTCAGGTAAGTTTACTTACTCACTAACTTGTCAAACAACGATCTTTAACTCTCACAGAAATATTTCCACTTTCTCTTCAGGAATGTCTAAGGAGCAATTCAAAACGGGTCTGAACTCCGCAACGTCCTCGATGAAGTGCGCACTCGTTAGTGAGCGCGCGCCTCACCAAGGATTCCCCAAAACTCTGTGGTAAATGACTAGATCGCTACCGTGTCTTTCAGCCAAGGCCCGTGGAGGGAGTTGCGGTGGGACACGCAGGGCCGGCGGGGGAGGGGTAGGGTAGGGGGTGTTAAACAACACAATCTGGCTGATTGCAGGTAAATAAACAATTACATTAATAAAACTAATTTCGGGCCATATTATCAACAAAACGCGATATCAACAAAAGACTACACATTATCCCCGCTTTTATCAACAGGAACGTGCAGATAAAGCGGTGATAATCCTTCTCGTTTTGTTGATAATATGACCCGAAATGCATGCTAATGGCTTTGTGGTGACGATCACGCGTAGTTAGGGGGTCGTACATGCATGTTTAGGCTCTATTTTTTCTTTTTTTTTGAAAAATCGCAACGTACACGTACAGAAATACGTACAATTACGAGCAGGAGCTGCATGCTGATTGGCTGTCAATATTCCAAACTAAGAAGTCTTGCAAGCCATCTTATTTGTCACGGCAGCCAAGTCACAAGGAAACAGTAAAACAAAGTTGACAAATAAGGAAAGGGAGCACGATAGAAACATTGTCAACCTATTGTGTTGCTCAGGGGGTCGTACATTTATTGTACGTGTACCAACCACGTATGGACGACGTACAACTGTAATGTTGAAAGTCGTCACGTACGCGTACATAACCAAGAAAACTACAAATAATTTTAGATATTTATGAAGTGTATTTGTTTATGTGTTGTGTGGCTCTAAAAGGAGCCACTGTGTTTATTGCGAGATTTTAGTACCTACAAGTAAGTGCCAATGCAGAGTCTTAAGTTTTTGAGGAACACTCTGTTCCCCTCATCTGTAAAATGTCCACCATCTCTCCTATAGGTGCCATGCATATTGAAACACAGATTATTGTTATAAACTGACCCCATTCGGTAGTCTCGGAGAAAGGCAGAAACAGATTTACTCGCATGTTTCCTAGCTTTTTCAAACTGTGGACAATAGTGGTTGGACCACTTCCATCTCTGCCTTTGGCATATATTAGAATATAGGTGTCCTTCATGAGCATTTCCAGAGCTACCCCAGTCAAAGTGCCTAGGTCATTGCCACCACAGTGCACAATTATGAGGTCAGGGTGATCGAGATGCATAAAGGATTTCACCAATGGCATCAATTGGTGCAACTTTAATCCTCTCTGTCCAATCCATTTAATGTCTACATTTGGTAAACCTAGGTCCTTGTGAATTCTTTTCTGTTCTGCTTGCCTTTGACTCCAGAAAATATAGCTATGTCCCACAGTCCACACTTTAAGCATTTTGAAGAGAGATCTGGATGCACTCTGATGGCGTCTGTAAATGAAATGTTAGTTTCAAAAGTAAGATTTTTCTAAAATGGTGGACAACATGCAGTTTTGAAAAAAGAAAAGACGTGATTGGTTGTTTGGCAACATTTTACAGAAAACTAGGTTCCATGTTCCTCTTATTTAAAAGCCATATTTTTATTGGTTAAGAAAAAGTGATAGAAAAGAACGTTACATAAGATAAGCTGGTATATTCTCCAGTCAAGCACACTTGCTGTTTTAATTTGCAACAATGTATGATGAACTTTTCACCTGTGTGCTGAGTTACGTGTTCCCTGAAGTGTTTCTATAGTAACTGGCATATTGTGGAACGGTGGAAGGGTTGAAAGTTCTATTCGTTCGAAAGCTTTGGAATGTTAAACCAATCGAAATGTGTGTTTTCTTTTGAATTAATGTGAACACGATTTTAATTGGTTATTTATATGTATGTATGTGTAAAATGAGAGGGAAAATGTTCCATTTGACGGTTGTGCTGCAAACACTGAACGCCAGAGATTTTGTAGAAGAATATCCACTGTGTGAGTGATATTCCTGTTAATCTAGAATTCAATTTGAAAGGTGAGTTGAAAAGTTGTATGGGAGTGCGTCTGTGCGGTGTATCTTTGTACATTAACGAATTATAAGGTATATTATCAAGACTCGGCAATACAATTATCGTCACTTTATCAGCAGGAAAGTGCCGATAAAGTGTTCATATTATTATCGCTTGCATTGATAATATGCTCCTATATTCGTCCGTTGTTAAACGTTTTATAGTAGTAAACATGTTTTGCTATAATGCATGCTGTTATGTTATTTTCTTTAATATCATTTTGTGCCTCTGTACATTAAGGGATTATGGGCCATATTATCAATAAAGGACGATACATTATTGCATAATGCTCTCGATAATATATCCTTGTGAATTCCCATAGAAACCCAGGTTATGGTGTTCACCTGGGCTTCTATGGAAATTCACAAGGATATACTATCGACACCATTATCCCCGCTCTAGTGCCAGTTTCCTGCCGGTAAAAGCGGCGATAATGTATCGCCCTTTACTGATAATATGGCATTGACGGGCATATTATTAAGAACCAGTGTTAAAATTATCGACGTTTTAGGGACAGTAAACTGCAGATAAAACGGCAAAAATGGGCTTGATAATAGCTTCTTGTAAATTGTTATAGAAGCCCAAGTTTTCGTGTTAACCTGGGCTGGTATGAGAATTCTCAAGGGCATATTATGAAGCTCATTATCGTCGCTTTATCTGCATTTTCCTGCCGATAAAAATGACAATAATCTATCGCCTTTTGTTGATAATATGTCCTGAAATTCATTTTATTAATTTAATTGTTTACTTACCTGCAATGATCGAGATGGCATATTACCAAAGGGGGCGATAGGCAATTATCATTGATTTACCATCCGTTTTCGTCCGCTAAGCGGCGACAATTCTATCGTCCTATTAGCAAACTGTCGCTAACTGATGTTAGTGACAGCTTTTTACGCGATAGAGAGCAGTTTGGGCACGCTTTGCATGTCAGCGATGTTTATCGCTAATGACGTGCAAAGTGGGCCTACCCAACCAGTTCCTTACTGAAAGCAGTCGCTAACGTACCTATCACCTATTAGCAAGTCAGGCGTACCATTGGAAATATTCACGTTAACCGCGATTATCTCCAAATACTAACATCTGCCCAGACCAGTACTTAGCCATGTTATCCAATGGAAAGTGGATAACATGGCTAAGACCATTTCGTCTCTAATGCGTGAATATCGTTGTATTCTCAACGATATTCACGCATTTCGCCGCTATCGCTGGACATTTTACCACAATGCAGAAAAACGTTGCTAATAGCATGTTTTCTCCGCTAACATATCCATCGATAGGCAGCGATAAAAAAAGATCATCGCTAACACTATTTAGCGATAAATTTCGCTATTTGTTGGTGATATGCCCCCAGATTCCGTTGTTTATCACTCCTCACCCTGCCCCTCCTCCACCCCACCTGCCTGCCCCCTTGCAACTCCCTCCACGGGCCGCGGCTGTTTCTATATTCCGTTATATTGTACTGTCTATTTATACTCTCATTTTTTATTAAATTTTTCTTTCTTCATACTCCTTGTTTTTTTGTTTTAAGTCCTCTTATTTTTATACTCCGAGCTTTGTCCTCATACTCCTCCCTCTCTTCTTGTAAGTAATATAATAGAATATTTGATATATATTTTTTGTAATGTTACATATATTTTTTTATTATAGGTTGTGTTTATCGATACTAAAAGTACTGCATCATGCCAACGAAGTACCAACAGACGAAGCAAGAAAAGAAAAGTGTGTATTTGAAGAGAACTCACCAAGAAGATTTACATGAAGAGAGATGTCTTAACAAACAGAAAGAAACTCCTGGTAAGTGCAGGAGCACTTTTTTGGGGAAAATACTAAAGACTAAGAATAGTGTTCAGAAACACAAAAATGTCCTTAGTGTATCAGCAACGAAAACAAAACTACTAATAAACAAAAGAATAATGGAAAATCAAGTGCAGACAATACTGTGTATAGTACAAGGAGAAAAAAACAATTCATAGAAATTAGGAAAAAAATGTTTTATAATAGATTGGTATCAAATTTATTGAAAGAAATTAAGCTGTATAAGAAAAAAACAGTATTTTATAAGAAGAAGAAAGCTATAGAAAATGTAGTTGAGAAAGCTTTGGAATTGAAAAGAAAACTGTTTATAATAGTAATCAATAAAATTAGATCACTAGATAAACCAATACATTTAATGAAGAGCAAACGTAGGTGGAGAAGACTAATTAACAGAAGTAATTTTTGTATTTTTTTTTGGGTGAATGAAAACATACTTCAACTTCCGAGCCTTTTTTTAATGAAGAATGTTATCTTCAGAGTAATGATTTGTTGCATGCAGTTGACACTACTGGTCGTGCTTATGAGGTTACAAATGATACTCCTATTGAGGTTCCTAGAAATGCAGAAGAGGTGTTAGCTTCTGAAGTTTTATGGAGACGTCCTAAAGCTCCAGTGTACACTTGGAATTGTAGTAGTATTTGCAGTGTCCGGCAAGAATCTATTGATTTTTTACGCAATTTCTTACGTAATTACACCAAGAAAACTGTTAAACAAAAGATTAAGATGCTACAAGGACTAGACTCTTGCAGAGTGAGAGAGAATACTGGTTTACAAGGTCATTCTCTACCTTGTGTTTCTAAAAAAGTATGTTGAAGTGTTTTCCACCATTTCAGGATGTTAGCAGTTCATCATACTCAGATGAGGAAATTAGTCAGAACATTGTATTACGCGAAAAGTCCAGCACTAATGTTAAAAAAGTTGAACAGTGCTCTTTTGCGTGGATCTGTATCAGACGTAACAAATGTTTGTGATGAAATTGAGATTAGTTGCTTTGGTCCTCAGGAAGACCGTGCAGAAAGTGAGAGATTAATAGAAGAAAATGTGGAAGAGAATGTAGGACAGTGCAGTGTAGAAAATTTTGAACAAGAAATTATACAGTTTAAGGTGATTTCAGGTGAAAGACCAAATTATTCTTGTATCTGTTGTCAACAAATTAATTATAAAAATAAGACCAGGACTGTTGATTGGTATTTAAAAAGTGAAAAGTTAAATAATAATGAGTGGAAAGATTTTACAACTTATTTGTTGGTAGAGAATTGTTTTGATTTGGGTTCTGATCAGCGTATTTGTAAATATTGTTATAACAAATTAGAAGAGAACAACATACCTGCTAGAGCTGTGCATAATAATCTTGAGTTGGTAAATATTCCTTCTGAACTTATGGATTTAAATACCTATGAGTCTATTCTTATTCAATGTGTGCATCCATTTCAGGCTATTGTTCGTATAGAGCCTAAGACAGGAAAATTGCCTCCTTCTGATTTACAGATAGGATTAAAGGGAAGAGTTGTATATTTGCCTTTAGATTTAAAGAAAAATATTGAAACTATTGGTGTAGAAAATGTAGAGGATGAACCTTTAGTTATTCTTGTTAATGGCGTTCCTACTAAGAATATGAAAATCTGGCAAGAATTAGTGGATGTTAGGAAAGTGAAAAAGGCAGCGTTGTATCTGGTAAAACATAACCAATATTACAAAAATGTGTATGTGGGAGAAGAAGAAATATCTGTACAAGAAGATACTGACTTGCCATATGGTCAAATTGAAAAAGTGGATGTGTCCAGAACTGAAGAAATCTACGAACATTACAGTGTTCATCCATTGCATTCCAAAGAAATGATGGGGAATGCTATAGAGTTATTTCAAATGAAAGAAGCAAAAGGAAGTCCCATTACTGTATGGGAAAAAAGCTTGGAAGCTCGTTGTTTCCTCCAGTTGTTTCCTACAGGAAAAGGAGGACGATATGATGAACGACCTGTGCAGCTTCCTGCATCTGAATACCGCACATCAAGATTATATGCAGGAGATGCAAGATTTCGACAATGTATTCCATATTTGTTTCATCTTTTGTTTGAGAGTGACTTGTCTGGACTTTCTTATGCAGTAAACCACATATTAAAAACAGGTGTACATCTGCAAAATGTTTTAGCAAAGGAATTTATGGATAAAGTACAGCAGAAAGATAATGTGTTGGAAACTCAGCTAATTAATCTGATGGCATGTCAGCGTAGTACTAATGAGTACTGGTTCCGTCGTCACGGAGAACTCAAATGTATGATAAGGAACTTAGGAACTCCTACATGGTTCCTTACTCTAAGCCGTGCTGAATATGCTTGGGATGATTTACTTCAATTTCTTCGAGAGGCAAATCCAAATATACCAAATATCGAATACAAGACACCTGGAGAATTGTGCTCTTTGGATCCTGTTAATGTATGCAGGTATTTCAATCATAAATTCGAAGCTATGATGTCTTTTATCACCAACAAAAAAAATCCTCCTCTTGGAGAGGTTCTGGATTTCTTTTGGAGAAAGGAGTATCAAGCGAGAGGTACTCCTCACATATATATGCTATTATGGTTTAAAGATGCTCCCAAATTTGGAACAGACTCAGATGATACTGTGTTGTCTTTTATTGAAGAATATGCTACATGTGAAGTACCCAAAAGTACACAAGATAAGGACTTAAGACAGCAAGTCTTACGATTCCAAAGCCATCGTTGTAGCAAATACTGTCGTTGAAAGTACAAATCTAAGGACAAATTCTACAGCAAATGCCGTTTTGCATTTCCTCAACCTGTAATATCGAAAGGAAGAGTGAACAGTTTTATGTCATCTTTGCGACATAATATCACAAGAAAGTCTCCAAAAAATACCTACAACGTAAGAAGAAATGAAGAGTCAAAATACATAAATTACTATAACTCAGTAATTTTGTATTTATGTGGAATGGTAATATGGATATTCAATATGTTGCAGACAATTCCATTGCTGTTGCTCGATATGTGACATCGTACATAACAAAGTCAGAAAAGACGGAATTGAAGAAAATGTGGGAAGAGATTTCCCATGAGAAGAGTCTAAGTAAGAAATTATACAGTTACAGTTTGAAGATGTTATCTCATCGAGAAATTGGAGCGTATGAATGCTCGGATCGCTTAACATCTGCAAGTCTATACTCCAAATCTAGAAGAATCATTTGGGTGAGTCTAGGTCTTGCTGCAACACGAAACCGAGTTCTTAAATCTGTACAAGAAATTGAATATTTAGCTGGAAAGTACTGATATTCTGAAAACAAATATGTTGGATACATATTATCCAAATAGAAGTCATCATCTTGAGAACATTTGTCTCTATGAAGTGCTGCAAAACTATATTTTAAACGGAATATTACCAAAAACATTAATAATGGTATATATGCCGTTATTGGTTCTGAAGGATGTCTGGTGAAACAAAGAAAATGACATTTGATTAATCACCGTAAACTGAGTTGCGAAACACCTGACAAAAGGGAATTTTACTATTTTGCTCTTCAAGCCATGGCGTTCAGATTTGGAATTACTTGGAGATTTTGAGAGCTATGAAGATTCCTTCAATGCAACTAAAGATACTATAGAATGTCCTGTTTTTGCTAATTATGTCAAAATGTTGAATGACGAAATTGAGCAAGAAGCTACAATTGTAGCTGAGATTGCTAGAGATAGTTCTCAAGACAGTCAAACTTCTCCTCTGTTGAGTCAGGACCCACTAGGAAAACCAATTGTTCTAAATGAAGCAGCAACTGCTATGGAAGAGGTGGAAACAGTAATGTATCAAGGTCAAGAACATCTAACAAACTTAGGAATCTTAGAAGAACAACTAAATCATGAGCAGAAAGAAATATATGAGCAAGTGAGAGAACAGATTGACCATGGATTTCTTCATGAGAAGAAAGAGTGCTCTTGCTCATCATTTGAACCTATCCATATGTATGTGAGTGGACAAGCTGGAACAGGAAAACGTTTTTTAATTAAAGTAATCACAAATTTTCTACAGAACAAAATTGAGTCGCATTTGTCTTGTGTTGTCACTGCTCCAACTGGGTTGGCTGCACACAATATTAAAGGAATTACTTTACATCGATTATTAATGCTACCAGTAGAGCATGACAACAAATTACAATACCACAAGCTATTTGGAGAAGCTTCTTATGAAGTTTCAAGATTGTTGAAGAAAATAAAGCTTCTCATTATTGATGAGGTAAGCATGGTCTCAAACTTAATGCTTACCTTTGAGCATTTAAGAATGCAGCAAATTCTTAAAACAGAGTATGACGTATTATTCGGAGGAAAACACGTCATAGTTTTTGGAGATCTTGTACAACTTACACCTGTAAAAGGACAGCCAGTGTTTAAAACATGTGTGCATGAAGATACTATAAAGTCTTTGGGGAGTATTGGCAATGTAAACATTTGGTCATATTTTCAGTATATGGAACTCACTACAAATATGCGACAAGCAAATTATGTTGATAATGGAACTGTTCTTCAAGATATAAGAATTGGAAAATTGACTGAACATGGAAAACAAGCTTTACAGACACGATTACTTTCCAATTTGTTTCCAAATGCAAATATTGTCCCAGAAAAAATATACATGAGAATTGCAGAAAACAAATCTGTAATCTGCTTAATGCCAACACTGCGTGAATGTTCTATATTCAATTAAGAAATGTTAAAGTTGGAAAATTAAGAAATTATAAAATTGGAAGCAATTGATAAAATAGAACATGAGAGAATCAGTATTATTTTGAGTGAAAACTTGAAGAGGAAATTGGATTGTTTATAGAAATCGAAAAGTAAAACTGCTGGTTTAGAAAAGAATTTGTATGCATGTGTAAATTGTAGAGTAATTTTGCGACGTAATTTGGATGTGCAAAAAGGTTTAGTAAATGGAGCAATAGGTAAAATTGTTGATTTTGTTAATTATGTAAACAGAGCTGGCATTGAATTTTTGAGAATCAAATTTGATGAAATTGCTGAAGTACAACAAGATAGTCGTTGTGCAGCTCGTTTTTTGCTTGTAAAATATTTGTATGTCTGCAGAAAACAGTTTCCTGTTTGTTTGGCATATGCGGTGACCATTCATAAATCTCAAGGTTTAAGTGTAGATTGTGCTTTAGTGAATATTGGAAGTTCCGTGTTTAAAGAAGTTATGGCATATGTTGCTTTGTCTCGAGTCCGAACTTTACCTGGATTGTACTTGATTGATTTTGCAGATATAAACTGTGTGAAAGAGTATAATAGGTTAAGAAGAGAATATGCACCAAATTTAGGTCAATATCCAGTGATTTAAAAGTGTGTGGTAGGTAGAAAAAGAAGATTTGAGAATATCGGTTCTGAAACTGTAGAGAAAGAAAAAATACAAGATGAGGTTGCGCCTCCAAGCAAAAAAACAAAGGACAGAGTTGAAGAGAATGTTGGTTATCGATTTGAAAATAGTTCTGGTGTCAACGGCTATGCTAATGTAGTTGTTAATGTTGTTTTTTTTCTTCAAAGTTTCCAACAGCAAATTGTAGAAAATCTGGACAAACGATTCTGTTCATTGTTGAATTCTGTTTATGAGAAATGTACTAGTGATAAAAGTAAAATACAAAGTGTTTCTGATATTCGAAATGTTTTGGACATATTTTCTGGTTCTACTCAATTTGCGCAGAATATTCAGCAAGATTGTCAGGAATTTTTAATGTTTATGCTTGGTGTACTCGAAGATGAAGGTATAGATGTTGAAAACCTTTTTGGCCTTTCTTATAAATGGCATCATGACTGTCGAAATTGTTTGTTTACATGTAGCACTGACATAGACACTGAGAGATTCATATATTTGACTTTACCTGACTGTGAATCAGTGTCTTTTAACAATCGAATTAGAGGAGCAAGTCAAAACATGGAGTGTAGCCAATGTAAATCAGAAATGTCATCAACATTATTTATACAAAGATGTGGACAGTGTGTTATTTTAATGCTGCAACGTTGTAGAACTGATGGAACAAAATTGAAAACTTTAATTAAAAATTTTGTAGCTGGTCAATGTTCAATATCAGGAATAACTTTAATAGCTGTTGCTATTATTTTTCATGATGGACCTTCTACCACATCTGGACATTACATTGCTTATTTAAAATGTCTGAAAGGTTGGATACAGTGTAATGATACTCAATCAGTTTTTAAGCAACGTTTGCCCAAAGAGTTACCAAATTCCTTACCTAATATTTTTAAAGACAAAATTTTAAGATCAAAATTTGCCCTTTAGGATTTGTACTGTTAAGGTAGATTAGTCTGCTGTTGTAGAGTATTTTGTAAGTGAGAGTGAGGAGCTTAAAGGTGATCCTTTTCTTGATATTGAGGTAGTGTAGGTGTATCAGGTGGTGGGTGATCTGGGTGCAGCCGGGGACATTAATGATCAGTCAGGTAGTGCTCTTTTGGATTTGTTGTAGTTGTTGTAGGTGTTTGGCTAGAACTCATGTGTAGAGTGTTTAACCACAGTGTAGTCTGCTGCTGATGAGGGCCTGTGTCACTGTTCTTCTTTTGGTTAAGATCCACTTGTAAATATTGCAGAGCATGTGGAGGGTGTTAAAGCAGTACGAAGACACGGTGTACACTTGCTTACACATGGAGAGGGAGCAGTTGAGGTTGAATCCTATGTTGTGCACATGGTTAGTAGGTGTTGGTACTCTTCACACTGTAATCAGGTAGCATGAGTTGTCTGAGGCTGATGGAGTGGGTCTGAGGATGAGTACCTTCATCTTCTGCCAGTTTGTGTTTACAGTGCTGCTCTTTATGTAGTTAGTGATGTCCTTCATTGTGTCGTGGAGGTTCCTTTTGGTGGTATGTGGCTTCTTGGTGACGAAGAGGATGAGCTGGGTTTTCTTTGTGTAAAAGATGTTGTTGCAGTTGTGATGGTGGGCTACTTGTGTTAGGCTGGCCATGTAGATGATGAACTGCGTCGGATTGATGGATGACCCATAGATGATGTTGGTGGTTTTGGAACAGAAGGCTAGGAGGCGAACATTCAGGATTACTATTGAACAACTTCCAAACAAAGGATTTGATGCATACTATTTGGCCGTAAGGAAAAGTGTGCGAAACCATTAAGGACTTTTTGCTGTGTATTTTCTCAGCATCTACTTGTAAGTAACATTATTTACAGTGTAAGAAAATGAATCAGAATATATTGTTATTTTATGATTGCTTGAGATATCTTATATTTATGTAAGAAATTGCTCTTAGAAAAAAACATTTAAGATATGTTTTATTTCTATTTTTTATATTGTTATTGATAATGTTGACTGTTTTTTTTTAAGATATCCTTATGTATTGTCTTTTTTTTCCGCTGTTATGTGATGAGTACTATTGAACTCACTGTTTGTAGTGAAATTCAATATATTCTGAGAAAAGAAAAAAAGGCAAATGAAATGTTTTACAAATTATTTTGTGTTTTAAAATATATTTAGTAACAGTGTTTTTTTGTATGTTCCACAGGTGACAATTTTACAATATATATTTTTTATTATTTATTATGCTTAACCTAAGTACAAGTAACTGACTCAGCCGCGGCCCGTGGAGGGAGTTGTGGTGAGGTAGGCAAATGGGGCAGGGGGGAAGGGTGGGGGGTTATAAACAGCGGAATCTGGATGATTGCAGGTTAGTAAACAATTAAATTATTAAAATGAATTTCGTATCCTGCGCCCTGCATCGCAAAATGCGATGCAGGACACGGAACGAAGTTGCATATTATCAACAAAAGGCGATACATTATCGCCGCTTTTATCGGCAGCAAAAATTCGGATAAAACGGCGATAATGGGCTTGATAATAGGGCCTTGGAAATTCCCATAGCAGCCCAGGTTCTGGTGTTAACTTGGGCTGTTATGGGAATTCACAAGGGCCTATTATCAAGCCCTTTATCGCCGCTTTATCTGCAGTTTTCCTGCTGATAAAAGCGCCGATAATCTTAATTATATCTTTCTGTTGACGAACACGCGTTGCAATGCCTGTGACTTACGTCCTTCAAATTAGTTTTTAGGTATACGTGTGACCAAGTCTGATAACATCAGAGTTTAAGGACAAACACCATGGTGTCTGTGACTCGAAATCTCGTCGATCACAAAGAAAATAGGAGGACGATAAAATGAAAGTAACAGATGTAATAAAAACAACGGTGAAAAACTACTAAAATGGTGGTGGACGAGTACGTGATCAACGTTTGGCGCCTCTGCACTACGTTCCAAATAAATGTAGATAAAATACGATTATTAATATATTACAAAAGTACAGCAGTGGATGACACACATGACCCGGGAAAACAAAGCACCAAATGTAATACCTGAAATAAAGAAGGCTTTGTTTGTTGAACTTGAAGAAAAAGAAAAAAATGTGGGCTTCGAAACGAGGCTGCGCAGTACAACTGCTACACAAAAAAAGGAAAGTTTTACATACTATCATAGAAATGAAGGTGCATATTATCAACAAAAGGCGATACATTACCACCGCTCTTATCGCCAGTAACTGCCGATAAACCTTCCATAATGGGCTTCATAATAGGCCCTTGTTAATTCCCTTAGAAACCCATGTTAACACCAGAACATGGGCTTCTATGAGAATTAACAAAGGCGTATTATCAAGACCATTTTTGCCGTTTCATCTCCACTTTCATGCCCATAAAACAACGATAATTTTAACACCGATCCTTGATAATACGCCCGTCAGTGCCATATCATCACTAAAGGGTGATACATTATCGCCGCTTTTATCAGCAGAAAACTGCCGCTAAAGCGCCGATAATGGGCTTGATAATAGGCCCTTGTAAATTCCCATAGCAGCCCAGGTACTAGTGTCAATATGAGCTTCTATGGCAATTCACAAGGATATATTATCAAGCCCATTATCGCCGTTTTATCGACAGTTTCCTGCCGATAAAAACAGCGATAATGTATCGCCTTTTCTTGATAATATGGCCCATTCCTCTTTTGTTTGACCAGTAAACTTAGGTGCATATTATCAAGGACCGGTGTTAAAATTATCGCCGTTTTATTGGCAGGAAACGGCCTTGTTATTTCCCATAGAAGCCCATGTTAACACCAGAACATAGGCTTCTATGGGAATTTACAAGTACATATTATGAACCCACCCTCCCAACATTAATAAAAAACTCCAGACAATGCAGGTACCCGGAGCTGGAAGGTCATTTTACATATTACTGCCCCAGAAAGGTGGCGTTCCCTGCGTTGTGTACGGGGAGAGAGAGAGAGAGCTCAAAACATATTTATTTTTTTTAAAAGAACCCAGGGGCGGCACTCACCGAGACTGCGGGGAGTAGTACCGTAACCCCCCCACATACTTTAAAATAAAACCAGAGGAGTGCCCTTCCCCAGTGCTCGGGGCACATTACAAGCCCCCATTATGCAGAAACATTGCTCCGTAATTTGCCCCCCCGGGACCTAATGAATAAAACGGACTTCTAGTTTTTTTCACCTTTTCCACCGTGTACAAGTACTGCATGAGTACCCCGCCATTTTTCATTTAAAAAAATTAAAAATTGAGCCTAAAGATCCATGTATCACCCCTGACCAAGACTATAGTCTCAGAATGTTTCTACCCTGCCCCCTTTCCTTATTTCTCAACTTTGTTTTACTGTTTTCTTGTGACTCGGTTCTAGCGAGGCACAAGATGGCCGCCAACACTTCCTGGTTTTGAGTGTTGACAGACAGTTCACAGCAAATCAGCATGCAGCTCGCGCTCGTATTTGAACAGATTTCAGTACGCGTACTGAACTCCGACTTTAGATATCGCTATGATTTTACTTGCAATTTTCTCAGAAACTACTGAACGGATTTACACCATTTAACAAAAAGCACAATCTGCGAACCAGAAAATCAGGTCTGATCCGCATTGTCTTTTTCCTGAGTCAAGGGACGAGTGTGTGTGAGACGAGGAACTTGGAATATATATATATACTTATATATATATTCCATAAACGCTCAAAGCTGGAGGACACCACCGACAACTCCCAGGCGCCGCTGCAGCAAGGAACACGAGACCCAAGAGTTCAGGTGAGAAGATATTTAATCGGCACCTTCGTCAAACATAAAGTTTCGGCCTCCGAAAGGCCTTGGTCACATGACACACAGAGAGGTCGATCAAAATTTAAAGTGCTAGTGCTACAATTCGACCACTTTTGATTGGACACCACCTAGTCTTCAAAGATGACATAGAAGACAGACTTTTAGTACATTCAAATCACTGGATAATCCCATTTAGATTTCATTTGTACATTAAAGTGACATAGTGCATTATTATTCGGCATGTAAAAAACATATGTTACTGAAGCTACCCATATAAATATGTCTAGCAATCTCATAACATTTAGCTCTATAATGTATTGCAATATATTCAATTAATTCATTTTGCACAACCTAAAGAGCAAAAAAGAGACACATTGCATCTGTTGTGGTTATTAATAAACCAAACATTAACACCTTGACTGTATAAATACAGTAACACAAATATCAAATTTGCATCATTAGTCCCAAAAAATTAGAGGGAACAAACATGTCAAAATAATCACCCCTCCAGTGTCCAAAATTTTAAGGGTCGAAGTGAATAAACAAACAAATAAGTGAATGTGAAAACATATACATATAAATGATTATGCATATGTAGCTAAAATCAATTGAATTCAAATACATAGGCTGGTCCCAACCTATGATGATGTATTGAGTACACAGTTGCTCCTGAACCGACCACAAGCAAAGGTAGTTAGAAAAAAAAACCCTGTTTCTTCTCCTAAATTCATAAATGCTGTAAATGCATTGTAGATGTAAGGAGGTAAATATACAGTATCACAGTAGCCCGGACTCAAGACTTATATAGATGGTAAAACAGCAACACGGATAAATATTAACAAGATGTTTCAAAGGCATGTATAAAGATCTTCAGTATGATTTAATCCCCACGGGGATTTGCTGTTTAGTTCAATAATGTACTTGGTCTCCAAAGCTCTAAGGAGGCCTTCCCTATTGCCACCTCTTCTGAGAGGACCCACCGCATCGATTGCATAGTATCTAAGGAGTGCACTGTTGTTACTGTGACACTCCTTAAAATGCCTAGCAACCGGGTACGTGGAATCGTGTGTGTTGATAGCCCTGATGTGCTGGAGCACCCTCTTGTGGACCTGCAGTTTGGTACTACCAACATACCGCAGTCCACACGGGCACTCCAGCACATCTACCACGTACTCACTTTTGCAAGTGATTTGCTTCGAGATTTTACGGGGCGTAGCTGTAAAAGGGATGGTGTATTCAGTTTTGCTAACACCATGTAAGCAGGCTTTACAGTTGGAACACTTTCTAAAACCCTTACTCCCTAGCATCCAATTGTCAGGCAGAACCACCTCAGGGCTGGATTTAACTAATGCGTCCTGAAGAGAGAGAAAATGCCTTCCGATAAGTAATGCAGGGTTTCCTAGGCATACGCTCTCCTATTACCGGATCAAATCTTACAAGATCCCAGTGTTTATTGATGATCTTTCTCAAAGCCCCATGCTGTCTATTGTAGGTCCAAATCAGTCTGGTGGGTTGTTCCTTAACCTCAGTAGTGGTTATTAGGGTTTTTTTGTGGATGAGGGCAGTATCTCTAGATATCGCATTAGCCTTGTTGATAGCAGCATCTATGACATTGATGCTGTACCCCCTTGCAAGGAACCGCTGTTTACTGGCCTCCTGGACCAGCTTGCATTGGCTCACAGTACTACATACCCGCCTGATTCGGAGCATTTCCCCGTAGGGAATGCTCCTTATCAGGTGGGGAGGATGATGGCTCATTGCATGTAACACTGTGTTACCCGCAGTGGGTTTTCTATACAAGGTGGTTTGTAGCTGACCCTCACTGACTTCAAGAGTAACATCCAGAAAGTGCTACACTGGGACTCACTTCTGAGGTGAATGACAAATTATATTTGTTACAGTTTAACTTGTCAATAAACTGCTCAACTTCTGTCTGTGTTCCATGCCATATAAGAAAAACATCATCGATGTATCTGTACCACCGGATGATGTTCTTCATGCAGATGTCATGGTGTTCGCCAAAGAGGACCTGTCTCTCCCAGTAGCCCATGTGCAGACAGGCATAACTGGGAGAGAAACAGGCCCCCATGGCCACACCTCTCACTTGTTGGTAGTACTGTTTAAGGAACATAAAATAATTGTTGTGAAGACAGAAGCTAATCATAGAAGTGACCATTTTGTTGTGTTCTAGCAGTTCCAATGGTCTCTGCCCCAGATAGTATTGTACCGCCCGAATCCCATCCACATGCACTATGCTGGTATAAAGAGATGTAACATCCAATGTTACCAACAGATATTCAGGACTCCATTCCACCTCCCTGATTTTTCTTAGGAAGTCACTTGAGTCCTGAATGTAGGATGGTAGTCCACAGACGTGTTCCTGGAGAAAGGAATCCACATAGATTGTAGTTTTTTCCAACAATCCCCCACATGCTAATATAATGGGTCTCCCCGGAGGCTTAAAAACGTCTTTGTGGACTTTTGGGATGAGGTAAAGGACTGGAGTGACAGGGTGGTCATTCTTTAAGAATTTTACCTCATCCATGCTAATGAGACCTGATGATCGCCAGCCCATTAGCATGGAATAAAACTCTGACTGTGCTTTCCTGACCACTCCCACGTCACAATGTTTGTAGCAATTGTTGTCATTTAGTTGTTTGAGCGCTTCCTCCAAGTACAAACTCCTTGGCCACAACACCACATTTCCGCCTTTATCTGATTGGCGGACAATCATGTTTCCATCTTTCTGGATTCTCCTCACAAGGTCAGAGTACATTTGATTCTGTCTATTCTTCTTTTTGTTAGTTGCTAATGTCTTGACATAGAGATCTTTGATCTCCTGGGTAACGGCTTCGTGAAAAATGTCAATATTGTCAAAGGTCATTAAAGGTGTGAAGGTTGACCGTGGTTTAAAATTAGATTGACATTTGGAATTGGTGATGGGCAAGTCTTGTGTGCTTTGCGAGATTGATTGTTCAAATCGCAATGCCTCCAGATCTTCCAAAAGAGGTGCATTATTGACTGCAAGTCCTATCATTGTAGTAACATTAATTGGTCTCTCCTGTATCTTTCGGGATTTGCTACCTGAAAAATGTTTCCTTAATTTCAACTTGCGTGTATATTTAAACAGATCTATGCGTGTTTTGGCGTAGTTGAAATCATTTGGTGGACAAAATGACAGGCCCATAGATAAAATGCGCAAATCCGAACTTGAAAGTTTAGTAGGGGTAAGGTTGATAACTGAAAGACCACAGTCACGAGCTGGTGCAACATCACTTACTTCTTGTTGTTCCATTTCTTGTTGTTTTGTTTTTTCCATTTTGGTTTGGCGTCTTGCGTTGGCTTTCCGTCGCTCTCTACGCTTGTGGTTGAGGTTTTTGCTTTTGGCTGAGGCCTGACCCTGGGGCGTAGAGTGTCGCGTCTGTCCTGCCGGACACAGTCCAATTCCTGTGCCAGGGTAAGCCGTGTAAACCACAACTATATATATATATATATATATGCAAAAAAGAAGGACAGAACTCTGGGTAGTTCTCAAGTTTAGGTGGAAAGCAGCTCCTGTTAGAGCACTCTCAACACCAGCTACACTCTAGAAATGCGCACCTCAAATGTCTGTTTTTCTATCACAGTCTTTAAGCATAGGATTTGCAAAGTGCCATCCATGCCAAGATAGAAAAGGACAAAGTCTTTTGCCATTTCTACAGCAAAGTCTTTAAGCATAGGACTAGCACAGTGCGGTCCTCGCCGAGCAATAAAATGGCAAAAGCCATTTATCACTCCAGGCACAGTATTACAGCTTTGAATTGGTAAAATACCAACTCAAGCCAACCTGAAATGAGTAAAAGCAACCCCAGACACTGTGTTTTGCTCTAATTAGAGCTCTTCAGAGAGGTATAGGTTTGTCCAGACACAAGGGAGCACCCAGTATAAGTCAAAACAAAACCCATTCAGGCATAGAGTGACGCATAAATTATGCAAAAAAGAAGGAGAGAACTCTGGGTAGTTCTCAAGTTTAGGTGGAAAGCAGCTCCTGTTAGAGCACTCTCAACACTCGCGACACTCTAGATCTGCTCACCTCAAATGTCTGTTTTTCTATCAAAGTCTTCAAGCAAAGGATTAGCAAAGTGCCATCCACGCCGAGGTAGAAAAGGACAAAGTCTTTTGCCATTTCTACAGCAAAGTCTTTAAGCATAGGACTAGCACAGTGCTGTCCTTGCCGAGCTGTAAAATGACAAAAGCCATTTATCACTCCAGGCACAGTATTACAGCTTTGAATTAGTTAAGTACCAACTCAAGCCAACCTGAAATGAGTAAAAGCAACCCCTGACACAGTGTTTTGCTCTAATTAGAGATCTTCAGAGAGGTATAGCTTTGTCCAGACACAAGGGAGCACCCAGTATAAGTCAAAACAAAACCCTTTCAGGCATAGAGTGATGCATAAATTATGCGAAAAAAGAATATAGGCATTATGGCTGTTATCTCCTGCCCGTGATCAAGGCTAATTGTACCAAAACTAGTTGGGACTACAGGACTGCTGTGCTTCATGCTCGATTAAATGCTCTCTGAAAGCTTAAATGGGCCTCTTGTTTGGTTCTTCATGTCGTGGAATTTGCCGAGAATCTCCGTGCCCGGTTTAAGAGGCTGCCCTGCAGGGTCTTGGGCTCCGCAAACGGAGGTGTTGTCTAAAAGAGGGAACAGGACCCACACGCTGCCGCCAGACCTAATGAGGAAAAGCCAATATGCAAAACGAACGGCAGCGCTGGAAGGGATTTGGTAGGGGATGACTCCCCCTCCAATCCTTCAGACGACGGAGCCATGAGAATTGAGCAGAACATTATTTTAGCATTTTGCTTTTCATGAGGAATCCTGCATGATTACCACTTGGATTAACATTCCCCATTATTATGAATGCATCAAGGTTCTGAATAGTGCATTTAACTAACAGAAAACATAACAAACATTTACCTGCATATTATGCTGCATTCTGGGAGTTGAATGCCCCAATCAGTCAGGTGACCGGAAAACGTTATAAAAATGTAGGCACAGGCATTATGGCTGTTATCTCTTGCCCGTGATCAAGGCAAAACTAGTTGGGACTACAGGACTGCTGTGCTTCATGCTCGATTAAATGCTCTCTGAAAGCTGAAACGGGCCTCTTGTTTGGTACTTCATGTTGTGGAATTTGCCGGGAATTTCCGTGCCCGGTTTAAGAGGCCGCCCAGCAGGGTCATGGGCTCCCCAAACTGAGGTGTTATATATATGGAAGATGATGGCATTCCTCACCGACTGGGAGCAGCCAGTTTTAAACGCTCAATGTTAGCTGTTCGCTGCCACAACTGCAATAATCATTTATGTTATTATTGGTAACAACTAACATTCCATTCATTTTATTTTTGTTAATGCATTTGTGCATTTTAGTTTGACCACAAACTGGATCTATCGGTTGATATAATGAAAAGTATATTTTCTATGTCTATGGTCATGTGATTCAAAAGACTTGAGCAATCAGGGGGCGTGTAAGTAATTCACAGCATTTAAAAATGTGTAAAAAAATGTAATCACTTTGCATGTGATCAAGGGCCCAGGAGCCTGAAACGCGTCTTGCTGCTGCTGTTTACCTGCACCATTAAAGTCATCTAAAGCCAGATCTGGTGGTCCGTCTCCTTTCTAAGCTTCGCTGATTGAATTGATTGGAGGTGGCCTGGGGAGTTTCTCTTTGCGTATGACGGCGGAAGTTGGTTTGTTTCTGATAACGGACCCCCTCTCCAGAAGACGGCGTTTTCACCAAACCACTCTTTTTTGTTGAATCCTGTTTGGAATTACGGAAAACGCCCCCTCACACAGCCGAGAAACTTTTTCATCGCGTCTGGTGTGGAAACGAGCTGCATGAAACAAAACGATTGGGGGGTCCGAGGGCTAGTTTAACGACCTCAACAAGGTACATGCCCCAACAATATAACTTATAACACCAAGAGTACCTGAAAGTCAAAAAATATATATATATATCTGTCACTCCACTGTTAGTCCGACACCAACACCCTACAAGTGATAGTATAGTGGGCACAAACAAAGTGATAAAGCTAGGTGAAAGAGAAGCCCTAGAGCTGGGGGAGAAATTCCCATCAGAGGCCACACTGTACCACCCTGTTTAGCATCATTTTGGTGCGCCTTTGCTCACCAGGCAGGAAAAGTGGTCTCAGTAGTGTCACTGTGACCAAATGTAAATATGCTAGAGGTGCAGTAAGTTGTCGAAAAATGAGTGTGACTACTGAAAAAGCAGTGTAAAAGTATATGAAAAGTGGAAACTAAAATTGAATAAACTGAGTAGATATCAGTGATTTATTATTATCTCCCAGTTTCCCAAGTCTAAAAACAAAGTGAAAGGCACAGATTTAACATAATATCTGTGGTTAGTAGTGGTCAACATGTTTCAGCATATCGGCGAAAATAATTTTCAATGCATTCTTCAGGACCCGATGTTATTTGACTACTGCTTTTCAATGTGAGAATTAAAAGATATCACCTGCAAATGTCAGGTTGTCCTTTCAACCACATACTAACACCGCACATGTTGGAACGTCCACAGGAGTGACATGAAAACAAATAAAAACAACCAATATTATGTCATTTTTAAATCCAAGGTGTCTCTTTTTATACATACACATCCTTAGTATACTAACTGCATTTTAGCATCTTGATTATAACCACTCACCCATTAGTTGTGGTTATTGCGCCTCACCCCACCTGGCTGCAGCTCAGGTCTAAGGGGAGCACCGCTCTAAATCAAAAACAAAATAAGAAAAGAGATTCATTGACGATTTGGGTATTCAAGGTAAGAGCATGTATCTCAAGTGAAATCTCAAGGCCACTAATAAGATAACCACTAAGAAGATAACAATCTCCCAGTGCACAACCTTCGCTTCATCCATCTTATATATGTTTGGCATGAACGAGATCAGCTTTATGTTAACGCAATATTGTGTGTGTTAGCAGATTCTATGGCACACAACACAGTTTGAAAAGCGGACAAGTTTCGGTAATGAAACGCGGACACAGCCGCTAATGCATATAGGGGCAGGACCAACGTTTCTCACCGCTTAGTTGTGTGTGTTGAGTCCTACATGCAACTGCTTTCTATGCCATTAAAAAAGTACAACGCGTGCTCAGCCGCCTGGACATACGGGACCAGTGTCACAGCGCAAAGCCGCCTAACGCTATGCGAGCAAAACTATCAGAGCAGAGATAATTATGTTCCGCGCCGCTCACCTGTCCGTCGGTGTCTCCTGGCAGTCATCCGAACTGTCTGGGGGGGCACTGATCGGTCGGTGGACGCCATTTTTAACTTCAAGCTATCGTTAGTCAGATGATCGAAGAGTCATGTGACTGGAAGCACATGATTCACGAGCATGTCGGGAGATGTAGTATTTCATGCCCGTTCATTGTGTGCTGTTCACTATGAACCGATCCCTCACAAAAAGAACGATATTCCCTTCTAAATAGTTAATATAACTACACATATGGCGCCCGGGTAGAACTTCTTTTGAAAAACTACACCAAGGGGATAACGCCGTTATTCAACTCAACGGTAACGTTTACCAGGTAATCGAGAAGTCATATGACAGGAAATACCTGATTAACAGGCATTCCGGGAGTTGTAGTGTTTTATGCCCGTGTCTTATATTTTATTAATCGATCGATAATCCTTTGGAATAGCGCAGCCCAGATTGAGCTACTTTCAAAATACTAAACCAAGGGAATATTACTTAGATGTTTAGTGTATTCATCGTTTATTGATCATGAGTTCAGACAGACGTGTCTAAGATACTAGGACAAGAGAGAGATATTGATTTATTTTGTTTCTATTATTTGGTATATTCCCCACACCCGGCCTGGTTAGTTTTATAGCGTATGTCAAAAACTAAGATTACTCGTTATGTATTAGTACCCACAATAGTAGATCGCAAGTGTATTTGTTTGATGTTCATTAGTGGGCAACTAATTTTACTTCCATGCTTAGTGGTATAGAAATATTAGGCATCCATATGTGTGTGAGAGAATACTTCTTAATTACCAGTGGGAACGTTCAATATTCAAAATTATGAACAACAATAATGAGTGGTCCATAGTGTTTCAGATACAATCAGAGAGACATCCATGGTATAGGTTCGTTGAGCCCATCTTTATCGCTGCTAAGCTTGTAAACCCACTTCTGTTCGATTTGAAAAAAAAAATCGGCGATATGCTGAAACATGTTGACCACTACTAACCACAGATATTATGTTAAATCTGTGCCTTTCACTTTGTTTTTAGACTTGGGAAACTGGGAGATAATAATAAATCACTGATATCTACTCAGTTTATTCAATTTCAGTTTCCACTTTTTATATACTTTTACACTGCTTTTTCAGTAGTCACACTCATTTTTCGACAACTTACTGCACCTCTAGCATATTTACATTTGGTCACAGTGACACTACTGAGACCTCTTTTTCTGCCTCGTGAGCAAAGGGGGACCCAAATGATGCTAAACAGGGCGGTACAGTGTGGCCTCTGATGGGAATTTCTCCCCCAGCTCTAGGGCTTCTCTTTCACCTAACTTTATCACTTTGTTTGTGCCCACTATACTATCACTTGTAGGGTGTTGGTGTCGGACTAACAGTGGAGTGACAGATATATATATATATATTTTTTGACTTTCTGGTACTCTTGGTGTTATAAGTGGAAACGAGCTGCACCTGGGTAGGAGGACTCAGGGGAGGACCGGAGTACCAGCTACGCGGTGAGTTCGAAAGGCAGAGTGGAGGTGGGGAGGTTTCAATAGATCGGCACAGAACGAAGGTGTAGCTGCTAGTGAAGAGTCGGCGCAATCACCGTAGTTTGCGGGTGTACAGCAGCATGTCGGCAGAAGCTGTCCGTGCTCGAGTAGCAGAGGCGGAGGAACTTTTTGGGAATATACCGGCTGGAGTAGCCGGTTCTAAAAGTGTTCCCAGCAGGAATGAAGCACACGAAGATACCAACATCAAATCCTTATACAGAGATCTGGAAAAAAATAAAAACTCGAAATCACCAAATGGTGGGAATACTATTCGTTATCTAAATATGCAGATGTGGGGAGAGTGCCGAGAGGTTTGAGGATAATGTTAGCTCCTAGCTTTGACAAACCTAACCCCTTAATGTTGAAGGAGTGGGGACAAAGTAACCTTTCAGCCTCCATGAATTTGGTGCATATTTTAATTAAATATGCAGCCATTGATCGAGAGGAGGTTCTAAAAAAAATTGACAGGTTAAACATAGAAATTGCCAAACTCGGAGATACGGAGGTTGCGAAGAAATTACAGGATACTATGGCAGAAAAACTTAAGAAACATGAAGATAAGATAAAAATCAGAAAAGTACACAAATTTGCACGGGATCAGGCCGACTATGATCAGGGCCAGATTTTCACTTTTGCTCGCAAATACAGTGCGGTGAAACGTCAGCAGTATAGTACCAAGGGGATTAAAACAGCTAACCTTTCTATTGCCACAGTATCGACAAACATTACAGAGGAAGAGCCCTCCAGCATTGATTCTATTTCCTTTACCAGTGATTCCAGTCGAGATTCAGATCTAGACTCTATGTCAAATGTAGCACCTATTCTGAATTTGGAAGAGGAATTGGATTTTTTAGTAAAAGAAAGACTGGAAACATTGAGACCACGACAAAAAAATCCAACAAAAATCGCAGAAACAAAAGGAGACGTGAAAGAAGATATAAGTGTATCAAAAAAGCAACAGCAAAAAAAGAAGCCACAAACAAGGTGGCAGAAGAAACACAAATAAATGATAATTCCGTCATTAATCTATCCGAGATCACATTAACTAAGGCAGAGCAACAACTGTTATCGTTAGGCTTAAATTTCTGCCCTAAACAACCGTTTAACTACGCAGCCACCCGGATAGATGTCTTTTGTTTCATCAGAAAATTAAAACTTAAGGAATTCTTTTCTATTCAAAAATTGAAAGAGAGTGCGGAGTCAGAGATCTCTCCATCTGGGGCTCCAGTGGAGGGCGAAGGTGTCATGTCAGGGGATGTCCCCATCCTCTTAACTCTCCATGACTTGCATAATGCTACAGACTCACAGCCAGGTGGCCCTGGCATAAATTTCAACACACAAGCCAGATTGAATAAAATAAACAAATTGCAAAAAGGAGCGAGTTTATCTCCATTTAGAAGTAAATCCAGTTTCATACTACTGGCAACTAAAGATGCAATTGATACATTTCATGACTGTGTGTCTAATGAAATCAAGCAACTCTATAGATCCACCGCTGGTAAAGCCAAGAAAAAGTACAATCGACAACAAGTAGAATATTCCACCTTGATGAACAAACTGAGTAAGAACACAGACATTGTTGTCAAAACATCTGACAAAGGTGGAAATGTTGTTATATGGCCCAAAAAGGACTACAACATGGAAGCTTGTAGACAACTGCATGATGAGACTTGTTAGGAGAAAACGACTCACAAAGAGTATGAAAAGGCGAAAGAGACTCTCCTCAAATTATTACACAAATGGCGCAGAGAGGGTTTGATATCTGTGGAGGAATTCAAATGCATGCATAATGATTTCCCTGTACTCCCTGTGTTTTATTTAATCCCCAAAGTCCACAAATGTATAAGCCCCACTGTTGGAAAACCTATTATCTTGGCTATAAAAAGTACCGGTGAACAGGTGGGACAATACATAGATTTTTTCTTGCAGGATATGGTGAAGGTGTTGCCAAGTTTCGTTTAAGATACTAGCAATTTCTTGCAAAAAATTGGGGATTGAGAGTGGAACAATGATATGTTATTGATCACTCTAGATATAGAGTCTCTTTATACGAGTATTGCACACAGCAGTGGCCTTAAAGCAATTGAATATTTTCTCAGCAAACGCCCGGCAGAATTCTATGAGCACAATAAGGTTATCATCAGCCTTATTGATTAGTGCCTACATAACAACTTTTTCTTGTATGGTAAAGATGTTTGGAGACAGTTAAGGGGTGTAGCGATGGGATCCTGTTTTTCCCCCAGCTATGCATGTTTACATGTTGGCTGGTGGAAGGAACAGGCCCTGAACACCCAACATCGTACATGGGTAAATGAAAAGGTAGTTAAATATCTACGCTACATAGATGACATCTTTATTCTTTGGCAGGGAGATGAGGAGGAAGCTTCTTTGTTTGTGCAAGAGATTAATGATAATTCCCTCAATCTGAATTTCACATCCAAAATGAGCAAACAAGAAATTTAATTTTTGGATGTGAAAGTGTACATTAACAACAACAGAATAGAGACTACACTTTTCAAAAAGCCCACGGCTGGGAATACAACACTGCATGCTACCAGCCTTCATCCCAAACACGTCGCCAAAATTTCCAAACTCGGCCTCATGCCGATTTCTCCTATCCCCAATATCCTGGCCCCAGTCCCCACCCCCCCCCGGCCTCCCAGCGTCGCCCTCTTCTATTCCTGCGACTCCGGCAACCTCGGTTCTCCTTTTGAACACAAGATCGGCGGTCAAGCATTTTCATGACCTTTTGTTCTGCTAGACACACACCAACCTGATCTTCTGTTTCTTACGGAGACTTGGTTCTGCCCGGACTCCCTCCCAACCCTTTTGGCCACCCTCCCCCTTCCTATTATGCCTTCCGTGCCGATCGTCCGGCTGGTAAGGCTGGCAGTGGGGTGGCTCTCATCGCTCGCACGGACCTTCACTTCCAGACACTACCAGCTCCCCCCATTGCTATGATTGATTATCTGGTTGTTCGATCTGCTTCCTTCTCGCCACCTCTCACCTGCCTGCTCGTGTATCATCCCCCACAGACCACAGTGCACTTCCTTCACGCCTTCCAGGACCTGCTAGCTACCCTAGCAGTCAATAACTCCTCCATCCTGCTGCTTGGCGATTTTAATTACTGGCCTTTTGATCCAGCTGAGGGTCTTTCGTCTAAAGAATTTTCTGATTCTCTTTCCTCTTTTAATCTGGTGTCTCAAGTTCACTGCCCCACTCACATCCATGGCCATATTTTGGACTAGGTTTGGTCGCTCAATTGTCCTGTTTCTTCCCTGATGGTCTCCCCCTGCACTTGGTCTGATCATTTTTTTAGTTTCTTTTTCTCTGTACCCCAGTCTTGTTAGGAAATCTCCCCTCCCTAGGAACACATGGGCCCGGAATTGGACTCATGTGGACGTACCATCACTCTGCTCCTCCCTTTCTGCCTCCTGCCCCAACCTTCAAGATCTCCCTTTCCAATGTCAAATGGACTTTCTAAATAATTGGCTCAGTAGAGGCTGCGATCAGGTGGGCCCTCTCAGACGAGTTTCTGCCAGGCGCAATTATGACGCCAATAGGTGGTTCAATACCGCATTGAAAGAGGAAAAACTGACCCTCCGGCAAGCGGAGCGTGCCTGGCGACGTGCCTATTGTCCCACTCTTAAAACTGAGTATACAACTCGTCTGAACCAATATAAGAAGTCCATCCTTCTGGCCAAAACGGAGTACTTCTCTTCTAAAATCGTGCTTGCTGAAAATCAGCCTAGAGAAATTTTCTCTATTGTACAAGATCTGGCCTTCTCTGACAGAGTAACCCTCAAGCCCTCCCCTTCCCATACCCTCTGCGATTCAATTAATAGCTATTTTTTAGACATGGTCTTAGCTATTAAGTCTAACGTTGTCCCTCCCCCCCATACTCGGATCCACAGCCCTTCTCTCCTCAGATGCATCTTGATCACTTTCCCCCTCTGACTACAGAAGCTTTCCTGTCTCTCATCTGGACGGTTAAGTCAGGCTCTCCATCTGACATCTGCCCTGCACACATTTTAAAACAAATTTATCTGGCTTGTCCTTCCCCTCCGCTCACTCTTCTTAATAACTCCCTGGCTCATGGTGTTGTTCCCCAGACTCACAAATCGGCAATCATTATTCCCATTTTAAAAAAGCCTGGTTCTGACCCGTCCTCACTTACTAATTACCGCCCCATTTCCCTCCTCCCTTTCTTTGGTAAAATTTTGGAGCGTCATATCACTAGAACGCTCAGTATCTTCGTGGAGGAGAACGGCTGCCTAGCCTCTCGTCAGGCTGGGTTTCGCCCGGCGCACTCTACAGAGTCTGTTGTCCTCTCTGTGCTGGACAACCTCAGAGAGGGCATGGATGCTGGCCGGCCCCAGGCTTTGGTCCTCCTTGATTTATCCGCCGCCTTCGACACGGTGGATCACTCCATCCTTCTCTCCCGTGTCGAGGCGGTCGGCATCAGGGGGTCTGCCCTGGCCTGGCTTGCATCCTTTTTAAAGGACCGCAATCAGGCCGTCCATCTGGCCAATTTCTCTGCTCCCCTTCAATTGGTCCACTGCGGAGTGCCGCAAGGTTCTTCTTTGTCTCCTTTATTGTTTAATTTGTACATTTCCCCTCTTGTTTTTGCACTTCAGCAGATGGACGTCACCATCTACAACTATGCTGACGATCTCCAATTGGTTTTTAATTTATCCTCCTCCCCTGAGTCCATTCACAATTTTCTCTCTACTATGCTGTTTATCAGGGACTGGATGAGCTTTAATCATCTGAAGCTTAACCCCGACAAAACCGAGCTGGTGTTGACGGGAGGCTCCTCCAGTCCCTGGTCCTCTTCCTTTTGGCCTTCTTCCCTGGGTCCCCCTCCCACCCCTTCTTTTTCGGTTAAAACCCTAGGAATTACACTCAATGCGCACCTCTCACTGCACTCAGATCAGTTCAGTTGTTTCTTCGTGCTTCCTCACTCTTCGCGCTATCCGTAAGGTGTCCCGTTTTTTTCTTTCTGTGCCCTCAAACTTATTCTGTCTGCGATGGTGATCTCCCGCTTGGACTATGGCAACGCCTTGTATAACGGTGTCCCCGCCTACCATCTTCGGAGACTCCAACTAGTGCAGAATCAGGCAGCCCGACTTGTCTACAATCTGTCCAAGTCCTATCATGTTACCCCGCTGCCCAAAGCTCTGCACTGGTTGCCTATCCGGGAGCGTGCCTTGTTTAAGATGGGCTGTATCACCTTCCAGGCAAGGGCAGGGACAGCCCCTCACTTTATCTCCTCTGAGATCAAGGCATACTGTCCTAGCAGAGAGTTGCGTTCCTCTTCACAATCTCTTCTGGTTGTCCCTCGTTTCAAGAAGAAGAGGTTAGGTGGCGCAAAATTTTCTACGCTTGCGCCTACCTTTTGGAATGCCCTTCCTCCCTCCCTTAGATCTTCCATTCATTACTCAGAATTCCGCAAATCCTTAAAAACAGTTTTTGTTCACCCAAGCTTTCCCATGTTAGTTGGCCGGTTCTTCTCTCCCCCTTGATTTTATGTCCTAGCGCCAAGAAACCGCGTGGTGTATGTGCGCTTTATAAATATTTTAATTTCAATTTCACACCATAAGTAGCATTCCGTTCGGTGAGATCTTGCGGTTGAACCGAATCTGTAGTTGCACGGATGACTTCGACAAATGTGTAGTACAAATGAATGCCAGACTTAGAGCACGGGGTTATTCAGACGCTTTATTAAAGCAAGCGTTAGTTAAAGCAGAAACACGTCCTAGAGAAAGCCTTTTCAAATCTATTTTGGTGGACAAGGAACTAGATGATTATGTGAGGCCCACCGCTGTAGTTAATGTTTGCCCGAGACTGTTCACGGCTTTTAGCAATGAGGAAAACAAAATCAGAACCATTGTTAAAAAGAACTGGCCTATTTTACTAACTGTTTCAATATTAGGTGTCCAGTTACCAGATAGACCGTTGGTCACTTTCCGTAGGGTGAACAATATGGGGTCTTTGCTAGACAAAAGCAGTCCAGAAACCAGACAAAAAAGTATGTGGCCAAAACCGGCCACCGGGTTTCGGAAATGCTCTACTTGTAGGGCGTGTAAATTCGGGATTAATAAAACACACTACCGAACGCCTTTTGGACAGAAAGAGACTCCCATCTCAGGCAGTTTTAACTGCAAGACAGAGTTTGCAGTGTACGTCCTGACCTGCACGTGTGGCCTGAATTATATAGGCAGTACTAAATTGCAGGTGCACGTCAGGATCTTACAGCATTTGAGGGCTATTCTGCATAGTGACCCACCTACCCGGTGGCACGTCATTTCAAGGCCAAACACAACAACGACGTAGCCTGCCTATCTTACTTTGTGGTGGGATCTATACCAAAACTTCGCCGGGGTGGGAACAGAGAACAGATACTAAGGCAGTTGGAGACAACTATGATTTTAGAATTCGACAGTAAATGGCCGAATGGTCTCAATAATTCAGAGGATACGTACACCTACCTCTAGGACTGCACTCTAGTTGGGTTCTCTTTCTGTAAATCTGGGTTCTACTACGATTGGCTGGACGGTGTCATTTCCCTGTGCTGTCAGTGTTATTATGGCTGATAATTACAGGTAGTCAGGTTCCCTCTTACCTAGTATGAAATTTACAGGATTTTTCTCGCATCTTTGGTAACTGTTATCTGAAATTCATTTATACTTATTGAGGTAGTCAGGTTCCCTGTTGCCCCAATGGTTGTTACATTCTTGTGTAAATATTTAATATTTAAGTCCTCTGGCTCTATTCACTTCTTTATAGGGTGTTCACTCTAAATGAAATATGATGTGGTAGGATGTTTTGAGAAATGTGTTATTTATGTGATTTTAACAATGAATTTTGTCTATAACCGATTTTTAATTGTTATTTCATATCTGTACATAATTCTTTTAAACATTTTTACATCATACACGTGGCACTTTAATTCAATACACTTCTTGCACTTTATAATTGTACAGCTATTTTTGCACTGATAGTAGAGTTGTTACCTGTTATTATCAAATGGTATAATTGCCATTCAGACAATCCACACAAAAAAAAGATTTTTGCACTTTAAATTGCTTTAATCCTCCGATACTATATTCTTGTCTTTTGTTGAATTTAGGAATGTGTTTTATGATGCACTGTAAGAAAGGTGGGAGCCAGTAGGGATTTATCCTGGAAGATAATGGCATTCCTCACCGAGTGGGAGCAGCCAGTTTTAAACTCTCAATGTTAGCTGTTCGCTGCCACAACTGCAATAATCATTTATGTTATTATTGGTAACAACTAACATTCCATTCATTTTATTTTTGGTAATGCATTTGTGCATTTTAGTTTGACCACGAACTGGATCTATCGGTTGATATAATGAAAAGTATATTTTCTATGTCTATGGTCATGTGATCCAAAAGACTTGAGCAATCAGGGGGCGGGTAAGCAATTCACAGCATTTAAAAATGTGTAAAAAAATGTAATCACTTTGCATGTGATCAAGGGCCCACGAGCCCGAAACGCGTCTTGCTGCTGCTGTTTACCGGCACCAATAAAGACATCTAAAGCCAGATCTGGTGGTCCGTCTCCTTTCTATGCTTCGCCGATCGAATTGACTGGAGGTGGCCTGGGGAGTTTCTCTTTATATATATATATATATATATATATATATATATATATATATATATATATATATATATATATATATATATATATATATATATACATCAAAGAAATGCGCCAAAACCCGGTTCCTGGACAAAAGGTGCTTTATTTCAATTGGCGCAGGCGACCACGTGACAGAGGCACCTGACGCGTTTCAGCAGTTGCTTTTTTCAAAGGTGTATCCTCTTAAGTGCAATGTCCCAGATGTACCTGATCACATGCCACACCATTGGCCGTACTTCAAGTCCCATAATACATCCTGTTGAGACAGAAAACAATTGGTGTGTGATATCGATCTCCATGATGTTATTACTCTACTGTTTCACAATATCAAAAACAGTCTGTAAGTACGGCCCAATGTGGGGAAAAAGCTGGTGTACTTATGTTGCACGTTCTCGCCCCTCAATCTCCATTAGAAGGCAGATGCCTTCCCTTGGCTGGTCCTGGACCCAGCGCTAATGGAGATTGAGGGGCAACAACGTGCAACAGAAGTACACCAGCTTTTTCCCCACATTGGGCCGTATTTACTTGGGGACCCGAGGAGGCTACCATCACTTGAAGCATAAGCAGGAAAATTTGGCTTTCCCTTTGCGCAGTGTCCTGAATCGAGCGCAAACCACTTGGCAGCATTTCCCCCAGCGCATCTTACCTGGATTCCTGATGGGGGATTCTGGTTGTTGCAGTCCATTGCAAGATCGTAGGACAGGCAACAGGTGTGCTAACATCATGGGGGGCGGAGCCCCTTTGAACTTTCAAATGGAGGGCAGGACACTCGGCAAAGCAACGGACAGCTTCCTGACTACTGGGGCGCTGATGAAGGCAAACCTATGCCGAAATGCATTCGCCCGTCTTTCTCGTGAATAAATGGCTTCCTTGAACTTCCCCTGCTGTGACCTCTGCCTGCTTTCTTTTTCGTGAAGGAAGTTTTTGTTGCATACAATTCACGTCGGCCAGAGACGTGTTTCAGAGGTCCCTGCTCTACCAAGTGGCCCGGACTTTAATGGCAATCTAACTTTGTTTTCCAAGTTATTGGACAGCCTGGGCCCGCCTCGCTGTGTGGGGGGAGAAGTTGCCGGTTGTGTGGTATTTACCGCGCACTGGATGGCGAGCACTGTCTCTCTGCCCCCGCTTATTGGACTCCCGTGCAGTGAGGTTGGAGCAGTTGGGGACCCGAGGAGGCTACCATCACTTGAAGCATAAGCAGGAAAATTTGGCTTTCCCTTTGCGCAGTGTCCTGTATCGAGCGCAAACCACTTGGCAGCATTTCCCCCAGCGCATCTTACCTGGATTCCTGACGGGGGATTCTGGTTGTTGCAGTCCATTGCAAGATCGTAGGACAGGCAACAGGTGTGCTAACATCATTGGGGGCGGAGCCCCTTTGAACTTTCAAATGGAGGGCAGGACACTCAGCAAAGCAACGGACAGCTTCCTGACTACTGGGGCGCTGATGAAGGCAAACCTATGCCGAAATGCATTCGCCCGTCTTTCTCGTGAATAAATGGCTTCCTTGAACTTCCCCTGCTGTGACCTCTGCCTGCTTTCTTTTTCGTGAAGGAAGTTTTTGTTGCATACAATTCACGTCGGCCAGAGACGTGTTTCAGAGGTCCCTGCTCTACCAAGTGGCCCGGACTTTAATGGCAATCTAACTTTGTTTTCCAAGTTATTGGACAGCCTGGGCCCGCCTCGCTGTGTGGGGGGAGAAGTTGGCGGTTGTGTGGTATTTACCGCGCACTGGATGGCGAGCACTGTCTCTCTGCCCCCGCTTATTGGACTCCCGTGCAGTGAGGTTGGAGCAGTTGGGGACCCGAGGAGGCTACCATCACTTGAAGCATAAGCAGGAAAATTTGGATTTCCCTTTGCGCAGTGTCCTGTATCGAGCGCAAACCACTTGGCAGCATTTCCCCCAGCGCATCTTACCTGGATTCCTGACGGGGGATTCTGGTTGTTGCAGTCCATTGCAAGATCGTAGGACAGGCAACAGGTGTGCTAACATCATTGGGGGCGGAGCCCCTTTGAACTTTCAAATGGAGGGCAGGACACTCAGCAAAGCAACGGACAGCTTCCTGACTACTGGGGCGCTGATGAAGGCAAACCTATGCCGAAATGCATTCGCCCGTCTTTCTCGTGAATAAATGGCTTCCTTGAACTTCCCCTGCTGTGACCTCTGCCTGCTTTCTTTTTCGTGAAGGAAGTTTTTGTTGCATACAATTCACGTCGGCCAGAGACGTGTTTCAGAGGTCCCTGCTCTACCAAGTGGCCCGGACTTTAATGGCAATCTAACTTTGTTTTCCAAGTTATTGGACAGCCTGGGCCCGCCTCGCTGTGTGGGGGGAGAAGTTGGCGGTTGTGTGGTATTTACCGCGCACTGGATGGCGAGCACTGTCTCTCTGCCCCGGCTTATTGGACTCCCGTGCAGTGAGGTTGGAGCAGTTGGGGACCCGAGGAGGCTACCATCACTTGAAGCATAAGCAGGAAAATTTGGCTTTCCCTTTGCGCAGTGTCCTGTATCGAGCGCAAACCACTTGGCAGCATTTCCCCCAGCGCATCTTACCTGGATTTCTGACGGGGGATTCTGGTTGTTGCAGTCCATTGCAAGATCGTAGGACAGGCAACAGGTGTGCTAACATCATTGGGGGCGGAGCCCCTTTGAACTTTCAAATGGAGGGCAGGACACTCAGCAAAGCAACGGACAGCTTCCTGACTACTGGGGCGCTGATGTAGGCAAACCTATGCCGAAATGCATTCGCCCGTCTTTCTCGTGAATAAATGGCTTCCTTGAACTTCCCCTGCTGTGACCTCTGCCTGCTTTCTTTTTCGTGAAGGAAGTTTTTGTTGCATATATATATATATATTGAGGCTCCAAGTTGTACCGGTAATCCCAGGGCACTCTTAACAGCGGGTGCAGGCTCCGCGCCGATACTCGCGGAAAATATTCCAGCTCATGAACCGTTTCATTCAGGAAACGAAAAGCACACTCCAGGGGTAAAGCAGCAAAGTTTATTCAGCCCACAATATATATATAGATATATTACCTACTGCCGGTCGCCAGTAGGTAGTTATAGTTAGGACCTAGTTGCCATAGGAAATCTGCAACATTCTATTTGGAATAACTTTGGCGCCGTAAGATGAATCTTCGTGAAACTCTCCAAGAAGATGGCCTGCTCCGCTCCGCTCCTTCCCTGAAAGTTTGGGGTTGATCCGTCAAGCGGGGGCCTAGAAAAAAGGGGGGTCCCAAAACATGTTTTCCCCATGTAATTTTCCATAGGACCTTTAGCCTGGGCTAAAGCCTGAACGGCTGAACGGAATTACACCAAAATTGGCAAAAAGGTAGAGTTTGGTTCGCAGATCACCCTTTATGTTAAATGGTGTAAATCCGTTCAGTAGTTCCTGAGAAAATCAAAAGTAAAATCATAAGTATATCTTGAGGAGCTTACTGTAAGCTTACAGTATGCGTACCTTCCCGAGCACGAGCTGAATGCTAATTGGCTGTCAACACTCCAAACCAGGAAGTATCATCTTGTGCCTCGGTAGAACCGAGCGGTACAAAAGGGGGTGGTGATGGACAGAGCATCTGAACTAATCAAACACTCACACCCAGTCAACAGATCTGGGTTTAATCCATCAACGTTCTTTAGCCCACTCTGACACCCCAGTTCAGACATGGCCATATGCAAATCAGTCTGACCCTGTGCCTCATGGGAACAGTCCAGCCCGAACTGCCAAGCCGTGCCTTCCCTGGACTGGAAACAAGCTTCCTAGGACAGTTTCTGGCATAACAGACATCTTCAGCCAGGCTTGCTTGAATCCAGTGGCAAAGTGAGCCAGGGACTCACGTCTGAGCATACCCTGCCAACTTATGGTGAACAAAGCGGTAATCCAGCACCATTCTTTATCCCACTCTGCCACACCAGTTCAGACATGGCCATATGCAAATCAGTCTGACCCTGTGCCTCATGGGAACAGTCCAGCCCAAACTGCCAAGCCATGCCTTTCCTGGCCTGGAAACAAGCTTCCTAGGACTGGTTTCTGGCATTACAGCCGTCTTCAGCCAGGCTTGCTCGAATACAGTGGCAAAGTGAGCAAGGGACTCACGTCTGAGCATACCCTGCCAACTTATGGCGAACAAAGCGGTACAAAAGTGGGTGGTGATGGATGGAGCATCTGAACCAATCAAACACTCACACCCAGTCAACAGATCTGGGTTTAATCCATCACCGTTCTTTAGCCCACTCTGCCACCCCAGTTCAGACATGGACATATGCAAATCAGTCTGACCCTGTGCCTCATAGTAACAGTCCAGCCCGAACTGCCAAGCAATGCCTTCCCTGGACCGGAAACAAGCTTCCTACAGCCGGTTTCTGGCATTACAGTCGTCTTCAGCCAGGCTTGCTTGAATCCAGTGGCAAAGTGAGCAAGGGACTCATGTCTGAGCATACCCTGCCAACTTATGGCGAACAAAGTGGTACAAAAGGGGGTGATGATGGACGGAGCATCTGAACCAATCAAACACTCACACCCAGTCAACAGATCTGGGTTTAATCCATCATCATTCTTTAGCTCACTCCACAACCCCAGTTCAGACATGGCCACATGCAAATCAGTCTGACCCTGTGCCTCATGGGAATAGTCCAGCCCGAACTGCCAAGCCAGGTCTTCCCTGGACCGGAAACAAGCATCCTGAGACCGGTTTCTGGCTAATTAGCCATCATCAGCCAGGCTGGCTTGAATCCAGTGGCAAAGTGAGCAAGGGACCCAAGTCTGGGCATATCCTGCCAACTTAGGGCGAACAAAGCAAAACCAAAGGGGATGATGGACGGAGTGTTGAACATTGCAAGCACTCACCCCCAGTCAACTGATCTGGGTTTAATCCATCATCATTCTTTAGCTCACTCCGCCACCCCAGTTTAGACATATGCAAATCAGTCTGACCCTGTGCCTCATAGGAACAGTCCAGCCCGAACTGCCAAGCCATGCCTTCCCTGGACCGCAAACAAGCTTCCTATGACCGGTTTCTGGCATTACAGCCGTATTCAGCCAGGCTTGCTTGAATCCAGTGGCAAAGTGAGCAAGGGACACAGTAGAACCGAGGCACAGGAAAGCAGAAAAACAAACGTGCAGAACGCAAAAAGGGGACAGGGTAGAAACACCCTAACTCCCTAGACCTGCTCAGGGGGGTCCCACAAGGACCCCCAAGGCCCCAAACATCACGGGGTACGCGTAGGTACGCGTACCCCGCAAAAAAATAAAAAAAACCCTGGTCTGCTTTTTTCAAATTAGCCCCCGCAGGGACCAAATCCCGGGGGCATAATTCAAAAATGTGTGGGGGGCACAATCGCCCCCCACACTGCCCCGGGGACCGCCAACACCCGGGGCAAAGTAATTATGATAGTGGGGGCACACGGCCCCCCGCAGCCCCGGTGACCAACACCCCCCGGGGCTTTGATATTATTGATGGCGGGCCTCTAAGGCCCCCCCAAGCCCCGGGGAACGCCACCCACCGGGGCTTTCTTACTAAGTATGTGGGGGGCTCATGGCCCCCCGGCAGCCACGGGGACCGCCAAACCCGGGGCTTTGCATAAAAGGAAAAAAAAAACTGTGTGGGGGGGCTCAAGCCCCCCACACGCCCCGGGGACCGCCACCTCCCTGGGGCACTAATATTTAAAGCAGGGGGGTCTGTGATGGACCTCCCAACCCCTAGGACCACCACCCCCGGGGCTTTTTTAATTGTTGGGAACCGCGCGGCCCCCCTCCTGGAGCCCTTGATGGCCCTGGAAACCGCCACCCCCCAGGGCCGGCTCCTGCAGTGTCCCAGGGTGCCCACCCCCAGGACACTGCTGTTTGCTACGGTAGGTTTTGTTGGGAGGAAAAGTATACTTCAACAAGGTATTTCAACCTGTAATCAAACTCGTGTGTCCTTGGCGTGGTACATACGTATGTGTATAAATCATTAGACACTGATCCCCAATGAATTCGTGAAGCAGAATCCCAGGAGACGGTCGCTCCTATCCAGCGTTCGAGCTTTTGCCATGACGCCCTACCACAGTACCCACTGTTATTAATGAACAAGTACAGGCGCAGTTAACCCCCCCCCTTCCAGGGTGTCCAGTTGGCTGACGGGCACCAGACTGATAACATCTGAAGAAAATAAGGCTGTCCATACCTTACCCAGTCCTGATGAAGACCCGCCCTTGATGCACGTAGTCAGCGCATCACCAACAGGGTCGAAACGTCGACGCAACATACTAGAGATCGAATTCCACAAAGTCTTATAGGAACTAAAGGAAACACTTTGCCTAAATAGACTATTGTACTGACATTCGACAACCCCGAATAATTGTAATGTGTATGTAATTTTGTTTCCGTATAGGCTGTGTCAGTCTTTCACATTTCACTGTGTATAGCACCATGTGTATTTTATGTATGTTTTTGGACAGTACAATCAATACTTGAAACTTTTAAACATTGAGAAAGTGGTTCAGTAAATAATTACTCCCTCATTCATTTGGGATCAGTGATTTATACTATTACGTATGTACTCCACCAGGGACACACGAGTTTGATTACAGGTTGAAATACCGTGTTGAAGTATACTTTTGCTCCCAACAGAATCATTATCGTTTGTCCAATTACCCGCCCAGGTTCTGAGGGTTACAGGGTTACCCCATTATTTCTAATGTTTGCTATGTTAGGGCCGGGAGGATACCATAGCAAACTTCTTTGGTTTTTGGAAGAGAGAGCAGGAAACCTGCTCTCTCTTCCAAAAATCAAAGACTATTACTTTTCTGCATGGGGAGCAGCATGTTAGCTGCTACCCATTCAGAAAAGCAATGCCGGCTCCCGCAGGATGCAGAGAGCTGGCAGGGACCAATGGGGGCTTGGGGACCACCCACAGCCCCAAACGAGGAGAGCCTGGCCCCAAGGATGGGGTCCCCGGGGCCAGAAGTGGCCCGGGATGGGGGCCAGATGGCCTCCCTCCCCCCAAAAATAAAAAAAAATTTAAAAATTTGTCAGGCCCCGGGGGATGCGGTCCCTGGGTCCTTAAGGGGGCATAGGAGGGGGGCAACGCAGCTCCCCTCCATTATAAAAAAAAAGAATTAAAGTTGGCCATGCCCCGGGGGATGGGGTCCCCGGGGCCGGAATTGGCCACGGGAGGGGGGACACACAGCCCCCTTCCCGTAAAAAAAATAAATAAATTGGGAGCAGGTCCTGGGGGATGGGTTCCCCAGGGCCAAAAAAAAAGAAAAAGAAGGGGGGCTACCCTTTTTAAAAGTAAAAAAGGTGTAAAAAGGGCCGTGGCCTCTTTACACCTCTCTGCAACGCAGCCCCCTGGCACATACTGGAGGTTCCTGGTGGGCTAGTTGGCCCCCAGAAACCCCCAGTATGCAAGGGGAATTAGTTCCCCCTCTGAAAAAGCGCCAGGGTGCTGCGTTGCAGAGAGGTGTAAAAAGGGGCGTGGCCTCATTACACCTCTCTGCAATGCAGCTCCCTGTCGCATACTGGAGGTTCCTGGTGGGTTAGTTGGCCCCCAGGGACCCCCAGTATGGAAGGGGACTTAATCCCCCAACTTAAAACATGCTACAGGGCGCGTTTGCACAGTGGTGAAGGTAGGGGGCAGGGTTTGAGGTGATGTGAGTGCAAACATGCCCTGTGGCGTGTTTTAAGTTGGGGAATTAATTCCCCAACCTAAAACGCGCCACAGGGCATGTTTGCACACATGTTACCTCAGGCCCCGCCCCCTTCCTTCACTAGTGTGCAAAATATTCCTGTAGAATCAGCCGAACTGCGAATTCCGATTTACTCATCTGTTATCACAAGAGACGTCAGTGCTGCATCTTTGAACAGTAACTTGAATTTCCTTTAATAGGTTAACATTGACTGGTTTCACTTGGAAATGTTTCTAAGTGTGGAGTAGTAAGTAAAGTAAGTAAGTAAAATTTTATTGTGTATGGTTAATTAAAGCCTTTACAAAAAAAGAGAACATTTCAAAGAGCTTATTCCATCAAATAAGTAAGAATGCATCTGCAGACTGGTGTCCATTTCAAAGTAAAAAAGTCTATCTTTCATTATCAAACTTCAGAGTCTTTTGTTTCACTAAGACTTTGAGTTTTGTCCCGTTGATCACCTCTTTTTTGTTTTTCAGCAATAGGAGGCTCACTTTCTGAAAAAATCTGGTGGCCCTGCAGGCTGTTCTGCAGCTGTTGGCTGTTCAGTACTAGCATGACTGCCGGCCGACATGATCTGATTTGGTAAAGGCGAAATGTTTGAAGGAGATAATACCGTCTCAAGTTGCTCAGAGAAGGACAGATGCACAGGACGTGGATCAAGGTTTCTTCAGAAAGACCACAAAGTCTACACAATGATGTTGGCCATGTTTGCCGCCATGCCGGGATCTGATCTTTTGTGGTATAGGTTCCCAGCCGCAGTCATAATAGCACTTGTTGCGTGGATGGTGTTACGTAGTTAACTAAGAACGGTTGCGGAACGCATCTCTCATACGTGGCCAGTACCATCCAGCCGTGTTTTTTCTTGGCCAATGTTGCTTTGTCAGCAATCCAGGATTTGTGTTTTGCCGCACCATTGGCTGCTTTTTTAAAGGCCGCGAAGGTATGATTGGTGTTCCACGTCTCTTGCATATCAAGGTTTCTCAACGCTTCTTCCAGTATTCTTTTCCATGCCTTTTTTCCTTTTGTTTGATTGTTAATTTCGGACCAACAGTATCCCATCAGCGTGTCCTCTTGTGCTGCTCTTAGTTTTCAGCACGTTTTTATAATGGCGGCTTGTCTGGCTTGATGCTGATTAAGTAACCCGAATTCAAGGCGTACCTGCGCCTGTGATACAGACTGCGGGATTTGGTAAAGGTATTTAAACAGCACTGACTGTTGGAGGTTCAGGAAATTTGCGTCTTTGCCTCTGTATAGGTAGGAGCCGTACGTGAGGGAGGGTAAAAATTTAGCAGCAATCACTTTCAGCAAGTATTCATTGGATGGACATTTTAATTTTGTTTTTAGTATGTTTAGGGCGAACCGCAATTTGTTTGACTGGGCTTTTCTATACAAGGTGTGTTCTCTTAATGACCATCTTGAATCAACTAGTACTCCCAGATATTTATAGGTGGTACATTGCT
The DNA here is from genome assembly GCF_964261635.1 of Lissotriton helveticus. Lineage (NCBI taxonomy): Eukaryota > Metazoa > Chordata > Amphibia > Caudata > Salamandridae > Lissotriton > Lissotriton helveticus. The sequence goes on along the minus strand of NC_136057.1, from coordinate 863,456,354 downwards.
CTATGTTGTTTCCCGCGATGTGCCATCTGAATGTTTGGTGCCCTGGCTGAGACGCGAAGCAGACCACTTTTGTTTTTTTGTAGTTGAATTGCAGCCCTTGCTTACAGGTATATTTGTGCAACCTTGTTATAGCACGTTGAAGACCCAGAGGGGTCTGGCTGCAAAGGACTATGTCGTCAGCATACTGCATATTTCTTATTTTGTGTTGGGACAGATTTGGTGGGTCACTTTGAATCTCTGAGATGTTCTTATCGAGATCCGCAGTGAAGATGTTGAAGAGGGTGGGGGCCAATACACATCCCTGCTTGAGGCCGATGTGAGTGGGGATTTTTGATGTTGTTCTGTCCCCATTGCCCAGTTTTATCTTGATCTAGGTGGATGAGTATAGATTTATAATGGCCCGTAACAACTTCGGAGGTGTGCCCCAGTTGGCCATCTTTTCCCCTAGGATCTCCCTTGGTACTGTGTCGAACGCCGCTTTTAGATCAACAAAACAGGTGTACAGTTTTGTTGATTTGGCGTTTGCTCTATCGACAAGAAGGTTCAGCGCTGTCAGGTTGCATGACGTGTTGGTTCCAGGCCTGAACCCTGTCTGGGTGATTGGGAGGATGTTGTTACGGCGAATCCAATCTTCCAGTGCTATCAGGAGATTTGGTGCATATGCCTTGGCCTCTACGTCAATAAGCGCAATCAGTCTGTAATTTGCTGGATCTGTGCGCGCGCCTGCTTTGAAGATTGGGTGCAAAATGCTCCCTCTCCATGAAGAGGGAATACTTCCTGATTGAAATGCGTGATTGTACAATGGAGTAAGGTATTCTGCCCAAAACGATTGATCTTGTTTGAAGAGCCCATTGGGCAAGCCATTTGGGCCTGGCGCACCCTTTGACCTACATTTTTTCAAGACCATATGGACTTGGCATTGCGTAATCCAGTTTGCACCAACGGTTTGATCTTCTTCCTGCTTTTCATTCTGCGGGAGGATGAGAGGATGTTGATTCCATGCATGCGCATTGGTCGTTTGAGTTTGCTCTAGGTGGTGGATCCAGTCATCCTGAAGTATATTTGCATTAAAAGCGAGGGCTGCTCCATTGGCTACTTTGTTGATTTCTGCCCAAAATTTCCTGTTGTTGTTGGATTTGCTGGCTTCTAGTAATTGTTGCCAGATTTCTGTTTGGTGTTTTTTCTTTACACTCCATACTTCTTTTTTGTATATTTGCCTTAGGTTATGGATTTTCCGCTTAATGTCGTCACCCCTCTTAATGTCTTTCCCTTTGAGTTTTCTGACTTCCTGATTGAAAATCCTTTTTTTACTCCTTTTACGCCCAGGTGCGCTTGGTGTGCGTGACAGGGTTTTCTTTTGTTGGTCTGATTTTGTTGACCGAATTTGCCAGTTAGGATTGCGGGCATTTTTTCCCAGTTGTCCTGGTATGCTAATGGGTTTTTTTCCTCGTCTTCTGCCGACCTGAATTTCACATGAGCCATGATTTCACCTACATTCTTTCCGTTCCATGCTAACCGCTTAAGATTATAAAGGGTCGGGGTTACAGTCAGGTCTTTGGTTGCTGGGGCCCTTAAGTGTTGTAATCTGAGCTCTATTGATTGTAGACTGTGATCACTTTCCAGTTTGTGGAGTATTCTATAGGTGACTACTATTTGGAATACCTCAGAGTCCACCATAGTGTAATCCAGAATTGATTGGGCCTTTTTGGCAATTCTGGTCGAGGATGCCGGCTGATCCTGCGAGAATCGGTCATTCAGATTGATCAGTCCGATTTCGGCTAACATTTGGGTGCAGGTCTGGCCGTGTTTGTCTTTTTTTCAATGGTTTGTTATTGTAGGGGGGATTGTTTTCCCATGCGGCTTGGTTCGTTGGATGTCATAGGCGGGGTCTCTTTGCAGTAGAAACATGTTTAGGTCACCAGAAACTACCAAACCAGCCTGTGGGTAAGTGGCTTGCAAGGGTTTGAGAAGTGCTTTAGGGGTCTGAATTTTCTCTAGTTTGTTCTTTGATGCCGGGTGTATATAGATATTGCATATGACCAATGACCGACACTCTTGGGTATCCTGATGTCCTGAACTGGAGGCAGTCGGGAGTGTTATTTTGATGCATTGGATCCATGTTTGACCTGACTCTATTGACTCAAATGACCATGGGATGCTGATGTTCAGATAGATCGATAGTCCTCCTGCTGCCCTGCCTGTTAGGCCTCTTTTGAAGACATGTTGTTGAATTTCTTTAAAGCCATTTATGTGGTCCGATGAAATTGACCAAGTCTCTTGGAATAGTATAATGTCAAATTGTTTGAGGAATGCTATTAGTTCAGAATCATTTGTTTTGCCTCCCAGACCATTTATATTCCAAGAGCATACCTTCAGGTTCGGTTTTCATGCTTCATCCCTCTTGATGTCCTCTGGGCTTGCCGTTGGAGGTAAAACTTTCCGCACCTGGCTGGAAACTCCTGACCCGCCTTGATGGATGATCCGTAGGTTGGACCATTCTCCCTTACTACTGTCCGAACGGCCAACTGCACCCCGGAGTATTCCACTGTCGGACTGTGGACTTGCATCTGCCAGCGTGGATAACGGGCCCGGGTACCTTTCAATTTCGACTGGTCTTATCTCGATTCCCCATTTTGCGAACTCTTCCCTATGTCGCCAAAATTCTTTGGCCTTCAGGGGATCATTCCATGTTACCACTGTCATCTCTCTTCCATTTGCGTTTGGAATTATTTTGAATTCGATAGTTTCGATGTGGATAGTCTTCAGATGTTTCAGTGTTTCAATTGAGTTAATAAGTTTTAAAATAGCACTCCGGTTAAGAATGTCGTGCTTCCCCCTGGAGCTGTAATGTGGGATAAGTTCGTGAGCAAGTACATCAGCTGGATAAGATGCCTCGGACTCTTCTTTTGGTCCCACCTGCCTGATTTGATTGGTTTTTAGCTTGTTCGCTCGGTGGCCCTGATATAGAATATTTGTCTGAGCTACTGGCTCATTCTCGAATCCTGGTTGGGAGGGACTTGGTCGCTCTGATCCTTCTGTTGGAAGACTTTGCTGCGACCCTTTGGCCAACAGGTTTTCTTTTTGTGACGTGACCGACTTTGTGAAATAATGTGTGATGTTTTTTTGTTCTATTTGGGTCTTTTGCAGGGGAAGACCAACCACCAGTTTCATTTTTGTCTTTTCTTGCACCGGATGGGAAACTTTATAGGTGCTTTGAAATTCATTTTGGGTTGTTAAATGTGGCAGAATCGGTGGGGAAGGGTACAGACAAATTGCCCCTTGGTCTTCCTGTGCATTAGTCATTGATTCTTTGCCCTTTTTTCCATTCCCTATTGGTTCTGTTATTTGGTTTTGATTTATATTGCTGACCAATGTGGTCTCTTGGTGCTGGAGCCTTTTAAGCAGTGTTGTTCCTTTTTTTCCTTGTTGCTTGTTTTGTCTAGCTTTCCTCAAGCGTTTTCATTCACGTTTTGTTAAGGGGTTAGTTTGTTTTGGTTGCTCATTTGTTTGTGGCCCTGAGTGTTGGCTACCTTGATTGACTGGGTCGTCGGTGCCAATTGATTGGGCTTGGGTGTTTTTGGGAATTACTGTCTCGGTGTTTGCGATGGTAACTGAGGTGCTTTCTCCCGTTGGGTCCTCAATTATGTCCTCCCCGGATGAAGTGTCCCCGCCGATGATTGCGATGGTAACTTGGGTGCTTCCTCCCGTTGGATCCTCAATTGAGTCCTCGCAGGTTGAGGTGTCCCCACTGATAGTGCTTGTCGGGGGATTAAGGGTGTTTCCTGCGCCTAGATCTTCAACGGTTGTGTAGAGCTTGTTTGTGTTTTTTCTTACCTCTGACAGAATATCTGTTAGTATATTTGGCAGCGCTGCGAGATGGATCGTTGTTTCAAGGCACTGGCGTTCATGGAACATTGTGTGCGGGTCTTTCTGCACCCGTTCGATGAGGGAGTTAAACTCATTTATTTTTCTGTCTTTTCCTGCTACATGGGAAGCCAGGAGTTGCAAAAGGTCGATCTGTAACTCTAATTTTACTGAGTGTTGAAGTAACGCTGTCGAGATAGTTTCCATGATGCCTATAAATGGAGACCATAGTGGAGCCTGTTCTGGGGGAAAAAGATCTGAATGATTGCCACTAGTATGGGGACTATAACAAGCTTTATCCTTTGGTTTATTCCAAAAGGAATCTTGTAAAACACTTTCCGGACCTGATCCCGGAGTTGGTGATTGTTTGTATGCTAAGGACTGGGACTCTGGTCCTTTTGATGAAATTGCTGTGTTTTGTGAAATGACAGTATAATGGAAGTCAGCATCTCCTAATGGACTTTTTGGTGATTTTGCTGTGACCTCACTGCAAATTATTAGGCTGGTCTCACTAAAGCAATTGGGTGCTGGCAGTGATCCAGAACCTGCTGGAGATTTTGATGTTTTGTCATTCTTAGATAACTCCTTGAAAAATGTTGTTGGGCTTTCCTGTGCCCTGCGACTTTCCGTGTTTATGTGGGCATTTCCAGTCAACAGTGCTCCCTGTGGCCTTTCTATAAGTTCTGTGCTTGTAATGCCCCTATCCCACGAGTCACTAATAGCGGTTCCTGTGGATGTTGATAGGGTGCTCTCTAGATCGGGCCCCGCGGTGCAACAGAAAGCACCCTGGTTTGTTGTGCCCGGCTTTGCTGACAGGTTTGGGGTTTTTTCCTCTGGTGGAACCAATGTTTCTATGAGCCTTTCCTTTTGGGCGTTGGGGTTGTTTGGCACTACTCTATTTATTTGCGCTATGACTGTTACTTTGTCAGCCATTTTTTTAGGGGTTGGCCATGTGCTATGGCTGATGTCTTTTGAAGAGTTACTCTGTGGCTGTGGGGCTATCGTTGTGATTTCAACTGACTGGGACATTCTTTTGTTACTGATGGTGGACTTGAATATCTGTGCTTGCCACAACGAAGGAGTCAGGGGCATCGGAGATGCCGGAGATGAAGAAGATATATACGGTGGGGAAGGTGTAGAAGGGATTAAGAAATCTGTGATCTTGGCGTTTTTGAGGCCAGGAAATGTCTTTTGAGTCTTGTTGGGGGGGGGGGGACTGACACTCGTATCGAGCCCATCTGTTAGCTCTTCATCGAATGGATCACTTGATCCTTCACTCATGTTTCTGCATTGCTGTTGGCGTCTTTTGTGTTTGATTGGCTCTGTTCTAACTGCCCGATCTCATGATGTAGAGTTAATGCAAGATGATGCAGGATTGGTGCGAGTGCGAAGGCGGGGGATTGTTGGATTGGAGTGCCTGCTCCCCCTCTATCTTCACCTTTCCACCTTGCTGCCTCACCGCCTGGAGGTTAGGCTTTCCCCTTTCCCCTAAGCTTCCCCCTGGTATTTACTTGTGTCCTTGTTTCCGCTAAAGTTCCACCCAATGCCTCTGCTCTCTGTGGGTGGCATGCTGCGTGCTGCCGGCTGGGCTCAGGCACTACAAATCTGGCGGTGGCAGTGTTGGTAAGTGTGGAAATCAATTACAGCGAAGGGTTGTGGCTTTTTTTCCCTTTCCTGTGGATGCTGATCACTGACCTGAGTCCTCCTGCGTTCAGCGGTGCGGTCCTTTCCTCTGTGATAGAGCCTCAGAGAAGCAGCCTTGGCTCACCGCTTCCCCCACTTACTCCTCCTCTGCCACCGCCTTCGCTGCTCTCACTGCTTCGGTGTTTCTCTGCGTCAGTGCGAGCCGCCGGGTTCCGGTGTTTCCACAGTGAAAGCTGCTTCGCTCACTGTGCGGGCGCCTTGTAAGATATGGCGCCTGGGTGGAACTGGGACGACCCCCCTTTTCAGGGACCGCCACCCGGTACGGGCGCGGCCAAGGCTCTGGTATCGATCCTCTAGGTCTTGAGGCTGAACAGGCTGAGCAGGGCGAGCTCGTCTCACCGCGGCCACTACCTCCGCGGCGGAGATGTCTTTCAGCTGTTCAACTCTGCTCTGCTCGGGTTTGTAGTTATGGCTCGGTGTAGTTGTTCGTTGGAGCGGGCGCGGTTGAAGGAAACGGGGTACTGCAGGTCCGGGTGCGGGCTTCTTGTCTTACGGTCAGCTTGTTGGCTTAGGCACGCCGTATGCCACACACCACGATGACCGTTGCTCTGCACCGCCCCGCTCTGCTCCTCTCTCCTCTCTCTCCTCTCTCCTCGCACCGCTGCTCGTATCGTGACTCCTCCTCCGAAGTCAATTGTCTATCTTCAGTGCTTCCAGCAGTTTTCCCTTAGGGGTCCTCTTGGTCGTCCCGTCGATGGAGTTTTGGAATTTAAAAAATTCCTCTAAATTCAGCCGAACTACGAATTCCGATGTACTCACCTGTTATCAGGAGAGACCTCGGTGCTGCATCTTTCAGCCCACTACTGATACTGAAAAATAATTTTAACCATACTTACAGTAACTTGAATTTCCTTCTATAGGTTAACATTGACTGGTTTCACTTGGAAATTTTTCTAAGTGCGGAGTTTTGGAACTTAAAAAAATTCCTCTAAAATCAGCCGAACTAGAAATTCCGATTTACTCACCTGTTATCAGGAGAGACCTCAGTGCTGCATGTTTCAGCCCACTACTGATCCTGAGAAGTAATTCTAATAGTAGTTACAGTAACTTGAATTTCCTTCCATAGGCTAACATTGACTGTTTTCACTTGGAAATTTTTCTAAGTGTGGAGTTTTTGAAATTTCAAAAATTCCTCAGAAATCAGCCGAACTACGAATTGCGATTTACTCACCTGTTATCAGGAGAGACCTTAATGCTGCATCTTTCAGCTCTCTACTAATCCTGAAAAGTAAATTTAACTGTACTTACCAGTAACTTGAATTTCCTTCCATAGGATATCATTGCCTGCTATATAAAATATATATTAATAAACAAAATAATAAAAATTAAAAAAATATTACAATTTCAATATTTTTAAAATCATTTTTTTTCAATTCATATTAAAAATATGTACTGTAATTCAAAAAATAAAGTATCTAAAAATAAATACTTTTAAACAATGTAGTAAATTAGTATAAAAAAATATAACAATTATTACATTTTAAAATTATCATTTACAAAAACTTTGAAATTCACTGAAAAAACCATAGGTTTCAGCCACGTTATAGTTAGGAATTAGCATTTAAAACACCTTAGAAATTCACTGAAAAAAAACCATAGGTTTCACACATGTTATAGTTAGGAATTAGCATTTAAAAAACCTTAGAAATTCATTGAAAAAACCATATTTTTCACACATGTTATAGTTAGCTGGACATTTCACTCATACAAAATCTTTGAAATTCCCCCATTATAGTTAGTTCAGCTAACTATAACTCGTGCGCCCGCAATGCACTGCTGATGACATCACATATTACATCACTCATGACATGGTCAGTGACATCATTCATGACATCACTGATGACATCTCATTGACATCACTGATGACATCACTGATGACATCATCCTTATGAAAGAGTGGCAGACCTCCTCTCACCCTAATATAACCCTTGATACACGCATTCAAAAATAGAAACTAAATAATCCAAAAAAATGGAGATACCGATACCAGTTACAACAACCTATTCAGTAAATCCACCACCTACATACACATCCACTTATTCACCAACAGTTCTATATAGTCACTCATACTTGTACTCACTCATATATACTCATACACCTATACATCCTGTTACACATCGACACTCATCCATAGAGCTACTCACACACATACTCACACATGCAAATAAACTATCAAACTTCCATTTATTTGCATATGCAGCTATACACACACAACTACACTTACTTCTACAGAAACGTACACATACTTACTCTCTTAAACAATCACTTATAGAAACTCATACTTATTTATACAGGATCTCTTCCAATCTCTCACTCTCACATATACTCAGTTATATACATCAATACTCACATTTCCTAGTTTAAAACATATGTAGTTACCCATAAAGATACTATTGAGTCAGTCATTCACTCACTAACACACCCATACACACACTCATCCACCCATACAGTCCTGCACACATGCTTTCTTCAAAACACATACAAACAGTGAGTCACTCATTCATGCATCTATGCGCTAAGTAATATTCCCCACTGAACCATACAAACACTCATACTGATGGTTTAAAAACTAACTAATAACCCATATAGACACTCATGGTGCTACTCACCAACCCATGCAGCCACCTATACACAAAGTGAGAAACTGATACAGATATTTAAATATTTAAAAATTACTCAGTAATACTTGTATTCACTAAGATACACTTAATAGGTCAGTTATACAATCAATTTTACAAAAAACACATCCATTTAGATACTTATTTACCCATTTATTCTTCCATCGACCTTTAGATATACGTATATAAAAAATATTTATTTTTCAGAAAGACACACATTCACTGGATGATGTCATCAGTGATGTCATGAGTGATGTCATTTGAGATGTCATCTGTGATGTCATGAGTGATGTCACTGACCATGTCATGAGTGATGTAATATGTGACGTCATCAGCAGTGCATTGCGGGTGCGCGAGTTATAGTTAGCTGAACTAACTATAATGGGGGAATTTCAAAGGTTTTGTATGAGTGAAATGTCCAGCTAACTATAACATGTGTGAAACCTATGGTTTTTTCAATGAATTTGCAAGGTTTTTTAAATGTTAATTCCTAACTATTACATGTGTGAAACCTATGGTTTTTTTTCAGTTTATATACCAAAAACATTAAATATATAATAGCAAACCACTATAATTAAGATTAAAAATAAACATCATACATTTTTTAATGTAATTACTTTTATTTAGTAACAAAAAACATAACAAAAGTATAAGTATTATTCTTCTAAATAAAAAACATAACTATATAACTTAAAACAATATAAAATAAATTATTAAAAATTAAAATGAATACATATACATTTCCCACTACAATTGAAACAAAAATAAACAAATTCTCAAACTAATAATATATCAAATTTACTACTCCCACCTCACACAACACAACAGAAATATAATTGTTACATCACCCAAAAGTAAAATGTACTACTCTCACTACAATAAATACAAAAATAGAGTATTATATTGGAGGTCAATACACTTTAATATTCCCACTCCAAAAACTGCAACAGTTGGGAAAGTGTTGGATTGCGGAGGGGTAAGATTTACTATTCCCACTCCAGTCAGTGCAACAGTAGGGAAAGTGTTGGATTGTGGAGGGGTAACATTTACTATTCCCACCTCGGTGAGTGCAACAGTAGGGAAAGTGTTGCATGGGAGAGAGGTAAAATGAAATATTCCCACTTCATTCAGTAGAACAGTGGGGAAAGTGTAGGATTGCGGAAGGAAAAATATTAATATTTCCACTGCAGTCAGTACTACATTAGAAACAATTAAATTCTCTACAAAGCAATAAAACAAATTCAAAATTAATATAAATTAAAAAATAAATATTTAAAAAAATGTCATATACATTTTTTTAAATAAATACATATACTAATTTTAAATAGAAATCATAACTAATTACCAACATTATTAAAAATGTAATCCAAAACTAATTGCCATGTAAAAAATATTTGTATTTAAAATTATTTATTAACATAAAAATAATTTATAACATACGTATTATTTTAGTTATCTCCAACCATATTCCCTTATAAAACCAACACCTAAAACTTAATTTTAAAATGCTAGTTATGTATAGTAATGTACACTATTGACATAAATATTTATCAACAAACTAAGGGGGTCATTGAGATCGTGGGCAGCGGTGGCGATCTGCCCACCAAAACCACTGCCGCATATAAATTTACCCCCGCTACATTACCATGGCAGGGGGGACCCCGGCGGACGGAAAGACCGTCTGCCGGTTTCTGCCCGGTCAAAGAGTCGACCTGGCGAAAAAGCTGTTAACATGTTGTACTGTCAAATGCACAACTTGCATTTCTGGCATTGTTGGGGGCGGTGCAATGTCAGAAATGTGGATGCGTCCGGCAGTGTGGCGGGCGCATCCTAATGGGAAGTGCAGGACCGCCGCAAGCATTGCAGGCGGTCCCATATCCCGGGATATGGTGGGCGAACATACTACTGGACCCTCTATTATCAATAATGAAAAATTTATTATTATTTAAATTAATTTATTTTACATTCTACAATATACCCCGACAAAATATATAACACACACCTAAAATGTAATAAAAAAATAATTACACAATTAACATAATTAATTATAAATCAAAAAATTATTGTTAAAACAGTATAAAAATATGAATTATTTAAATATACTTCCCACCCTGTATCCCCATAAACCTCACAACCCACACCCAAAATTAAGGAAATGTACTTACACAATTAACATAATCATTTATCAATGAAATAATTAATATTAATTAATAATAATTATTAATCAAATAAAATTAGATAACTTTCCACCCTAACCCCCTATAAACCTCACAACCCATACATGAAATTTAAATTTGAAAAAAATAATTACAGTATTAACATCATTAATTAATAATTAAATAATTATCATTAATGAACAAATAAGTATTTATTTATTATAGGTAAATTACTTCCCACGCTGTACCCCTATCAATCCACAACCCGCTACGGTGCTAAAAATAACAACAAATTACTTACATTTAATTCAATTACTGACAACATGAAGCCTTCTGCTAATCTTATATCTGGCTCTGTTATATTCCCTTTTATCACAAAAAGGCCTGTGGTCAAACCTTTGTCAGGGCCATCCTCAGCTTCCTCGCCTAATTGAGATGCGGTATCCAGGGAATCGATTAGGCGAGTATGCCGAGGACGGCCTTGAAGAAGGTTTGACTACAGGCCTCCCCTCCATGGCAAAGACCATGACGCAATAGTATACCCTAAAAAATATACAGAATGACTCCATAGCTTCAGTATGTACATTAAAGGCATGACATGACATGTTTCCCAGTGTTTCTTCATTAGGGGATATTCAGGAGTGGTACAATTGGGGGTAGATTCCCTATAGGTCCTGAAGAAGAGCCATTAGGGGAAAGGCTCGAAACATGTTGACTGATTATTTCTGAAGAGAACTGATTCATTATAGTCCATGCCTTCAGTTAACATTCCACTCCCTCCCACCTCACTATTATATCATTCAACGATATCGATAAGTGCTCCTGAGTAACCACTAAATCATAGCAAGCCTCAATCTGTAAAGGACTGGGATGAATCCCAATGATGAACCATGCCACCAAGGGGCAACCCTTGTATGTGAAGGGTCTCTTGGAAAAATGTTTTTTTCCTATTGAACGATCACATTGAAATTTCGCTGTATCCTACACACCATTCCCCGGGCAGTTTTTTTTCGAATCTTTCGATTTTTGTGATAAAAGTATCTTCTAGGTGGACAAACTTAACCTCTACCTCTACCCCCCTTTTTTTGTTGCGTCTGTTTTATTCCTATCACTTTGTAAGTGCAAGTAAATAGATATAGAAGAGAAAACAGCTACATTTAGTTTTACAAAGGATCTAATCATCTTTATCATTGGCCACCTCTTCAGTTACATTTAAATAAGCAGGAGCATTTGTGGAGTGACAGCTCCATAACAAGCCTCCCAAGTCACTGAGTTTTGTTGGTTGGTATAGCTGAGTGGCATTCTGTTCCATGTCAATCAAATTAATTTAGAACCATTCAAACATTCTCTTTGATTGCCACTGAAACCTTCAAACCAATTAGCTAGTGCTGCTTGGGTGCAAATTGCATTTAAAACAGTTTTCTGCACTCTTTCATAAGGTGATTGTTGCCGTTCGTGTTCACTCCTTGTATGCAGTTCTAACGGATGGCAAGTGCCTGTTAAAATCTGCACCAGGCATAAAAATACATAATTTTAGATGTTTAGACAGCAGCCTAGTTAATAGTGAGGTTTCTCCACTATTTGCATGGCTAATGGAAAATGTGTCAATTCTCTTTGCTATGTAGCCACTCATGAGGTGAACAATGAAGCTTCTTTTCTGTTTACACAGCTGCTAGCCAAACAGTATATAATGCCTGTTATTTGTTCAATGGCCAGGTAATTGATGAAGTATCTTTGCTATTTCCAAACTGCCATGCAAATAGCATATAATGTCTGCTCTTTATCCAGCAGCCAGGTAGTGAAATGCATTTGCTATCTGCAATCCCATGAGCCAAATATAGTTAATTCTGCTACTTAGCAAGCAGCCAGTTAAATAATTAGGTTTATTTGTTTTTTATGGGTTTCGGTCAAATTGCACATACTGTCTTATATTTTGCCAGCAGCTGGGTAAAGAGTACTGTTTCTTGTCAATATGTATGGCCACTCGACAAACATTGCATAATTTTTGCTATTTAGCCCTTGGCTGAGTGGAGGATGAAACCTCTTTGCTATTTGCTCAACTGCTAGCCAAACAGTACTTCATGTTTGCTAATTAGCCATAGGCCATTTAAATAGTAAAGTTCATTTGATATTGTCAAGGTTACCATGCAAACAATAAATATTTTTTTTATATTTAGCGAGCAGGTAGGTAAGAAATGGCTATTCTTGTTATTTGCATGGTCGCAGGCCAAACAATGCAGAATCTCTACAGTTTAGCCATTTAGCCATTGGATGGTGAAAAACTTCTCTGCTATTTGCATGGCCACCGGCTAACAAGTACTGAACGTATGCTCCTTTGCTAGCACCTGGATAAACAGTAACATTTCTCTGCTATATGCAAGGCCCCCAGCCAAAAAGGAAATAATCTCTACTAATTATTCAGGAGTCGAGTGAATAGTTAAGAAAATTCACTATTTACCTGGCGGCCAGCTAAATAGCCACCAATTTATAGTGCAGCATTTCTTTCTTTATGGGCTCTTTGGCAGACTTCTGTCCTCATTTGAGAGTTTACCCAGATGAGGTTTATGTAGCAAACCTTGAAGGGCCAGCACAGCGAGACAATTAACCATATCAGATAATTGCATTGCATGCAGAAAGTCATTGGTCGAAGATTAAAATCACCAGCTATATGTTCCTTGCTAGAAGGTAATATAATGGTAGGGGCTCAGTTGCCCTACAAATGCCCTTTTGTTCCTAGGATGCAATCGCCCAAAAAATAGTGCAGTTGGATGAGATTGGGCAGTCAGCTAAAAAAAATATCACAGTGTTGGTAGTACCAGAAAGAGTTCATTAAAATTCGAATTTGATGTTAATGAAAAGTCCTCCTTCTATTGTTACATAGCTCCTTATGAATGATTCTGCATCCTCGTGTAGGTCTATCAACAAAGGAATGAAACTCGGTTATCATCAGGATCCCTTTCAAACTCCACAATTAATTCATGTTCTTGAAAGGCCCGTTTCACCACATATTATGTAGCTATAGCCTCAAAGGTAGACGGAGGTAGGTCTGGACTGTACCTGACGATGGTGTCAAACTCTCTCGCACTGGCAAAGAGAGGCGCCATTATAACGATTGTTTTCTTCAAATTTCAGTATCTGGGGCTTATGCGTGACAATGGCAGTACAATCAGAATTCAGCTGAATATATAGCATTCTCAGCCACGCATCTACAGCAGGACCTAACATATTGGGCAGAATTGATCCCAACCTCATGCATTTTGTCTTTGTACCTTCCAATCTGCAGACCAGAATGCAGTGCTTACTCTGAGCCGGTGGTTGCCGGAGCTCAGCACCAGCACCTAATTCTCAACACCTGCACTTATGACAGTCACCACATGGTGGCGCTGTTTGTGTAGTTAGGAGAGGAGCAGAAGAGCAGTTTATAAATTCAATATACAGTATAAACAACCACTGTCACCCGCCCAATTTATTCAGCCATTCTTCTAGCTTTGAGGGCCTCACACAGTCTGAATCGTCACATTTGTAACAGTGTGCCAGCCAATAGCTGTGTAGGTGCTGTCATTGACAGTGGTGGTAGTGAAATGTGTGGTGTAAGCTTTGATGGCCTCCTGACCAGGACCCTGGCACTTTTTTTTTGTTTTAGAAATTAAACAAATTAGAATGAAGCCCACAGTGAACACAGAGGTAGTTGTTACCGCAGTGAGATTTGCAGATCTCATTGGGGTTCTGCAGCGCCTAAGAGACTGGCAAGCCAAGGCAGATCTCCTGGGAGTTCAGCAGCTCCAATGAGAACAGCAAGAATCTTGGGCACACCCCCGTAAGAAAGCTGTGTCCACTCCACAGCGAGAGTTTGCTCTTGAGGACTCAGAGAGACTTATCAATCAGTCATAGCTTCAGTTTCCCACATCTCCAGGCCTGCGCAGCACAACTGCACCTCCAAACCAAACCAATTCCTATACAAAACCAGCTCTGATAAAAAAAACAAGTTTGCGCTATTTTAGATGATGTTCTTGTTTGGTGTGATAGCTGTAAATTGTGGTGTGTGATAGCAGTGGACACACAACTACGCTATAGATGCACACTCTGTTGGATGCTATAACTGAGGATATTCAGCGTCTAAAACCTCGGGGGAAGATTGAAAAAACAGCGACATATTAGACCATTTAGTATTGTTTCATTAATGGGAGGTGTCTGGAGCTCTCAACCTATAAACTTGTCTCAAGACAAGAGCTGAACATGACGCGAAGAGGAGGAACATTCTTTGCACAGGATTACCCAGTTGGTTCATGCATTCACTCCCACAGAGCTCGCAGAAACACACACATGCACGCACACATATATACACAAACACACACACACACACACACACAATGACATATCATGCATATTAACACACCGATACACGATTGGACCCATGGGCACGAGTGATGAGCCACATGAGCCATGCACTCAATTCACTCAATAGATGGGGAATAAACGTAACATTGATTGATGAACACATTTGTAGAGCGCAATCGGCTACTTCGGATGAGAAGCGTACATGCAGAGATAACTATCATAACTGCAAATAACAGCAGCTCAGGTGAGCCACCAGATGTTATGTACTGTTTAGTGAAGAAGGTCGTCAGTTGTTGTCTAAAAAGAGTTGGGTTGTTTGTAACACGTAAGAATGGCATCGGAGAATTCCAGGCTCTAGTGGTAACCCCTGTTAAGGAGGGGCCATCAATTCCAGTTTTTATAAATGTGTGGACACCTTTAACAAACAGGCAAACTGAGATCTGATCAGACGAGGGGGCAGGACAAGGTCAATAACGAGCCATATAAGACACCTGTCCACTATTGTATATGGTTTTGTGGACAGTCAGCCAATGTAGCTCATTGAGCGCACTGAAAATAGATGAAGATTTATTCAGTCTGAAAACCAGTCTGGCCGACACATTCTGAAGCATCAGTACTCTGTTTTGAAGATATCTTGGTAGTCCTACATGCAGAGAGTTACAGTAGCCCTTTCTAGATAAAACAAAACCTTGAATCAGGTCTTTTCTGGCTGTCATGGGAAAGATGGGAAGGAATTTTGTAATTAAGTTTAAAAGATAGACACCAGTGGAACAAAAGGTCTTAATGTGTTCCACAAAATACAATTCCGGGTCCACAATCTCTCCTATGTGTCGGGTCTGATATCAAGGGTTAGGCATAGCACCTCCGACCACCACTCCTGCGACCAAGTTCTTCCAGCTCCGAAGACCACTATTTCAGTTTTACTACTATTAAGAAATGAGTTTGTACACGACACTGCAGGTAGCCCACTAGACACTATTGAATATTGTTTGTTTGTTTTGTGTGCGGTGCCCCTGCTCCCATGCAGGACAGACTCCTTGCTGCTACTCCTCAATAGGGAAAGTTTTGTCTGTCTCTTTTGAGAGGGGAGCAGCTTCCATGCACATGGGCCTGTGCTCCACCACTTTTTTGGGGGAACAAAGTTCCCCCTCCCGCCACCCTGGGAAAGAAAGTCCACCAAGCACGTGGGAATATTGTTTTTACTTTTAAGTGGGAACTGCTCCCCCGTGGGCAATGGCCTGTACTCTCCCCACCCTTGTGCAGGATAGACTTTCTGCCTCCCACCTGGGGGGCGTATAAGAAGTGTTTACTAGGCACCAGAGAAAGTTTAGTGTGTTTTTTGGATGGGGGTCGGCCTACTAGGTTTAGTCCTGTGCTCCATCTTTATGACAGGGGCTCAATAGTCTTTCTGCCCCCCCCCACCCTTGGTGGCAGATTGGCAGATTGGGGAAGTCTACTCCCAATCTCTAGGACACGAGGGACAAAATACTCCAGAAAAAAGGAGGGATGGTATCAACAGTCTTTGGGTGCCCTATGGGGTTGATTGTGGGATGTATTACAATTCTGGCTATGGGGTGCAAATTATCTACTAGAGCCCAGTCATATGTTTTTTTTTTTAGGGATAAAATGTGGGGTGTAGGTAGACAGTCCTGGTGTTGGTCTTATGCCTTAAGCCCAACAGGCTATCTGTGCACTTGGGTTGCATAGCATCCACATGGCATAGAAATTAAGAGGAAATGGTTTTCTTTTGGGTGTAGATTGACATTTAAAGTGACTGAATAAGAGTTAGGGTAGATTCAAATTTCCTCTTACTTGCCATGCTAAATGGCTCCACTATTCAGGCTCCCCAAAGAAACATATGAAACCCAGACATTTTTTATACTAGACACCCATATAAATCCAGGGTGGTGTGCCTTGCTTGGATCTTAACTGTTTCCTTGCCCACAGTGCTCTGAAAACATTAAAACTAGAAACATCTAATATGACCCATACACAGGGAGAAAGCAGGCCCATTAGTATTTTGCTTTGCTGAAACCAGCACCCTCCTTGAGGTTTTGTTCTGATAAACTAAATTATTGGTGAGCCTGCTGCTATAACATGATAGCTTGTCCAACATTGCATTACCTCCTCGTCCGTCTTCCTCGCCACAGTAATAAATCATGAGCCTCCGGCTCCACACAGAACTCCAAGTATAAAACAAAAAAACGCTCTAGTCTCCCTCTCCCTCCTCCAAGATGGCCCCCAGTGGCTCCAGCCAATCCCATAAAGGGATACAGATACACCAAAACGACCTGTTCTTTTTTTCTGCACTTCTCCGAGTGCTGTGTTCCCTGCTGGTCAGGTGAGTGAGGCTGGGGTCTTGCTTGAGCAGCCCCTTGTAGCCTTCGGTATTTGGTTGGGGGGAAGTTAGTTATTGTGTTGTGCTTCGTTTTTAAATTTGTGTTTTTTCCCCCTTCTTTTGCCAGGCGCCTTGTCCTGCTTTAGCGGACTTATGGTGCCTTTGGATGCGGGTTCGCACGGTGTACCCGCTCAGTGCGGCCGAGCCTACGCTTCCTGCTTAGCGGGTAGTTGTTACTGGTGTGCGCCCCTTGCCGACCGGGCGTCCGGCTTCAGGGACTTTTGCGCGGTCGGGTGTTTCGTAATTGCCGGTTTTCAGTCACTTACCTTGGGGGCTGTTCTGTGTGTTGGCAGCGGCGGGGAGCGTGCTGGTTTCCCGCTTTTGGTATTCATGATTCTCCAGGTCTGGGGCCTCATTAGCGGTGGCGCGCTTTTCTTCCTGTCTTTTTATGCTTCCTTTGGGGGCGTGTCGATGGGTGTTGCTATGGTTGCTTAGCTACCGCAGGCTATTTTTACACGCTCAGGTGTTTCTGGCCCTTGCTGCTGTTATTTCACTCGTGGCTAGTGACATGGAGGGTGGTTCTTCCGGTTTGTCTGATCCTGACTCCTTGGAGGCTTCTGGTTCTAGAATGTCTGTTCCTTCTATGGAATTATTGCAGAAAATGATAAATTCTGCGGTGGCTGCTACCTTACAGGATAGGGTTCCTGTCCCTCCTGACAAGAAGGCGAGGGTTGATGGCGTTCCGGCTGTTGACTCTGACGCTGAGGAAGATGTTGATGTCAAAGTTCGAAAGAGGTGCTTTGTCACATACGCAAAACTTCGTTTTCCCTGACTCTGTTGTGCCTCTGGCGGATGATTTGTTTTCTCAGTATCAGCGTCCTGAACCTGATTCATTGAGCAGCACGTTTGCCTACTTTCGGATGTGTCTTTTGATTCATTGGGGGGGCGGCTTCTGCGGCTGGGTCCTCTGTGGCTGCGAGGCGTCAGTTGTGGCTTCGCTCCTGGAAGGCGGATGCTGTGCAGAAAAGTCTCCTGATGAAGATTCCTTTTTCTGGGGTTAAGCTTTTTGGTTCACCTTTGGAGGAGATGGTGAAGAAGACGGCGGAGGACCGTAAGCTCCTTGCTCCTGAACGGGCTGGTCGCTTCTGTTCCTTTGGTCCTCTGAGGGCTTTTGGTCCTTCTAGGAGGGGTCGTGCTGGTCAGCCCTTTCGTGGAAGGGGGCGTGGCCGGGGTGCTGCTTCCTTTGATAAATCCCAGTTCTCCGGTGCTTCTTCCTCCTCCACTCCCGCTTCCAAGTCCTGACTGGATCGCTCCTGGTGTAGGTCCGGTTGGGGGTCGCCTCACTTACTTCATGGAATCTTGGAGCGAGACTGTGTCGGATCAGTGGGGCTGCAGGTGGTGTCGGACGGTGTTCGTCTTGGATATTCCCGGACTCCCCCAGACTGTTTCAGGTCCACTCCTTGTCCCAGGGACGCTTTGACGCGAGTGGCTCTTTTGGAGGGTGTCGAGTCCCTTGTTCTGAAGGGGGTCGTGGTTCCCGTGCCCGACGATCAGTTGGGGTTGGGGGTCTATTCCATCCTCTTTCTGGTGACAAAACGCACAGGGGATCTCAGACCTGTGATGGATTTGAAGTAGGTGAATACTTTCGTTCCTCTTCAGTCCTTCAAGATGGTTTCCCTCCAGGTGGTCCTTTCTCTGATCTCTCAAGGGGATTTTCTGGCCCCCATAGACTTGAAAGATGCTTATCTGCATATGCCTGTTCACCCAGACTCTCAGAAGTTTCTCCGCTTCTGCATCCTGGGTCGTCACTATCAGTTTCAGGTATTGCCTTTTGGCCTCTGCTCTACGCCCAGACTTTTTACTAAGATTCTGGCCCCTCTTATTGGACATTTACATGGGGAGGGCATTAGTGTTTTTCCTTTTCTGGATGACATTTTAATTTCTGCTTCTTCTCTTTCTAAGGTGGAGTTGCATGTCCAGAGAGTGTGCCATGTCCTGGAGCATCACGGTTTCATCGTGAATGTGCCGAAGTCCTCCCTGGTTCCTGCGCAGGAATTGACTTTCATTAGGGCTCTGTTCAAGACTCATTTGGGGATGGTGTTCCTGCCCGCTCCCCGGATTCTGTCCCTGATGTCTGCAGTTCATTCCCTGTTGTTGGGGCATTCTCATCCTGTGAGGCTGTGGTTGAGGGTTCAGGATCTGATGTCCGCGTCTTTGATGACGGTGCCGTGGGCTCGCCTCCACATGTACCCGGTGGTGTCCCACATTTTATCGCATTGGGACCCCTGTTCCCTCGATATGAGTGTTTTGATTCCTATGTCAGAGGCTGTTCGGGTGGTCCTGGGTTGGTGATTGGACGAGGGTCATCTGTCCAGGGGCCTCCCCTTTCTCATTGTCCACAGCCGAGTTCTCACTACAGATGCCAGCCTGCTGGGGTGAGGTGCTACTCTGGGGGATTTGGCGACTCAGGGGGTTTGGCCTCGGTCAGTGTTGTCTTGTTCTTCCAACTACAAAGAGCTGAAGGCCGTCCTTTTGGGTCTGCTGAATTTCTCGGATCTTCTTCGGGGTCACCATGTGCATGTCCGGACGGACAATCGGGTGGTGATGTCTTATGTGAACCATCAAGGGGGGTGCAGAGTTCGTTCCCTCAGTTGCCTCAGCCGTCGGATTTGTTGTTGGGCGGAGATGAACCTGGCGTCCCTGTCTGCCATTTACCTGCCGGGTCCGGAGAACTCTGTGGCGGATTGTCTGAGCCGGGTGTTTCCTTCCATGGGGTCTTTGTCCCTCACGCCTTTGATGTTCGGGAGGTTACGGAGGAGGTTTGGCTCTCCGATTGTGGACCTGTTCGCTTCCCGGTACGATGCCAAGATCCGCTGCTTTTGCACGATTATGCCTTGCTGGGATGCCTGGAGAGTGGACGCTCTGTCGTTCCTTTGGCTGAAGGGTCTTTTGTATGCCTTTCCCCCTGTTCCCCTGATTCCGGCTGTCTTGCAAAAGATCAAGAGGGAGGGGTCCTTTGAGCTTCTGATTGCTCCGGGTTGGAAACGTCGCCCTTGGTATCCCCTGCTGTTGGAATTGGCTGTGTCTCCGGGGTGGGCCTTACCATTCGTGCCTTACCCTCTGATGGGTCCTCTTCTTCCTCTGCCTGTGTTCCGTTCCCTGGGTCTGCGGGCCTGGCTCTTGAGAGGGATTCTCTGATGCATGGCTGTTGTTCTGTGACTGTGGCTGGGGTCATTAAGCAGTCCCGGAGGCCTTCTACACTAAAATCCTATGCAAAACATTGGGATAATTTTGCTTCTTGGTGTGTCGGTCGCGGGCTGTCGGTGGCTTCTTTGGACCCAGCTCGCATTCTGGATTTTTTGAATGATGGATTTGTGTTAGGCTTGGCCATTTTGACTCTTTGGGCTCAGTGGGCCGCCATTCGGGCCTTTCATGTCCTGCCTTTGGTGTCTGTTTCCCCTTTGGTGACACGTCTTTTCAAGTCTCTGTCCTTCCAGCGTCCCCGTCCTATCCTGTGTCCTCCTCCTTGGGACCTTCCGTTGGTGTTGCGTTCCTTGCAGTTGGCTCCTTTCGAACAATTGGAGTCTGTGGACTTGAAGTTTTTGACGCTCAAGGTTGTGTTTCTTGTGGCTATTGCTTCTGCCAGGCATATTGGGGAATTGGGAGCGTTCCTGCGGTCTACCCCGTTTTTGGTCATTCTGTCGGATCGTGTGGTCCTGCGCCCTCATCCTACCTTTGTGCCTAAAGTGGATTCTTATTTTCACCGGTCTGCGGAGGTGGTTCTCCCGGTTCTTTGCCCTGATCCTTCCTCGGATGAGGATTGCCTTTTGCACCTCTTGGATGTTCGTCGTGCCTTATTGATTTATTTGTCACGCACGTCTTCCTTTTGTAAGGTGGATAATTTATTTGTCAATTTTGGTCTATCGCGTCAGGGCCTAAAACCCTCGCTCTCCACGATCAGTTGTTGGATCAAGGAGGCCATTATGTTGGCTTATGACTCTGTTGTTGAGGTTCCCTCTCTTCCGGTTCAGGGTCGATCCACCAGGTCTGTTGCTGTGTCGTGGGCTGCTTTCAAGGGGGTGTCCATGGAGGATGTTTGCAGGGCTGCTACGTGGTCATCCCCTCATACCTTTATGTCCCATAACCGCCTTCAGATTGGGGGTGGGGGTTCTGTTTCCTTTGCCTCTTCTGTTCTGTCTGCGGGGGTTCCTTGAGAGGTTGTCCGTTTTGGTTATTATGCCTCTTGTTATTAAACTGTGTTTTTTTGCTGCATTGCTGGTGTGGCCTGTTTTCCTTGCATGAAGCTGATTTTGCTGTGGTATCTGCTCATGAGTTATTACTGTGGCGAGGAAGATGGACGAGGAGGTAATGCCCCGGTTACTTACCGGTAATCTTCATTACTCCGAGTCCTTGTCTTCCTCCCCACAGTATAGTTTCCCTTCCCTCCCGGCCCTGGTGGTGGCTTCATGTCTGCGGCTTGGTTTTTCAGGTCGTTTTGGTGAATCTGTATCCCTTTATGGGATTGGCTGGAGCCACTGGGGGCCATCTTGGAGGAGGGAGAGGGAGACTAGAGCGTTTTTTTGTTTTATACTTGGAGTTCTGTGTGGAGCCGGAGGCTCATGAGTTATTACTGTGGCGAGGAAGACAAGGACTCGGAGTAATGAAGATTACCTGTAAGTAACCTGGGCATTTTGTATTACATGCTTATTTCCACTGGAATGGCGGCCACTTAGCTAAAGGCAAAGGAGAAACCTAAATATTTTTCATACCTTTCATATTTCTCCTGTACTATTATACTTTTCAGCTGATGTTGATGGGGTGATGTACCTCAGCCTATACCTTCTGAAAGCCTTGTGTGTGCCTTCTTGTGATTTTTATTATTGCGTTTTCATCATTTGGAAAGAAAACAGCTTTGACTTTGACCATTACTTTCCATCTTCCTCAAGACTGCGGACTGTGAGTTCTTTTGTTGTGGATCCAGTGCGGTGATATTACATTCTTCTATTTCCTATCTAAAGTTATTCTGTAAGTTTCCGTAACACTGTCTCTTAGCTTTTATGTTATCAACATTTCCTTCCTATGTGTTTGTCCCACTCTCTGATATCCATTGACAGCCACTTTAGGTCTGGTTTCTGAATTGGGTGGATTTTCCCAACCACACGGAGTTACTAATGAGGTGGGAGAGAAATACTCCAGATAATTAACTTTTGAAGAATAACATGAGACATCTTGTTTCCCAGTATTCCCTCCAGAGGTATATCTCCTGTTACCAGTGCCATTAAGATTATCTGGCCACTTAGAATTAAAACCGTATTCGTTTCTATGAATTGTCTTACCATGCTGCTCCTCTTGTCTACTTCGGAACACGTTTATTTTAGCCCTTGTCAGTTATACCAATGAATCACTACATTTTGTAGGCAAGGGTATCTACTAGTGACATACAGTTTCCTCTGCATTGATTTGAAATTTGTATATATTTTTTGTTTTCAATAGGGTATCTTCGGCTATAATAGTTAATCAATTACGCCCTCCACAGAGATAAAGCAACACATAACCAGAGTACATTATTCCAGAAATGTTCTATTTACAAACAGTAACATATATTAACTGAAGCAGAGTAATATAACAATTTCTGAACACCTTTTACATTAAAAACTCCATTCTTTAAAAAGATTGGCATAATTAATCTACAACAGTGTAAGATCAGAGACACTGCTTAATTTGTAAAAGAAAGTGCTAGGGCCCAACATTTTGCTCGGAAGCCTACGCCTGGTGAATACAAATGTGCACGTCATAGTGCTGAATACCAAAGCTACATAGTCTTGATTCCACCTCATGCCTCTTATACACCAGCACACACTCCCTGAATCTGTATCTCACTCTTGCAGGTTTTTTTCAACCCTGCTTTCTCCCTTTTTCACGGTTTTCCGTCTTTCACTTCCTCCTCTTTTCCGCTTTATGTTTTCTCTCTAGTGTTCTGGCGCAAAGTCAGGTGAGAAAAAATAAATGAAAAAATAAGCAGCTGTTCCCACAAATGAGTGCAGGTGGATTCCCACTTGCAACCACTGGCTCAAATTAGGCACTGGAGCTGACCATACGAAAAGATCATGTACTCAATTTGGATCGCCTCCTCATTTTAAGTGCACACTCTAAGAGTATGTATTTTACCCCTGTTTGAGGTTGATCCTGGTTTGTCCTATCCTGGTCCAACTGTTTGAACACATAGAAAGTTCATGCATTGTCGCATTCTACTATCCTTGGTGCATTCTAATAGAATTAATTGAGACATGAACCGACAAATCGCGTTATCATTCTTAACCCGTTGACCGCAGTGCGAATTCCGCCACGGTGCGGGCAAAATAATGAGTGGGCGTGGATCAGATGCCCCCCGGCCATCTTCCACACACGCTCACTGTGACTTTGGATGGCCGGGGGCGTCCGATGCATGGAAAGGGTTAAAGATCAATCATGAGTTGTTTTGAGCATAAGGTTGTAGCTACTTCCTTTGACAGTGACAATTTCGCTAAAGGGATCTACAAGGATTTCTTACATTCAATTTTAGAGTGCATACCATGAACCAGCTCAGTACTAATCTTACTTCACAGAGTGTTTGATTGAGGGTTCAATAATTTAAACCAACATGTTATGACTTGTGCAAAGGCTAAAAGAAACCCTTGTAATTTCCAGCTCTAGATATAATGGTTCTATGGATATACTCTGGCGCATCAAGAGAAATATTTTCCATAAAAAGCCTATGTGGCATTCAAGTTACTAATTAGTTCCATGGCAATACATTCAACTCTGTATCATAGGATGGCAGAAATCTTTGCTCCACAGGTTTTTACAATGTTTATATTCTTTAACTTCTTATGTTTACATGGGAATCTGGTAGTCCTTCCCTTAGGCCATTTTTTTTGTGATTAGTTGTTCTTGGTACACTGTTCAAATTCAAGGTGACGAAGGTGTGAGCTCTAGTAACAATAGGCCGATTCAGTGTTCAGGGGCTAGATTCCTAATGCCCACGTTTGTTTGGTTCTGTAGCAGTGGCGTAGCAAGGGAGTGTTGGGGAGGTGGTCCACCCCAGGCGGCACGGGTTTTGGGGGTGGCAGCCTCTCCCCATCCCCTCCCCATTGTTATTGCACCCCTTGCAATAACCACCTCCCCCACTCTTAAATGTGTCTGCCGCTGGCAGCAAATACAGGGACCACCAGGCCGGCAAAAGGCCTAGCTACGCCACTGGCCTGTATGAAATTCCTATAGTAGGTGCAAAATGCATTCAGAATCTCAATCAATTGTGATTTCTTCAATGGGATATTTTGGTCGAATTGCTCTAGTCAAACGCACCATAGAGTACCAGGGCTGATGTTTTTAGAGTTAGGGCTTGATTCAGACACAGTTCAGCTCGAAAATAGTGAGCAAGGTTTGCCTCTTTCTGTTTCTGAAGGCTCATGTTTAAAATAATTAATTAACTCGGAGAAATATATGGTTAAATGAATTCACACTGTAGTGTTTGCACAAAATATTGGAGAAAAAATATTGTGTGAAGAAAATCTTGTGTGGAAAAAAGACTGTATGAATAATATGGAGGACACAAATATTGTGAACATAAGTTTCTATGGGTAAGCAAACTTTAACTATACTTATCGCCACATCTATGCACCTTCTCAGTATAAATATCTTTAAGGTACATAGATGTGGAGTTATGAATAGTAAATCTATGCATACCACATTACACTTACCTTCCGGATATTTTGGTCCTCGATATGTTTGACAAATATTCTGTCCACACAATGTTTGACTCCTGCTATAGAAAATTGACATGAACCGGTTTATTCAAAAGGTGATATATTTTCAGAAGGGTCTGAAGTTTACATGTTTAATCATCTATCAGTGTGGTGTATCCTGTACTGAATGAGCAAATTACCATTCTGTGATGTCGGAATGGCCAAGTTCTTTAGGGACTGTGATAAGATATGTTAGAACTGTGTTGCCCACTCCACGGGTAGGGCATTTAATGTATCCATTCTTAAAGACCTCACATATATGAAGTATACAAATATTTAAATTATGGTGGTGTAACATATGTCATTGTTAGAACAAAAGTGGTTTCATATTGCATACCCTGCAATCTTACTTATGTGCCTATGAGACTATGCAAAAATGAAAGTAATTCTTTCATAAAGAGACAAAAAAATATTCAAAGCAGGTAGCCATTTTCTTGGTTTGGTTGGTTCTAAGTGGCAAGGTATCAAACATCGTCTGACAGATTGGTACTGATGGTGCCATTTCTGATCCAGAAAAACCCAAACTTATGCTCTTCTCAATGCAATAATTCACTTTGCCACAACCTATTATACTCAGACGTTACACTGCAGTTAACGAACCCTGTGCCCCTATCAATATCATTATACATGTTAATAGTACATGAATAGGCTACTCCTGCTAGACTTAGGTGTAGTAGCTAAAAGTTAGCTTCATAAACAAGATGGGATCCACATCAGTAAACCAAAACAACAGTACTGATGGGAAACCCTCACTTCCAGGTTGGCTTCAAAATCAGTGGTGTAGCTAGACCTTTTGCCGCCAGTGGCGGTCAAAGCTTTAGCCGCTCGAGATGGCTGCAGGTGAGAGCGGGGGTGTGACAGTCCCTGCCTTTGTCGCCCCGCAACTGTCACAGGAAAGAGCAGGGGGGTTCCACCGCCCACTAAACTCAACCACCTCCACCTTCCCCCTTGCTACGCCACTGTTTAAAAAAAAAGTCCATGTACAGTCCACAGGAGAAGGGTGGAATCTTGGAGAAAACAGAATATACTTCCAGTATAGAATAATAAATGCTTCCACAATACACTAATCTCAAGCAGTATGACACTTCCCATGCTCCAGGTGGTTGTGGACAAACCCTGGTAGTACCAGGAGGCCCTTTCTGAGTTTGGGAGTACAAGAGACAGCAGTGGAATGGTGAGATGTAGGTAACTGTCTTTAAAGGCGCCTTGTAATCTACAGGTCGAAACATGAAGAGGGTTAGGGAAAAACAACAAAGGGGCAGAAGCGCAAATGGTAAAAAAATTGAATCTGAAAACTTACAACAAAGCAAGTTGCAAGACACAGACAGCTTCCTGCTGCCACTACTGAAGGTCAACTTGCAGTACCCAGTTTTTCTTCTGGGAGGGCGAACCAGATTGATTCTTGGTTTCCCCTACCAGTCTGCCTTTTTTAGCTCCATCCCGTCCTCCAGCTCTTCAAGGACAACAGGACCAGGAGTAATGAAGATTACGGGCAAGTAATAAGGCATTACCCCCAGGTCCCTACAGTCCTCGTCCCATTCATTGAAAGTGGAGAATACCAAAGCCAGAAACCCGGCCTTCTGAACCCACAAAAACACTCAGGACACCATGACAAAAGCAGTGGCCCAAGCTACACAAAAGGGGAGAACCACAGAAAAACACAAACAGGAGCACACAGCCCACAATGCCCCCCACAAAACAACATGACTGCACCCCCAAGAACAAGCAGGAGAAGACCAAGGAGACCAAAAAAAAGCCAACCAATGATGCCAATAACCAGAGGGCAGCCAACCACACTGGGAACACCCCAAAATACAACGGAGGAGGAGCCACCACCAAAGAAGCACCCAAGACTGCCCACAACAGAAGGACAGCGAAGAGGCCCCATAAGGAAGAAGACCAAGGAAACCAGGCACACCAGGAAGCCAGGGCCACAACCAAGGACCGAAAGAACCAGCACCTCAGGGAAAGAAGCCTCAAGCAGCACCAAGGAGGAAGCCCCCACAAAACAAATGGGCCAGCAGGGCACCCAGGTCCCACAGACCCCTAACCGAAAAAACAAGCCAAGCGGAAGAAAGCCGAGAAGGTGACAATGCAAAGACCAACCAAGCTAAAGCCAGAGAGGAGGCAAAGCAGAGACCCCAAGCCCACGAAGAAGGCCAAGGATAACCAGAACTGCCGCCCATAGAGCACAGAAAGCCCGGAAGAACTCCCACCAAACCACAAGGCAGCCATGCCCAGAACCCCCAGGCAGACCCCCAAACCAGCAGCAGCACCAACCCAAAGTGGTCCCAATAAGGTGAAGCAAGGAAAGGCCCAACATGCCCGCCCCAACTAGAAAATTAAGGGTGGCAGGACCAACAACAGGACCAACCCCAACCAATGGCGTAGATTGGGGGGAGTGTGGGCGGTCCGTCCCAGGAAGCACTATTTTGAGGGCAGCGCCCGCGCGGCACTGGCCCATTGCCGCGGCCTTTATAATTTATTTGGGGACATTGACATCTGTCAGTCAGTGTCCTCAAATAAATTATAAAGGCCGCCGCGATGGGCCAGTGCCACGCGGCCGCCGTTTTGCAATCGCTGCTCCCAGCATGCTTGAGGGCTTCTGCTACAATCATGCTGTTCCTCTGCACAGCAGCACCGCACTGCACTTGACTTCCTGGCTGCTGCTGCCCCATGCGGTGTCAGCGGGTGTCTTGATAGTGCGCTGGGCCGGTCGGGGTCACTGAGCCACACTGGACGAAGTTGTGAAGCTGTGGTGGCAATCAGCTCTGTTCATGCCACCATTGCGAAGCGGAAGGTAGGTGGGGTGGAAGTATAACAACTGTTCTAAATGTAGCCTCTGTGCTATGACTGCAAAATCGTGCTGTTTTTGGGGTGTGCCCCCAACACATCAGAGCAGGAGCCCTTTCGGGCTGGACTGGGGCCGCTTGCCTGGGAGACCGCCCAGCGCCCGCCTGGTGCACTGGGTAACCACCGGTGCCGAAGGAGACACAGGGTGCATTGGTGATGCGCGGTACTGCCCGTGAACATGGTGGACCCAGGTAGGGGATGCTTGTTTCAGAACTGATGCTGCTGCACCATGGGACTCACATCCGAATACGCACCAGAAACACTCCGAATCTGAATTCCCGGAAATTATTATTTTCATGACTTGGAAGAAGTCTCCTTGCTCTAGAACATATTTATTCCACACCTTGGCTTGGAGCTTTCATCACTCCCACTCTCCATACACATTTATTAGTGCTTTAACTAGGACTCAGTTTACCCTTTCTACTGGTGCCTCGATTGTGTAAAGCCACTTGGACGCACAGAGTCTGACTGAAATGTAGCCACATCGAGCCACTAGAATTCCCTGCAAGCCCCTACAGTTAGATCTCGCCCTTTCTCTGCATCTGCGCCCATTTAGTGGCCATGTTAAGAGGATTCCCAAGCCTCCTGAACCTTCCCTGTGCTTTGTGTCTGTCTGGGGCCTCCGCTTTTCCATACACAACTTCGGAAAAAGAGTTTAGTTGACCAAAGCAGGGCGGTCCCTAACAGCCAGAGGAGGTGTAATAATTATGTGGCTCGAACAAAAGGAGAGTTCACATGTCATGCAGTATTTGGTGTCAGGTCGTGACTTGTCATTTCCTGTCTTGTGTATGATACTAACCCAGGCTTCTGAACATATTTACGCTCTATGAGGGATGTAATGTGCATTTTGGGATATGAAGTCCTGTCTACTCCATATTAAATGCAATACATTATATTCCGTTCTATTTTACATGGGCTTGTAGTCTTGTGAGGTATGTGTCGAAGGAAATCGCTGTTTAATATAGCAGATTGTCTAGGGTATATCGGGAGTGAACATCGCATCCAGAGGGTTGTGGGACATATTGTTTAACTTCATCCAGTGCTGCCTATCTGAGTTATTACAGCTAGGTTCTACTTCTACATGAAGTACTGTGAACCATGTCAGACATCGCGAGGCAGCACGTGCTGCACCTTTTCAAGCCGGGTCACTTAAAAGCCCTTCGACTTGCCGTACGTCTCGAGTCAGTGCATAGAGTGAAGTAATGGTATCTCTTACTCTGCTAGTTTCTCATAAAATTAAAGACGTGCTTGCCTTGTAAACTAACAGCGCTTAGTGCTCAGTCATGATTATCTTCAGCTGCCTGCTCTGTTATAAGATGTAGTTTTTCAGTCACTCACAGCCTGTGTCTGTTGAATCACTTGTTTTCACGAGACGTGCCACTCCACATACATCTGCACTAAAATCGTGTTAGGCCGCTCTGGGTTTCTGAGTCACACTGTGTCACTTAAGTCAATATAGCCTAGTGTAGCTCTGACAGCATGTGGGGGTCATGGTGTGATCTGTGCCTTGGGCAGATAGAGGTTCCCCAACCCGGGGAGGGGTGGGCGCGGACCTCTCAGGGTTAATGATTTTTATTACGGTTGGAGTCGTTAGCTTTTGGAAAAAAAACATTTCTACTCATTTATGTTGCATTTTTTTAATCAACCCCAGCGTGTTTCCCTTGTTTTCATTGCTTAATGTTACTTTTGTGAAGGTGTCACTCATTGTCATTCAAACGTAACTCATAATTTCTCTGAAATTATGAAACATCACACATAGCAGTCTGAAACCTTGGCAGCTATGGTGCTTTCTCTGTTATGTGTGTAGGGAGTGAGTTGCAGGCTCTGGCCTTGGTCTTGGACACAGTGACAAACCAGCACAGTAACAGGGGCAGTGTTTTAAATGGGCCTCCACATCAAAATACTCTTCTCTTCAGTAATGGAACTTTTGTTTCGCAGTTTTGTAGCAGTACAGAGGTGTTAAAAGTACTACAATGTTCCATGTATGTTGAGATGTTTTCGGGCAACACACAGTGTCAAGTAAACTCTGGTGATTAATTTACCTGCTGGAGAGACATGGGGGTTTAATCTAGTGGCAGGTTTCATTTGGGTGAGGTAGCACAGGTGGTTAATATCATAGCTGCCAAGTATTTGCATTGCTAATGTGACATTTCCATTGATGCAGTGACTTATGAAAGAAATTCCACAGCGAAATGTGACTCTTCAAAAACATTTTATACTGTGTTAAAATAATGAGTTGCATATTCATTGTGCTTTAAGTCATAGGCTGGGACATCGTAGCACTCTAAATACAGAAGCCGTTAACCACCACTCCTTACCCACCACCACCAGGAATCTATTCCTTTACTGTCTGGTTACACTCATCTGTAGTAATTGAATTAATCAATAAAATATCATAATGCAAACAAATGCATTTCCTACTGATTACTTTAACTTGGATTTATCTTTAAACATACAGTGTGCCTTTATTTTATATGCTGTTACCTGAAGGTGAAGACAATCGAAACTTGGGACAGAATAAACATATTTTGTCCTTCCAGCTTTGTTTTTAACTTACCGCCCCTCCCCTCCCTCTTCCCCCCCATCCGGCCTGGTACTGCCCCAACTGCAGAACTAAAGTTAGTCTAGTAATCAGGTGCATTAGACTCGCCTGTAGTATCCTGAAGGTGCTGCCAGGGGAATTGTGGTCAAACCCAGTGTGGTGGACTGATCTGCAGACATTGTTGAGGTCATGGACGGGGCAGATAGGGGACAAGGGTCCTGCACAAGCTGTGATGTAATGAGTGAGATGTCACAAACAGGGTAGGTAGAACTGATGTAAGTTTTGGTTTTCCTTCTGCTTTTCCTTCAATGGCGCAGCTAGGTGGGGGCGGCCTGCCCTAGGCAGCACTATATTGGGGACGGGGGCTGTCTAGCCCTGGGCCGTGTCATGTATGTGCATGTTACTTGATTGATCGAGGTAACTATTAGCGGTGATACTACTTGTCTCTCAAACCTTTTTCAGGTGCTCGCTGTCTTTTTTCCCCAGCAACCCCCCAGGGGGTGAAAATCTGAAGGATAGCACCTGGCGCCACAAGCTCTAGCTACGCCTCTGACCCCAACACCACCGGGGAGCCCTACAGCAGACCCATCCAGAAAAGGAGGACCGGGCCAGTCAAGAGGACCAATGCACAGACCCAGAGTAGCTAAAAAGGCCTTGGCCACACTAATCAAACATAGAAGTGAGGAACCACCACCCAGGAGCCAGGCCCCAAACTAAAAGGATACAACCACCATAGAGCCCAGAGGATCAACTTGAGGACCAGACCTCTGGGCAGAAATGGCCAGCCCCAACCACCAGCGGTAACACAGAACAACCACCAAAACCCCTAAACCAGGTAAAGGAGCCGGGGCACAGGGACAGGCCAACAGGCCAGAACCGAGGTGCACACCAGAACACAGGGGACACCGGGACACAACCTGGTACCCTGCTCCACAAAGACCCAGACAGAAGGAAGCAGGACCAACAAGCACCCAATCCCCACCACCAGAAGACCAATCAGAAGGATCAGGCAACCAGAAACACAGACCCCACCTGGACATGAAATGGCAGGGAAGAACCAGAAGTCAGAACCCCTTGAAGCACAACCTCCAACCAAGAACAAGACCAACAACAAAACCCCACTCAAGGAAAACCAGAGGGCAGACCCCACAACCACACCAGAGCACAGCAACCAAGAGAGGGGAGAGGCAAACAAATCCCAAGGCCACTGAGACCATGGGAACCGAAAGACCAAACCAGGCAAACAGGGAAGACCCCAGCCCAAACAACAAAAAACCAGGATGGCGCCCCCAACCACATCCCGGGGGTTGACCAAAGCGCAATAGACAGGACTGGAGAAAGGACAACCACCTGAAGCAAGACCAAAACCAGCTGCAGGAGGACCAATAGAGGAGGAGCCACCAACAGGGCAGCCCATAGCCCACCCCAGCAGATGTCTCCACAGGACCTGGGAAACCAGCTGACCAAACAACAGACATGCCAGCAATAACAGGAGACCACCAACACGGTGCCCCCACAGACCTGGAAGGAGTGGCACAGGGGCAACAGCCTGAAACCCCCAATCAAAGAGAGCAGAGAGAAAGGTGATAGAACCAGCTTCAATCAGGCCAGGAAGGGAACACACAGCCGCGGGAAGCCCAGCAGCCCACAATGGCATGCGAACGCCACAGCCCGCCCCACACCAGGGGAAGGCAGGTGCCGAGAAGAGGCCTAATGAAGGGGCAATGCGGCCAACTAGGACCCCCTCCACACCTGGCAAAAGAACGGCCGACCCCCAATAGCCTGAAAGAACCACCCCCAAACAATGCACAAAGCGGTCAGAGAAAGGGAATCCAGAAAAGGGCACAGGCCAACACCCAAAGGCAACCCACCAAGCCCCACAACCAGGTATGCCCCAACAAGGAGACCAGAGCAGAGAAGGCATCGCTAACGGAACCTGCACAGACCCATGTGGGGTGAACAAGTCACAGCGAGGCCATGGCAAACAGAGGCAAAAGCCATGGCCCTACTCCCCAAAGAGTAGAAACCGAAAGAGGGAGCAGGCTGAAACTGGATCGAAGCAGACACCGGAACTCCAAAGGACCAAACCCAAATGGCCAGACTCGGCCCCAAACTGAAAGTGATAGGACCCAGTCAACACCCCCAGGGACCCAAATACGGCCACCACACAGGAAGGTATAGCTGACAGAGGCTGTGCAATGGATGGATGCCAGGGCTTTCACGGCACACCAAACACAAAAACCACAGGGCCAAGCAGCGCACAGCAGAAAAAGGGGGAAGAAAAAACACCACCTCAACACCACCCAGGACTGGCAGACCCCAAAAAGCACAGCCTCAAAAAAAAAGGACACACACAGCCAGTCCAACACCAAAAACCAGCCCAACGGCAACCAGGAGAACCAGGGGCACCCCGAACACAGCCCCCAAACCGCCTACCACACAAGGGCAGCGGAAAAACATGACCAGAGAAGATGCAAGGTCCGGTGAAGGGAATCCAGAGGGTCCCAAATCGGAATTGACCCTGGAAAGCAGTGATAAAACAGGGGAAAGCCGCAACATGGCACACCCCATAAGAGCTGGAAGGCGCCAGGCCACACTGGTCACTCAAGCGCCCCCAACAGCTAGCCACAAGCAAAAGGGGAACAAAGCAGCCAAAGAGACAGAGGCAGAAGATCCCACAACAGGGAGGCCGTGGACTCAAAAACAAATGGCTGAAGCACCAATAAAGGAACAGAAGAGGTGAGAGAGACAAAAAACGTAATGGGGCAACCCCCCAGGGAAGGCAGATTCAACCCCACACCACCTGCCCCTAGGTACCAGCCCAGGCGTGACCCAAAAGCCCTGCACAGGGAAACAGGTAAACCGCCATACACACCACCAGGCACCCAAGGGGCACCACCAGCGCAGCCTCCAAGCCACCATCCACCCAAGGCCCACTGCGACCAGAGAGAGGGACCATAGGCACACAGTGATTCAGGGAGCCAATGGCCAGGTCATAGGGAAAGAAAAATCCTCAAGGTGGGAAGGCCACTCAAGCAGTAGGGAGGCTGGGAATAACAAGGACGGAGCCAGCTGGGGAAAAGCACCAAACCTGCAGAAAGGCCAAGGAAAGAAAAGGGGAGGAAAACCGCCATGCGGTACCCACCAGGCAGGCAGGCAGATCACACAAAACACCGTCTATCCTAACTAGCCAGCCCAGGCACCCACCATAACCCCAGGGCAAAAGGTGTGCCAGGCCACCACACGAGAACAGAACACCAGGAGCTGGGTGGCGGGTGACACCAAACAGACAGACCGAGCTACGGATAGGGACACAAAAAAAATGTAATCAACGCCAAATGTGAACCTCAAAATGAAGATGAATAACAGACACTCCTCTGCCAGTGGGACCTCGCAGTGGCAGGGAATGGACCGGAAATGTCAAGTAGCAGGGAAGAAGCCAATAAAGAAAAAAAGAGGAGACTGAAAAAAAAAACGCTATGCCAGCCAGCCCATGCACCAGTGCGGGACAAATGCCATACTCAGAAAATGGTGACGGGATGCAAACCATGGAATGCGAGAGATCAGTGACCCAAAAGTCACAAGACCCGCCATCCATCTTCCAGAATGTCCTCCCAATCGGCCTGGCCAATGGGAGGATGCGCTCCTGCAAACCGGAACCACTCCACAGAACCGGTGCACCAGCTGTAAGAGGCCGGTCGGCAACCTCCGTGCCTCCTTGCAAGCCCAGCAGGCCAGGAGGCACACGAAGAAACCGGCCAGAGACAGCCCAGCGGTCAGACATGGAACCCAGGTAACCGCCACTCCGGCCCAGCAGGAGCAGCGTCCAGCACAATCCTCATCCCAGTCTGTCAGCAGACACAAAAAAGAACAGGGGGAATGCTGGGTAAGTACTGGTTAAGTACTACCAGTGGGAGGGGTGGGACAGGGATACCAGCATTCCTCTGTTCTTTTTCTGTCTGGGAGATGCTTATCTCTATTTGCAACTAATGGGACAAGGGCTGGAGGGACCTGGGGGTAATGCCCTATTACTACCTGTAATCTTCATTACTCCTGGTCCTGTTGTGCTCGTCCCATTCATTACCACCCTCCCTCCCATCCGGACATTCCTGTCTTCATCTGTGGCTTGATATTCCAGAGGGACTGCTGGGTAAGTACACTTATGTGTTCCTGGTGGGAGGGGGTAGGGTAGGGGCCAGCATTCTTCCTTCATTCTTTTTTTCTGTTGGTGAGATAGGATTAATGTAATAGTTCTTGCTAATGTTGGACATCCTCCTTGCCTGTCCATTGACATAGCAATTCGAAGTGACTTGTAAATTCTTTTAATAATTCTAGTCTAAGATACAGAACAATATACAACATAGTTTTATAGAAGAAGTCAAGTCAAGTCAAAAGCTACTTTATTTCGGCCTCACAAGACCATAAAAGCACATATAAAACATTTTAAAATTCATTGTAATTCATCAATATAGAAACGTTTGTATACACATGAATATGAAAACACCTGAAAAAAGTTAAAAAGATAAAAGATTAAAAGGTTTGGTAGGCAATAAGTATCTCATCATAAAAAACAAAGTCAAATGAATTAAGAGGTGGAAGTAAATACAATGAGGTGTCCGGGGTCTTTGGAAAGTACGGGGAATGGGCAGTTTAAGCTTGTACTTTCTTTAGAACTGCGCGCTGAGCACACCACATTGAAAAAAGATAACGGGACACTGAGTAAACAATTAGCATGCCAGTGTCGTATTTCAGAATTCTATAGGCCTGTAGGCAGTGGGAAGTTCCAAGGTTCCTGCAACAAGCCCTTATTTCCTTGTAGGTAGGCCAAAAAACAACACATGCAAGTAGTCTCTGTACAGTTTTAGCAAGACGGGCAAGCTTTCATCTGGCTACCCCCCATTTATGGGTGACAGCATGTAAGGGGAGTACGCCATGCCTAAACTGGATGTAGAGTTTTTTGGCTTGAAGGGGATGTATATTGTCAATGCTAGGTTCTAGGAGGTATGAGAATTTTACATCAAGAATGGTGTAGTAAGTGTACCTGTCCTGAGGCCCCTCTGGAGTAAATTTAGGTGACAGTCCTTAAAGTTTTATATTTGGACTTTTCTTGGTGTAACATAAGAACTTTCATCTGGGCTATTCCATTAGTCTCCCATTCCAATGGCTACAAAGAAATTCTTGATGTGGGTGAGCCAGGAGATTTTCCTTGCCCCCCTGTGATTGGCCACTTCCCTCAATTCCTCCTTATACGTGGATAGCTCTGGGGCGCTCCATAATCGGCGCCAGTAAAGAAGGGGTCTGAGTGCTACCTCCTGTGCCATTAGACTTTAGCCCAAGTCCATTCACAGCGGGGTTAAAGGAGTGCTTTTTGGAAGGCCCACCAACTGTCTAAGGAAAGAATTTTCAATCCTTGCAAGTTGGTCGGTCGGCCGATGGCCCCATAATTCGGCTCCGTACAAAGCAGCCCCTCCAGCTTGCACCTTGTAAATTTCCAGCACCGGACCCAGCATCTTACATACACACTTCCTCTGCTGTTTCACGAGGCCCCCTGACATTTGCGTCAGCTTTAGACAAACCTTCCTGGTTTGGTCACCCCACTCCATGTTCTTGTTGAGGGTTAGGCCCAGATAGTTGCAGACAGTGACTTTCTCTAAAGATTCTCCGGCTAGTTGTGGGTTGGGACGCTTTGAGTGGCCTGCATTGAACACTATTTTTCTGGGTATTTATTTCCAGCCCCCTGTTCTTACAAAATAGGTCAAAATTACCAGTGCCATAGAAGAAGTGAAAGACAGGTGGTGGTGAACTGAATATCACGTTAACCACTCTGACATCTTGACTATCTCACACTGTTTAATTGAGCACCAATTATGAATAAAAAGGATAGAATACTCATGCCTACTTTTTAATGGTGCTTTTGCCCAGGCTTTTCCGTTCAAGGTAGCCCTGCTCGTCTTAGACATTCCTGCATAACCAGAGCTTGAAAATTTTCCTGATGAACATCCACGACTAAAAAGTCATAATCTGTTCTCCCAAATGAAGATTTTAAAAGTGTAATAGCAGACATAAAATATAGTTCAATATGGCTTGTAGAGGAAATCTAAGGTGAAATAAAGTTTCTAACACCTGTTTTCTACAGCTATGATGGCAATTCAGTACACAATCAATGTGGTTGTTGACTGATGTGATGATCTTCCTCAAAAGAGAAGCAGCCAGGAAGAGGGAGAAAAGGTAAAGTACTAAACAGATACATTGATTTAGAGGGTGGATGGATTCAAGATATGTT
Organism: Lissotriton helveticus; assembly: GCF_964261635.1. Taxonomy (NCBI): domain Eukaryota; kingdom Metazoa; phylum Chordata; class Amphibia; order Caudata; family Salamandridae; genus Lissotriton; species Lissotriton helveticus. Next base: position 863,419,874 of record NC_136057.1, on the reverse strand, counting down.
TTTTGATTGCTGGAGGTCATGGATTACAGACCATGACTTACTTGGTTGAGTCTGTCAAGACCAAATTCTATTTCTTACTCCTTGAGGTTCTGAATCCCAGAACCTATTTCAACTTTGTTTAATTATTTTAGTTTCCACTCAGAATGCCTTGCTGGAAAACAACTCAGTTGAGCTGTGATAATGTGTATTTTCAATATTTTGATGAAGGCCACAAAGTCCTGAAATTAATAATATAGTTACATGGTGGTGTGGAACATAGTGCATGACACAAACATTCAAATAAACCACAATGAGAAACTTTGCAGCGCAACTCACAAACTAAGAGAGTAGATAGTATTATCTTCATTTTTATAATTGATAATGATAAAATGGCAAGTTTGCATGCCTCTGAATTATGTACAAATGTCAGACTGCTGAAAGTTCTCATGGGGACTATTCACAGTGTACCATGTTTGCAGTGAATCAACAGTCATAACTGAGATGTATGGGTTTTAAACCCTGGAACCATTACAGTCTCAAGTGTTTTTAGCGCCCTGAATGCTTTAATTCCTTTCATCTGACCATTTTTGGGTGTCGGCTACAGATAGCTTTAAATGTCAGTTGGCCAGGCCAAACCTATTTTTTCCAGGATACAAAGAGGAGATTTGTGTCAGTGCCATGCTCATGATCGACCCAAAACAAACAGGATTTGTAAAGCATGGCTTATCACCAGTGAGTGTATCCAGGCGCTTAGGGGGGATGTGGGGTTAAGCTGCTGAGGGATGTCAATAAAATAGCCAGATTTTTAGGTCTTTTCTGAATTCCTGCAGGGTGGGGGCCGTTCAGAGGTGGAGGGGAAGGCCGTTGCAGGAATTAGCGGCCAGGTAGGAGAAGGCTCGGCCACCGCTCCTGCTTCTGTGGATGCAGGGTGTGTTGGCTAAGGAGAAGGATGCGGAGCGCAGTTATCTTGTGGGTTTGTGGAAATTCACCCTGTAATTAATGTAGGCTGATCCTTTGTTGTGCAGGGCCTCCTAGGCATGGATTAGGAGTTTGAACTGCCACCCTTTACTGATGGGGAGCCAGTTTAGAAGTCTGAAGTGAAGCGTGATGTGGGTCCTTCTAGGTAGGACAAGGACACACTGGGCTGCTGCATTCTGAATTATCTGTAGTCTGTTTGGTAGTTGTGAGGTGGTCCCCACATAGAGGGAGTTGCCATAGTCCAGGCAGCTGTAATGAGGCCCTGGGTGATGAAGCGTTTGCAGCTGATGTGGAGTCACTTGAAGATTTTCCGGAGCATACATAGATTGTGGAAGCAGGAAGATGAGACAGCATAGATCTGCCTTTTCATAGTGAGGTTGCTGTCAAGTATGATGCAAATGTTCCTTGTGTCCTCTGTTGGTGTGGGTGAGGGGCCCAGTTCACCTGGCCACCAGGAGTTGTCCCATGGGGAGGTGTTGCTCCTAAAGATGAGTATCTCAGTTTTGCCGATGTTGAGTTTGAGTTTCTGCATCCAGCTGGCGACTCTGGCCATGAACCTGTGGAAGTTGGATTTGGTGTTGGCGGGGTCAAAGAATCGGGAGAGGATAAGCTGAGTATTATCAGCTTAAGAAATGATGTTCATACCATAGTGTTGGAAAGTGGATTACTAAAAGGGGCAAATATATGTTTGCCACTGGCAATAAGGCCACTAACACAGTCTAGGGTGCAGAATAGGTCTTAGAAAATTATTCCCATGCTCAACCCCTTGGTAGCTAGGCTGTGAGCAGGCAGGCTTAACTTTAAAGACAGGTATGCAGAGCATTTTAAAAACACAAATTCGGTAAATCATTAAGACACAATCAAACACCAATGTATAAAAAGAGGAATTTCTTTATCTTCACAATGACACCAAAATGACAAGAATCCAATGTAGGGAACTGGAGATATGAATTTCTAAAGATTTAGCCTTATCTAGCACATAGAAATCTATAGCGCCTTATCTGTACATCAGGTCGCGTTAGACTGGGTCAAAGTCAAAGTTCCAGGTGGACCTCGATGGAGCCCTTCTCGGCTACCCCTTGTGGGAGGTCTCGGTCAAAGTTTTTACCTTCTGACTTAGAAACTTTTCTGGAGCTTTTTTTCCCGGATTCTCTTGAAGCTCTCATTCAGTCCAGATTCAATGAGGGGTCGCCGGATTGCCTTGCAATGAGCTCCCAGTCAAACTTATGGCATTACGACCTCCGGAACATTCCAGCTGGACGAACCAAGGACCCAGGCCGACTCACGGTTTAAGGCAGCGTCTTGGCTCTCGCTGTTGCTCTTGATCACCTTTTCTTCGTTCGGACTTCAAAACTTTTACAGAGCTTTTTCTTGCGGGTCCCTCAATGCTGTTCACAAGACAGGATTTTGTGAGGGTTTGCCGGCCTAATCCCGGTCAAACTCTGGACGTTGGACGTTGGACCTATGGAGCTTTTCAGTGGGATGAACCTGGATGGCAGGCCTGCTTGGGGTTGAAGGCAGGCAACTTGGCTGGCTAGGTTGATTCTGTCCACTTATGGAACGTTTTCCCAAAGTTGCTCAAAACTTCTCCAAACTTCTAGAACTTCCTCCTGAAGTTCCCCAGAGGGTCCCAACGTGTCTCAAACATACTCCAAGGGTCTGGAAGCTACAAGATGGTCTTTGAAAGTTGAGGACTTTATTTCCCACAATTCACTTGGACAAAATCCTTACACATCCACTGGTAGTGCTCCAGGTTGAGAATTCATGGTGATGTTCTAGGTGAGCTCTGTTAACCTGTGGCTTGCAGGGAGTCCACTCTTAAGTCCTTTTACAGCACGGTAGTCCACAGGGATGTAGTTCCTGATGGTGGAGAACGCACAATCTTCAGAGTGCAGGCCTTAGTGATTGCACATCAGACTTCTCAGCATGACCCTTCTTGCTCTCTTAGGTTTCAAGCAGCAGATCTGAGAGGCTCTGCCCCTCTCAGATACATATTCCTAGTTCTCTGGGTCAAGCAGGAAATCACTCGTGTCCAATGGGGTGGGGTACCACTCAAAGGTATGACCACATCCTGCAAAGTGTGGCACTATTTTGTCCCAGAATGCACCAATTCTTTCAAATTCATCATGGCTGATTTTCCAGCAGGGGGAGAAGAGCTGGCTAAACATACCCCTAGGCTGGCTAATCTCCATAGTCTCTCCCCCTTGCATCGGCTCATTCCTTCCTTAAGCATAGCACCTGGCTGGGTTGAAAAAAAGTAGAGTTGTAAATGACACTGGTGTCTTCCCCTTCCCTTGAGGTCTATTGTTTATGACTCCTCCCCTTGATCTAGCATTCCTGTGTAATAGATCACTGCCCTACCATCAGAGCTGGTTAACCCCAAAGGCTCTTTATCACCTCTTCAAAGGAGCCTGGCTAATCCACTTTACTCTGACCCATCAGGACAGACCACTGGAAGGCTGAATTTGGTCTTACAGCCAAGAAAGTTTTACAACTTCTTGTCTGTACATTTTTGGAGAAATTCAACAATATCATATTGTTGGATTTATTAATACCATTCTGGGAAGCCTTTGAATGCTATTTCTATCATTCTTCTTTCAGATATATTGGCTAATACCTTCTTGCCATGCTAACCTATGTGGCAGGGGATTTGCAATGGGATAAATGACTTGGGCCATTTTTTCAGCACCAGGGCTTACAAAAACATATTTCATAAGTACTCTGCCTATATCTACAGGAGCCCCAAGGGGAGACTTTAGGGGTTCTGAATATGTAAAAATATTACAGATCCTCCCTCCACAGTGCTCCTAGCACCAAAGGCGATTTTGGGCACCACTTTATAACAATGTGGGGAGTGAAATGTTCAAATTCACTTACCCCAGGGCATATAAAACTCATCTTATAATGGTCCTCCTTATAAATATCTGAAACAACCCCCCCCCCCACCCCTGGGACACCTAGAGTTGGCCCTGAGGTACCTAATATGCCTAAACATTGTAGGTTATCCATTCGTAAGTGCCCCAAACACCAACATCGAGTTTGGGCACAATTTAGTTTTTAAAAGCAGTTCTGCAACACAGAGCTACTTTTAAACTGAACTCAGGCTTCAGCAGTGCACACTTTCAAGTGTAGAAAGGGCCGCTGGCCTCTAAGCTGCCATGCCCTATTATATACTAGGGACTGAGGGGTAGTTTGAATCCTCCTGTCCTATTATGTTCTAGGGCCTTATCGGATAGGGCATGCCAATCTCTGGGGTACCTCAACCCATGGTGTACCCTAGAGTAAGTAGGCATTTTCACTGTATTCTAAGAGTCTCTTTCTGTATATCACTGGTCCTGGGCCTGGTTAGGCAGAGCCCAGGGTCAATCAGAGTTAGTTACCACCAGTACCAGTGAGAAAAAAAAGTTGGGGTGCCCAGGGCCTGGGAGGACTTTGCAACATATGGGATCTGACCAAGGTGACCAGAGGGTTCATATACATGTTGAACATGGTTGGGTTAAGTGAGGACCCTTGCGGACTGCCGCAGATGATATTCTTTGGCCCAGGGTATGGGGTAGGAAGTGGACTCTCTGAGTTCTTCCAGAGAGGAAGGACGCAATCCACTCAGGGCTTTCCCTCAGATCCCCATCTGGTGGAGGTATTGTAGGAGAGTGTAGTGGGGCATGGTGTTGAAGGCTGAAGAAAGATTGAGGAGGATCAGGGCAGCCGTTTTTCCCCTGTCTAGTAGAGAGCTGATGGCTGAGATTAGGGCGGGTCTGTGCTGTGATTTGGGCAGAATCCAGATTGGGAGGGGTACAGGATGTTGTTGTTTTCTGGGTGGTGAGCTGGATGTTTATTTCTTTCTCCAAGACTTTAGCAGGAAATGGGAGCAGGGAGATTGGCCTGTAGTTTTTGAGTTCTTTGAGGACTGTGGTGGTCTTTTTGAGGAGCAGTTAGACGTTTGCCTTTCTTGCTGATGGTGCGGTTACCCAGGTTGGAAAAGTGGTGGGGGAAGGGATATCTGGGAGCTCCTGCATGGCTGGAGCTCATGATAGTGGCGGTGGTCTTTTTGGAGAGTGGGTCCCACATGGCTATTGTGTTTCTGTTGGAGTTGGTGACACTGCACAGTCTATTAAAAGTTGGCTATGGGTTGGTTGGGGGTTGAAGTGTTAGATGGCAGCAATTTTGCTGTAAAAGAAGTCTGTGAGGGTATCGCAGAGGCTCTGGGAGGGGTTTTAGTGATCTCAATAGCTGTAGGGTTGGAGAACTGTTTGATGTTGCAGAAGAGCTTCTTGCTGTGGTAGGAGCTGATTTCAAGGTGGGGGTGAGGGCCCGTTTCTTGGTGGTTTTCAGGTGTTGATAGTATTCGTTGGGAGCTAGTTTGAAGATGGCTTAGTCATTGGGTATTTTGCTGGTGTGCCAGACCCTTTCAAGCTTTTTGGAGGTATGTTTGGTAGATTTAAGTTCTGGAGCAAACCAGCTGGAGTGTTTGGAGGGTCTGCCTGTTTTGGTGGGCTTGAGAGGTGTGAATATGTTGGCACAATCAGAGATCCATTTGTTGAAGTTTTTGACGGCCAACTCAAGGTTAGAGCTGGTGTCTGGGGTGAGTAGGCGCTGAGTTTGTTGGTCCATAGGGCTTCGGTTACTTTCTTCCATCTCCTATGTAGGTGCTGGACCGGTAGATGGGGATATTTGCGGGTGGATGTGATGTAGAAGTGGATGATTGAGTGGTCGGACCAGGTGATTTGGGAGGAGTGGCTGTACTCAATTCTGTCCCTAGCTGAAATATAGGCTCAAGTATGTGTGCGGCAATCTGCGTGGGGTTGTTGACTAGATGCATAAGACCGAGGGTTCCCATGCTTTTGAGGAGGTTGGCGGTGTTGGCATCGTCGAGGTTAAAGTTGAGGTCCCCAAGGAAGATGAAATCTTTCGAGTTGACGGCCAGAGGGGCGATGAAGTTGGAGATGGCCTTGCAGAAGGCATGGTGAGGGACTTTTGGTCTCTACGTAAAAGTGCCTCTGACTATTGTTATGCCGTTGGTGCCTATTTGAAAGTTGAGGTGTTCCATGATGGGGTGGCTGTGCAGCTGAGGGATTCTTTGTGGATGATGGCTATTCCACCTCCATGTTTGTTGATGCGGTCCTAGTGAATTATCTTGCATCTATTTGATGCGGTCCCAGTGAATTATCTTGCATCTATTTGGAGTGGTTATGGTGATGTTGGGTGCTGATAAAGGGTTGAGCCAGGTTTCAGTGAGGAAGACGACATCCGGTGTGAGGCATGTAATGATGTCCCAGATCTTGATGGATTGTTTGTGGAGCTTTCGGGTGTTGCTCAGCTGGCAGTGGAGTTGTCCTGCAGTGGTGGGGGTGTGCGGGTGTTCTTGAGAGGGGAATTCTATGTTACAATGGAAGGGGGAGTGGCGGCAGGAAATAGGTCCTGGGGTTGATCGCAGAGCAGGGCAGATGCAGTCATTGCGAGGTCCAAAATTGAGGGCTAAGAGTTTGGTGCTCATGTAGCTGTGGATTGGCGGGGGCCACGGTTCTTGGTGCTGGGCACGGTCAAGGCACAGACGGGCTTGCCTTTGGCATGTATTCAGTGCAGCTGCGCTGCAGACTCTATTAAGTCGGTTGCAGGGAGGGGGAGGCACACTGGGCGCAGTCAGCAGGAGGCAGATAGTGGGTGGGAGAGGAATTCGGGCGGGAAGGAGGTGATGCGAGGAAATACAGGGCCTACGTGTTAAAACGCGAAAAAAGTTATGAAAATGGAAAATGAGCTAAGAAATGGAATAACGAGTTAAGAAGTGGGAAAATTAGTTGAGGGAGAGAAAAAAAGAACCTGGAAATTAACCAAGTTAGGTGGAGGAAAATGAGTTTAGGGCAGAGAAAGAACCTCAAAATCGAGTAAGTTAGGTGGAGGAAAACAAATTAAGGGGGAGAAAAAGAACCTGGAAACCAAGCAAGTTAGGTGGAGGAAAACGAGTTAAAGGAGAGAAAAAGAACCTGGAAATAAAGCAGGTTAGGTTGAGGAAAACGAGTTGGGGGAGAAAAAGTACCTGGAAATCAAGCAAGTTAGGTGGAGGAAAATGGGTTAAGGGGGAGAAAAAACCTGGAAATAAAGTTTGGATATGTGTGAGATACTCATGTTGGCAGCAAAGGAGTACTAATACCACTACTGGGTTTGGGCTCCCAACAGTAAGGCCAAGCCACTGACCTATATTTAACAACACAAAAGCCAATACTGTTTCTTTATTTATAATCTGATCAATGCAGCCATATTGAAACTCTAAACAACATGTGCTGAAGACTCCTAGTTCTGTCTGAATCAATCTGTTTTATTATTTTTTATATCAACAGGAAGAATTTTTGATTTTGAAAAACATTTACATTTTTACATCATAATTGCAGCACAAATATCACATTAAAACATCCATATGTATAAATTCATA